>NC_058085.1:82752564-83449844 GCF_014858855.1 Bufo gargarizans | reverse complement strand
TAAATTTTTGTCTATGTAGTGTAAAAACTGTGGGAGGAGTTAGGGTGGCAAATTTGGCTATATAATAAGAAATAAGAATAACTAGAAAAGGTACAATTTCTGGGGAAATTGTGTGATGTGTTCTTGCCTCCACCAGTAGCTTACAACTGGAGTGGGCGGAGTAACTGGGTGGAGTGTAGACTCCGCCCACTTTTATAAATTTTGACCTTTGTCTCACACTGACCCACCCTGCCGAGTTTGGGTGCTGTGAGAATGACAGCTGTTTAAAGGTTTATTGAAGTCAATAGGGAAAATCTGATTGGTTGTTTGTGGCTCCGCCCACTTTTAGCATCCCCAAAATGAGATATACATTGGCACAGTCCTCCAGTGACCAACTGTGCCAAGTTTCGGGAACCCTGCCATTAACAGTCTAAGAGCAGCGGGCAGTTTGAATTTTCCCATTTAAACAAATGGCTGAAATTTGATTGGCCGTTGTAGACCCCGCCCACTTTTTAATTTTTTTTGACCCCAGTCACCCAATGACCTACGGTGCCTAGTTTGGGTATTCTGGCTTAAATACTGTGAGAATGACAGCAATTTAAAAGTTTCTCATTGAAGTCAATAGGGAAAATCTGATTGGTGGTTTGTAGCTCCGCCCACTTTTTAATGTCCCCCAAAATGTGACAGAAATTTTCAGGTTGACCCCATGACTAAGTGACCCAAGTTTGGTGACTTTAGTTTAAAATCTGTGCGACTGGGAGAGATTTGAAAAATTGTCCCTGTCAAAGTCAATGGGAAAAAACGTGGATTTTGGGGGCCCTGTCCCAGGGGCCCGGAGGGTGGGATCGGTAACAAAGCAAAAGCAAGGTACTCGGGTGGGTGCCGACCAAGTCTGCAAAGTTTGGAATTTGTACTCCTAAAAATGGGGAGAAGTAGCAATTTGAAGGTCTCATTAAAATCAATGGGGAGATTTGATTGGTTCTGTGTGGCCCCGCCCACTTTTTGGGGTCCCCGAAATGTGCCCAAAGTTTTCGGGTTGACTCCATGACTAAGTGACCCAAGTTTGGTGACTTTAGCGTCAAAGCCTGGCGAGTGGGAGCGATTTGAAAATTTACCCTGTCAAAGTCTATGGGAAAAAAGGGGGCTTCCGGGGCCCGCCACGGGGGCCCCAGGGGGTGGGATCGCTCCACAAAGTAATAGCAATCCGATCGGGCACAATCTGCACGTTTTGGTAAATTTTTGTCTATGTAGTGTAAAAACTGTGGGAGGAGTTAGGGTGGCAAATTTGGCTATAATAAGAATAAGAAGATAAGAATAACTAGAAAAGGTACAATTTCTGGGGAAATTGTGTGATGTGTTCTTGCCTCCACCAGTAGCTTACAACTGGAGTGGGCGGAAGTAACTGGGTGGAGTGTAGACTCCGCCACTTTTATAAATTTTGACCTTTGTCTCACACTGACCCACCCTGCCGAGTTTGGGTGCTGTGAGAATGACAGCTGTTTAAAGGTTTCTTATAGAAGTCAATAGGGAAAATCTGATTGGTTGTTTGTGGCTCCGCCCACTTTTTAGCATCCCCAAAATGAGATATACATTGGCACAGTCCTCCAGTGACCAACTGTGCCAAGTTTCGGGAACCCTGCCATTTACAGTCTAAGAGCAGCGGCAGTTTGAATTTTTCCCATTTAAACAAATGGCTGAAATTTGATTGGCCGTTGTAGACCCCGCCCACTTTTTAATTTTTTTACCCCAGTCACCCAATGACCTACGGTGCCTAGTTTGGGTATTCTGGCTTAAATACTGTGAGAATGACAGCAATTTAAAAGTTTCTCATTGAAGTCAATAGGGAAAATCTGATTGGTGGTTTGTAGCTCCGCCCACTTTTTAATGTCCCCCAAAATGTGACAGAAATTTTCAGGTTGACCCCATGACTAAGTGACCCAAGTTTGGTGACTTTAGTTTAAAATCTGTGCGACTGGGAGAGATTTGAAAATCGTCCCTGTCAAAGTCAATGGGAAAAACGTGGATTTTGGGGGCCCTGTCCCAGGGGCCCGGAGGGTGGGATCGGGTAACAAAGCAAAAGCAAGGTACTTGGGTGGGTGCCGACCAAGTCTGCAAAGTTTGGAATTTGTACTCCTAAAAATGTGGGAGAAGTAGCAATTTGAAGGTCTCATTAAAGTCAATGGGGAGATTTTGATTGGTTCTGTGTGGCCCCGCCCACTTTTTGGGGTCCCCGAAATGTGCCCAAAGTTTTCGGGTTGACTCCATGACTAAGTGACCCAAGTTTGGTGACTTTAGCGTCAAAGCCTGGCGAGTGGGAGCGATTTGAAAATTTACCCTGTCAAAGTCTATGGGAAAAAAGGGGGCTTCCGGGGCCCGCCACGGGGGCCCCGGGGGTGGGATCGCTCCACAAAGTAATAGCAATCCGATCGGGCACAATCTGCACGTTTTGGTAAATTTTTGTCTATGTAGTGTAAAAACTGTGGGAGGAGTTAGGGTGGCAAATTTGGCTATAATAATAAGAATAAGAATAAGAATATATATGTGAGATAATAGTATGTGGTCTTGCTATGCAAGAACACATAATAATATATATGTGAGATAACATTATGTGGTCTTGCTATGCAAGAACACATAATAATAATATATATGTGAGATAATAGTATGTGGTCTTGCTATGCAAGAACACATAATAATATATATGTGAGATAACAATATGTGGTCTTGCTATGCAAGAACACATAATAAGAATATATATGTGAGATAATAGTATGTGGTCTTGCTATGCAAGAACACATAATAATAATAATAATAATAAGCTGAAACGCTTTTTGACAATCGAATAACAGTATGTTGGCTTTACAAGCCAACATAATAATAACTAGAATGTGTCGTTTCTGAAGAAACCACAAGATGTTGGCTTGTCGTCTGATTGGCTGTTGGTGGCTCCACCCACTTTTTTGAATTTTAATCCCAGTCCTCCAGTGACCAACTGCGCCAAGTTTGAAGACTGTGCCAATCAAAGTCTAAGAGCGGCGGCGGTTTGAATTTTTCCCATTCAAACACATGGCTAAAATTTGATTGGCCGATGCAGACTCCGCCCACTTTTATCAATTTTGACCTTTGCCTCACACTGACCCACCCTGCCGAGTTTGGGTGCTGTGGCTTAAAAACTGTGAGAATGACAGCTGTTATAAAGGTTTCTTATTGAAGTCAATAGGGAAAATCTGATTGGTTGTTTGTGGCCCCGCCCACTTTTTAGCGTCCCCAAAATGAGATATACATTGTCACAGTCCGCCAGTGACCAACTGTGCCGAGTTTTATTACCCTGCCATTAACAGTCTAAGAGCAGCGGCAGTTTGAATTTTTCCCATTTAAACAAATGGCTGAAATTTGATTGGCCGTTGTAGACCCCGCCCACTTTTTAAAATTTTTGACCCCAGTCACCCAATGACCTACGGTGCCAAGTTTGGGTATTCTGGCTTAAATACTGTGAGAATGACAGCAATTTAAAGGTTTCTCATTGAAGTCAATAGGGAAAATCTGATTTGTTGTTGTTGGCTCCGCCCACTTTTTAAATTTTTGATTCCAATGTAATCTATCACCTGATTTCAGAGATCTGAAGCCCCCGACATCAATCATGGCAGCATTTTTCAATTTTCTGGAAATTTTTTTCTCCATATTGACATCAATGAAAGAAATCTGATTGGTTGTTTTTGGCCCCGCCCACTTTTCAAAATTTTAATCCTAATCCTAAATTGTCCAACTGTACCAAGTTTGGGGAGCCTGCCATTAACAGTCTAAGAGCAGCGGCAGTTTGAAGTTTTCCCATTTAAACAAATGGCTGAAATTTGATTGGCCGTTGTAGACTCCGCCCACTTTTTCATAATTTTTGGAATCCAGTCACCCAATGACCTACGGTGCCAAGTTTGGGTATTCTGGCTTCAATACTGTGAGAATGACAGCAATTTAAAGGTTTCTCATTGAAGTCAATGGGGAAAATCTGATTTGTTGTTGTTGGCTCCGCCCACTTTTTAAATTTTTGATTCCAATGTAATCTATCACCTGATTTCAGAGATCTGAAGCCCCCGACATCAATCATGGCAGCATTTTTCAATTTTCTGGAATTTTTTTTCTCCATATTGACATCAAGGACAGAAATCTGATTGGTTGTTTTTGGCCCCGCCCACTTTTCAAAATTTTAATCCTAATCCTAAATTGCCCAACTGTACCAAATTTGGGGAGCCTGCCATTAACAGTCTAAGAGCAGCGGCAGTTTGAATTTTTCCCATTTAAACAAATGGCTGAAATTTGATTGGCCGTTGTAGACTCCGCCCACTTTTTCATAATTTTTGGAATCCAGTCACCCAATGACCTATGGTGCCAAGTTTGGGTATTCTGGCTTTAATACTGTGAGAATGACAGCAATTTAAAGGTTTCTCATTGAAGTCAATAGGGAAAATCTGATTGGTTGTTTGTAGCTCCGCCCACTTTTTAATGTCCCCAAAATGTGACAGAAATTTTCAGGTTGACCCCATGACTGAGTGACCCAAGTTTGGTGAGTTTCACTCCGAAGCTGTATGAGTGACAAACGTTTGCATTTTTCCAATAATACTCTATGGGAGAAAAAAAGAGGTTTTCGGGGGCCCGCCCCAGGGGCCCGGAGGGTGGGATCGGTTAACAAAGCACAAGCAAGATACTCGGGTATGTGCCGACCAAGGGTGCAAAGTTCGGTATTTATACTCCTAAATCTGTGGGAGGAGTAGCGATTTGAACGTCTCATTGTAGTCAATGGGGAGAATTTGATTGGTTCTGTGTGGCCCCGCCCACTTTTTTGGGGCCCCGAAATGTGCTAACAAATTGCGCGTTGACCCCATGACTAAGTGACCCAAGTTTGGTGACTTTAGTTTAAAATCTGTGCGACTGGGAGCGATTTGAAAATTTTCCCTGTCAAAGTCAATGGGAAAAACTTGGATTTTGGGGGCCCGTCCCAGGGGCCCGGAGGGTGGGATCGGGTAACAAAGCACAAGCAAGGTACTCGGGTGGGTGCCGACCAAGTCTGCAAAGTTTGGAATTTGTACTCCTAAAAATGTCGGAGGAGTAGCAATTTGAAGGTCTCATTACAGTCAATGGGGAGATTTTGATTGGTTCTGTGTGGCCCCGCCCACTTTTTTGGGGCCCCGAAATGTGCCCAAAATTTTCGGGTTGACCCCATGACTAAGTGACTTAAGTTTGGCGACTTTAGCTTCAAAGGCTGGCGAGTGGGAGCGATTTGAAAATGTACCCTGTCAAAGTCTATGGGAAAAAAGGGGGCTTCCGGGGCCCGCCACGGGGGCCCCGGGGGTGGGATCGCTTATAAAAGCACAAGCAACTCGAGTCGCTATAGGTCGAAGAAGTGTAGAAAGTTTGGGGTATGTAGCCCCAAAACTGTAGGAGGAGTAGCGTATAGAAAACGCGGCTAAGAATAATAATAATAAAAAGAAGAAGAATAAGCTGAAACGCTTTTCGGCTGTCGAATAACAGGATGTTGGCTCTACAAGCCAACATAATAATAACTAGAATGTGTCGTTTCTGAAGAAACCACAAGATGTTGGCTTGTCGTCTGATTGGCTGCTGGTGGCTCCACCCACTTTTTTGAATTTTAATCCCAGTCCTCTAGTGACCAACTGCGCCAAGTTTGAAGACTGTGCCAATCAAAGTCTAAAAGCAAGGGCGGTTTGAATTTTTCCCATTTAAATACATGGCTGAAATTTGATTGGCCGATGTAGACTCCGCCCACTTTTATCAATTTTGACCTTTGTCTCACACTGACCCACCCTGCCGAGTTTGGGTGCTGTGGCTTAAAAACTGTGAGAATGACAGCTGTATAAAGTTTTCTTATTGAAGTCAATAGGGAAAATCTGATTGATTGTTTGTGGCTCCGCCCACTTTTTAGCATCCCCAAAATGAGATATACATTGTCACAGTCCGCCAGTGACCAACTGTGCCAAGTTTTAGTAACCCTGCCATTAACAGTCTAAGAGCAGCGGCAGTTTGAATTTTTCCCATTTAAACAAATGGCTGAAATTTGATTGGCCGTTGTAGACCCCGCCCACTTTTTCATAAATTTTGGAATCCAGTCACCCAATGACCTACGGTGCCAAGTTTGGGTATTCTGGCTTAAATACTGTGAGAATGACAGCAATTTAAAGGTTTCTCATTGAAGTCAATGGGGAAAATCTGATTTGTTGTTGTTGGCTCCGCCCACTTTTTAAATTTTTGATTCCAAAGTAATCTATCACCTGATTTCAGAGATCTGGAGCCCCTGACATCAATCATGGCAGCATTTTTCAATTTTCAGAAATTTTTTTTCTCCATATTGACATCAATGAAAGAAATCTGATTGGTTGTTTTTGGCCCCGCCCACTTTTCAAAATTTTAATCCTAATCCTAAATTGTCCAACTGTACCAAGTTTGGGGAGCCTGCCATTAACAGTCTAAGAGCAGCGGCAGTTTGAAGTTTTCCCATTTAAACAAATGGCTGAAATTTGATTGGCCGTTGTAGACTCCGCCCACTTTTTCATAATTTTTGGAATCCAGTCACCCAATGACCTACGGTGCCAAGTTTGGGTATTCTGGCTTCAATACTGTGAGAATGACAGCAATTTAAAGGTTTCTCATTGAAGTCAATGGGGAAAATCTGATTTGTTGTTGTTGGCTCCGCCCACTTTTTAAATTTTTGATTCCAAAGTAATCTATCACCTGATTTCAGCGATCTGAAGCCCCTGACATCAATCATGGCAGCATTTTTCAATTTTCTGAAATTTTTTTCTCCATATTGACATCAATGAAAGAAATCTGATTGGTTGTTTTTGGCCCCGCCCACTTTTCAAAATTTTAATCCTAATCCTAAATTGTCCAACTGTACCAAGTTTGGGGAGCCTGCCATTAACAGTCTAAGAGCAGCGGCAGTTTGAAGTTTTCCCATTTAAACAAATGGCTGAAATTTGATTGGCCGTTGTAGACTCCGCCCACTTTTTCATAATTTTTGGAATCCAGTCACCCAATGACCTACGGTGCCAAGTTTGGGTATTCTGGCTTCAATACTGTGAGAATGACAGCAATTTAAAGGTTTCTCATTGAAGTCAATGGGTAAAATCTGATTTGTTGTTGTTGGCTCCGCCCACTTTTTAAATTTTTGATTCCAAAGTAATCTATCACCTGATTTCAGCGATCTGAAGCCCCTGACATCAATCATGGCAGCATTTTTCAATTTTCTGAAAATATTTTTCTCCATATTGACATCAATGAAAGAAATCTGATTGGTTGTTTTTGGCCCCGCCCACTTTTCAAAATTTTAATCCTAATCCTAAATTGTCCAACTGTACCAAGTTTGGGGAGCCTGCCATTAACAGTCTAAGAGCAGCGGCAGTTTGAAGTTTTCCCATTTAAACAAATGGCTGAAATTTGATTGGCCGTTGTAGACTCCGCCCACTTTTTCATAATTTTTGGAATCCAGTCACCCAATGACCTACGGTGCCAAGTTTGGGTATTCTGGCTTCAATACTGTGAGAATGACAGCAATTTAAAGGTTTCTCATTGAAGTCAATGGGGAAAATCTGATTTGTTGTTGTTGGCTCCGCCCACTTTTTAAATTTTTGATTCCAAAGTAATCTATCACCTGATTTCAGCGATCTGAAGCCCGAGACATCAATCATGGCAGCATTTTTCAATTTTCTGGAAAAATTTTTCTCCATATTGACATCAATGAAAGAAATCTGATTGGTTGTTTTTGGCCCCGCCCACTTTTCAAAATTTTAATCCTAATCCTAAATTGCCCAACTGTACCAAGTTTGGGGAGCCTGCCATTAACAGTCTAAGAGCAGCGGCAGTTTGAAGTTTTCCCATTTAAACAAATGGCTGAAATTTGATTGGCCGTTGTAGACTCCGCCCACTTTTTCATAAATTTTTGAATCCAGTCACCCAATGACCTATGGTGCCAAGTTTGGGTATTCTGGCTTCAATACTGTGAGAATGACAGCAATTTAAAGGTTTCTCATTGAAGTCAATAGGGAAAATCTGATTGGTTGTTTGTAGCTCCGCCCACTTTTTAATGTCCCCAAAATGTGACAGAAATTTTCAGGTTGACCCCATGACTGAGTGACCCAAGTTTGGTGAGTTTCACTCCGAAGCTGTATGAGTGACAAACGTTTGCATTTTTCCAATAAAACTCTATGGGTTTGAATGTCTCATTGTAGTCAATGGGGAGAATTTGATTGGTTCTGTGTGGCCCCGCCCACATTTTCGGGTTTCCGAAATGTGCTAACAAATTGCGTGTTGACCCCATGACTAAGTGACCCAAGTTTGGTGACTTTAGTTTAAAATCTGTGCGACTGGGAGCGATTTGAAAATTTTCCCTGTCAAAGTCAATGGGAAAAACGTGGATTTTGGGGGCCCGTCCCAGGGGCCCGGAGGGTGGGATCGGGTAACAAAGCACAAGCAAGGTACTAGGGTGGGTGCCGACCAAGTCAGCAAAGTTTGGAATTTGTACTCCCAAAAATGTCGGAGGAGTAGCAATTTGTAGGTCTCATTACAGTCAATGGGGAGATTTTGATTGGTTCTGTGTGGCCCCGCCCACTTTCTTGGGGCCCCGAAATGTGCCCAAAATTTTCGGGTTGACCCCATGACTAAGTGACTTAAGTTTGGCGACTTTAGCTTCAAAGGCTGGCGAGTGGGAGCGATTTGAAAATGTACCCTGTCAAAGTCTATGGGAAAAAAGGGGGCTTCCGGGGCCCGCCACGGGGGCCCCGGGGGTGGGATCGCTTATAAAAGCACAAGCAACTCGAGTCGCTATAGGTCGAAGAAGTGTAGAAAGTTTGGGGTATGTAGCCCCAAAACTGTAGGAGGAGTAGCGTATAGAAAACGCGGCTAAGAATAATAATAATAAAAAGAAGAAGAATAAGCTGAAACGCTTTTCGGCTGTCGAATAACAGTATGTTGGCTCTACAAGCCAACATAATAATAATAAGCTGAAACGCTTTTTGACAATCGAATAACAAGATGTTGGCTTTTACAAGCCAACATAATAATAATAATAATAAGCTGAAACGCTTTTTGACAATCGAATAACAGTATGTTGGCTCTACAAGCCAACATAATAACTAGAATGTGTCGTTTCTGAAGAAACCACAAGATGTTGGCTTGTCATCTGATTGGCTGTTGGTGGCTCCACCCACTTTTTTGAATTTTAATCCCAGTCCTCCAGTGACCAACTGCGCCAAGTTTGAAGACTGTGCCAATCAAAGTCTAAGAGCGGCAGCGGTTTGAATTTTTCCCATTCAAACACATGGCTGAAATTTGATTGGCCGATGTAGACTCCGCCCACTTTTATCAATTTTGACCTTTGCCTCACACTGACCCACCCTGCCGAGTTTGGGTGCTGTGGCTTAAAAACTGTGAGAATGACAGCTGTTTGAAGGTTTCTTATTGAAGTCAAAAGGGAAAATCTGATTGGTTGTTTGTGGCTCCGCCCACTTTTAGCATCCCCAAAATGAGATCTACATTGTCACAGTCCGCCAGTGACCAACTGTGCCAAGTTTTATTACCCTGCCATTAACAGTCTAAGAGCAGCGGCAGTTTGAATTTTTCCCATTTAAACAAATGGCTGAAATTTGATTGGCCGTTGTAGACTCCGCCCACTTTTTCATAAATTTTTGAATCCAGTCACCCAATGACCTACGGTGCCAAGTTTGGGTATTCTGGCTTAAATACTGTGAGAATGACAGCAATTTAAAGGTTTCTCATTGAAGTCAATGGGGAAAATCTGATTTGTTGTTGTTGGCTCCGCCCACTTTTTAAATTTTTGATTCCAAAGTAATCTATCACCTGATTTCAGCGATCTGAAGCCCCTGACATCAATCATGGCAGCATTTTTCAATTTTCTGGAATTTTTTTTTCTCCATATTGACATCAAGGAAAGAAATCTGATTGGTTGTTTTTGGCCCCGCCCACTTTTCAAAATTTTAATCCTAATCCTAAATTGCCCAACTGTACCAAGTTTGGGGAGCCTGCCATTAACAGTCTAAGAGCAGCGGCAGTTTGAATTTTTCCCATTTAAACAAATGGCTGAAATTTGATTGGCCGTTGTAGACTCCGCCCACTTTTTCATAATTTTTGAATCCAGTCACCCAATGACCTACGGTGCCAAGTTTGGGTATTCTGGCTTCAATACTGTGAGAATGACAGCAATTTAAAGGTTTCTCATTGAAGTCAATGGGGAAAATCTGATTTGTTGTTGTTGGCTCCGCCCACTTTTTAAATTTTTGATTCCAAAGTAATCTATCACCTGATTTCAGCGATCTGAAGCCCCTGACATCAATCATGGCAGCATTTTTCAATTTTCTGAAATTTTTTTTCTCCATATTGACATCAAGGAAAGAAATCTGATTGGTTGTTTTTGGCCCCGCCCACTTTTCAAAATTTTAATCCTAATCCTAAATTGTCCAACTGTACCAAGTTTGGGGAGCCTGCCATTAACAGTCTAAGAGCAGCGGCAGTTTGAAGTTTTCCCATTTAAACAAATGGCTGAAATTTGATTGGCCGTTGTAGACTCCGCCCACTTTTTCATAATTTTTGGAATCCAGTCACCCAATGACCTACGGTGCCAAGTTTGGGTATTCTGGCTTCAATACTGTGAGAATGACAGCAATTTAAAGGTTTCTCATTGAAGTCAATAGGGAAAATCTGATTGGTTGTTTGTAGCTCCGCCCACTTTTTAATGTCCCCAAAATGTGACAGAAATTTTCAGGTTGACCCCATGGCTAAGTGACCCAAGTTTGGTGAGTTTCACTCCGAAGCTGTATGAGTGACAAACGTTTGCATTTTTCCAATAAAACTCTATGGGAGAATTAAAGAGGTTTTCGGGGGCCCGCCCCAGGGGCCCGGAGGGTGGGATCGGTTATCAAAGCACAAGCAAGATAGTCGGGTATGTGCCGACCAAGGGTGCAAAGTTCGGTATTTCTACTCCTAAATCTGTGGGAGGAGTAGCGATTTGAACGTCTCATTGTAGTCAATGGGGAGAATTTGATTGGTTCTGTGTGGCCCCGCCCACATTTTCGGGTCTTCGAAATGTGCTAACAAATTGCGCGTTGACCCCATGACTAAGTGACCCAAGTTTGGTGACTCTAGTTTAAAATCTGTGCGACTGGGAGCGATTTGAAAATTTTCCCTGTCAAAGTCAATAGGAAAAACGTGGATTTTGGGGGCCCTGTGCCAGGGGCCCGGAGGGTGGGATCGGGTAACAAAGCACAAGCAAGGTACTCGGGTGGGTGCCGACCAAGTCAGCAAAGTTTGGATTTTGTACTCCTAAAAATGTTGGAGGAGTAGCAATTTGTAGGTCTCATTACAGTCAATGGGGAGATTTTGATTGGTTCTGTGTGGCCCCGCCCATTTTTTGGGGGCCCCGAAATGTTCCCAAAATTTTCGGGTTGACCCCATGACTAAGTGACTTAAGTTTGGCGACTTTAGCTTCAAAGGCTGACGAGTGGGAGCGATTTGAAAATGTACCCTGTCAAAGTCTATGGGAAAAAAGGGGGCTTCCGGGGCCCGCCCCGGGGGCCCCGGGGGTGGGATCGCTTATAAAAGCACAAGCAACTCGAGTCGCTATAGGTCGAAGAAGTGTAGAAAGTTTGGGGTATGTAGCCCCAAAACTGTAGGAGGAGTAGCGTATAGAAAACGCGGCTAAGAATAATAATAATAAAAAGAAGAAGAAGAAGAAGAAGAATAAGCTGAAACGCTTTTCGGCTGTCGAATAACAGGATGTTGGCTCTACAAGCCAACATAACTAGAATGTGTCGTTTCTGAAGAAACCACAAGATGTTGGCTTGTCGTCTGATTGGCTGCTGGTGGCTCCACCCACTTTTTTGAATTTTAATCCCAGTCCTCCAGTGACCAACTGCGCCAAGTTTGGAGACTCTGCCAATCAAAGTCTAAGAGCGGCGGCGGTTTGAATTTTTCCCATTCAAACACATGGCTGAAATTTGATTGGCCGATGTAGACTCCGCCCACTTTTATTAATTTTGACCTTTGCCTCACATGGACCCACCCTGCCGAGTTTGGGTGCTGTGGCTTAAAAACTGTGAGAATGACAGCTGTTTGAAGGTTTCTTATTGAAGTCAATAGGGAAAATCTGATTGGTTGTTTGTAGCTCCGCCCACTTTTTAATGTCCCCAAAATGTGACAGAAATTTTCAGGTTGACCCCATGACTGAGTGACCCAAGTTTGGTGAGTTTCACTCCGAAGCTGTATGAGTGACAAACGTTTGCATTTTTCCAATAAAACTCTATGGGTTTCAATGTCTCATTGTAGTCAATGGGGAGAATTTGATTGGTTCTGTGTGGCCCCGCCCACATTTTTGGGTTTCCGAAATGTGCTAACAAATTGCGTGTTGACCCCATGACTAAGTGACCCAAGTTTGGTGACTTTAGTTTAAAATCTGTGCGACTGGGAGCGATTTGAAAATTTTCCCTGTCAAAGTCAATGGGAAAAACTTGGATTTTGGGGGCCCGTCCCAGGGGCCCGGAGGGTGGGATCGGGTAACAAAGCACAAGCAAGGTACTCGGGTGGGTGCCGACCAAGTCTGCAAAGTTTGGAATTTGTACTCCTAAAAATGTTGGAGGAGTAGCAATTTGTAGGTCTCATTACAGTCAATGGGGAGATTTTGATTGGTTCTGTGTGGCCCCGCCCATTTTTTGGGGGCCCCGAAATGTGCTAACAAATTGCGCGTTGACCCCATGACTAAGTGACCCAAGTTTGGTGACTTTAGTTTAAAATCTGTGCGACTGGGAGCGATTTGAAAATTTTCCCTGTCAAAGTCAATGGGAAAAACGTGGATTTTGGGGGCCCGTCCCAGGGGCCCGGAGGGTGGGATCGGGTAACAAAGCACAAGCAAGGTACTAGGGTGGGTGCCGACCAAGTCAGCAAAGTTTGGAATTTGTACTCCTAAAAATGTCGGAGGAGTAGCAATTTGTAGGTCTCATTACAGTCAATGGGGAGATTTTGATTGGTTCTGTGTGGCCCCGCCCACTTTTTTGGGGCCCCGAAATGTGCCCAAAATTTTCGGGTTGACCCCATGACTAAGTGACTTAAGTTTGGCGACTTTAGCTTCAAAGGCTGGCGAGTGGGAGCGATTTGAAAATGTACCCTGTCAAAGTCTATGGGAAAAAAGGGGGCTTCCGGGGCCCGCCTTGGGGGCCCCGGGGGTGGGATCGCTTATAAAAGCACAAGCAACTCGAGTTGCTATAGGTCGAAGAAGTGTAGAAAGTTTGGGGTATGTAGCCCCAAAACTGTAGGAGGAGTAGCGTATAGAAAACGCGGCTAAGAATAATAATAATAACTAGAATGTGTCGTTTCTGAAGAAACCACAAGATGTTGGCTTGTCGTCTGATTGGCTGTTGGTGGCTCCACCCACTTTTTTGAATTTTAATCCCAGTCCTCCAGTGACCAACTGCGCCAAGTTTGAAGACTGTGCCAATCAAAGTCTAAGAGCGGCGGCGGTTTGAATTTTTCCCATTCAAACACATGGCTGAAATTTGATTGGCCGATGTAGACTCCGCCCACTTTTATCAATTTTGACCTTTGCCTCACACTGACCCACCCTGCCGAGTTTGGGTGCTGTGGCTTAAAAACTGTGAGAATGACAGCTGTTTAAAGGTTTCTTATTGAAGTCAATAGGGAAAATCTGATTGGTTGTTTGTGGCCCCGCCCACTTTTTAGCGTCCCCAAAATGAGATATACATTGTCACAGTCCGCCAGTGACCAACTGTGCCGAGTTTTATTACCCTGCCATTAACAGTCTAAGAGCAGCGGCAGTTTGAATTTTTCCCATTTAAACAAATGGCTGAAATTTGATTGGCCGTTGTAGACCCCGCCCACTTTTTAAAATTTTTTGACCCCAGTCACCCAATGACCTACGGTGCCAAGTTTGGGTATTCTGGCTTAAATACTGTGAGAATGACAGCAATTTAAAGGTTTCTCATTGAAGTCAATAGGGAAAATCTGATTTGTTGTTGTTGGCTCCGCCCACTTTTTAAATTTTTGATTCCAATGTAATCTATCACCTGATTTCAGAGATCTGAAGCCCCCGACATCAATCATGGCAGCATTTTTCAATTTTCTGGAAATTTTTTTCTCCATATTGACATCAATGAAAGAAATCTGATTGGTTGTTTTTGGCCCCGCCCACTTTTCAAAATTTTAATCCTAATCCTAAATTGCCCAACTGTACCAAGTTTGGGGAGCCTGCCATTAACAGTCTAAGAGCAGCGGCAGTTTGAAGTTTTCCCATTTAAACAAATGGCTGAAATTTGATTGGCCGTTGTAGACTCCGCCCACTTTTTCATAATTTTTGGAATCCAGTCACCCAATGACCTACGGTGCCAAGTTTGGGTATTCTGGCTTAAATACTGTGAGAATGACAGCAATTTAAAGGTTTCTCATTGAAGTCAATGGGGAAAATCTGATTTGTTGTTGTTGGCTCCGCCCACTTTTTAAATTTTTGATTCCAATGTAATCTATCACCTGATTTCAGAGATCTGAAGCCCCCGACATCAATCATGGCAGCATTTTTCAATTTTCTGGAATTTTTTTTCTCCATATTGACATCAAGGAAAGAAATCTGATTGGTTGTTTTTGGCCCCGCCCACTTTTCAAAATTTGAATCCTAATCCTAAATTGCCCAACTGTACCAAGTTTGGGGAGCCTGCCATTAACAGTCTAAGAGCAGCGGCAGTTTGAATTTTTCCCATTTAAACAAATGGCTGAAATTTGATTGGCCGTTGTAGACTCCGCCCACTTTTTCATAATTTTTGGAATCCAGTCACCCAATGACCTATGGTGCCAAGTTTGGGTATTCTGGCTTCAATACTGTGAGAATGACAGCAATTTAAAGGTTTCTCATTGAAGTCAATAGGGAAAATCTGATTGGTTGTTTGTAGCTCCGCCCACTTTTTAATGTCCCCAAAATGTGACAGAAATTTTCAGGTTGACCCCATGACTGAGTGACCCAAGTTTGGTGAGTTTCACTCCGAAGCTGTATGAGTGACAAACGTTTGCATTTTTCCAATAATACTCTATGGGAGAAAAAAAGAGGTTTTCGGGGGCCCGCCCCAGGGGCCCGGAGGGTGGGATCGGTTAACAAAGCACAAGCAAGATACTCGGGTATGTGCCGACCAAGGGTGCAAAGTTCGGTATTTATACTCCTAAATCTGTGGGAGGAGTAGCGATTTGAACAGTCTCATTATAGTCAATGGGGAGAATTTGATTGGTTCTGTGTGGCCCCGCCCACTTTTTGGGGTCCCCGAAATGTGCTAACAAATTGCGCGATTGACCCCATGACTAAGTGACCCAAGTTTGGTGACTTTAGTTTAAAATCTGTGCGACTGGGAGCGATTTGAAAATTTTCCCTGTCAAAGTCAATGGGAAAAACTTGGATTTTGGGGGCCCGTCCCAGGGGCCCGGAGGGTGGGATCGGGTAACAAAGCACAAGCAAGGTACTCGGGTGGGTGCCGACCAAGTCTGCAAAGTTTGGAATTTGTACTCCTAAAAATGTCGGAGGAGTAGCAATTTGAAGGTCTCATTACAGTCAATGGGGAGATTTTGATTGGTTCTGTGTGGCCCCGCCCACTTTTTTGGGGCCCCGAAATGTGCCCAAAATTTTCGGGTTGACCCCATGACTAAGTGACTTAAGTTTGGCGACTTTAGCTTCAAAGGCTGGCGAGTGGGAGCGATTTGAAAATGTACCCTGTCAAAGTCTATGGGAAAAAAGGGGGCTTCCGGGGCCCGCCACGGGGGCCCCGGGGGTGGGATCGCTTATAAAAGCACAAGCAACTCGAGTTGCTATAGGTCGAAGAAGTGTAGAAAGTTTGGGGTATGTAGCCCCAAAACTGTAGGAGGAGTAGCGTATAGAAAACGCGGCTAAGAATAATAATAATAAAAATAATAATAATAATAACTAGAATGTGTCGTTTCTGAAGAAACCACAAGATGTTGGCTTGTCGTCTGATTGGCTGTTGGTGGCTCCACCCACTTTTTTGAATTTTAATCCCAGTCCTCCAGTGACCAACTGCGCCAAGTTTGAAGACTGTGCCAATCAAAGTCTAAGAGCGGCGGCGGTTTGAATTTTTCCCATTCAAACACATGGCTGAAATTTGATTGGCCGATGTAGACTCCGCCCACTTTTATCAATTTTGACCTTTGCCTCACACTGACCCACCCTGCCGAGTTTGGGTGCTGTGGCTTAAAAACTGTGAGAATGACAGCTGTTAAAGGTTTCTTATTGAAGTCAATAGGGAAAATCTGATTGGTTGTTTGTGGCCCCGCCCACTTTTTAGCGTCCCCAAAATGAGATATACATTGTCACAGTCCGCCAGTGACCAACTGTGCCAAGTTTTATTACCCTGCCATTAACAGTCTAAGAGCAGCGGCAGTTTGAATTTTTCCCATTTAAACAAATGGCTGAAATTTGATTGGCCGTTGTAGACCCCGCCCACTTTTTAAAATTTTTTGACCCCAGTCACCCAATGACCTACGGTGCCAAGTTTGGGTATTCTGGCTTAAATACTGTGAGAATGACAGCAATTTAAAGGTTTCTCATTGAAGTCAATGGGGAAAATCTGATTTGTTGTTGTTGGCTCCGCCCACTTTTTAAATTTTTGATTCCAATGTAATCTATCACCTGATTTCAGAGATCTGAAGCCCCCGACATCAATCATGGCAGCATTTTTCAATTTTCTGGAATTTTTTTTCTCCATATTGACATCAATGAAAGAAATCTGATTGGTTGTTTTTGGCCCCGCCCACTTTTCAAAATTGTAATCCTAATCCTAAATTGCCCAACTGTACCAAGTTTGGGGAGCCTGCCATTAACAGTCTAAGAGCAGCGGCAGTTTGAATTTTTCCCATTTAAACAAATGGCTGAAATTTGATTGGCCGTTGTAGACTCCGCCCACTTTTTCATAATTTTTGGAATCCAGTCACCCAATGACCTACGGTGCCAAGTTTGGGTATTCTGGCTTCAATACTGTGAGAATGACAGCAATTTAAAGGTTTCTCATTGAAGTCAATAGGGAAAATCTGATTGGTTGTTGTTGGCTCCGCCCACTTTTTAAATTTTTGATTCCAATGTAATCTATCACCTGATTTCAGAGATCTGAAGCCCCCGACATCAATCATGGCAGCATTTTTCAATTTTCTGGAATTTTTTTTCTCCATATTGACATCAAGGAAAGAAATCTGATTGGTTGTTTTTGGCCCCGCCCACTTTTCAAAATTTTAATCCTAATCCTAAATTGCCCAACTGTACCAAGTTTGGGGAGCCTGCCATTAACAGTCTAAGAGCAGCGGCAGTTTGAATTTTTCCCATTTAAACAAATGGCTGAAATTTGATTGGCCGTTGTAGACTCCGCCCACTTTTTCATAATTTTTGGAATCCAGTCACCCAATGACCTACGGTGCCAAGTTTGGGTATTCTGGCTTCAATACTGTGAGAATGACAGCAATTTAAAGACTTCTCATTGAAGTCAATAGGGAAACTCTGATTGGTTGTTTGTAGCTCCGCCCACTTTTTAATGTCCCCAAAATGTGACAGAAATTTTCAGGTTGACCCCATGACTGAGTGACCCAAGTTTGGTGAGTTTCACTCCGAAGCTGTATGAGTGACAAACGTTTGCATTTTTCCAATATAACTCTATGGGAGAAAAAAAGGGGTTTTCGGGGGCCCGCCCTAGGGGCCCGGAGGGTGGGATCGGTTAACAAAGCACAAGCAAGATACTCGGGTATGTGCCGACCAAGTCTGCAAAGTTTGGAATTTGTACTCCTAAAAATGTGGGAGGAGTAGCAATTTGAAGGTCTCATTATAGTCAATAGGGCAATTTTGATTGGTTCTGTGTGGCCCCGCCCACTTTTTGGGGGCCCCGGAATGTGCCCTAAATTTTCGGGATGACCCCATGACTAAGTGACCCAAGTTTGGTGACTTTAGTTTAAAATCTGTGCGACTGGCAGCGATTTGAAAATTTTCCCTGTCAAAGTCAATGGGAAAAACGTGGATTTTGGGGGCCCTGTGCCAGGGGCCCGGAGGGTGGGATCGGTTAACAAAGCACAAGCAAGGTACTAGGGTGGGTGCCGACCAAGTCTGCAAAGTTTGGAATTTGTACTCCTAAAAATGTCGGAGGAGTAGCAATTTGTAGGTCTCATTACAGTCAATGGGGAGATTTTGATTGGTTCTGTGTGGCCCCGCCCACTTTTTGGGGGCCCCGAAATGTGCCCAAGATTTTCGGGTTGACCCCATGACTAAGTGACTTAAGTTTGGCGACTTTAGCTTCAAAGGCTGCCGAGTGGGAGCGATTTGAAAATTTTCCCTGTCAAAGTCTATGGGAAAAAAGGGGGCTTCCGGGGCCCGCCACGGGGGCCCCGGGGGTGGGATCGCTTATAAAAGCACAAGCAACTCGAGTTGCTATAGGTCGAAGAAGTGTAGAAAGTTTGGGGTATGTAGCCCCAAAACTGTAGGAGGAGTAGCGTATAGAAAACGCGGCTAAGAATAATAAGAAGAAGAATAATAAGCTGAAACGCTTTTCGGCTGTCGAATAACAGGATGTTGGCTCTACAAGCCAACATAACTAGAATGTGTCGTTTCTGAAGAAACCACAAGATGTTGGCTTGTCGTCTGATTGGCTGCTGGTGGCTCCACCCACTTTTTTGAATTTTAATCCCAGTCCTCCAGTGACCAACTGCGCCAAGTTTGGAGACTCTGCCAATCAAAGTCTAAGAGCGGCGGCGGTTTGAATTTTTCCCATTCAAACACATGGCTGAAATTTGATTGGCCGATGTAGACTCCGCCCACTTTTATTAATTTTGACCTTTGCCTCACATGGACCCACCCTGCCGAGTTTGGGTGCTGTGGCTTAAAAACTGTGAGAATGACAGCTGTTTGAAGGTTTCTTATTGAAGTCAATAGGGAAAATCTGATTGGTTGTTTGTAGCTCCGCCCACTTTTTAATGTCCCCAAAATGTGACAGAAATTTTCAGGTTGACCCCATGACTGAGTGACCCAAGTTTGGTGAGTTTCACTCCGAAGCTGTATGAGTGACAAACGTTTGCATTTTTCCAATAAAACTCTATGGGTTTCAATGTCTCATTGTAGTCAATGGGGAGAATTTGATTGGTTCTGTGTGGCCCCGCCCACATTTTCGGGTTTCCGAAATGTGCTAACAAATTGCGTGTTGACCCCATGACTAAGTGACCCAAGTTTGGTGACTTTAGTTTAAAATCTGTGCGACTGGGAGCGATTTGAAAATTTTCCCTGTCAAAGTCAATGGGAAAAACTTGGATTTTGGGGGCCCGTCCCAGGGGCCCGGAGGGTGGGATCGGGTAACAAAGCACAAGCAAGGTACTCGGGTGGGTGCCGACCAAGTCTGCAAAGTTTGGAATTTGTACTCCTAAAAATGTTGGAGGAGTAGCAATTTGTAGGTCTCATTACAGTCAATGGGGAGATTTTGATTGGTTCTGTGTGGCCCCGCCCATTTTTTGGGGGCCCCGAAATGTGCTAACAAATTGCGCGTTGACCCCATGACTAAGTGACCCAAGTTTGGTGACTTTAGTTTAAAATCTGTGCGACTGGGAGCGATTTGAAAATTTTCCCTGTCAAAGTCAATGGGAAAAACGTGGATTTTGGGGGCCCGTCCCAGGGGCCCGGAGGGTGGGATCGGGTAACAAAGCACAAGCAAGGTACTAGGGTGGGTGCCGACCAAGTCAGCAAAGTTTGGAATTTGTACTCCTAAAAATGTCGGAGGAGTAGCAATTTGTAGGTCTCATTACAGTCAATGGGGAGATTTTGATTGGTTCTGTGTGGCCCCGCCCACTTTTTTGGGGCCCCGAAATGTGCCCAAAATTTTCGGGTTGACCCCATGACTAAGTGACTTAAGTTTGGCGACTTTAGCTTCAAAGGCTGGCGAGTGGGAGCGATTTGAAAATGTACCCTGTCAAAGTCTATGGGAAAAAAGGGGGCTTCCGGGGCCCGCCTTGGGGGCCCCGGGGGTGGGATCGCTTATAAAAGCACAAGCAACTCGAGTTGCTATAGGTCGAAGAAGTGTAGAAAGTTTGGGGTATGTAGCCCCAAAACTGTAGGAGGAGTAGCGTATAGAAAACGCGGCTAAGAATAATAATAATAAAAAGAAGAATAAGCTGAAACGCTTTTTGACAATCGAATAACAGTATGTTGGCTTTTACAAGCCAACATAATGAACAAACTGCTCTGGAATATAACAATGGCTGGGTGTGGCCGGTATACTACTTATCTCTACCCAAGGTAAGGACAAGTCCTGTGGGATCCATGCCTGGTTCATTTTAATGAACGTGCGCTTGTCCATGTTGGCTCTGGATAGGCAGATATGCCTGTCCGTGATCACACTCCCTGCCGTGCTAAACACACGTTCGGACAATACACTTGCCGCAAGGCAGGCCAGCACCTCCATGGCATAAAGGGCAAGCTCTAGCCATGTGTCTAATTTGGAGACCCATAAGTAAAATGGGGAAGACCCATCAGTCTGTACGTGCAGATGTACAGACCCATCAGTCTGTACTCTTCCACCATGTTGCTCAAGCACTGTCTCCTGCTAAGTTGGTACATATGCAGGCGGTAGAGAAAGAATTGGAGTAGGAGGCACCAAGAAACGTCCAGCAATTCTTGGTGGTGGTAGGACATGCTCAAAACCACTTTCCGCTCAGGCACAGCCGCCACTACGTTTACCCAGTGGGCAGGAGATATAACGTCCCTGCCCATGCTTACTGGTCCATGTATCGGTAGGTATGTGGACCTTGCCACTGATGGCATTGAGCAGTGCGCACCTGATTTTGTCCGCCACTTGTTCGTGTAGGGCAGGGATGGCCCACCTGGAAAAGTAGTGGCGACTGGTAACCATGTACTGTGGGACAGCTACCATCATTAGGTTTTTAAAACAGTATTTTTCCACTGGACAAAATGGCAGCATTTCAAAGGCCAGTAATTTTTAAGTTCTTGCATTCAGGGCCAGAGCTCATGGGTGGGTAGGGTGGTGCTCCCTCTTTCTCTCCAGTTTTTGTGGGATGGACAGTTGAATGCTTCCATGGGACAGTGTGTAAATGCTTGTTGACCGTGCTAGTAGTGGTAATGTCACATCCTCTCTTTGTGGGGAGCCAGATGTCCCTGTCGTTTCACAGGGGGAGGATGAGGCTGAGACCGCAGCAAAATAGGGAGCAGGAGGAGCCTGAGATCTTTAGTGGTTTTTCAGGTGTGTACTCCACTGCAGCTCGTGCTTTGCATTTAGATGCCTGGTAATACAGATGGTGCCCAGGTTTAGAACAGTTATGCCTCACGTCAGGTTCTGACTGCACAGCTTGCAAACCACCCGTGTCTTGTCGTCAGCACATTGCCTGAAGAACTGACATGCCAGGGAACTCCTTTGAGCTGGCTTTGGTGTGTTCAGTCCCTCGGCGTGGTGGGCAGTTTCAGGCATATTGGCTAGGGGCCAGCCTCTGTGGTTTTGCACCCTGCTACCGCTATTGCTCTGAAGCTGGCACTACATGACCACTACTTCTTCCACCGAACTGCACACGTCAATTGCATGACCTTGATTCCATGTTGGGTCTATGACCTCACCATCCTCCACATCATCTTCCACCCACTCCTCACCCCTCCCCTCCTTGCTGGTCTGCACAGAGAAGAAAGCTGCAGCAGTTGATACCTTTCTTTCGTCATCATCAACAGAGACTCAATCTCTTCAACTTCTGGGGCAGGGCTAGGTGGATGGCCCACGGAACTTCCACCAGCAGAGTCATCAAAAAGCATAAGTGATTGCTGCTTGACTTGAGGTTAAGACTGCTTGGCTGATGTGCAAGGGGGTGAGGTGGAACAGATGCCCATTTCAAAAGACATAAACCGCCCCCGCAACCTCTTCAAACTAGTCGCTCAGACTATGAACCCTACCTGTCTAGAGCCTCCAGCAAATGAAACACAAGAATTCTGCAATGAGCTATCCGACTTTTTCATTGACAAAATCACAAACATTCGACAAATAATTCAACAGAGCATAGCAAGAAACCCCACCCGAGTAAGGCAAGAAGACAAAAACCACACAAATATTCTACAATCACCAAGATTTACTCTGGTTCCAATCACCATCGATAACACTAAAAACATCATCAGAAGTCTTCGAGACAGCACATCCCCAAATGACATTATTCCCACAAAACTTCTGAAAGAATGCACCAACATTCTGGCTCCCACCATAACACACCTCATAAACCAGTCATTTAAAGAAGGAATAGTCCCGATCTCCCTCAAGCAAGGCATAATCAAACCCCTTCTAAAGAAACCAACTACGACCCCAAAGATCCAAACTACCGCAGACCAGTCACAAGGCTCAACACTATCTCTAATATTATCGAGAAAGCAGTAGTACAACAGCTACAACATCATCTTGACACCTACAATCTTTTGGACCCACTTCAATCTGGTTTCCGCCCAGGCCACGGGACAGAAACGGCGCTCCTCAAAATCTGGGATGATGCCCTCGAAGCAGCAGATGAAGGAGAATCATGTCTCCTGGTGCTGCTGGACCTCAGCGCAGCTTTCGATACAGTAGATCACCAAACCCTGCTCACTTGTCGCTCAACAACCATCAATTCCCGACTCATCTACGCAAACTCTCTCTACCTGAGGACCCTTCATTGGCTACCTGTGAAAGATCGGATCACATTCAAGACCCTCTGCCTCACCCACAAATGTACACAAGGGAAAGCCCCCCAATACCGCTGCAACAAAATAAAGCACTACACCCCAGGTCGCTCCCTCCGGTCAGCTAACCAGAACCTCCTCCATATCCCCAAGACCCGTTACAAATCAAAAGGCGAACGAAGGTTCGCAGTCCAAGGACCCCGGTTATGGAACACTCTACCCGCGAAGATCCGCTCAGAAGAAAAACATCTGGCCTTCAGGAAGAAGCTCAAGACCCACCTCTCCTGAAGGCATAGGCAGACAATGGCTGCAAAAGCACCTTGAGGCGATTCAGTTTGCAATTGTAGCACTATACAAGTTATTAATTCATTCATGGGCCGCTGGTGCCAACTCTGTGCTTTCAGTAGTGGACCAGGTGGAAGACAACGTGAAGGAACTGGAGGCACTGTCCGCCATCCAATCTAATTCCGCCTCTACTTGTTCTGGCCTCACCATTCGTACACTGGTATTTGGACCTACAAAATTATGCTGAACATCCTGTCGCCTACGTGCACAAGAGAAGGGTGTTTCATTTGGGTGTGTAGCTGGCACATATCGACAACGTTCTCTCCCTGTAGCAGTAGCTCCACCTCCCCTAACACCAGCAGAACCTGAACTACAGCCATATTATATCCCTTATTTAATGCTCTCCTCATTGTTTGAGGGCACCCACAAAATTGACAGCCAAATTAACAATTGTATTTCCATGTCACAGATGCAAATTAGGTTTATCTCAACCCTAAAGATGGGTTTATGTCAGCAATAGGGATGAGCGAACCCGAACTGTATAGTTCGGGTTCTTACCGAATTTTGGGGTGTCCGTGACACGGACCCGAACCCGGACATTTTCGTAAAAGTCCGGGTTCGGGTTTGGTGTTCGTCGCTTTCTTGGCGCTTTTTGAAAGGCTGCAAAGCAGCCAATCAACAAGCGTCATACTACTTGCCCCAAGAGGCCGTCACAGCCATGCCTACTATTGGCATGGCTGTGATTGGCCAGAGCACCATGTAACCCAGCCTCTATTTAAGCTGGAGTCACATAGCGCCGCCCGTCACTCTGCTCTGATTAGCGTAGAGAGAGGTTGCAGCTGCGACAGTAGGGCGAGATTAGGCTGATTAACTCCTCCAAAAGACTCCATCCAGTGATCGATCTGCAGCTGTGGATGATTGAACTGCTGCTATTGAATTGCTCACTGTTTTTAGGCTGCCCAGAGCGTTTTTCAGTCACTTTTTTCTGGGGTGATCGGCGGCCATTTTGTATCTTGTGTTGCGCCAGCACAAGCTGCCACCAAGTGCATTTAACCCTCAATGGTGTGGTTGTTTTTTGGCTAAAGCCTACATCAGGGTCAAGCTGTCACACCAAGTGCATTTAACCAGCAATAGTCTGTTTATTTTTTGGCCATATACTACATCAGGGGCAAGCTGCGCCTGTCACCAAGTGCATTTAACCCTCAATGGTGTGGTTGTTTTTTGGCTAAAGCCTACATCAGGGTCAAGCTGTCACACCAAGTGCATTTAACCAGCAATAGTCTGTTTATTTTTTGGCCATATACTACATCAGGGGCAAGCTGCGCCTGTCACCAAGTGCATTTAACCCTAAATGGTGTGGTTGTTTTTTGGCTAAATCCTACATCAGGGTGAAGCTGTCACACCAAGTGCATTTAACCAGCAATAGTCTGTTTATTTTTTGGCCCTATACTACATCAGGGGCAAGCTGTCACCAAGTGCATTTAACCCTCAATGGTGTGGTTGTTTTTTGGCTAAATCCTACATCAGGGTGAAGCTGTCACACCAAGTGCATTTAACCAGCAATAGTCTGTTTATTTTTTGGACATATACTACATCAGGGGCAAGCTGCGCCTGTCACCAAGTGCATTTAACCCTCAGTAGTGTGGTTGGTCAAGCTGTCACACCAAGTGCATTTAACCATCAATAGTGTGGTTATTTTTTGGCCATATCCCAGTCTAATTCTGTCAGTAAACGTATACCTGTCACCCAGCGCCTAAATACTAGGCCTCAAGTTTATATCCAGCTAAATCTGTCGTTACTGGTGTGGCTGGTCAAGTTATTTAGTGTCCGTCAAAGCACAGTTTTTGTTCTGGGTTGAAATACAATTCCCAATTTAACAATTTCCTAATTTAGTGGTTTCTGCTGTATCAGAGCTATTTTAAATCTATCCCTAAAAGGGTATATAATATTCAAGGTGCACATAGGGTCATTCTGAATAACTTCACACACACGCTACTGTGCATTTCCAAGTCTAATTCTGTCAGTAAACCTATACCTGTCACCCAGCGCCTAAATTCTAGGCCTCAAATTTATATCCAGCTAAATCTGTCGTTACTGCTGTACTGTTGTGGCTGGTCATGTTATTTAGTGTCCGTCAAAGCACATTTTTTGTTCTGGGTTGAAATACAATTCCCAATTTAGCAATTTTCTAATTTAGTGTTTTCTGCTGTATCAGAGCTATTTAAAATCTATCCCTAAAAGGGTATATAATATTCAAGGTGCACATAGGGTCATTCTGAATAACTTCACACACACGCTACTGTGCATTTCCAAGTCTAATTCTGTCAGTAAATCTATACCTGTCACCCAGCGCCTAAATACTAGGCCTCAAATTTATATCCAGCTAAATCTGTCGTTACTGCTGTACTGTTGTGGCTGGGCAAGTTATTTAGTGTCCGTCAAAGCACATTTTTTGTTCTGGGTTGAAATACAATTCCCAATTTAGCAATTTCCTAATTTAGTGGTTTCTGCTGTATCAGAGCTATTTTAAATGTATCCCTAAAAGGGTATATAATATTCAAGGTGCACATAGGGTCATTCTGAATAACTTCACACACACGCTACTGTGCATTTCCAAGTCTAATTCTGTCAGTAAATCTATACCTGTCACCCAGCGCCTAAATACTAGGCCTCAAATTTATATCCAGCTAAATCTGTCGTTACTGCTGTACTGTTGTGGCTGGGCAAGTTATTTAGTGTCCGTCAAAGCACATTTTTTGTTCTCGGTTGAAATACAATTCCCAATTTAGCAATTTCCTAATTTAGTGGTTTCTGCTGTATCAGAGCTATTTGAAATCTATCCCTAAAAGGGTATATAATATTTAAGGTGCACATAGGGTCATTCTGAATAACTTCACACACACGCTACTGTGCATTTCCAAGTCTAATTCTGTCAGTAAATCTATACCTGTCACCCAGCACCTAAATACTAGGCTTCAAATTTATATTCAGCTAAATCTGTCGTTACTGCTGTACTGTTGTGGCTGGGCAAGTTATTTAGTGTCCGTCAAAGCACATTTTTTGTTCTGGGTTGAAATACAATTCCCAATTTAGCAATTTCCTAATTTAGTGGTTTCTGCTGTATCAGAGCTATTTTAAATGTATCCCTAAAAGGGTATATAATATTCAAGGTGCACATAGGGTCATTCTGAATAACTTCACACACACGCTACTGTGCATTTCCAAGTCTAATTCTGTCAGTAAATCTATACCTGTCACCCAGCGCCTAAATACTAGGCCT
The DNA here is from genome assembly GCF_014858855.1 of Bufo gargarizans. NCBI lineage: Eukaryota > Metazoa > Chordata > Amphibia > Anura > Bufonidae > Bufo > Bufo gargarizans. Next base: position 83,423,559 of record NC_058085.1, on the reverse strand, counting down.
CAAATTTATATCCAGCTAAATCTGTCATTACTGCTGTACTGTTGTGGCTGGGCAAGTTATTTAGTGTCCGTCAAAGCACATTTTTTGTTCTCGGTTGAAATACAATTCCCAATTTAGCAATTTCCTAATTTAGTGGTTTCTGCTGTATCAGAGCTATTTGAAATCTATCCCTAAAAGGGTATATAATATTTAAGGTGCACATAGGGTCATTCTGAATAACTTCACACACACGCTACTGTGCATTTCCAAGTCTAATTCTGTCAGTAAATCTATACCTGTCACCCAGCACCTAAATACTAGGCCTCAAATTTATATTCAGCTAAATCTGTCGTTACTGCTGTACTGTTGTGGCTGGGCAAGTTATTTAGTGTCCGTCAAAGCACATTTTTTGTTCTGGGTTGAAATACAATTCCCAATTTAGCAATTTCCTAATTTAGTGGTTTCTGCTCTATCAGAGCTATTTTAAATGTATCCCTAAAAGGGTATATAATATTCAAGGTGCACATAGGGTCATTCTGAATAACTTCACACACACGCTACTGTGCATTTCCAAGTCTAATTCTGTCAGTAAATCTATACCTGTCACCCAGCGCCTAAATACTAGGCCTCAAATTTATATCCAGCTAAATCTGTCGTTACTGCTGTACTGTTGTGGCTGGGCAAGTTATTTAGTGTCCGTCAAAGCACATTTTTTGTTCTCGGTTGAAATACAATTCCCAATTTAGCAATTTCCTAATTTAGTGGTTTCTGCTGTATCAGAGCTATTTGAAATCTATCCCTAAAAGGGTATATAATATTTAAGGTGCACATAGGGTCATTCTGAATAACTTCACACACACGCTACTGTGCATTTCCAAGTCTAATTCTGTCAGTAAATCTATACCTGTCACCCAGCGCCTAAATACTAGGCCTCAAATTTATATTCAGCTAAATCTGTCGTTACTGCTGTACTGTTGTGGCTGGGCAAGTTATTTAGTGTCCGTCAAAGCACATTTTTTGTTCTGGGTTGAAATACAATTCCCAATTTAGCAATTTCCTAATTTAGTGGTTTCTGCTGTATCAGAGCTATTTTAAATGTATCCCTAAAAGGGTATATAATATTCAAGGTGCACATAGGGTCATTCTGAATAACTTCACAAACACGCTACTGTGCATTTCCAAGTCTAATTCTGTCAGTAAATCTATACCTGTCACCCAGCGCCTAAATACTAGGCCTCAAATTTATATTCAGCTAAATCTGTCGTTACTGCTGTACTGTTGTGGCTGGGCAAGTTATTTAGTGTCCGTCAAAGCACAGTTTTTGTTCTAGGTTGAAATACAATTCCCAATTTAGCAATTTCCTTATTTAGTGGTTTCTGCTGTATCAGGCCTACTTTAAATTTATCCCTAAAACGTTATATCAGAATCAAGGTGCTGATAGGGTCATTCTCAATAACTTCACACACACGCTGCTGTGCATATCCCAGTCTAATTCTGTCCGTAAAACGTATACCTGTCACCCAGCGCCTAAATACTAGGCCTTAAATTCATAGCCAGCTAAATCTGTGGTTACTGCTGTGCCTGTATTAGTGTAATACGGTACCTAAATAGATAGCCAGATAGTGTTAGGTGTCTGTAAAAAAAGGCCTGAATTTGAATTCAATACATTGGGCCAAATAATATTTTTGTTGTTGTGGTGAACGATAACAATGAGGAAAACATCTAGTAAGGGACGCGGACGTGGACATGGTCGTGGTGGTGTTAGTGGACCCTCTGGTGCTGGGAGAGGACGTGGCCGTTCTGCCACATCCACACGTCCTAGTGTACCAACTACCTCAGGTCCCAGTAGCCGCCAGAATTTACAGCGATATATGGTGGGGCCCAATGCCGTTCTAAGGATGGTAAGGCCTGAGAAGGTACAGGCATTAGTCAATTGGGTGGCCGACAGTGGATCCAGCACGTTCACATTATCTCCCACCCAGTCTTCTGCAGAAAGCGCACAGATGGCACCTGAAAACCAACCCCATCAGTCTGTCACATCACCCCCATGCATATCAGGGAAACTGTCTGAGCCTCAAGTTATGCAGCAGTCTCTTATGCTGTTTGAAGACTCTGCTGGCAGGGTTTCCCAAGGGCATCCACCTAGCCCTTCCCCAGCGGTGGAAGAAATAGAATGCACTGACGCACAACCACTTATGTTTCCTGATGATGAGGACATGGGAATACCACCTCAGCAAGTCTCTGATGATGACGAAACACAGGTGCCAACTGCTGCGTCTTTCTGCAGTGTGCAGACTGAACAGGAGGTCAGGGATCAAGACTGGGTGGAAGACGATGCAAGGGACGATGAGGTCCTAGACCCCACATGGAATGAAGGTCGTGCCAATGACTTTCACAGTTCGGAGGAAGAGGCAGTGGTGAGACCAAGCCAACAGCGTAGCAAAAGAGGGAGCAATGGTCAAAAGCAGAACACCCGCCGCCAAGAGACTACGCCTGCTACTGACCGCCGCCATCTGGGACCGAGCACCCCAAAGGCAGCTTCAAGGAGTTCCCTGGCATGGCACTTCTTCAAACAATGTGCTGACGACAAGACCCGAGTGGTTTGCACGCTGTGCCATCAGAGCCTGAAGCGAGGCATTAACGTTCTGAACCTTAGCACAACCTGCATGACCAGGCACCTGCATGCAAAGCATGAACTGCAGTGGAGTAAACACCTTAAAAACAAGGAAGTCACTCAGGCTCCCCCTGCTACCTCTTCTGCTGCTGCCGCCTCGGCCTCTTCTGCTGCTGCCGCCTCGGCCTCTTCCTCCGCCTCTGGAGGAACGTTGGCACCTGCCGCCCAGCAAACAGGGGATGTACCACCAACACCACCACCACCTCCGTCACCAAGCATCTCAACCATGTCACACGGCAGCGTTCAGCTCTCCATCTCACAAACATTTGAGAAAAAGCGTAAATTCCCACCTAGCCACCCTCGATCCCTGGCCCTGAATGCCAGCATTTCTAAACTACTGGCCTATGAAATGCTGTCATTTAGGCTGGTGGACAGCTTCAAACAGCTCATGTCGCTTGCTGTCCCACAGTATGTTGTTCCCAGCCGGCACTACTTCTCCAAGAGAGCCGTGCCTTCCCTGCACAACCAAGTATCCGATAAAATCAAGTGTGCACTGCGCAACGCCATCTGTGGTAAGGTCCACCTAACCACAGATACGTGGACCAGTAAGCACGGCCAGGGACGCTATATCTCCCTAACTGCACACTGGGTAAATGTAGTGGCAGCTGGGCCCCAGGCGGAGAGCTGTTTGGCGCACGTCCTTCCGCCGCCAAGGATCGCAGGGCAACATTCTTTGCCTCCTGTTGCCACCTCCTCCTACTCAGCTTCCTCCTCCTCTTCTTCCACCTGCTCATCCAGTCAGCCACACACCTTCACCACCAACTTCAGCACAGCCCGGTGTAAATGTCAGCAGGCCATTCTGAAACTCATATGTTTGGGAGACAGGCCCCACATCGCACAGGAGTTGTGGCGGGGTATAGAACAACAGACCGACGAGTGGTTGCTGCCGGTGAGCCTCAAGCCCGGAATGGTGGTGTGCGATAATTGGCGAAATCTCGTTGCAGCTCTGGGACTAGCCGGTTTGACACACATCCCTTGCTTGGCGCATGTGCTGAATTTGGTGGTGCAGAAGTTCATTCACAACTACCCCGACATGTCAGAGCTGCTGCATAAAGTGCGGGCCATCTGTTTGCGCTTCCGGCGTTCACATCCTGCCGCTGCTCGCCTGTCTGCGCTACAGCGTAACTTTGGCCTTCCCGCTCACCGCCTCATATGCGACGTGCCCACCAGGTGGAACTCCACCTTGCACATGCTGGACAGACTGTGCGAGCAGCAGCAGGCCATAGTGGAGTTTCAGCTGCAGCACGCACGGGTCAGTCGCACTACGGAACAGCACCACTTCACCACCAATGACTGGGCCTCCATGCGAGACCTGTGTGCCCCGTTGCGCTGTTTCGAGTACTCCACCAACATGGCCAGTGGCGATGACGCCGTTATCAGCGTTACAATACCACTTCTATGTCTCCTTGAGAAAACACTTAGGGCGATGATGGAAGAGGAGGTGGCCCAGGATGAGGAGGAGGAGGAAGAGGGGTCATTTTTAGCACTTTCAGGCCAGTCTCTTCGAAGTGACTCAGAGGGAGGTTTTTTGCAACAGCAGAGGCCAGGTACAAATGTGGCCAGCCAGGGCCCACTACTGGAGGACGAGGATGAGGAGGAGGTGGAGGAGGATGAGGATGAAGTATGGTCACAGCGGGGTGGCAACCAACGCAGCTCGGGCCCATCACTGATGCGTGGCTGGGGGGAAAGGTAGGACGATGACGATACGCCTCCCACAGAGGACAGCTTGTCCTTACCCCTGGGCAGCCTGGCACACATGAGCGACTACATGCTGCAGTGCCTGCGCAACGACAGCAGAGTTGCCCACATTTTAACGTGTGCGGACTACTGGGTTGCCACCCTGCTGGATCCACGGTACAAAGACAATGTGCCCACCTTACTTCCTGCACTGGAGCGTGATAGGAAGATGCGCGAGTACAAGCGCACGTTGGTAGACGCGCTACTGAGAGCATTCCCAAATGTCACAGGGAAACAAGTGGAAGCCCAAGGCCAAGGCAGAGGAGGAGCAAGAGGTCGCCAAGGCAGCTGTGTCACGGCCAGCTCCTCTGAGGGCAGAGTTAGCATGGCAGAGATGTGGAAAAGTTTTGTCAACACGCCACAGCTAACTGCACCACCACCTGATACGCAACGTGTTAGCAGGAGGCAACATTTCACTAACATAGTGGAACAGTACGTGTGCACACCCCTCCACGTACTGACTGATGGTTCGGCCCCATTCAACTTCTGGGTCTCTAAATTGTCCACGTGGCCAGAGCTAGCCTTTTATGCCTTGGAGGTGCTGGCCTGCCCGGCGGCCAGCGTTTTGTCTGAACGTGTATTCAGCACGGCAGGGGGCGTCATTAGAGACAAACGCAGCCGCCTGTCTACAGCCAATGTGGACAAGCTGACGTTTATAAAAATGAACCAGGCATGGATCCCACAGGACCTGTCCATCCCTTGTGCAGATTAGACATTAACTACCTCCCCTTAACCATATATTATTGTACTCCAGGCCACTTCCTCATTCAATCCTATTTTTATTTTCATTTTACCATTATATTGCGAGGCTACCCAAAGTTGAATGAACCTCTCCTCTGCCTGGGTGCCGGGGCCTAAATATATGCCAATGGACTGTTCCAATGTTGGGTGACGTGAAGAATGATTCTCTGCTATGACATGCAGACTAATTCTCTGCTGACATGAAGCCAGATTCTCTGTTACGGGACCTCTCTCCTCTGCCTGGGTGCCTGGGCTTAAATATATGCCAATGGACTGTTCCAATGTTGGGTGACGTGAAGCCTGATTCTCTGCTATGACATGCAGACTGATTCTCTGCTGACATGAAGCCAGATTCTCTGTTACGGGACCTCTCTCCTCTGCCTGGGTGCTGGGCCTAAATATATGACAATGGACTGTTGCAGTGGTGGCTGACGTGAAGCCTGATTCTCTGCTATGACATGCAGACTGATTCTCTGCTGACATAAAGACAGATTCTCTGTTACGGGACCTCTCTCCTCTGCCTGTGTGCTGGGCCTAAATATATGCCAATGGACTGTTGCAGTGGTGGCTGACGTGAAGCCTGATTCTCTGCTATGACATGCAGACTGATTCTCTGCTGACATGAAGACAGATTCTCTGTTACGGGACCTCTCTCCTCTGCCTGGGTGCTGGGCCTAAATATATGACAATGGACTGTTGCAGTGGTGGCTGACGTGAAGCCTGATTCTCTGCTATGACATGCAGACTGATTCTCTGCTGACATGAAGACAGATCCACTGTTACGGGACCTCTCTCCTCTGCCTGGGTGCTGGGCCTAAATATATGACAATGGACTGTTGCAGTGGTGGCTTTCGTGAAGCCTGAATCTCTGCTATGACATGCAGACTGATTCTCTGCTGACATGAAGCCAGATTCTCTGTTACGGGACCTCTCTCCTCTGCCTGGGTGCTGGGCCTAAATATATGCCAATGGACTGTTGCAGTGGTGGCTGACGTGAAGCCTGATTCTCTGCTATGACATGCAGACTGATTCTCTGCTGACATGAAGACAGATCCTCTGTTACGGGTCCTCTCTCCTCTGCTTGTGTGCTGGGCCTAAATATATGCCAATGGACTGTTGCAGTGGTGGCTGACATGAAGCCTGATTCTCTGCTATGACATGCAGACTGATTCTCTGCTGACATGAAGCCAGATCCTCTGTTACAGGACCTCTCTCCTCTGCCTGGGTGCTGGGCCTAAATATATGACAATGGACTGTTGCAGTGGTGGCTGACGTGAAGCCTGATTCTCTGCTATGACATGCAGACTGATTCTCTGCTGACATGAAGCCAGATCCTCTGTTACGGGACCTCTCTCCTCTGCCTGGGTGCTGGGCCTAAATATATGCCAATGGACTGTTGCAGTGGTGGCTGACGTGAAGCCTGATTCTCTGCTATGACATGCAGACTGATTCTCTGCTGACATGAAGACAGATTCTCTGTTACGGGACCTCTCTCCTCTGCCTGGGTGCCTGGGCCTAAATATATGCCAATGGACTGTTGCAGTGGTGGCTGACGTGAAGCCTGATTCTCTGCTATGACATGCAGACTGATTCTCTGCTGACATGAAGACAGATTCTCTGTTACGGGACCTCTCTCCTCTGCCTGGGTGCTGGGCCTAAATATATGACAATGGACTGTTGCAGTGGTGGCTGACGTGAAGCCTGATTCTCTGCTATGACATGCAGACTGATTCTCTGCTGACATGAAGACAGATTCTCTGTTACGGGACCTCTCTCCTCTGCCTGGGTGCTGGGCCTAAATATATGCCAATGGACTGTTGCAGTGGTGGCTGACGTGAAGCCTGATTCTCTGCTATGACATGCAGACTGATTCTCTGCTGACATGAAGACAGATCCTCTGTTACGGGACCTCTCTCCTCTGCCTGGGTGCTGGGCCTAAATATATGCCAATGGACTGTTGCAGTGGTGGCTGACGTGAAGCCTGATTCTCTGCTATGACATGCAGACTGATTCTCTGCTGACATGAAGACAGATTCTCTGTTACGGGACCTCTCTCCTCTGCCTGGGTGCTGGGCCTAAATATATGCCAATGGACTGTTGCAGTGGTGGCTGACGTGAAGCCTGATTCTCTGCTATGACATGCAGACTGATTCTCTGCTGACATGAAGACAGATTCTCTGTTACGGGACCTCTCTCCTCTGCCTGGGTGCTGGGCCTAAATATATGACAATGGACTGTTGCAGTGGTGGCTGACGTGAAGCCTGATTCTCTGCTATGACATGCAGACTGATTCTCTGCTGACATGAAGACAGATTCTCTGTTACGGGACCTCTCTCCTCTGCCTGGGTGCTGGGCCTAAATATATGACAATGGACTGTTGCAGTGGTGGCTGACGTGAAGCCTGATTCTCTGCTATGACATGCAGACTGATTCTCTGCTGACATGAAGACAGATTCTCTGTTACGGGACCTCTCTCCTCTGCCTGTGTGCTGGGCCTAAATATATGACAATGGACTGTTGCAGTGGTGGCTGACGTGAAGCCTGATTCTCTGCTATGACATGCAGACTGATTCTCTGCTGACATGAAGCCAGATTCCTCTGTTACGGGACCTCTCTCCTCTGCCTGGGTGCTGGGCCTAAATATATGACAATGGACTGTTGCAGTGGTGGCTGACGTGAAGCCTGATTCTCTGCTATGACATGCAGACTGATTCTCTGCTGACATGAAGCCAGATTCTCTGTTACGGGACCTCTCTCCTCTGCCTGGGTGCTGGGCCTAAATATATGACAATGGACTGTTGCAGTGGTGGCTGACGTGAAGCCTGATTCTCTGCTATGACATGCAGACTGATTCTCTGCTGACATGAAGCCAGATCCTCTGTTACGGGACCTCTCTCCTCTGCCTGGGTGCTGGGCCTAAATATATGCCAATGGACTGTTGCAGTGGTGGCTGACGTGAAGCCTGATTCTCTGCTATGACATGCAGACTGATTCTCTGCTGACATGAAGACAGATTCCTCTGTTACGGGACCTCTCTCCTCTGCCTGGGTGCTGGGCCTAAATATATGCCAATGGACTGTTGCAGTGGTGGCTGACGTGAAGCCTGATTCTCTGCTATGACATGCAGACTGATTCTCTGCTGACATGAAGACAGATTCTCTGTTACGGGACCTCTCTCCTCTGCCTGGGTGCCTGGGCCTAAATATATGCCAATGGACTGTTGCAGTGGTGGCTGACGTGAAGCCTGATTCTCTGCTATGACATGCAGACTGATTCTCTGCTGACATGAAGACAGATTCTCTGTTACGGGACCTCTCTCCTCTGCCTGGGTGCTGGGCCTAAATATATGACAATGGACTGTTGCAGTGGTGGCTGACGTGAAGCCTGATTCTCTGCTATGACATGCAGACTGATTCTCTGCTGACATGAAGCCAGATCCTCTGTTACGGGACCTCTCTCCTCTGCCTGGGTGCTGGGCCTAAATATATGCCAATGGACTGTTGCAGTGGTGGCTGACGTGAAGCCTGATTCTCTGCTATGACATGCAGACTGATTCTCTGCTGACATGAAGACAGATCTCTGTTACGGGACCTCTCTCCTCTGCCTGGGTGCTGGGCCTAATATATGCCAATGGACTGTTGCAGTGGTGGCTGACGTGAAGCCTGATTCTCTGCTATGACATGCAGACTGATTCTCTGCTGACATGAAGCCAGATCCTCTGTTACGGGACCTCTCTCCTCTGCCTGGGTGCTGGGCCTAAATATATGCCAATGGACTGTTGCAGTGGTGGCTGACGTGAAGCCTGATTCTCTGCTATGACATGCAAACTGATTCTCTGCTGACATGAAGACAGATTCTCTGTTACGGGACCTCTCTCCTCTGCCTGGGTGCCTGGGCCTAAATATATGCAATGGACTGTTCCAATGTTGGGTGACGTGAAGCCTGATTCTCTGCTATGACATGCAGACTGATTCTCTGCTGACATGAAGACAGATTCTCTGTTACGGGACCTCTCTCCACTGCCTGGATGCTGGGCCTAAATATCTGACAATGGACTGTTGCAGTGGTGGCTGACGTGAAGCCTGATTCTCTGCTATGACATGCAGACTAATTCTCTGCTGACATGAAGACAGATTCTCTGTTACGGGACCTCTCTCCTCTGCCTGGGTGCTGGGCCTAAATATATGCCAATGGACTGTTGCAGTGGTGGCTGACGTGAAGCCTGATTCTCTGCTATGACATGCAGACTGATTCTCTGCTGACATGAAGACAGATTCTCTGTTACGGGACCTCTCTCCTCTGCCTGTGTGCTGGGCCTAAATATATGCCAATGGACTGTTGCAGTGGTGGCTGACGTGAAGCCTGATTCTCTGCTATGACATGCAGACTGATTCTCTGCTGACATGAAGACAGATTCTCTGTTACGGGACCTCTCTCCTCTGCCTGGGTGCTGGGCCTAAATATATGACAATGGACTGTTGCAGTGGTGGCTGACGTGAAGCCTGATTCTCTGCTATGACATGCAGACTGATTCTCTGCTGACATGAAGACAGATTCCTCTGTTACGGGACCTCTCTCCTCTGCCTGGGTGCTGGGCCTAAATATATGACAATGGACTGTTGCAGTGGTGGCTGACGTGAAGCCTGATTCTCTGCTATGACATGCAGACTGATTCTCTGCTGACATGAAGACAGATTCTCTGTTACGGGACCTCTCTCCTCTGCCTGGGTGCTGGGCCTAAATATATGCCAATGGACTGTTGCAGTGGTGGCTGACGTGAAGCCTGATTCTCTGCTATGACATGCAGACTGATTCTCTGCTGACATGAAGACAGATTCTCTGTTACGGGACCTCTCTCCTCTGCCTGGGTGCTGGGCCTAAATATATGCAATGGACTGTTGCAAGTGGTGGTGACGTGAAGCCTGATTCTCTGCTATGACATGCAGACTGATTCTCTGCTGACATGAAGACAGATTCTCTGTTACGGGACCTCTCTCCTCTGCCTGGGTGCTGGGCCTAAATATATGACAATGGACTGTTGCAGTGGTGGCTGACGTGAAGCCTGATTCTCTGCTATGACATGCAGACTGATTCTCTGCTGACATGAAGACAGATTCTCTGTTACGGGACCTCTCTCCTCTGCCTGGGTGCTGGGCCTAAATATATGCCAATGGACTGTTGCAGTGGTGGCTGACGTGAAGCCTGATTCTCTGCTATGACATGCAGACTGATTCTCTGCTGACATGAAGACAGATTCTCTGTTACGGGACCTCTCTCCTCTGCCTGGGTGCTGGGCCTAAATATATGCCAATGGACTGTTGCAGTGGTGGCTGACGTGAAGCCTGATTCTCTGCTATGACATGCAGACTGATTCTCTGCTGACATGAAGCCAGATTCTCTGTTACGGGACCTCTCTCCTCTGCCTGGGTGCTGGGCCTAAATATATGACAATGGACTGTTGCAGTGGTGGCTGACGTGAAGCCTGATTCTCTGCTATGACATGCAGACTGATTCTCTGCTGACATGAAGACAGATTCTCTGTTACGGGACCTCTCTCCTCTGCCTGGGTGCTGGGCCTAAATATATGACAATGGACTGTTGCAGTGGTGGCTGACGTGAAGCCTGATTCTCTGCTATGACATGCAGACTGATTCTCTGCTGACATGAAGACAGATTCTCTGTTACGGGACCTCTCTCCTCTGCCTGGGTGCTGGGCCTAAATATATGACAATGGACTGTTGCAGTGGTGGCTGACGTGAAGCCTGATTCTCTGCTATGACATGCAGACTGATTCTCTGCTGACATGAAGACAGATTCTCTGTTACGGGACCTCTCTCCTCTGCCTGGGTGCTGGGCCTAAATATATGCCAATGGACTGTTGCAGTGGTGGCTGACGTGAAGCCTGATTCTCTGCTATGACATGCAGACTGATTCTCTGCTGACATGAAGCCAGATCCTCTGTTACGGGACCTCTCTCCTCTGCCTGGGTGCTGGGCCTAAATATATCACAATGGACTGTTGCAGTGGTGGCTGACGTGAAGCCTGATTCTCTGCTATGACATGCAGACTGATTCTCTGCTGACATGAAGACAGATTCCTCTGTTACGGGACCTCTCTCCTCTGCCTGGGTGCTGGGCCTAAATATATGACAATGGACTGTTGCAGTGGTGGCTGACGTGAAGCCTGATTCTCTGCTATGACATGCAGACTGATTCTCTGCTGACATGAAGACAGATTCTCTGTTACGGGACCTCTCTCCTCTGCCTGGGTGCTGGGCCTAAATATATGCCAATGGACTGTTGCAGTGGTGGCTGACGTGAAGCCTGATTCTCTGCTATGACATGCAGACTGATTCTCTGCTGACATGAAGACAGATTCTCTGTTACGGGACCTCTCTCCTCTGCCTGGGTGCTGGGCCTAAATATATCACAATGGACTGTTGCAGTGGTGGCTGACGTGAAGCCTGATTCTCTGCTATGACATGCAGACTGATTCTCTGCTGACATGAAGCCAGATTCCTCTGTTACGGGACCTCTCTCCTCTGCCTGGGTGCCTGGGCCTAAATATATGCCAATGGACTGTTGCAGTGGTGGCTGACGTGAAGCCTGATTCTCTGCTATGACATGCAGACTGATTCTCTGCTGACATGAAGACAGATTCTCTGTTACGGGACCTCTCTCCTCTGCCTGGGTGCTGGGCCTAAATATATCACAATGGACTGTTGCAGTGGTGGCTGACGTGAAGCCTGATTCTCTGCTATGACATGCAGACTGATTCTCTGCTGACATGAAGCCAGATCCTCTGTTACGGGACCTCTCTCCTCTGCCTGGGTGCTGGGCCTAAATATATGCCAATGGACTGTTGCAGTGGTGGCTGACGTGAAGCCTGATTCTCTGCTATGACATGCAGACTGATTCTCTGCTGACATGAAGACAGATTCTCTGTTACGGGACCTCTCTCCTCTGCCTGGGTGCCTGGGCCTAAATATATGCAATGGACTGTTGCAAGTGGTGGCTGACGTGAAGCCTGATTCTCTGCTATGACATGCAGACTGATTCTCTGCTGACATGAAGACAGATTCTCTGTTACGGGACCTCTCTCCTCTGCCTTGGTGCTGGGCCTAAATATATGACAATGGACTGTTGCAGTGGTGGCTGACGTGAAGCCTGATTCTCTGCTATGACATGCAGACTAATTCTCTGCTGACATGAAGACAGATTCTCTGTTACGGGACCTCTCTCCTCTGCCTGGGTGCTGGGCCTAAATATCTGACAATGGACTGTTCCATTGTTGGGTGACGTGAAGCCTGATTCTCTGCTATGACATGCAGACTGATTCTCTGCTGACATGAAGACAGATTCTCTGTTACGGGACCTCTCTCCTCTGCCTTTGTGCTGGGCCTAAATATCTGACAATGGACTGTTGCAGTGGTGGCTGACGTGAAGCCTGATTCCCTGCTATGACATGCAGACTAATTCTCTGCTGACATGAAGACAGATTCTCTGTTACGGGACCTCTCTCCTCTGCCTGTGTGCTGGGCCTAAATATATGCCAATGGACTGTTCCAATGTTGGGTGACGTAAAGCCTGATTCTCTGCTATGACATGCAGACTGATTCTCTGCTGACATGAAGACAGATTCTCTGTTACGGGACCTCTCTCCTCTGCCTGGGTGCTGGGCATAAATATATCACAATGGACTGTTGCAGTGGTGGCTGACGTGAAGCCTGATTCTCTGCTATGACATGCAAACTGATTCTCTGCTGACATGAAGACAGATTCTCTGTTACGGGACCTCTCTCCTCTGCCTTTGTGCTGGGCCTAAATATCTGACAATGGACTGTTGCAGTGGTGGCTTACGTGAAGCCTGATAATCTGCTATGACATGCAGACTAATTCTCTGCTGACATGAAGACAGATTCTCTGTTACGGGACCTCTCTCCTCTGCCTGGGTGCCTGGGCCTAAATATATGCCAATGGACTGTTGCAGTGGTGGCTGACGTGAAGCCTGATTCTCTGCTATGACATGCAGACTGATTCTCTGCTGACATGAAGACAGATTCTCTGTTACGGGACCTCTCTCCTCTGCCTGGGTGCTGGGCATAAATATATCACAATGGACTGTTGCAGTGGTGGCTGACGTGAAGCCTGATTCTCTGCTATGACATGCAGACTGATTCTCTGCTGACATGAAGTCAGATCCTCTGTTACGGGACCTCTCTCCTCTGCCTGGGTGCTGGGCCTAAATATATGCCAATGGACTGTTGCAGTGGTGGCTGACGTGAAGCCTGATTCTCTGCTATGACATGCAGACTGATTCTCTGCTGACATGAAGACAGATTCTCTGTTACGGGACCTCTCTCCTCTGCCTGGGTGCTGGGCCTAAATATATCACAAGGAACTGTTGCAGTGGTGGCTGACGTGAAGCCTGATTCTCTGCTATGACATGCAGACTGATTCTCTGCTGACATGAAGCCAGATCCTCTGTTACGGGACCTCTCTCCTCTGCCTGGGTGCTGGGCCTAAATATATGCCAATGGACTGTTGCAGTGGTGGCTGACGTGAAGCCTGATTCTCTGCTATGACATGCATCTGATTCTCTGCTGACATGAAGACAGATTCTCTGTTACGGGACCTCTCTCCTCTGCCTGGGTGCCTGGGCCTAAATATATGCAATGGACTGTTCCAATGTTGGGTGACGTGAAGCCTGATTCTCTGCTATGACATGCAGACTGATTCTCTGCTGACATGAAGACAGATTCTCTGTTACGGGACCTCTCTCCTCTGCCTTTGTGCTGGGCCTAAATATCTGACAATGGACTGTTGCAGTGGTGGCTGACGTGAAGCCTGATTCCCTGCTATGACATGCAGACTAATTCTCTGCTGACATGAAGACAGATTCTCTGTTACGGGACCTCTCTACTCTGCCTGGGTGCCTGGGCCTAAATATATGCCAATGCTGTTCCAATGTTGGGTGACGTGAAGCCTGATTCTCTGCTATGACATGCAGACTGATTCTCTGCTGACATGAAGACAGATTCTCTGTTACGGGACCTCTCTCCTCTGCCTTTGTGCTGGGCCTAAATATCTGACAATGGACTGTTGCAGTGGTGGCTTACGTGAAGCCTGATTCTCTGCTATGACATGCAGACTAATTCTCTGCTGACATGAAGACAGATTCTCTGTTACGGGACCTCTCTCCTCTGCCTGGGTGCCTGGGCCTAAATATATGCCAATGGACTGTTGCAGTGGTGGCTGACGTGAAGCCTGATTCTCTGCTATGACATGCAGACTGATTCTCTGCTGACATGAAGACAGATTCTCTGTTACGGGACCTCTCTCCTCTGCCTGGGTGCTGGGCCTAAATATATCACAATGGACTGTTGCAGTGGTGGCTGACGTGAAGCCTGATTCTCTGCTATGACATGCAGACTGATTCTCTGCTGACATGAAGTCAGATCCTCTGTTACGGGACCTCTCTCCTCTGCCTGGGTGCTGGGCCTAAATATATGCCAATGGACTGTTGCAGTGGTGGCTGACGTGAAGCCTGATTCTCTGCTATGACATGCAGACTGATTCTCTGCTGACATGAAGACAGATTCTCTGTTACGGGACCTCTCTCCTCTGCCTGGGTGCTGGGCCTAAATATATCACAAGGAACTGTTGCAGTGGTGGCTGACGTGAAGCCTGATTCTCTGCTATGACATGCAGACTGATTCTCTGCTGACATGAAGCCAGATCCTCTGTTACGGGACCTCTCTCCTCTGCCTGGGTGCTGGGCCTAAATATATGCCAATGGACTGTTGCAGTGGTGGCTGACGTGAAGCCTGATTCTCTGCTATGACATGCAAACTGATTCTCTGCTGACATGAAGACAGATTCTCTGTTACGGGACCTCTCTCCTCTGCCTGGGTGCCTGGGCCTAAATATATGCAATGGACTGTTCCAATCTTGGGTGACGTGAAGCCTGATTCTCTGCTATGACATGCAGACTGATTCTCTGCTGACATGAAGACAGATTCTCTGTTACGGGACCTCTCTCCTCTGCCTTTGTGCTGGGCCTAAATATCTGACAATGGACTGTTGCAGTGGTGGCTGACGTGAAGCCTGATTCCCTGCTATGACATGCAGACTAATTCTCTGCTGACATGAAGACAGATTCTCTGTTACGGGACCTCTCTACTCTGCCTGGGTGCCTGGGCCTAAATATATGCCAATGTTCCAATGTTGGGTGACGTGAAGCCTGATTCTCTGCTATGACATGCAGACTGATTCTCTGCTGACATGAAGACAGATTCTCTGTTACGGGACCTCTCTCCTCTGCCTTTGTGCTGGGCCTAAATATCTGACAATGGACTGTTGCAGTGGTGGCTTACGTGAAGCCTGATTCTCTGCTATGACATGCAGACTAATTCTCTGCTGACATGAAGACAGATTCTCTGTTACGGGACCTCTCTCCTCTGCCTGGGTGCCTGGGCCTAAATATATGCCAATGGACTGTTGCAGTGGTGGCTGACGTGAAGCCTGATTCTCTGCTATGACATGCAGACTGATTCTCTGCTGACATGAAGACAGATTCTCTGTTACGGGACCTCTCTCCTCTGCCTGGGTGCTGGGCATAAATATATCACAATGGACTGTTGCAGTGGTGGCTGACGTGAAGCCTGATTCTCTGCTATTACATGCAGACTGATTCTCTGCTGACATGAAGCCAGATCCTCTGTTACGGGACCTCTCTCCTCTGCCTGGGTGCTGGGCAAAAATATATCACAATGGACTGTTGCAGTGGTGGCTGACGTGAAGCCTGATTCTCTGCTATGACATGCAGACTGATTCTCTGCTGACATGAAGCCAGATCCTCTGTTACGGGACCTCTCTCCTCTGCCTGGGTGCTGGGCCTAAATATATGCCAATGGACTGTTGCAGTGGTGGCTGACGTGAAGCCTGATTCTCTGCTATGACATGCAGACTGATTCTCTGCTGACATGAAGACAGATTCTCTGTTACGGGACCTCTCTCCTCTGCCTGGGTGCTGGGCCTAAATATATCACAAGGAACTGTTGCAGTGGTGGCTGACGTGAAGCCTGATTCTCTGCTATGACATGCAGACTGATTCTCTGCTGACATGAAGCCAGATCCTCTGTTACGGGACCTCTCTCCTCTGCCTGGGTGCTGGGCCTAAATATATGCCAATGGACTGTTGCAGTGGTGGCTGACGTGAAGCCTGATTCTCTGCTATGACATGCAAACTGATTCTCTGCTGACATGAAGACAGATTCTCTGTTACGGGACCTCTCTCCTCTGCCTGGGTGCCTGGGCCTAAATATATGCAATGGACTGTTCCAATGTTGGGTGACGTGAAGCCTGATTCTCTGCTATGACATGCAGACTGATTCTCTGCTGACATGAAGACAGATTCTCTGTTACGGGACCTCTCTCCTCTGCCTTTGTGCTGGGCCTAAATATCTGACAATAGACTGTTGCAGTGGTGGCTGACGTGAAGCCTGATTCCCTGCTATGACATGCAGACTAATTCTCTGCTGACATGAAGACAGATTCTCTGTTACGGGACCTCTCTACTCTGCCTGGGTGCCTGGGCCTAAATATATGCCAATGTTCCAATGTTGGGTGACGTGAAGCCTGATTCTCTGCTATGACATGCAGACTGATTCTCTGCTGACATGAAGACAGATTCTCTGTTACGGGACCTCTCTCCTCTGCCTTTGTGCTGGGCCTAAATATCTGACAATGGACTGTTGCAGTGGTGGCTTACGTGAAGCCTGATTCTCTGCTATGACATGCAGACTAATTCTCTGCTGACATGAAGACAGATTCTCTGTTACGGGACCTCTCTCCTCTGCCTGGGTGCCTGGGCCTAAATATATGCCAATGGACTGTTGCAGTGGTGGCTGACGTGAAGCCTGATTCTCTGCTATGACATGCAGACTGATTCTCTGCTGACATGAAGACAGATTCTCTGTTACGGGATCTCTCTCCTCTGCCTGGGTGCTGGGCATAAATATATCACAATGGACTGTTGCAGTGGTGGCTGACGTGAAGCCTGATTCTCTGCTATGACATGCAGACTGATTCTCTGCTGACATGAAGCCAGATCCTCTGTTACGGGACCTCTCTCCTCTGCCTGGGTGCTGGGCATAAATATATCACAATGGACTGTTGCAGTGGTGGCTGACGTGAAGCCTGATTCTCTGCTATGACATGCAGACTGATTCTCTGCTGACATGAAGACAGATTCTCTGTTACGGGACCTCTCTCCTCTGCCTGGGTGCTGGGCCTAAATATATCACAATGGACTGTTGCAGTGGTGGCTGACGTGAAGCCTGATTCTCTGCTATGACATGCAGACTGATTCTCTGCTGACATGAAGCCAGATCCTCTGTTACGGGACCTCTCTCCTCTGCCTGGGTGCTGGGCCTAAATATATGCCAATGGACTGTTGCAGTGGTGGCTGACGTGAAGCCTGATTCTCTGCTATGACATGCAAACTGATTCTCTGCTGACATGAAGACAGATTCTCTGATACGGGACCTCTCTCCTCTGCCTGGGTGCCTGGGCCTAAATATATGCAATGGACTGTTCCAATGTTGGTTGACGTGAAGCCTGATTCTCTGCTATGACATGCAGACTGATTCTCTGCTGACATGAAGACAGATTCTCTGTTACGGGACCTCTCTCCTCTGCCTGGGTGCCTGGGCCTAAATATATGCCAATGTTCCAATGTTGGGTGACGTGAAGCCTGATTCTCTGCTATGACATGCAGACTGATTCTCTGCTGACATGAAGACAGATTCTCTGTTACGGGACCTCTCTCCTCTGCCTTTGTGCTGGGCCTAAATATCTGACAATGGACTGTTGCAGTGGTGGCTTACGTGAAGCCTGATTCTCTGCTATGACATGCAGACTAATTCTCTGCTGACATGTAGACAGATTCTCTGTTACGGGACCTCTCTCCTCTGCCTGGGTGCCTGGGCCTAAATATATGCCAATGGACTGTTGCAGTGGTGGCTGACGTGAAGCCTGATTCTCTGCTATGACATGCAGACTGATTCTCTGCTGACATGAAGACAGATTCTCTGTTACGGGACCTCTCTCCTCTGCCTGGGTGCTGGGCCTAAATATATCACAATGGACTGTTGCAGTGGTGGCTGACGTGAAGCCTGATTCTCTGCTATGACATGCAGACTGATTCTCTGCTGACATGAAGCCAGATCCTCTGTTACGGGACCTCTCTCCTCTGCCTGGGTGCTGGGCATAAATATATCACAATGGACTGTTGCAGTGGTGGCTGACGTGAAGCCTGATTCTCTGCTATGACATGCAGACTGATTCTCTGCTGACATGAAGCCAGATCCTCTGTTACGGGACCTCTCTCCTCTGCCTGGGTGCTGGGCATAAATATATCACAATGGACTGTTGCAGTGGTGGCTGACGTGAAGCCTGATTCTCTGCTATGACATGCAGACTGATTCTCTGCTGACATGAAGACAGATTCTCTGTTACGGGACCTCTCTCCTCTGCCTGGGTGCTGGGCCTAAATATATCACAATGGACTGTTGCAGTGGTGGCTGACGTGAAGCCTGATTCTCTGCTATGACATGCAGACTGATTCTCTGCTGACATGAAGCCAGATCCTCTGTTACGGGACCTCTCTCCTCTGCCTGGGTGCTGGGCCTAAATATATGCCAATGGACTGTTGCAGTGGTGGCTGACGTGAAGCCTGATTCTCTGCTATGACATGCAAACTGATTCTCTGCTGACATGAAGACAGATTCTCTGTTACGGGACCTCTCTCCTCTGCCTGGGTGCCTGGGCCTAAATATATGCCAATGGACTGTTCCAATGTTGGGTGACGTGAAGCCTGATTCTCTGCTATGACATGCAGACTGATTCTCTGCTGACATGAAGACAGATTCTCTGTTACGGGACCTCTCTCCTCTGCCTGGGTGCTGGGCCTAAATATCTGACAATGGACTGTTGCAGTGGTGGCTGACGTGAAGCCTGATTCTCTGCTATGACATGCAGACTAATTCTCTGCTGACATGAAGACAGATTCTCTGTTACGGGACCTCTCTCCTCTGCCTGGGTGCTGGGCCTAAATATATGCCAATGGACTGTTGCCATGGTGGCTGACGTGAAGCCTGATTCTCTGCTATGACATGCAGACTGATTCTCTGCTGACATGAAGACAGATTCTCTGTTACAGGACCTCTCTCCTCTGCCTGTGTGCTGGGCCTAAATATATCACAATGGACTGTTGCAGTGGTGGCTGACGTGAAGCCTGATTCTCTGCTATGACATGCAGACTGATTCTCTGCTGACATGAAGCCAGATCCTCTGTTACGGGACCTCTCTCCTCTGCCTGGGTGCTGGGCCTAAATATATGCCAATGGACTGTTGCAGTGGTGGCTGACGTGAAGCCTGATTCTCTGCTATGACATGCAGACTGATTCTCTGCTGACATGAAGACAGATCCTCTTTTATGGGACCTCTCTCCTCTGCCTGGGTGCCGGGCCTAAATATATGCCAATGGACTTTTGCAGTGGTGGCTGACGTGAAGCCTGATTCTCTGCTATGACATGCAAACTGATTCTCTGCTGACATGAAGACAGATTCTCTGTTACGGGACCTCTCTCCTCTGCCTGGGTGCCTGGGCCTAAATATATGCCAATGGACTGTTCCAATGTTGGGTGACGTGAAGCCTGATTCTCTGCTATGACATGCAGACTGATTCTCTGCTGACATGAAGACAGATTCTCTGTTACGGGACCTCTCTCCTCTGCCTGGGTGCTGGGCCTAAATATCTGACAATGGACTGTTGCAGTGGTGGCTGACGTGAAGCCTGATTCTCTGCTATGACATGCAGACTGATTCTCTGCTGACATGAAGACAGATTCTCTGTTACAGGACCTCTCTCCTCTGCCTGGGTGCTGGGCCTAAATATATGACAATGGACTGTTGCAGTGGTGGGTGACGTGAAGCCAGATTCTCTGCTATGGGACCTCTCTACAATTGATATTGGTTAATTTTTATTTATTTTATTTTTATTTTTATTCATTTCCCTATCCACATTTGTTTGCATGGGATTTACCTACATGTTGCTGCCTTTTGCAGCCCTCTAGCCCTTTCCTGGGCTGTTTTACAGCATTTTTAGTGCCGAAAAGTACGGGTCCCCATTGACTTCAATGGGGTTCGGGTTCGGGACAAAGTTCGGATCGGGTTCTGATCCCGAACCCGAACATTTCCGGGAAGTTCGGCCGAACTTCTCGAACCCGAACATCCAGGTGTCCGCTCAACTCTAGTCAGCAACAAAATTAACAGATATATCAACTATTCTATTTCTGTGTCACGGGTGCAAAGAATTTGTATTTCACCCCCACAAATGGCTATAGGTCACCCACAGAATTAACAGCCTGATTAAGTATTGTATTTATGTGTCGCTGGTGCAAATGAGCTGTATTGCAACCACAAAAAATGGCTATGGTCATTTAAAGACTTAGGCCTCATGCACACAAATGTATTTTCATTCTGTGTCCATTCCTTTTTTTTAATTTTTTTTATTTATTTATATTTTTATTGTAAGTTATACAATATAACAGGGTAAACAGGGTTACAAGGTACAGGCTCGCAGGCCTCGCCAGTAAGTACATATCAATACAGAGTTAGGATCCATATATATCAAAGTATACCATAAGGAGACATCAATCTCTATTGACTTTAATAGTAAATCACAATAAGTGTTATGTCTATAAGGCCATGGGGATGGCACCTAGAGAAAGTGACAAGGTCAGACGGGAGACGTTTATAGACCGTTGTTTGGGTTGTAGAATATTGGGGTAGTGCTTAGGACGCAGAACAAAGTTGCATACAGTAATTAGCGAGTTAGCAAGTTTCATTTGTTAATTTCAATTTCAATTTCAAGGAGGGAAATCAAATTAGGGGGATCTGTGTTTAGCCCACAGTGACCATTTTTTGAGGAAAGCCAAATGTGTACGGGATTCCCATGAGGAGAGTTCCTCGAATCTGTAGATCTGGTCAATTTTTTGCTTCCACTGGTCTAGGGATGGAACATTGGTCTGAAGCCAGAATTTGGGGAGTTGAAGGCGGGCCGCCAAGATCATTTGTGTAAACATAAAGGGTGGTTTATCCTTCCCCTTCTCTTGGGAAAATGAGAGGAGGGCAATTTGCGGCGAAGGCTGAAACTTAGTGCCACAGACACTATTTGCCACTGAAAATATTTCACCCCACCATTTCTGGATGGGGGGGCAAGACCACCATATATGGAGAAAGGTACCTCTCTCCCCAAGGCACCTCCAGCAAATGTCAGAAGCTTGTCCCGCGTATCTTGATGTCTTATCAAGGAGCTTAGGCAGGGACTCGAAGGGGAATGTGATACTTAAATCTGTTTCCCATTGCTTGATAAAAGAGGGCTTGGCTAACATAGGGGGTAACCGTAGTCTGCTGTATAACCGCAAAGTAAGTTTCCTAGGTAATGGTTGCGAGGTGGCCAGGGCTTCTAGCCAGACTAAGGGGCGTGAGAGGTCTCCCACTTTAATGTGTTGTTTTAGATAAGCCCTAAGATAAGCAACTGAGAGAAAGTCTCGTGGATGAGGGTTGAGGAGGGCGTTAGTGTCACTAGTGTCCATCCATTCTCCAGTTGGAAGAGCGAGGGAAGTTAGAGGAGTTGAAGAAGACAGTAAATTTGTTGAAGTAGCGTCTCTCAATGTGAAAGGGGCCGTATTCAGCACATCTGCTACAGTCAGAGTGGGCGAGGGAAATGGTATGGAGCAATGTGTGGAAGATAGCCACCTCCAAGCTTCCATTGTGGCCCCAATAATTGGATATGAGGACATATGGTCAAAGAGAGCTGTCTCCTGTCCCAGAAGAAGCGCCCTGGCTGATCTATTCAATATTTCTAATTCAATCTGAGCCACCGGGGAAGACGGAGACAGGCTTAGCCAGACCAATGCACGGGAGAGAAGAATAGCTTTCCCATATAATTCAGGACTCGGTAAGCCTATCCCGCCTGCATGCCTAGGCTTAATAAGGAGGGCAGAAGAGAGTCTCGCCTTCTTCCCGTTCCAAATGAAGGATCTAAACTTTTCCATAATGGAAGTATAGTAGTGTTTGGGGACGGGAATAGGCAGGACTTGTTGTAGATATGTGAGTCTGGGAAGTATTAAGGAGGAGAGAAGGTTTTTTCGACCAAACCAGGACAGCGTCGGATTGGTTCTAGCTAAGTTGTCAACTTTTTTAAAGGGATATAGTTAAGAGAGAAAAGCTCCGTTATGTCTGGACTAATTTTAACCCCTAAGTACGTAATGTTAGGAGAAGACCAATTAAATGGGGAGTCCTTCATAAGAAGGAGTCTGGTTGTCTGGGGGATACCTAGACAAAGAACTAGAGATTTATTGGTATTAATTTTAAAGTCTGACATCATACTGTATGTATTAATGTGGGATTGGAGTCTAGGTAGGGATGATTTTGGGTTAATTGTCATTACAAGGACGTCATCCGCAAAAAGCGGCAACTTTCTGTTCCCTGCCTCCCAAACATAGACCCTTTATCTCCCGATCCAACCTTATATTCGCTAAGAGGGGCTCCAGAGCCAGAATAAATAAAAGGGGCGATAAGGGGCATCCCTGGCGGGTCCCATTTCTAATAGGGAAGGAAGATGATATAGTGCCATTAACCAGAACCGAGGCTGTAGCCTGTTCGTACATCGAGAAAACTGCTTTAATATAGGAGTCAGGCAGGCCGAATCCCACTAATGCTTGTTTTAGGTATGCCCAGTTAACTCTGTCAAATGCTTTTTTCAGCATCTGTGCTGAGTAAAAGCAAGGGAGAGGAGAGTCGCTTGGCATGACAGAGGGTGTTAATAACCCTTGTGGTGTTGTCCTTTCCTTCCCTGTTTCGGACGAAGCCTACCTGATCTCCATGAACCAGGTGGGGGAGGAGGGCAGCTAGTCTGTTGGCTAGCATTTTGGCCAGGAGCTTGAGGTCTATGTTTAGGAGGGAGATGGGTCTGTAGTTGGAGCATAATCTTGCGTCTTTCCCTTCCTTGGGGATGAGAGTAATGTGTGCCGCTGTCATATCCCTCGAAAGTGGGATCCCTTTAAGAGTCTGATTGCAGACTTCCAGGAGGTGGGGTAAGAGGACCTCCTGGAACGTTTTATAATAGGCTAGTGGCAGGCCGTCTGGACCAGGACTCTTCCCTGTCGGCATTTGATTCATTGCCTCTTTTAGTTCATTCAAGGAAAAAGGGGCTATAAGGCCCAACTTCTGGTCTGGGTCAATGTTAGGGAGGTCAGCCGCTTCCAGAAAGGAAGATATATCAGAGGCACGTGTTTCTATATCTGCGTTTGGAGAAAGGTTATATAGATTGTTATAAAAGGAGCGGAATTGGGCGGCAATCTGCGTAACTGAGAAAGTGGGGGTCCCGTCCTGTGACAATAGTTGGTGGACAAAATTTGTGGACCTCCTCCCCTTAATTCTGCTCATTACAAATTTGGTGGCCTTATCTCCATGGGCGAAAAATTTGTGCTGGGAGCTCATGTGGTATTTAGCTGCTCTATTGGCTAACAGAGATCTAAATTTGGCCCTGTATTCTGAAAGTTTTGGGAGATGGTCGTCAGTAGGTGAGGCTTTGTGTTGCGACTCTAAAATTTGGATATTTTTCAATGTATCATCTATTTCTTTTTCCCTCACTTTCTTAAGGTGAGTGCCATGGCTGATAAAATGTCCTCTGACAACGGTCTTATGTGCGTCCCATAGAGTATTAACTGTTATGTCAGGACTTTTGTTAAGGGAAAAATATTCTGAGAGATGTCTGGAGATCCGTCCAACCGAGTCCTGATATCCTAGCAGAGTTTCGTTTAGGCGCCAATTGAAACATGAAGGCGTTATACTAGGAGCCGAAACTGAGAGATATATTGGGGAGTGGTCCGAGACATGTATAGCACCAATAGATGCCTCCCTACATAGGTGAATATGTTCTTTAGATATAAACAAATAGTCTATTCTATGATAAGTTTTGTGTGCCGGGGAGAAGAATGTATAATCTAAGGAACTCGGATGTAGAGACCGCCAAACATCTACCAGATGTAAATCCCAGAGGGTATTTCTGACACTTTTTAGGAAACCTTTTGAGTGAGAAGATTTACGTGAGGAGATATCAAGTTGAGGGTAAAGAGCAACATTCAGGTCCCCTCCCACAATTATTATTCCCTCCTTAAACGCTTCTATAATAGGAAAGATGTCAGAAAACCATCGGGTTTGGTTAGTATTAGGTGCATACAGGTTAACCAGAGTATATATTTGTGGTCCTATGGTGCCCTTGAGAAGGATATATCTGCCCTCTGGGTCTAGCCTCTGACAGACGAGTTTAAAAGGGACCCTCCTCTGAAACCCTATACTGACCCCACAGGAAGCTGATGAGTTGCTCCCACAGTGGTACCAGTTGGAGAAATGTGAGAACCTCATGTCTGGGTAGTGGTTGAAGCGGAAATGTGTCTCCTGGAGGAACACCACCCCAGCTCCGGCTTTTCTCAAAATGGCAAAGATTTGGCTCCGTTTAGAGGGGGAGTGAAAGCCTTTGACATTGTAAGAGGCCACTGAGATATCAGCCATGATTCAAGATGTGTGTGGAATTACCTCGGAGCTGTTGTGGTCTCCACCAAGGAGGCACCCCGGTCCTAATGTAGTCATCTGTCTCGTGTGTCAATGAGAATGCGCATTCATCAGAGATGATCCAATAAGATATAACAGGCGAGTACCTTGAGATGGGGGTAAATAGAGGGGGTGAAACAAAACATATTAAACAAACAAAGGGAACAAACGTAGACATAATGTGATATGTCTTAATCGAGCGGGGGTTTTTGGTCTGTAGACCGTTCAAGAGAACGCATAACGCCCGGAAAAATGCAGGGGCAGGACGGACTTGTGGCGTAGCGTAGTATGATAGTACAATAAGCAAGAGAGGGGAACATCAAGATGCATAGACTTGAACAATAAAATATCACTTTGTTAACAAATCAAAGAAATTAGGTAAGGGTATTAGCAAGTCATAGCAATAAGCTTATTCATGGCTACCCTATTATGTGCATACGTGACCCTCTAGTGTTCCTGTGACAAACTTCTCGGAGTGAAATGGAGGCCTCTCTTCCTGGAGCGAGATGACTTTGGTGTGCGTAGTATTTCAAATGGAGCCACCTTAGGTACTTCAGGTAGGGTGCTGAGGTCCTGGAAGAGTTCCCAATTTTCAATCTGCATAGGTGGCACGTTCAGAGTCTCAAAGGCAGATGCGAGGTCAGTAAATGACGAGATGTTAACTCTCTTGCCTGCGTATGGGAAGGATAAGCCAAAGGGAAAGTACCAGCGGTATAGCACTTTCTTTGAGCGCAGCCAATCCGTCAGTGGTTTAAGGGCTCTACGCTTTTTTAGAGTCGAGGGGGCCAAGTCCTGAAATATTTCAATCTTGGAGTCTTCATACTTCAATGCAGGATGACCACGGGCAGCTTCCAAGACAGACGTTTTCCCTTGAGAATTCAGGAACTTACATATAATGTCCCTGGGTGGTTCGTCTGGTTTGGGCTTGGGTCTCAGGGCCCTGTGCGCCCGCTCAATGATTATTTCTTGGGGGAAGTCGGATCCCAGCAGCGATTTGCAGATTTCAGTAATGGAGGCCGAAACCTCTCCTGGGGGAACCGACTCTGGCACTCCCCTGACTCTGAGATTATTTCGGCGCCCCCTGTTCTCTTGATCTTCAAGGGAGCGGTGGATGTCATTTAGATAGAGAGCGCAGCGGCGAAACGAGTCTGTCACCGCAGATTGATGGGCCAAGATTTCTGTTTGGTGATGCTCAAGGCTCTCCACGCGGTCTCCTATCTGTCTCACCTCGCTCCTGCAGGCAGCTAGTTCAGCAAGGATCGGCTCCATCATTCTGCTGAGTGCGCGGTCTAGGTATTTCCTTGTGACCGGGAGGTCAGAGCTGGCCTGCGCTTCATCTGAATCGCTCTCACCCTCCGATGGAGCAGGGGCGCGCTTCGGCGCTTTGGTCTGCTGTGTCGGCGCCATCTTGGGCTCCCTGGCGGCCACAGTAGCTGCGGCTTTCTTTAGGAATTTCTCCATTTCTCCTCCAGCAATCTGTGTTTTGGAGGGAGCTGGGGTGTCCACATGCTTGTTATTCCCGATCTTCACCATCTCCGTCACTGTAGGCTAATGATAGCTGGCGTTATAGACGAGTCTCTTCACAGAGCACGGAGCTATGCGTCCATCTTCATCCGGCGCAAGCTCCGCCCCCCCATTCCTTTTTTTTTGCGGACCGTATACGGAACTATTCATTACAATGCGTCCGCAAAAAACAATTGAAGGTACTCATTGTGCATTCCGTTTCCGTATTTCTGTATTTCCTTTCCGCAAAAAAAATAGAACATGTCCTATTATTGTCTGCATTACGGATAAGGATAGTACTGTTCTATTAGGGGCCAGCTGTCCCGTTCCCAAAAATACGGAATGCACACGGATGTCATCTGTATTTTTTGCGGATCCATTTTTGCGGACAGCAAAATACATACAGTCGTGTGCATGAGGCCTTAACATACATGATAAAAGCCTAACACTCTACCTCACTGCAGCTGTGTCCTGTTCCTACACTAGTTAGAGCAGTATAGCGGCGCCACACGTTACACAGCACTAAGCATGACTGTGATGGTTTCCAAGTGCCCACAGCTTAAGGCTGGGTTCACACCTGAGCGTTTTACAGCGCGTTCCTATGCGCTGTAAAACGCTCAACAGGCAAGAACCAATGATTCCCTATGGGCATGGTTCTCACCTGAGCGTTTTACAACGCGTACGAACACGCTGTAAAACGCCCTATGCCCCAAGAAGTACAGGAGCTTCTTTGGGGCGTAATATCGCACCGGAACACAGAGTGCGCTCAGGTGTGAACCCAGTGTAAAAGTTTGCAGCCTTTCAACAAGCTTTATTCTGCATTCAAACACCGAACCCAAACACTGACTTCCACAGCAAAGTGCGTGTTCGGGTGTCCGGACACTGGGATGTTTGGTACGAACCTGAAATTTCCAGTTCGGGTTTGCTCATTCCTAATCATGGACATGGACTTGTGAATCAGGCCTTACTCATATTCAAAATACTCATTATTCAAAGTAAGTTTAGACAGACAGAAGTATCCATCTCATCCCATGTTGGTGGTAACGGCTGTTTCCTGGGTCTGTATACTGTCCCCAATCCATTGATACTGGTTTTACATCTTTATTACAAAGTTTCCTATTTGTTGACACAAAGAAACAGCACATAGCAGGAAAGCATAGTTTATAGAGAGGTGAATTTGCTGGATCTGACATATTTTGCTAAGCGCTCCCTTTATTTATCCATTTATCAGCTCCTGGAGACTACGGAATAGAATTTGCAGAAACTCCTATTCCACTGTTGAAGGCTGATCAATTTTCCTCAGTTGAAAAGATATGTAAAACCCAACTAAGTGTATCATAAACAACTGAAATGACTTTCCCAAACAATTTCAAATAATAAATCAATATTTCATTAGGAAAACTCAAGAAAGTGGAAAAAATGATTTGACTTTACCAACAAAATACTCTGAACTTGTAATAAAGAGGAGCAATTAGTAGGTTATCCTTTGTTGAATAAAATCAAAGTTAAAATGCCAGTTACTAAGTATATGATGAAGCGCTCATATGCTAATCGTAAAACTGAAACTTTATTCGAACTGGAAGATGACTGATCTTAAATATGAAGGTGACAATTTTATGGATAACTAGTAATAAAGCCCGCTGTGTAAAAAAAAAAATGCAACAGGATCCACTGGCGGATCCAGGGGGGGGTCAACTGGGCAATTGCCCCCCCCTTCTTGAGCTGGCGGCGCAGCCCTGCTCAGAAGTGGGGGGGGGGGGGGCGGAGGCGGGGCACAGGGAGATGAGCGCTTCTATTGTGGAAGCGCTCATCTCCATAGTCATCTGTATCGCCGTCCTCAGGATAGCGATACAGATGGCTGTGCTGTGGCAGGGGAGGGAGAGGCGTGTCCCTTTCCCTTCCTCTGATAGGCTGCAGGCATGTCAGAGGCCGGCACAGGTGGCGCAATGACGTCAGCGCGGGACACAGGCTGGAAGAGGCCTGCATCGCATCGCTGACATGGAGGTAAGTATAAGTGTTTTTTTTAAAATATATATATATATATATATACATACAATACTTTTACTGGCACATTGGGGGGTCTGTTATTACTGGCACATTGGGGGGGGGGGCGGTTATTACTGGCACATTGGGGGGCTGGTATTACTGGAACATTGGGGGGCTGTTATTACTGGAACATGATAGGGGGCTCTTGTTTGTTACTGGCACATGATGGGGGGAGTGCTTTTATTACTGGCACATCATGAGGAGAGTGCTTTTATTACTGGCACATGATTTGGGGGAGTGCTTTTATTGCTGGCTCATGATTGGGGGGTGCTTTTATTACTGGACCATGATTGGGGGGCTCTTGTTACTGGCACATGATGGGGGGGCTTTTATTACTGGCACATGATGGGTGGGCTCTTATTACTGGCACATGATTGGGGTTGTTGCTCTTGTTACTGGCACATGATTGGGGGTGCTTTTATTACTGGCACATGATTGGGGGGCTCCTATTACTGGCACATTATTGGGGGCACTTATTACTGGCACATTATTGTGGGCACTATAGGGGCATCTACTGAGGCCACAAAGAAGGAGTATTTTATAAGAGGGGCTCTGAACAGTGGAATTTTATACTGGGACACATTATGGTGGGCACTATGGAGAAGGGGGGAGAGGAGTACTATGGGGTCATCTATGGGGGGCACAAAAAAGGGGTATTTTATACTTGCAAATTATGGGGGACACTGAGGGCATCTACTGGGGCATTTTATACTGGTACATTATGGGGGGCACTAGGAGGAAGGGAGGAGAGGAGCACTATGGGAGCATTTACTGGGGGTACTATATAGGGGTATTTTATACTGGCACATTATGGGGGCACTATGGGGACATTAGCTCAACTGGGGGCATTACAAGGGGGTATTTTTTGCACTGTCACATTATAAGGATAATTGTTTCTACTGGGGGGGGCATTATGATGGGCGTTATTACTCCCCCATGGTATGAGCCCCCTAGTAGCAGCACCAGCCTCTTCCTGCTCTGCTATCCCTCTGCCCCTTCTCCAAATACTTATGTTTTATCCTAATGAGAAAGATTTCATAATATCAGCTCCACCGAGCCCCCGGCCAAAGTGTTGAAGTGATGTCCGAGATCCCCAAGGGCCAAGCCAAGTAATTGTAGGTTTTGATGTGAAATACTGCATGTTTATGTTATACACATATAGCATACACTGTGCCACACAATATACAGTATACCGCTATACTGTGTAGTCTGTTCTATAAGCACCATTGTTTTGTGGCGGCAGACAGAAGATAATCTGGAAGTGCCCCTCCCTAGACCAGGCTCTGGATCCGCCACTGACAAGATCTAGAAACACTGCCCCTAAATATGTAATCACTGTCCCCTTCATGCCATCACTGTTCCCTGGGTACACCATCACTGTCCTCTGTTTGCCATCTTTGTCCCCTTTATGCCATTACTGTCCCCTGTATGCAATCGCTGTCTGCTGTATGCCATCTCTGTCTCCTGTACACCATCACTATGTCATGTATGCCATCACTATCTCCTGTATATTATCACTGTCCCCTGTGTGTCACCACTCTGTCCCTCATATGTCATCACTGTCGCCAGTATGTCACTACTCTGTCCCCTGTATGTCATCACTGTCCCCTGTGTCTCACTACTCTGTCCTCTTGTATGTTCTGATTGCCCCCTGTGTTAACACTTTGCCCCTTGTATGCCATCACTGTCCCACGTGTCACCTTTCTGCCCACTATATGCCATTACTTCTCCCTGTGTGTCTCTACTCTCCCCCTCCCATATGTCATCACTGTCCACTGTGTCACCACTCTGCTCCCTGTGTGTCATCACTGTCTCCCTTATTTGCCATCACTCTATCTCCTGTATGTCATCCCTATCCCCTGGGTTTCATCACTCTGCCCCCTGTATGTCACCACTGTCCACTGTGTGTCATCAATCTGTCCCTAATATGTCATCACTGTCCCCTGTGTGTCATCACTGTCCCCTGTATGCCATCATTCTCTCCTGTTTTTCATCACTCTGTGCCCTGTATTTCATCCCTGTCCTCTGGGTCTCATCACTCTGCCCTCTGTATCAGGGGTGTATCTATCACAAGGCAAACAAGGCATTTGCCTAGGGCGGCACTTGCCAATGGGGCGTCAAAATGCTGTGTTTGCTTAGTGATAGTTACACAATACCCTGGCAGAGCCCCACAAGCTCTCCTGTCTCCATTAGTATACATCCAGCCATGGAGCCTTCTCCCCGGCACAGGACAGCAGCCATGTGTGCCGGGCAGCTGCCCCGGGGAGGGGTGAGCGCGGGTTGTCATGGAGGATGGGAGGGGAGATATGACTGTCAGGGAGGAGAGAGGAATTGTGTGGCACAAACACCCCCTCCCCCGCCTGTCCCAGCACTGACACCGGGGCTGCCCGCACGTGATGGCTCTTCTCTAGCTCCAGCCGCATCTACACGGAGACACCAGAGACAGGTGACGAGCTGACCATGGACGCCGCATCCACCGGTGAGTGTGGTCGCCAGGGGACCTGTCACATGTGATGTCCTCACTCCAGGGCGATGCGTGTTGACAAACAGCCCTGCAGCTCATCGTGGCTGCATGCAGGTCCCCAGTGTAAGCCCTGGAGATAACATTGTGTAGGCAGCCTGTGCCCCGTGCATGGTGGCATGCCCAGGACTGTGGGCTTACTTTGCTGCTGCCTCCTCTTCCATCTGCAGCCTAAACTATGGAGCCTCTGAAGGTCACACACAGGGGGGCACATGAGGGGAGATGTCCCCATGGAGAGCCCTGACCTTCTATCCTGGCATGTAGATGCTGGGCTGCATGGTAGAGTCTGCTGCTAGAAAGTCTGGTTGTGCCCACCTGCAGTAATATAGGAGAGCAATGAAATCAGTGCCCATCCCCGGGCACCTCAGGAAGTGCCCAGCGCCCATCACTTTACACAAAGCTCCTGGTCTGGCCTCTGGTCCAGCTAGGAGACACCATTGCTGAGTCCTCATTGCTATCTTCTGATGGGACATGGTCATTGGGCATGGTAAATGTAGAACTGGATGGCTAGGTATCTTAGAAAGTAGGGCGATCAGTCTTTTTAGCGAAGGACCACAATTATCCTTAAAATGTTTATTGAGGAATGGAAGTGACAATCGTGTGTCGTCTGGTTATCATGACCAGGTAAGTGTAGACTTGTGGGGGGGGGGGGGGGGGGCAGTATTACACAATCTTTGTATATTTTTTTATACAGATACAGATTGTGTAATACTGCCCCTCACCCCCCTCCAACCAACACAGAAATAAGCACAAATGTATTAAATAAAATGGCTGCCTGTATCATTATTCTAAAAATTTAAAAAGTGCAACTTCTGACACTCATACTTTATATTTTACGCCGGCGCCATCTTGGGATCGCAGTTCCCGTTCCGGTTTCGGCGTGTTTTTTATTTTCTTAGGCATCGCAAGCAGTCACACTTGCCGTGCCTCTGTAGCAGCACCTCAGGTACGTCCGTGGGGATATTTTAAAAGGCTGTATACACTTGCGGTCAGGCTGAACTGTACGGATGTGTGCAGGAGCTCTGAGCCGTGCATCTTACTCCATGCTCGGTCAGGCTCCGCCCCTGGGGAGAAACATTTAGCCTTTGAAGTTCAAGGAGGACGTGTTTTGCACATTAAGAGTGGCTGCAACAGCTCTTGCAGTTCAATGGAAGACTTGATGAAGTGGGTAACAACGAGTTTGAAAACATGCACCCCCCTTCTGAGTGCACGCCTACTGTTGTCTTTTTACCATTCCCTTGGTGATTGATTTCTGCTGAAACAGGTGACGAGGAGGAGCATCAGGAGCAATAGATGATATTGATGTCGATGGGAAGGAATTACAGTTTTCTTCTGTTGACCTTGACAAGCCCTGACTGCTTAAGACAGGTTGCAGGCAGGTGGGTGATGCAGTGGTTGCTGCATCAGGTTGTAACACTAAATGAGTGGCGCAGTTTTTTCACACCACTTTTTTCCACACCACCAGATCTCCCACTGCTTCCATCCTGCTGCCTCACGGGTACACTGCCACCCTGCTGTATCACAGGCATGCTGCCACCCTTCCCCCCCCCCCCCCGATGATGATGCCCCCACTTTACCCGGTTCCCACATGCAATCGGCTACATCATCATCTACAAATGTTTGGTCGTCATTTGTGTCACCATCACCTGTTTCTTGCACACATTCCTGACCTCTTGTCAACCAATATTAACCGGACAGAATAAATATTGAATAAATTGAAAAAACTGGCGAAACGGTGTTGGGTCAGGAGTCGGCCGAGAGATCTTTGCACCACTCAGGGTATGTTTATTCTTGTCCTTGTACTTTAACCTCAATCTCTACAATTGCCTCCTTTGCACTTTGTTTGGGGCGTTGCTGTCATGAGGTTTTGAGGTATGCTTTTTTAGCTAGTATTCTTTTTTCCCTGTAGTTATTTTTGTGCACTGATCTCCCAGCCTCTCCTTGGGTCCTGCTCCTCATCTGTGTGTCCTGCCTTGTGCTGCCTTCTTTTATCATGCATGTATGTATTGTTCATATATATTTATAATAAAGTCTTTCGGATTTTCATATATACGAAATTCTGTTTCATTTTTTGGTGATTATCCCGGACCTCTTGCAACATGTGCTCCCACCCGACTGTCAGAATCTGTAGTTGCACGCCTAAAGGAGTCCATAGCAGACCTCTCCTCCAAGCCTGGGCTGACCTGTAACTGCTTACTGTCCTGACAAAGCTAATTTTCGATGAATAGTGGAGCAGAGCCGGTGGCTATCATGACTTGGCTAGCAGAAGGAGCAGCAAAGCAAGATGCAGATTTAGGACAGATGAGGGCATAAAGGCAGTTCCTGGGCCATGCCAACTCAGTGCAGGTGTCAGATAAACTTGAGATAATGTTGAAGACCGAGTCAACCATTCCAGATGGTTGATTGTTGGTCAAAAGACGACCCCGTTCTTCTGATGCTACATGTTCCAGTTACAGCAACATTTTTGCCACTGCCCATTCCTTTGGAGGCCACAGGCAACTGTCTGTTGGCCATAGTCTATAACAACTGTATTGCTAACAGAACGGATTAGCTATGATAAATTTCGCTCAACTGTACACTTATGTAGTGTTGAGCGCGAATATTCTAATCGCAAATTTTTATCGCAAATATAGCCACTTCAAGAATTAGCAAATATTTAGAATATAGTGCTATATATTTGTATTCGCAAATAGTTTAGGTCACGAATATTCTAATCGAGCACTTGGCAACATACCTAGCAACCAATAGAAAAGTTGCCTAATCACTAATTTTTATCATGAATATATTACATTGCCGATTTTCACAATTAAGTAAATAATGACTGGGGATCACAAATTCTCAAATTTGCTAATTTCTGGCGAATAATCGGCCCAAAATTTGTGAAATATCGCAAATTCGAATATTGCCCAATCACTACACTTATGTGCAGGACAATAAATTACACCTGCCCATAATATGAACGCAACGTAACGCTACAGCTAACAGAATAGATTAGCTATGTTCAGTTTCGCTCCACTGCACACTTATATACAGGGCAATAAATTAACCCTGCCCGTAATATGGACATAACGTAAGCTAAGAGAAGGGATTACCTATGAATGTTGCTGCACTTCACAGTGATGCACACGGCTATATATGACACCTGCCTTTTATGCTGAAGGACACTAAGTGTATCACTAGCACGACAGATTAACATTGAAAGTCGGTGCAGTTCACAGTGATGCACATGGCGAGATACTTTCCCAGCACGCTCGCTGCACTCTCACTCTCCAATACTGTCCTATTAACATTTTGCAGCAACTCTGTCCCTAGCACAGGAAAACACTTGTCATGTCTCTCCCTATGCTCAGCTCACAGGACAATGGCCAAGACCGTGCGGGATGAGGGTTTTATAGGGCTGTGACATCATAGAGGTTGGCTATCTGTGGATTGTCTGGCTGCATGGCATTATGGGTGATCTTGCATTCCCGTGCTTCTTGCTTTCACTTTGTAACACGTGCAGCCCCCATTTTAGGAAAAACTGATTTGTTACCAGTGCAAGGAAATTCGGCTTTGTTGCGAATCAAAGTTTTCCTAAACTTCAAACTGAATTCCGCTTTGAATGCTTCTCTTTGCGCAACACTAAGGCCCCTGTCACACGGGCAAGAATTCCGCGCGGGTGCAATGCGTGAGGTGAACGCATTGCACCCGCATTGAATCCGGACCCATTCACTTCAATGGGGCTGTTCAGATGAGCAGTGATTTTCACGCATCACTTGTGCGTTGCGTGAAAATCACAACATGTTCTATATTCTGCGTTTTTCACGCAACGCATGCCCCATAGAAATGAATGGCTCTGTGTGAAAATCATAAGCATCCGCAAGCAAATGCGGATACAGTGCGATTTTCACGCATGGTTGCTAGGAGATGATAGAGATGAGCAACCCTATTAAAGTCTTATCACTGTATTATTTTCCCTTATAACATGGTTATAAAGGAAAATAATAACATTCGTAATACAGAATGCTTACTAAAATGTAGCTTGATGGGTTAAAAAATAAAATTAAATTTAACTCACCTCATCCTCTTGTTTGTGCAGCTGGCATGTCTTCTTTCTTCTCCTTTCAGGACCTGCAAAAGGACCTTTGACGTAATCGCGCTCACCACGTGGTGAGGATGGTGACGTCAGCGCAGGTCCTGCTGAATGAAGATGGAAATCTTCTATCTTCATTCAGCAGGACCTGCGCTGACGTCATCGTGCTCACCACGTGGTGAGCGTGATTTCGTCAAAGGTCCTTTTGCATGTCCTGAAAGATGAAGAAAGAAAATTATGCCGGCTGCGCGAACAAGTGGATGGGGTGATTTTTTTTTACCCCTCAAGCAACATTTTAGTAAGCATTCTACAGTATATTAAGAATGCTA
The DNA here is from genome assembly GCF_014858855.1 of Bufo gargarizans. Lineage (NCBI taxonomy): Eukaryota > Metazoa > Chordata > Amphibia > Anura > Bufonidae > Bufo > Bufo gargarizans. The sequence goes on along the minus strand of NC_058085.1, from coordinate 83,388,272 downwards.
TTATTTTCCTTTATAACCATGTTATAAGGGAAAATAATAAAATGAATAGAATACCTGACCCAAACCCGAACTTCAGTAAAGAAGTCCGGGTTCGGGTCAGGGTACCACAAAACCCAGGATGGAATCCCCATCTGTGGTGGCGCAGAAGCCTTCAAAGTGGATGCTGCTTTGTCATGCATTCCTAGGTATAAATAGATTATTAGACAGATCTGTACTGTCCATTGATAAAGCGACTACTGTAGGTCATCCATAAGTCTTCTTTTTTCAAACTTCATAGCCGCATTTTTCATAATCTTTCCAGGTTCGGCAGTCCAGCCTCTCAACCTGCTCTAGATCTTCTATGTCTTTCTTGTATTTGAATTCTAATCTGTCCTGTTATTAACAACATTGTTTTTTATAATATTCAATATAATTTTAATACAATATACATTTCTTAGTGGCACAGTGTTAAATGCTTTGGAAAAATCCTACAGACACATCACGCAACACCTTAGGCCTCTTTCACATGAAAACATTTTCCAAAAAGGGGTGAGATGCGTGATGCGGATGCATAGCACCTGCACTGAATTCTGATCTATTCATTTCAATGGGTATGTGTAGATGAGTGTTTTTTTTTTGTTATGCATCAGTTCTGTGTTGCGTGAAAAACGCAACATGTTCTATCATCTGCGTTTTTCACGCATCCCTGGCCCCATAGAAGTGTATGGGGCTTCAGTGAAAAACTTAATGCACCCGGAAGCAAGTCCGATGTAGTGTGTTTTTCACTGATGGTTGCTAAGAGATGTTGTTTGTAAACCTTCAGTTTTTTATCACGCGCGTGAAAAACGCATCAAAATGCATTGCACCCGTGCGGAAAAAACTGAAACACTGAACGCAATCACAGACAAAACTGACTGAAATGGTGTGAGTTTTACTGACCGCACCCTGAACTCATCCGGAGCCAATCTGTCACGCTCGTGTGAAAGAGGCCTTACCATGGACCAGTTAAGAATTTACCTCCTCATAGAAACCTGGTCAAATTAATTTGATTGATCCCATATAAACTCATGTTGGTATTGTTGAGTTATATGAGCTTCTCTTAGAAAATTATGCCTACAGTGGAGACTAAAGAACATCGGTCAACGTAATTTCCCAGATACCGAGATCTACAACTGTGAATGTTGAACCTGAACATGTGGAGGTTTAGATGTCAGGATCGGGGAATGTATACTTTTCTCAGTTCCACCATCTATGCAACCATTCAACATTACCGGCACATGTGTGAGATTACAGGGCCAGACAATAAGACAGTGAGGATGCCTGGCCTTGTCACTCAGACAGTGTGATGAAAGCCAATGGTGAAACTGTGCTCTTAGGGGATAGGACCACCCCCTGGTGCTCCAAACCCCTAATTAGTGTATGGACTAAAGTGCATATTCTCTAAAATGTGGCTATTGATTTCAACTACTATGGGGTAGTTTAACTCTGCACAATCAACCTTAAAAGGCTGTATGCCTGATTTTAATAGGGTTGAGCATGATGACGTGATATTTAAAGGGGATGTCCATGATTTCACAGATTTTGCTGTGTAATTCTAGCACCAACTTGTAGCACTGGAGCTACTCCTGAGCAACTGATTGGTGGGAATGCAGGGTTTCAGACCCTCTCCTATGAGATATTGATGGCTGTCCTGGGCAAATCAATTAAATTTATGCACCTACCTGTATACTTTCCAGTTTCATTTGACCCCTTTTTTTATTGCTACACATCATTCATATATAATCTGATGATTATCAGTGCATTTAAAGGAGTATTCCACCTATTATACCTGCCCATGTACCAGTCCATTTTAATCTTTGTATTCTAGCGATTTTTTTTTCTCCTAGTCAAATCCCATATAGCTTACATACTTGCTTGTTGTTGATGATGGAGGATGCCAACAGAAGCCACAGGTCCATAGTGTCACAGAAACATATCTATGTAACAGGATTATTGGGTATTCTGAAAGATCACCCACTGTAATATATTCTTATTGTTAAAGACATCAAGCTTCTGAGAACATAGGCTCCTAGGATAAGATCAAATATTCATAGGGTTCACAAATACATCATAAGGAAAAAATAAAAGCAATGTAAAAATTTGCACGAAAATAAAATTAAATTACTGGTATTTGTTCACCAATTTATCCCTTTATGAATATACAGATCAAATCTATTCATTTATAGTTTTAACCCTAAAAAATGAGATTAAAAAATCCTTACATGTAAAATAATTATACGTCAAGGCTATTTGTATGCGTATACGTTGCCTCGAGTACTATACCCTGGAGTATAAAAGCATATGTGGAATTTTGACTGTTTATGCATTTCAGATATCTGCACAAAATCCTCAAGTGTCTTGTTACTTTGGCCCAACAAAGAGGAAATCTCAACTAATGAGCATCAACTCTTCTTCCTGAGATAATTGCTGTAATGAAACTATAGTAAGATTTCTGGAATACTGATGTTTTCTTGGCTTTCATCTTCCAAAAATGTATGCATTCGAAAATGCATAATGCATGATTGTATAAGAAGGGTCTATAGTTTCTAGTGTCTATTAGATTCCATGTAAATCCATTGAGTAAGTGAAATATTTTAAGATAAATTAGCTGCTTTTTGGATTAATAGGCCATCATTATGAAACATATCTAGCCAAAACAATATAAAATAGAATATACAGTAGAAGATTACATAAGAAAACTGTGTATTTATCATCTCAATACAAATCAGGGCCCCCTACCGTAGCAAGTTCCAGTTGTATTATTTCAATTCATGGTACATATTCTAAAAAGGAACCAAGCTACATACATTATGTATTTAGCGTAGTAACATCTTATCACAGAAGAACTTATTCATTGGAGCTGAGCTATGCTAGGCAATATAGTAGTTAGAACAAAACGAGAACCCTCCATTGAGCTGAACTGAAGCTGGCCATACACTAGTGACATTGTCATCTATGATTTCAACCACTTAGTGTTGTCATTAGTGATGAGTAGAGTTGAGCGAACACCTGGATGTTCGGGTTCGAGAAGTTCGGCCGAACATCCCGGAAATGTTCGGGTTCGGGATCCGAACCCGATCCGAACTTCGTCCCGAACCCGAACCCCATTGAAGTCAATGGGGACCCGAACTTTTCGGCACTAAAAAGGCTGTAAAACAGCCCAGGAAAGAGCTAGAGGGCTGCAAAAGGCAGCAACATGTAGGTAAATCCCCTGCAAACAAATGTGGATAGGGAAATGAATTAAAATAAAAATTAAATAAATAAAAATTAACCAAAATCAATTGGAGAGAGGTTCCATAGCAGAGAATCTGGCTTCCCGTCACCCACCACTGGAACAGTCCATTCTCAGATATTTAGGCCCCGGCACCCAGGCAGAGGAGAGAGGTCCCGTAACAGAGAATCTGTCTTCATGTCAGCAGAGAATTAGTCTGCATGTCATAGCAGAGAATGAGGCTTCACGTCAGCCACCACTGCAACAGTCCATTGGCATATATTTAGGCCCAGCACCCAGGCAGAGGAGGGAGGTCCCGTAACAGAGAATCTGTCTTCATGTCAGCAGAGAATTAGTCTGCATGTCATAGCAGAGAATGAGGCTTCACGTCAGCCACCACTGCAACAGTCCATTGGCATATATTTAGGCCCAGCACACACACAGGCAGAGGAGAGAGGTCCCGTAACAGAGAATCTGGCTTCATGTCAGCAGAGAATCAGTCTGCATGTCATAGCAGAGAATGAGGCTTCACGTCAGCCACCACTGCAACAGTCCATTGGCATATATTTAGGCCCAGCACACACACAGGCAGAGGAGAGAGGTCCCGTAACAGAGAATCTGGCTTCATGTCAGCAGAGAATCAGTCTGCATGTCATAGCAGAGAATGAGGCTTCACGTCAGCCACCACTGCAACAGTCCATTGGCATATATTTAGGCCCAGCACACACACAGGCAGAGGAGAGAGGTCCCGTAACAGAGAATCTGGCTTCATGTCAGCAGAGAATCAGTCTGCATGTCATAGCAGAGAATGAGGCTTCACGTCAGCCACCACTGCAACAGTCCATTGGCATATATTTAGGCCCAGCACACACACAGGCAGAGGAGAGAGGTCCCGTAACAGAGAATCTGTCTTCATGTCAGCAGAGAATCAGTCTGCATGTCATAGCAGAGAATGAGGCTTCACGTCAGCCACCACTGCAACAGTCCATTGGCATATATTTAGGCCCAGCACCCAGGCAGAGGAGGGAGGTCCCGTAACAGAGAATCTGTCTTCATGTCAGCAGAGAATTAGTCTGCATGTCATAGCAGAGAATGAGGCTTCACGTCAGCCACCACTGCAACAGTCCATTGGCATATATTTAGGCCCAGCACACACACAGGCAGAGGAGAGAGGTCCCGTAACAGAGAATCTGGCTTCATGTCAGCAGAGAATCAGTCTGCATGTCATAGCAGAGAATGAGGCTTCACGTCAGCCACCACTGCAACAGTCCATTGGCATATATTTAGGCCCAGCACACACACAGGCAGAGGAGAGAGGTCCCGTAACAGAGGATCTGGCTTCATGTCAGCAGAGAATCAGTCTGCATGTCATAGCAGAGAATCAGGCTTCACGTCAGCCACCACTGCAACAGTCCATTGTCATAAATTTAGGCCCAGCACCCAGGCAGAGGAGAGAGGTCCCGTAACAGACAATCTGGCTTCATGTCAGCAGAGAATTAGTCTGCATGTCATAGCAGAGAATCAGGCTTCATGTCAGCCACCACTGCAACAGTCCATTGGCATATATTTAGGCCTAGCACACAGGCAGAGGAGAGGTTCATTCAACTTTGGGTAGCCTCGCAATATAATGGTAAAATGAAAATAAAAATAGGATTGAATGAGGAAGTGCCCTGGAGTCCAATAATATATGGTTATGGGGAGGTAGTTAATGTCTAATCTGGACAAGGGACGGACAGGTCCTGTGGGATCCATGCCTGGTTCATTTTTATGAACGTCAGCTTGTCCACATTGGCTGTAGACAGGCGGCTGCGTTTGTCTGTAATGACGCCCCCTGCCGTGCTGAATACACGTTCAGACAAAACGCTGGCTGCCGGGCAGGCCAGCACCTCCAAGGCATAAAAGGCTAGCTCTGGCCACGTGGACAATTTAGAGACCCAGAAGTTGAATGGGGCCGAACCATCAGTCAGTACGTGGATTGGTGTGCACACGTACTGTTCCACCATGTTAGTGAAATGTTGCCTCCTGCTAACACGTTGCGTATCAGGTGGTGGTGCAGTTAGCTGTGGCGTGTTGACAAAAGTTTTCCACATCTCTGCCATGCTAACCCTGCCCTCAGAGGAGCTGGCCGTGACACAGCTGCCTTGGCGACCTCTTGCTCCTCCTCTGCCTTGGCCTTGGGCTTCCACTTGTTCCCCTGTGACATTTGGGAATGCTCTCAGTAGCGCGTCTACCAACGTGCGCTTGTACTCGCGCATCTTCCTATCACGCTCCAGTGCAGGAAGTAAGGTGGGCACATTGTCTTTGTAGCGTGGATCCAGCAGGGTGGCAACCCAGTAGTCCGCACAGGTTAAAATGTGGGCAACTCTGCTGTCGTTGCGCAGGCACTGCAGCATGTAGTCGCTCATGTGTGCCAGGCTGCCCAGGGGTAAGGACAAGCTGTCCTCTGTGGGAGGCGTATCGTCATCGTCCTGCCTTTCCCCCCAGCCACGCACCAGTGATGGACCCGAGCTGCGTTGGGTGCCACCCCGCTGTGACCATGCTTCATCCTCATCCTCCTCCACCTCCTCCTCATCCTCGTCCTCCTCGTCCTCCAGTAGTGGGCCCTGGCTGGCCACATTTGTACCTGGCCTCTGCTGTTGCCAAAAACCTCCCTCTGAGTCACTTCGAAGAGACTGGCCTGAAAGTGCTAAAAATGACCCCTCTTCCTCCTCCTCCTCCTGGGCCACCTCCTCTTCCATCATCGCCCTAAGTGTTTTCTCAAGGAGACATAGAAGTGGTATTGTAACGCTGATAACGGTGTCATCGCCACTGGCCATGTTGGTGGAGTACTCGAAACAGCGCAACAGGGCACACAGGTCTCGCATGGAGGCCCAGTCATTGGTGGTGAAGTGGTGCTGTTCTGTAGTGCGACTGACCCGTGCGTGCTGCAGCTGAAACTCCACTATGGCCTGCTGCTGCTCGCACAGTCTGTCCAGCATGTGCAAGGTGGAGTTCCACCTGGTGGGCACGTCGCATATGAGGCGGTGAGCGGGAAGGCCGAAGTTACGCTGTAGCGCAGACAGGCGAGCAGCAGCAGGATGTGAACGCCGGAAGCGCGAACAGACGGCCCGCACTTTATGCAGCAGCTCTGACATGTCGGGGTAGTTGTGAATGAACTTCTGCACCACCAAATTCAGCACATGCGCCAAGCAAGGGATGTGCGTCAAATTGGCTAGTCCCAGAGCTGCAACGAGATTTCGCCCATTATCACACACCACCAGGCCGGGCTTGAGGCTCACCGGCAGCAACCACTCGTCGGTCTGTTGTTCAATACCCCGCCACAACTCCTGTGCGGTGTGGGGCCTGTCCCCCAAACATATGAGTTTCAGAATGGCCTGCTGACGTTTACCCCGGGCTGTGCTGAAGTTGGTGGTGAAGGTGTGTGGCTGACTGGATGAGCAGGTGGAAGAAGAGGAGGAGGAAGCCGAGAAGGAGGAGGTGGCAACAGGAGGCAAAGAATGTTGCCCTGCGATCCTTGGCGGCGGAAGGACGTGCGCCAAACAGCTCTCCGCCTGGGGCCCAGCTGCCACTACATTTACCCAGTGTGCAGTTAGGGAGATATAGCGTCCCTGGCCGTGCTTACTGGTCCACGTATCTGTGGTTAGGTGGACCTTGCTACAGATGGCGTTGCGCAGTGCACACTTGATTTTATCGGATACTTGGTTGTGCAGGGAAGGCACGGCTCTCTTGGAGAAGTAGTGCCGGCTGGGAACAACATACTGTGGGACAGCAAGCGACATGAGCTGTTTGAAGCTGTCTGTGTCCACCAGCCTAAATGAAAGCATTTCATAGGCCAGTAGTTTAGAAATGCTGGCATTCAGGGCCAGGGATCGAGGGTGGCTAGGTGGGAATTTACGCTTTCTATCAAATGTTTGTGAGATGGAGAGCTGAACGCTGGCGTGTGACATGGTTGAGACGCTTGGTGACGGAGGTGGTGGTGGTGGTGTTGGTGGTACATCCCCTGTTTGCTGGGCGGCAGGTGCCAACGTTCCTCCAGAGGCGGAGGAAGAGGCCGAGGCGGCAGCAGCAGAATAGGCCGAGGCGGCAGCAGCAGAAGAGGTAGCAGGGGGAGCCTGAGTGACTTCCTTGGTTTTAAGGTGTTTACTCCACTGCAGTTCATGCTTTGCATGCAGGTGCCTGGTCATGCAGGTTGTGCTCAGGTTCAGAACGTTAATGCCTCGCTTCAGGCTCTGATGGCACAGCGTGCAAACCACTCGGGTCTTGTCGTCAGCACATTGTTTGAAGAAGTGCCATGCCAGGGAACTCCTTGAAGCTGCCTTTGGGGTGCTCGGTCCCAGATGGCGGCGGTCAGTAGCAGGCGGAGTCTCTTGGCGGCGGGTGTTCTGCTTTTGCCCACTGCTCCCTCTTTTGCTACGCTGTTGGCTCGGTCTCACCACTGCCTCTTCCTCCGAACTGTGAAAGTCAGTGGCACGACCTTCATTCCATGTGGGGTCTAGGACCTCATCGTCCCCTGCATCGTCTTCCACCCAGTCTTGATCCCTGACCTCCTGTTCAGTCTGCACACTGCAGAAAGACGCAGCAGTTGGCACCTGTGTTTCGTCATCATCAGAGACATGCTGAGGTGGTATTCCCATGTCCTCATCATCAGGAAACATAAGTGGTTGTGCGTCAGTGCATTCTATGTCTTTCACCGCTGGGGAAGGGCTAGGTGGATGCCCTTGGGAAACCCTGCCAGCGGAGTCTTCAAACAGCATAAGAGACTGCTGCATAACTTGAGGCTGAGACAGTTTCCCTGGTATGCATGGGGGTGATGTGACAGACTGATGGGGTTGGTTTTCAGGCGCCATCTGTGCGCTTTCTGCAGAAGACTGGGTGGGAGATAATGTGAACGTGCTGGATCCACTGTCGGCCACCCAATTGACTAATGCCTGTACCTGCTCAGGCCTTACCATCCTTAGAACGGCATTGGGCCCCACCATATATCGCTGTAAATTCTGGCGGCTACTGGGACCTGAGGTAGTTGGTACACTAGGACGTGTGGATGTGGCAGAACGGCCACGTCCTCTCCCAGCACCAGAGGGTCCACTAACACCACCACGACCATGTCCACGTCCGCGTCCCTTACTAGATGTTTTTCTCATTGTTATGGTTCACCACAACAACAAATATATTATTTGGCCCAATGTATTGTATTCAAATTCAGCGGGATATAAATTTGAGGCCTAGTATTTAGGCGCTGGGTGACCGGTATGGATTTAGTGACAGAATTAGACTTGGAAATGCACAGAAGCGTGTGTGTGTGAAGTTATTCTGAATGACCCAATGTGCACCTTGAATATTATATACCCTTTTAGGGATAGATTTCAAATAGCTCTGATATAGCAGAAACCACTAAATTATGAAATTGCTAAATTGGGAATTGTATTTCAACCCAGAACAAAAAATGTGCTTTGACGGACACTAAATAACTTTCCCAGCCACAACAGGACAGCGTTAATGAGAGATTTAGCAGGATATAAATTTGAGGCCTAGTATTTAGGCGCTGGGTGACCGGTATGGATTTAGTGACAGAATTAGACTTGGAAATGCACAGAAGCGTGTGTGTGTGAAGTTATTCTGAATGACCCAATGTGCACCTTGAATATTATATACCCTTTTAGGGATAGATTTCAAATAGCTCTGATATAGCAGAAACCACTAAATTATGAAATTGCTAAATTGGGAATTGTATTTCAACCCAGAACAAAAAATGTGCTTTGACGGACACTAAATAACTTTCCCAGCCACAACAGGACAGCGTTAACGAGAGATTTAGCAGGATATAAATTTGAGGCCTAGTATTTAGGCGCTGGGTGACAGGTATGGGTTTAGTGACAGAATTAGACTTGGAAATGCACAGTAGCGGGTGTGTGAAGTTATTCTGAATGTCCCTATGTGCACCTTCAATATGATCTACCCTTTTAGGGATAGATTTCAAATAGCTCTGATATAGCAGAAACCACTAAATTATGAAATTGCTAAATTGGGAATTGTATTTCAACCCAGAACAAGAAATGTGCTTGAACGGACACTAAATAACTCGCCCAGCTACAGCACTAACGACAGATTTAGCTGGATATGAATTTGAGGCCTAGTATTTAGGCGCTGGGTGACAGGTATGGGTTTAGTGACAGAATTAGACTTGGAAATACACAGTAGCGGGTGTGTGTGAAGTTATTCTGAATGACCCAATGTGCACCTTGAATATTATATACCCTTTTAGGGATAGATTTCAAATAGCTCTGATATAGCAGAAACCACTAAATTATGAAATTGCTAAATTGGGAATTGTATTTCAACCCAGAACAAGAAATGTGCTTGAACGGACACTAAATAACTCGCCCAGCTACAGCACTAACGACAGATTTAGCTGGATATGAATTTGAGGCCTAGTATTTAGGCGCTGGGTGACAGGTATGGGTTTAGTGACAGAATTAGACTTGGAAATGCACAGTAGCGGGTGTGTGAAGTTATTCTGAATGACCCTATGTGCACCTTGAATATTATATACCCTTTTAGGGATAGATTTCAAATAGCTCTGATACAGCAGAAACCACTAAATTTTTAAATTGCTAAATTGGGAATTGTATTTCAACCCAGAACAAAAAATGTGCTTTGACGGACACTAAATAACTTTCCCAGCCACAACAGGACAGCGGTAACGAGAGATTTAGCGGGATATAAATTTGAGGCCTAGTATTTAGGCGCTGGGTGACCGGTATGGATTTAGTGACAGAATTAGACTGGGATATGGCCAAAAAATAACCACACTATTGCTGGTTAAATGCACTTGGTGATGGGCGCAGCTTGCCCCTGATGTAGTATATGGCCAAAAAATGAACAGACTATTGCTGGTTAAATGCACTTGGTGTCACAGCTTGACCAACCACACTACTGAGGGTTAAATGCACTTGGTGACGGGCGCAGCTTGCCCCTGATGTAGTATATGGCCAAAAAATGAACAGACTATTGCTGGTTAAATGCACTTGGTGACGGGCGCAGCTTGCCCCTGATTTAGTATATGGCCAAAAAATGAACAGACTATTGCTGGTTAAATGCACTTGGTGTGATAGCTTGACCAACCACACTACTGAGGGTTAAATGCACTTGGTGACGGGCGCAGCTTGCCCCTGATGTAGTATATGGCCAAAAAATAAACAGACTATTGCTGGTTAAATGCACTTGGTGTGACAGCTTCACCCTGATGTAGGCTTTAGCCAAAAAACAAACGCACCATTGAGGGTTAAATGCACTTGGTGACAGGCGCAGCTTGCCCCTGATGTAGTATATGGCCAAAAAATAAACAGACTATTGCTGGTTAAATGCACTTGGTGTGACAGCTTCACCCTGATGTAGGCTTTAGCCAAAAAACAACCACACCATTGAGGGTTAAATGCACTTGGTCGCAGCTTGTGCTGGCGCACCACAAGACACAAAATGGCCGCCGATCACCCCAGAAAAATGTGACTGACAAACGGTCTGGGCAGCCTAAAAACAGTGAGCAATTGAGGATCAGCAGCTCAATGATCCACAGCTGCAGATCGATCAGTTAATCAAGTCCTTTGGAGGAGTTAATCTGCCTAATCTCGCCCTACTGTCGCAGCCGCAACCTCTCCCTACGCTAATCAGAGCAGAGTGACGGGCGGCGCTATGTGACTCCAGCTTAAATAGAGGCTGGGTCACATGGTGCTCTGGCCAATCACAGCCATGCCAATAGTAGGCATGGCTGTGATGGCCTCTTGGGGCAAGTAGTATGACGCTTGTTGATTGGCTGCTTTGCAGCCTTTCAAAAAGCGCCAAGAAAGCGTCACAAAAGCGCGAAGAAAGCGACGAACACCGAACCCGAACCCGGACTTTTACGAAAATGTCCGGGTTCGGGTCCGTGTCACGGACACCCCAAAATTCGGTACGAACCCGAACTATACAGTTCGAGTTCGCTCATCCCTAGTGATGAGCGAATCGAAGCTAAATTAATTGACTTTGATCCGAATTTCAGTTAAAATTCGATTCACTAAGAATCAATTTTTCCTTAAATGGCAGTTAAAAAAATTATAAAACATATCTCACCCATTTGCTTGCAGAGAGGCCATTGCAGCATTTGATGGGTTCAATGACAGAAGGTGGCACAATTGTTTTTCCCCATTATTGTGCCTGCTACATACAATGGAATGCGATTCATGGCTAAGAAATTTGCAACAAAAACACATTTTTTAGCAGTCAAATCGGATTTTTGATAACTTTGCGCATCTCTAGTCGGCATCACCGGATTTATGTAAAAAAAAAAAAACATGGGCATGGCCGCCAGGCTTCCTCTTTCCCTCATGCTGCCATGTGCCGTTCTGACAAGAGGGGGCAGCTGATAGCTTAACTGTTGCATCTGTGCTCCATGCCAGTTTACTTCCTGCAGGAGACCTGTACTGTTTGTTTGGGATTGTGTGGGTGTGTCTCTCCTACCTTTTGAGGCAGCACATATATGCCCTCTGTCTCACCAGCCTATGGTCGGAATGCAGGAAGTGTTTAAAAGCGCTTCCTACCACAGGAAGATGCATGAGCAACTCATGGTCAATAGCTTGTCTAGATCCAAGGGTGAAGGTGTTTTTCAAGTTCTGCTTGGTTGTGTACCGGACCCTGCTTTTGGAATTATCAGATTTTGCCTGTTTGCTGCCTGCCTCTGACCTCAGACTTCATTCATGGGCCTTGCTTGTTTGCCGCCTGCCTCTGACCTCGGACTTTGTTTACAGACCTTGCTTGATTGCTGCCTTCCGTGACCACGGACTTCCTGACTATGTACTTCCCCTCGGTGCTTGCACCGATATCTCTGGAGTGACACCTGGCAATTACCCTAACGGCCCAAGCCTATCCTCACCATCGGAGGCTCTAGTGAAGACCAGGTAGTTGCTTAGTCATACCCCTCCACAGTATAGCCAGTCAGTGGCGCAGTGGGTCCACACCCGCTTGCATAACAAGCACAAGAGACTTGTAGAGACTGACCATAAGACAGAAAATTGACCTGATGTTTTAGACATTTTTTGGTTATTTGTTCACAAGTAATACCTGTAAAATAGTTTTTGCCTTGCAAGTGATTTGTACCTTATGACGAAGAAGCCCATATTGTCAATTTATAATTTTAACTTATGGTGTTATCCAAACTGACATCTTTCACAAACAAACCGTGAAAGATAAGTCTTTTAGAAGGCTGAAATATGTAGTTATGGCCAGTTTAAAGTAATGATGTCCAGCAAAATTTTAGGGAATAAGATCAAGAAAAACTTTGAGGGAGTGAAGGGTTGGACACACTGTGCTTAACAGCTGCTTGCTACTGCAGTAGCTTAGCATGGCAGTTCTGCATTCCAAAACCCCCTGCAAGAAAAAAAAAATATTTTTTCTGTATAAGGACAAAAAGACAGGGTTTTTTCCCAAAATCTCTAATTACTACATAGGCTTATTGCCAGCACAGTACCTCAATAACATTCGCCTGCAAATGCTAAGCGATAACAGATTTTTTCAGTGCATTATATCAATGTTATTAGCCATGATTAGAGTTGAGAGGACACCTGGATGTACGGGTTCGGCAGAACATTACTAAAAAGTTTGAGTTCGGGACCTGAACTTGACCCGAACTTGACCCCGAACCCTGTTGAAGTCAATGGGGACCTGAACTTTTGAGCACTAAAATGTCTCTAAAAAAGTCATGGAAAGAGCTAGAGGGTTGCAAATGGCAGCAAAATGTGGTTAAGAGCATGACAAGTGCTCTGCAAACAAACGTGGATAGGGAAATTACTTAAAATAACATAAAATATGTAAAAATTAAAAATAATAATCTTGATCTAGGAGGAGGAGGTCCATATGAAGTGGGAGGTTGAGGAGGCACTGGATGTGGCGGTGTAGATGCAAGCGGCAGTGGAGGAGGAGGAGGTAGCCAACACTGTTTTTTTTGCTTTAATTTTTAATTTTAATTTTGTTTAAATTAGGGTACGCGCCAATTATTGTGAAATATAACCTGTGATAACCCCCTCCTGCCCTGCTAAACAAACGTTCAAACAATACACTGGCTGCAGGGCAGGCCAGCACCTCCAAGGCGTAAAAGGCAAGCTCAGGCCATGTGCCCAATTTGGAGACCCAGAAGTTGAAGGGGGCAGACCCATCATTCAGTACGTGTAGGCGTGTGCACACATCATACTGCTCAACCATCGCACGTCCCCGTGATGTCCCTAATCCAATTAAATATCTTCTCTATCAACTATCGATTTTCTTTTCTGCACCTACCATGGTGATCACGGGTAACGGGGAATCAGGGTTCCACGCCAGAGAGGTAACGTAAGAAAGGGATACCGCATCCAAGGTCAATGGCTGAAATGTGATCGAGTGGCAATGTGGGACAAGTTATTAAAGAGGAAGGATCAAACGAAAGAAGGGGCAAGCGTCAATTAAAGACGAATTTTTGAAATTTAAGTCCCTGTCACCTATGCAGAGCAAGGGTTTTTCATTGGCAAAAATGGGTTAATGTCACCCACCAATGGAACACACAATTTAAAAAAAAACTAGGTCCCTGTCACCTATGCAGAGCAGGGGTTTGTATACGGCAAAATTGGTAAAATGTCACCTGAAAATGTAACAGACAATTTTTTTGAAATTTAGGGCCCTGTCACCTCTGCAGTTTATTCACGGCAAAAATTGAAAAATGTCACCCAAGAATGTAACAGACGCTTTTGCACCCTGCTCCCTCTTTTGCTGTGCTGGTGCCTCTGTGCGACCACCGTCTCTTCCTCTGAACTAGACAGGTCACTCGCATGACCTTGATTCCATATGGGGTCTTGTACCTCATCATCCTTCACATCATCTTCAACCCACTCTTTACCCCTACACTCCTTGTTGGTCTGCAGACTGCAGAAAGCCGCAGCAGTTGGCACCTGTGTTTTGTCACAAGGTACGGACAAGTCCTGTGGGATCCATGCCTGGTTCATTTAAATGAACATGGGCTTGCCCACATTGTCTGTGGACAGACGGCTGCACTTGTCTGTGATAATGCCCCCTGCCATGCTAAACACACATTCAGCCAATACACTGGCTGCAGGGCAGGCCAGCACCTTCAAGGCGTAAAGAACAAGCTTATGCCATGTGCCCAATTTGGAGACCCAGAAGTTGAAGGGGGCAAACCCATCATTCAGTACGTGTAGGCGTGTGCACCCTTACTGCTCCACCATTTTGCTTAAATGCTACCTCCTGCTAAGACGTTCCATATCAGCTGGTGGTGCTGGTTGTTGTGGCGTGCTGACAAAGCTTTTCCACATTTCGCCCATGCTAACCCTGCCTTGTGAGGTGCTGGCGGTGCCCCAGCTGCGTTGGCGACCTCTTCCTCCTCCTCTGCCTTCGCCTTGTGCTTCCACATTGCCCCCGCTGTCAGGTGGGAATGCCATCAGCAACGCATCTACCAGCGTGCGCTCGTACTCGCGCATCTTACGATCACGCTCCAGTGACAGAATTAAGGATGGTACGTTGTCCTTGTAACGTGGATCCAGCAGTGTGGCCACCCAGTAATCAGCACAAGTTAGAATGTGGCCAACTCTGCAGTCATTGCGGATACACTGCAGCATATAATCACTCATGTGTGCCAGGCTGCCTAGAGGCAATGACAAGCTGTCCTCTGTGGGAGGTGTATCATCGGTGTCTTCTGTATACCCCCAGCCACACACCAGTGATGGCCATGAGCTGGTTTGGGTGCCACCCTGCTGGGAACACAGTTCTTCCTCCTCGATCTCCTCATCCTGATCCGCACAGACAGCCCGCACTTTCTGCAGCAGCTCGGGGTAATTTTTAAATAATTTCTGCACCACCGGATTCCGCACATGCGCCAGGCAAGGGATGTGCGTCAAACCAGCTAGGCTCAGAGCTGCTACGAGATTTTGCCCATTATCGCACACCACCAGGCCGGGCTTGAGGCTCACTGGCACCAACCACTCATCGGTCTGTTGTTCCATGCCCGTCCACAGCTCCTGTGTGGTGTGGGTTTTTCCCCCCCAAACAGATACGTTTTAAAACTGCCTGCTGTCGTTTACCCCTGCGTGCTGAAGTTGGTGGTGAAGGTGTTACGCTGACTGGATGAGGAGGCGGTAGAGGATGAGGAAGAGGAGTAGGAGGAGGAAGCAACAGGAGGCAAAGAGAAGCGCCCTGCAATCCTCAGTGGTGGAAGGACATGCACCAAACTGCTATCTGCCACAGGCCCAGCCACCACTGCATTTACCCAGTGTGCTGTTAGGGAGATATAACGTCTCTGACAGTGCTTACTGGTCCACGTATCTGTAGTTAGGTGGACCTTGCCACAGATGGCATTGCGCAGTGCACACCTGATTTTGTCCCCCACTTGGTTGTGCAGGGAAGGGATGGCTCACCTGGAAAAGTAGTCTCGGCTGGGCACGATGCACTGTGGGACAGCCTACACCATAAGGCTTTTAAAACTCTCCGTCTCTACCAGATGGAATGACAGCATTTCAAAAGCCAGTAATTTTAAGTGCTGCCATTAAGGGCAAGGGATCGTGCAGTGGGTAGGGGGAGGACGTCCTCTTTCGCTCCAGTGTTTGGGAGATAGGCAGCTGGATGCTTTCATGGGACATTGTGGAGATGCTTGGTGATCCAGGAGGTGGAGTTGCTGGCAGCTCCTCTGTTTGCGGGGTGGCAGGTGCCACTGTCACTCCAGAGGAGGATGACGAGGCAGAGACTGCAGCAGAAGAGGAGGCAGGAGGATCCAGAGACCTTCCTTTGTTTTTGAGGTGTCTACTCCACTGCAGCTCGTGCTTTGCACTTAGATGCCTGGTCATGCAGGTTGTGCTCAGGTTTATGCCTCGCTTTAGGCTCTGTTTCCACAGCGTGCAAACCACTTGTGTCTTGTCGTCAGCACATTGTCTGAAGAACTGCCATGCCAGGGAACTCCTTGGAGGTGGTTTTGGTGTGCTCGGCCAGCTAGAGCATATTTAATACACATAGTCAATTTGTGTTCAAATAAAAATTTTGAAAAATTTGCCAAATCAGATACTAAACGATTCTCAAGAGGTTTACTAATCTCAACTCTAACTATTGGTTAACAGTTTGATCCAGAATCTTAAGCCTTTCCCCAATTCCTGCAAAGCCGTGTCTCTTTGTGTACGAACTCCCTCTTTGTGTACAAAGCGTGATGAGATTTAGACTCCAGCACTCACTTATTTTGAAGTGTCAAATTCTCTGTCTTTATTTAGAAAGTATTTCACAGACAATACAGGACTCAAATTCTCTCTGGTGTAGGCTGTTGACGCGTTTTGAAAGATTCTTATTCGTAACAGTGGTGTGTGTCTGGTATTCCCAAGTATAAGTAGGAACATAGGTGTATCTAATTAGTGCTAAGTTCCCTCCCCCTTCCAACAATACGAAAGGTAGGGAGGGGGGGAGCATATTAGAAAGTTGGGGTTCCACCCCTTTGCTACACCTGTCGTTGATAATCATCACCTGGAACACCAGACTCTTTCAACTTTAACATCTGACATTCAGAGATTTACAAAGTGTTGCATTAAAAATATTCATACTAAATTTTCATAAATATACATGGTTCAATATATTTATTATCTCTTCTAACATGATAAAAGCTAAGTGTCATACAAATAAAAAAATGAAAAAGAAAAAAGGAAAAAGCTCTGCTAATGGACATACTACTTTTGTAGGTACCTGTTCACATTATGGTTGCGTTACTTCTGGGTTTATAGAATAAAGCAGATTTGTATTTATATATATATAGGAATAACATGATTATGCATCGACCAAAATCTACCCAATGTTTATATTTTTATAGGTGTATACTCCAATATGGAATAAGAAAAAATAATCATAATAGTAATAATAATGGCCCCATCAGTAAAAATGCATGCTTTCCCTCCTCATGTTTAATCCTTTAGGGTACCTGGTTTCTAATATAAATATCCAAAAGGCCTCTCTCAGATTTACCTGGTGTTTTCTCCTCCTCTTATTGAGGTTTTTACGTGTTCTATAGCATAGGTTTTAAAGTGTTTCAAGCTTTATTATGTTTCTCAATAAAATGTCTTGCCGCATTCGATATGTTGGTATATAAGGGATTTTCTATATAATTCAGGTGTTCTAAGATTCTATTTTAAAATTTTCCCATAGTACACCCTATATACATTTTATCACATTGTTCGCACCAGATCAGATAAACCACTGCTCTTGTGTTGCAGTTGATATAGGACTTGATATTATGTATCTCTGTATGATCTGAGTTGGAAAACGTTTTTGTGTTCTGTACATAATTACATGTGCGGCATCGATGACTACCGCAGCGCGTGAACCCCTTATATACCAACCATGTGTCAGTTTGCAGCTGTGTTTCTCGTACAAACATTGACGGAGACAAGGTATTCCCTATTGTTGGAGGTCTCTTGGATACTATTCTACAACCATCCTTTAATATAATATTCAATGTATTATCTTCATGTAGTACCGGCAGGTATTGTTTTATTATATTTTGAATTGTATTACCGTATATACGCGAGTATAAGACAGGTTTTTGGGCACATATTTTTGTGCTCAAAAAGCCCCCTCGTCTTATACTCGAGTCTACTATCTTACTTTGTCTTTGCTCCGGTAAAAGCAGGCAGTGCGGGAGGCGGCGCTCACTCACTGACGTCAAGCGCCTGCGCCGCCTAGTGGGAGCAGGCGCGTGACGTCAGTGAGTGAGCGCCGCTCCCCGCACTGCCTGCTATTACCGGAGCAAAGACAAAGTAAGATATCCAAAGTTAAAGAATACTGATAAATACTACTTTATAAATATACTGCTGTGAGCGTCGGGGAGGGGGATCTGTGGATGGCACTGTAGGGGGATCTGTGGATGGCAGTGCCATCCACAGATCCCCCCACAGTGCCATCCACAGATCCCCCTCCCCTAAACAGTGCCATCCTGGCACTGTTTAGGGGAGGGGGGATCTGTGGATGGCACTGTTTAGGGGAGGGGGGATCTGTGGATGGCACTGTTTAGGGGGGATCTGTGGATGGCACTGTTTAGGGGGGAGATCTGTGGATGGCTCCCTGTATTTAATGCAGAGTGTGTGTGTGTGTATATAATGCACACACTCTGCATTAAATACAGGGAGTCAGAGTCAGACTCCCATCAATCTGAGTCACCATCTTGCAGATGTGTGTATATAATGTAGAGTGTGTGCATTATATACACATACACTCTGCATTATAGCTGCATTTCCCACCCTAGTCTTATACTCGAGTCACTAATTTTTCCCATTTTTGGGGGTAAAATTAGGGGCCTCGGCTTATACTCGGGTCGGCTTATACTCGAGTATATACGGTATATTGGCGGCTGTATGTTAATACCATCGTGGGTTGTGTTTTTTTATTTTTGGAGTCTTCCCTTATCTCACCCTTTATGTATCTATGTTTGTTTTTTTCATTAGTATTATTTTCGGGATTGTATATTGAGGATTTATTTGTAGTTGTATTTACATTATTTTTGAACAATAGGGTTTCTCTAGTTTTATTTTTAGCTATTTGGAGGCCTCTTCGGATCATCCATTCTGGATACTTTCTTTCCAGGAGGCGCATCCATATGATATAGCATTCCCTTTTAAAGGCTTCAATTGTATTACAGTTTTTCCTGGCCCGTATAAATTCACCTACTGGAATAGATTTAATAGTATGATGTGAATGATGACTATCTGCCCGTAAAATTGTATTCCCTGTGATCTCTTTTCTGTATGTTTCTGTTTGAATAATTTTGTCTGGAATACCTATAAGTTTTAGATCCAGGAAGTTTATTTTACTAGAATCCTCACTGTATGTGAATTAAAGGTTGTAGGTGTTATTTTGTAAGTACTGCATGAATTCCTGTACGGTAGGCACATCGGCGCTCTCTTTGTGTAACCCACACCCCTCTTTTGGACTTGGTCCATATAATTTCTCTAAACTTAGATACACCAAATTGTGCCATATTTTGGAGGAATGTATGCCAAATTTAGTTGCATTCACACGTGAGCCATTGTGTCTCTGCTACAAGTAGGAACATGTTTCAAAATGTTTTGAATTAAATCAAGTTCTAGCATCGAGTCTCTTCCCTATCAACTATAAGGTTTGGTTATTACTCTAAAACTTGTAGTTGGAGAAAAAATATGACAATTCTAACAGATTTAGTGAAAATGGAAGCCAGGTGCATTACAGTAATGGTTGGCCAGTTGTTATTGCAAGAGGATAGTTTTTGTTTCATTAGTGCTCTCTTACAATAAACCTGACTCAGACAATAATTGTTCTAATTTGCTATTGCATATCGGCAGTAAAGTGAGAGATTGCCTAGAATGGCTCCATAAGTCTCTGCCTTGTTTTTCGCAGGAGGAAATCCCTCTTGAAAAGATTTTAATGCAGGCGAACAAAAGATTAGGCTCATATTGCTTTATACTTTACAACCCTGTTAAAGTTTACGGCATGGGAGGAAAATTTGCCATTATTGTCTAAATCTTTTTTTTCTTTCTGCAACACATAGCCCTACTCCCAGTGAAGTAACTCATGCCTGGTAAAGTCAGCTTAAATGGTTTGGCTTCTTGCCCATTCGGACTCTGCTTGTATTGCTAAGCATTTAATACCTATTTCTGAACCACTTTCTATTGTGATTATTACTCAAGAAGGGAAAATTAATGCAGCTTTTTTACATTGAAAAAATGCAAATCTATTGCATTCTATTCTAGTAATTTATGATAGGGTATACTTTGTGCTTTATGTAATTATTTTAATCCTGTCTGTAAGCTTAAAGGGGTTGTGCCAAGCTTTTAAGTTATCCACTATCCACAGGATAAGGGATAACTACCTGGTAACTGTGGTCCAACTGCAGCGACCCCCACCGATCATGAGAACAAGGGTCCTGCTCCCCCCATGGTCATGGAGCAGCAGGTCATGCATGCACACTACAATCATTCTCTATTAAAGCTATAGAAACATCCTAGCGCTGTACTCTCCATGAGTGGCAGTGTGTGATTGGTGAGATTCCCAGAGGTTAGATCCCCCAAAGATCAACTAGCTATCCCTTAGGATAATGGAATAACTTAAAAACATTGCACAACTCCTTTAACCATAGATTTGTTTTTTAAAAGCTTTCAAGCAGGGTCATCCGAATCAGCAAATGAGACATTTGTGAAAATTTCAGGGCTGCGAATTACAACATGAATACATGAACATATCGGGCTGTTCCTATTTTATTAGTCCGATTGTTTTTGCAGTGCAACTGATTGACTTTATTTATCTGTATTATTTAGGAATTGATAAGGTTGTGTAACTGTAATTATTTGATTATTTATATAAGTATGTCTTTTTTTACTGTTATTTTTAATTGATATTTTTATGTGTTTCTAATATACTATTGCTGTTAATTCATTAAAGGGGTTATCCGATATCTAAAATATCCCCCCCAATGCCCGTCCCCTTGTATGGATTACTGTTTACTTACCTGCCCTCTGGCACCCGTGTAGTTCCAGATCCCTGCATGACCGCCACTGCATCTCCCCGTCACTCAGATCAAATACATAAAAAATTGTGAGAGCAGTCAATAGCAGGCTTCAACAGTGACCAGCTTCAAGGGGGCTTCTCCCCATCGCGGCCTTCTATTGGCTGCCCCTCGTCACCAGATGTTTTGATCCGGGCGGTGGGGAGATGCAGTGGCGGCCGTGCAGGGATTTGGAGCAATGCAGGTGTCGGGGGCAGGTAAGTATAACCCATACAAGGGGCCCGGGAATTGGGAGGGGCTATTTAGATATATCGGGTTAATCCCTTTAATGACGTAATCTAGTTTGGTACCTAAGGCCAAAGTACATCAGGTTAGGCTACATTAACATTTCTATTTGGCAGGCTATTCTGGCAGAAAACAGCCTCCTAGAGTTTACCTGATCTGGGAACAATTTTTGCGTGGTCAAAACCTGGCTCTCATGCCACAAAGCTGCTGGTCCCCACCGGAGCCCATCATAATCTGTTTTACAATAAAGGGGTTTCCCAGGATTAAAGAACTGTATCTGCTTTCTTTCAAAAGTAGCTCCACACCTACCCATAGGTTGTATCTGGTACTGTAGCTCAGCTACATTGAAGTGCGCAGAGATCATCTGTCGAGCCATACACAATTAATGGACAGATGTTTTTTTCTACATAGTATCAATATTAGGAATTCCACATTAAAAGTTGAAATGTCTCCATTATACAAGGAGCAATAATTGTTACCTTACATATTACCATCATACTGCTAAGATAATAAAACTAAGCACTAAGAAATACTGCCAGACCATGAACACATATCACCACCATATGAATGGTTTCAAATAATGCCAACTGAATTACATTAATGCTCAGATTCTCTGCAGGCCTTTACGTAAAAGTTACAGTACACTGCAATCCGGTGACCCATAGGTGGTATTCTTCAAACTCTAGTCATTCACTTTCCATGTCTTCTCCATTCAACCCAAGCCACCATGATAACTTCTCCTGACCATTACTTGTACTTGACCATTACTTGTTTCTGCAGTATTTGACACACAGACATCATTTGCTCCTTGATTTTAGAGCACACTACATACCTATCCCCGACCCTCCACAGAAATTCTTCATGCTTAGTACATCAGATGGTAACAATGACAACAACTTGATGATAGTGCTTCCCAACATGAATCTCAAAAAATATTGCACATATTTTGGCAGTCCATGTGCAGAAAAGCAGTCTCTGAAGTAAATTATAAAAATTTATTATGTATGCTGTTAAGCAAAACTGAGTTTGTTTTGTGTATGCAGCTAAGCTGTGTGTGTTGTTTGCGTGTGTGTGTGTGTGTGTGTAAATATATATATATATATATATATATATAGTGGGGGCTCGCTATGGTAGACAGGATAAGCGGACGCAGTATAGAGGCAACAACAAGTTCTTTGGATCAAACAGTTCAGTGTTTTATTCCCACTTTAGGCAAGTCACAAAACAAGCAGACATATGCAAACAAATTTAAAAAAGCAGGTAACAAGTAGGGCACACCAGACACTTAGTGCCACACAAAGAGTTAATTTGCACGTAATTTATTAGATGTAATACATATGATGAATTAATATTAATAATTAAAATGCATTAAAATACACGAAAATCTAAAAACTTGAAGATAATTTAAAAAATTAAAACAAATAAAGTCCTTAAATATATCCAGTGATGAATAAATGAAACGTTGTAAATATAGTAGTCTTTTTTGAGAGTTATTATAAACTCGCTATTTGTGACCGGAATCAGTCAGTTCGAATCCCTAAGAGGATTAAATCCTTGGATAGTAGTAGCGGTACCGCTAACTTTTTTTCACAAGTTTTTTACTGCCTGTTTGCAAAATGGCCCGAATTGGTGTACTCACTATTTCAGTTGGTATCAGGCTTCTTAACCTCACTCGTGGCGTCCCACGTGCAGTGAGGATACTGTAGGCAGAAATAAATGCGGTGTAACTTGTTGCGGTAAAATTTTTTAAATTTTTTAATTACTTAGAGGATTGGGTGAATCCTCCTGCAGGTGCACCCATACCATTCTGGAGCAGCGGGTGAGCCCTCTCTAAGATTTCAAATATGCAAACAAATAGTCACCTTGCGGTGTTGGTGGTAATTCACACCATGCAGCAATTCTGCCTCAAAGAGTCCTTGCTGATATCAGCACCAACCTGTTTTTATGCTAAACAGGTAGCAAGCCTTCATCCAGACACAAGGCTCCCAGATCCCAACACAGAGACATGGCTTCTGAGCCCAGCTGCCTATTTAAAAACAGACAAGTTCTGCCAAAACCTGGCATTTAAAATCTGGTTAGGTGTTTGACCTCACCTGGCTGTAAATCAGCCCAGCAGCACATGCTGGGAAGAAAATAACTGTTTTCCCCGACGAAACCTCTCACTGTGTCACATACCAACGCCCCCCTTTGTTCTACTCTGAGGGGGTGAACACAGTCACACACAGACAGTGTGCCCGGGACAAGGCATCCACATTTCCCTGTAACCGGCCTGCCCTGTGTTCCACCAAAAAACCATAGGGAGAGAAACCACAGGGTGACCTGGGCATTTCTGTTCTTGGCCTGGCTCATCCACTTGAGAGGGGAGTGGTCAGTCACCAGGCAGAATTTTCTCTACAATAAATAATAGTGGAGAAATTCTAGTGCTCACTTGATAGCCAAGCACTCTCTCTCCACTATACTATACTGGGTCTCGGCTGGGTTAAGCTTACAGCTGAGGAAGACAACGGGATGCTCCTTCCCGTTGACATCCTGAGACAGTACAGCACCGAGGCCTACTTCGGGCGTCACCAAAGCCAGGGACCTGCACAGGGCTGACTTCAAATCAGAGAAAGCCTATTCCGCCAAATCATCCCAGCAAACCATCATTGACTTGTGTCCCTTCAAGAGTCCTGTCAAGGGTGTGGCTACAGTAGCAAAGTTGGGAACAAACCTCATGTAATAGCCCACCATTCCCAGGAATGAATTTATTTGCCTAGTGGTGACAGGTCGGGGCCAATTCCGTATCGCCTCTATTTTGTTCACTTGGTGTTTGATGACTCTGCGCCCAATTACATACCCCAGGTAATTAGACTTCTCTAACCCTATTGTACATTTTTTTGGATTAGCGTTTAGGCCAGCTTTCCGAAGGGAGTCCACTACAGCCTGCACTATGGGTAGGTGACTTTCCCAGTGGGTACTGTGGATGACAATATTGTCCAGGTAAGCTGAAGCATACCGAAAAGTTGTGGGGCGCCATGCAGACCAAAGGATAATACCTTATATCGATACAACCCCACAGGCGTGATGAAGGCAGTTTTATCTTTGGCAGCCTCCATTAAGGGCACCTGCCAGTACCTTTTCGTGAGGTCCAAAACAGAAAAATACCAGGTTTGTCTTAACCTCTCGATGAGCTCATCCACCCGGGGCATGAGATATGCATCGAATTTAGAAACCTCGTTAAGTTTTCCAAAGTCATTACAAAACCGCAACATCCCTTCTGGCTAGGGTATCAATGCTATAGGACTGGCCCACTGACTTTTTGACTCCTCAATGA
This sequence comes from Bufo gargarizans, assembly GCF_014858855.1. Classification (NCBI taxonomy): domain Eukaryota; kingdom Metazoa; phylum Chordata; class Amphibia; order Anura; family Bufonidae; genus Bufo; species Bufo gargarizans. The sequence goes on along the minus strand of NC_058085.1, from coordinate 83,363,930 downwards.
CGTCTAGCTGCAACATAGTTGCACCTCCTCCAATATGGCTTGTCGCCGAGCCTCGGGCACACAGTATGGTTTTAATCAGACTTTTGCCTGAGGCTCAGTGACAATGTCATGCTGGATTATGGAAGTGCGTGCAAGGAGGTCCAAGAACACATCCGTGTTCGGACTAACAAACTACCTGGCCTCCTGAGTCTGTTTAGAGGAGAGGCTGTCACCAATTTTTACAGTGGCAGACACCTTTCTTGCATCACACAGTGGGGCCGGTACCTTTTCTCCTAGAAAACCCGGCTGCGGGCTGTCTTCTGTACCGGTTTCCCTATCTCTCCACGGTTTAAGTAAATTAACATGGTAAACCTGCTCCGGCTTTCACCGCCTTTGCTGGTGTACCTTGTAGTTTACATCTCCAATTTTCTCAAATTCCTTGTAGGGCCCCTGCCACCTAGCCAGGAACTTACTGTCCACGGTCGGCACCAACCAAAACGCGGGTTAAAGATCTGGACCAGAGCCTGCCGATTATAGACCCGACTCTGGGCTTGCTGAGCTGCCTCCGTATGCTTCCTAACAAGAGGCAACACTGTCTCTATCTGATCTTACATCTGGGTAACGTACTCAATGACACTTTTATGTGGAGTGGGTTGTTGTTCGCATGCCTCTTTGGACACTTCAAAGAGACAGCAAGGGTGTCTGCCATATAGCAGTTCAAAGGGAGAGAACCCAGTAGAGGCCTGGGGTCCCTCTTGCACTGTAAACATAAGATAGGAGAGAAGGAGGTCACAGTCCTTTCCATCTTTAGACACTACCTTTTTCAACATATTTTTTAATGTTTGGTTATGCCGTTCTACCAGACCGTCCGTTTACCAACTGCAAACGGACGGTCTGGTAGAACGTCCATAGTTGTTTTATGTGCAGCAACTTACCGAGTTCCCTCATCACTATAAAAGAGGTCCCTTGGTCGGTCAGAACCTCTTTAGGTAGTCCCACTCGGGAAAACATCTCCAATAACTCTTTAGCTATGAGTTTGGCCGAGTTATGTCGCAGTAGCACCGCCTTTGAGTACCGAGTGTCATAGTCTAGAATGACTAAGGTGTGTTGATGCCCTCTGGTGGACTTTGATACTGGGCCTATGAGGTCCATAGCTATTCGGTCAAACATTACTTCGGTAGTCGGGAGAGGTACTAGGGGACTACAGAAATGTGGCTGGGGGCTAGTTATCTGGCAGGTCGGGCAAGACTTACAAAACTCTTCCACTTCTTTGAATATGCTGGGCCAGTAAAACCGCTGTAGAATATGATCCTGAGTTTTCTGTAGCCCCAAGTGATTCCCGAGAACGTGTTGGTAGGCAAAATCTAACACAAGCTTGCAATAAGCTTTGGGGACCACCAACTGTTCAATAGGCTCACCCCATAGTTGGTTTACCCGATACAACTTATCCTGATGAACCACAAAACAGGAAAACACTGACTGTGCCCCAGGTTGTTGTGGTTCACTATCTACTATTAACACATTTTCCCAGGCATGGGATAGGGTTGGGTCTCAACATTGGGCAGTACCAAAATACATTGAGGTCTGCCAATTCAGGACCTAGCGGCACACACCATCACACTTAGCGGAGTTGTCTCCACCTCTTCAACCGAAGTGATGGTTACTCCTACCACTGGCCCTTCGGTCTCAGGTTCCCAGGGTTCTGGTCTACCCCCGCAGCTGGGCCACTCTGCTAGGGTTAACTTTTTTCTTATAGGTATCAGTCACTCTCTTAGCAGGCCACAGTGCCGGGAAGCCCGGGAAGTCTCTGCCTATTATGAGTTCATAATATAGATTTGTGGGTCCATCTACCGGCCACCACGGTTAGAGACACCAGCGCGGTGGGGTAGTCTTTTAAGTCTCCATGGATGCACATCACCCCAAATTTCCTGCCAGTATACTCAGTGGACCACACCAGGGTAGCTCTTACTAGGGTCACCAGACTCCCGGAGCCAGTGGGTACATCCCGGGTGGGTTTTATCTGCTCAAATCTCCGGGCCTGGGGTGGAGATTTGTGGGGTTTGCCGACCCCCCTCCCGAGATTCCTAGTAGCTTCATAGCGTTCCACCAGGTCCACCATCTCAAGGGCATTACCAGGAGACACCTGACTGATCCAGTGCTGGAGAGGGTATCGGCTAATAGTCTATCCAGCATTGCCAAGGGACTCGGCACATCATGCTGTAGCCACTTTTGCAAGAGGTGGAGTAAGTCATAATACTGGGTCCTTGCAAGCTCAGCTGGCTTAAACCTACACTGATGTACCCGCTGGACCCAGACCAACACATTCAACCCCAGTCTTGCCAAAACCTTACTCCTTGCTTTTAGGTAGTCGAAATACACTCACTGGGAATCGGATGCCAGGAACGAAGAGACAACCTCAGCCCACTGGTCATGGGGTAACCTTTCCCTGAATGGCCACTTTCTTGTACATCACCAGGTAGGTTTCGATGTCGTTTGCAGGGGTCATCTTAGGAATCGCGGCACGGACTGCTTTCCGGGCATCGTGGGCACTCAGGGTTCACCATCTGCAAAGCCATCACATGTTGTAGCAGCAACTGTTTAGTCTCCTGCTGATGCTCATTACCCTCATGTTGCTGCAGATACCTTACGGTATAAACTTACACTGGCGCTGGTAGGTAGAAATATAACAGATTGAGTACAATGGCTAGATAAATGTTCCGCTATATTAGAGAATAAGTATCAATTGACGATGCAATTAAATAATCACTGCGGTGGTTGTTACCTTTTCTTTAGATGTGAGCTGGAAAAATGATCTAGGTCCTTTGGATGCTTACACAGTTCCCGTTCCTGTGTGCAGGGAAGTGTGGAGAAAACAAATCTTCACTGCTCACTTACCAGCATTCACACTGCTCCGGCCGGTAGCTGTGTGGTGCGAGGGAGCAGACTGCAGATTCGGCGTCCAGGATCTTCTGTGCGTGTGACGTCACCGCAAAATACTACTGGCGCTCCCAGAGATCAAAGTTTATCAAGACTTGAAGGGTTATACCATCCCTGATTAAGGAGCCCGACGGCTCAGAAACACGTTGGATGAACTGGGCCAAAATAAATGTGTGCAACTACTTTGAGAAAGCTGAGGAAGAAATCCTGATCACTGTAAGTAATATTATAGTACAGCACAGTTTTTTTTTACATATTGCATGCATGGCAGAACAATTTTTATATGTAGATCAAGCCTTGCAAAATATTCATACATACACATATTAGCGATATTGCTAAAAAAAAAATTTTTAGGAATACAAACAACACAGTTTATCAGGTCTGAGTAGATGATTGGTGCACTATGAATTGTTGTGACATCACAGCACTATGTCTGTAGCATGTATGTATGGACAACAAATAAATATATCTCACATGCACATAGCACATCCATTTTCCTGCCACTCAATATATATCACACACTATATACCACGCGCTATATACCATACACACACAATATATATAGATAATATTTTATGTTCATTAGCTCTCTTTGTCTGACCATAAGTATTTGCTTGTTCCCGAGGAGCAAACCAGCAGTACACCCCATACCGTACCGTCACTTCACTAGACAGGTACATCTTTGCTTTGCTGGCCAATATCTGATTGCTCAGACCCCACACACATACAATCGCAATGCAATCTGTTTTTATAACGGTAACATTAAATCTAATATTTCCCCTTCAAAGATGTAACAACTTTTTGCTGTTTTGTTGCAAACATTTTTTTGAAAACTTGTACTTAAAAAAAATTGGGATTATATGATTGCATCTTTATCCCGCAGCGAATGTTGGTGCGGGGGTACAACAAGACCCGGAAAAGAGAGGAGAAGCAGGCCATCATCAGGGCTCTCCTTTTTAAATTATATCAAAAATTTGGACTGAGGCACAGAAAGAACGCCGTCCAGAAAAAGTGGTGTCATCTGAAGCGCTATAGGTGCCCAGGAGCGGCAATGATGCGTCCAGTGCCCATTCCCCTCGGCGCTTTTCAAAGCAAACCACTTCCCTTTCACACCTCTGGCCCGCCCTAGGTTCTTCTGTTTCCATCCTCTATTTACTGCTAAATCCCCTGCCTGCACTGATCAACATAATCCTCACACCCAGCCACAATACCCTATAGGACACCTTCCTAACAAATCCCGTTACCTCATCCTACCTTGTAACTTAGGCTAGTTTTACCTATCTGTAACACTGGTTTTGGCATGTTATTTAACACCAAAATGAGGCAAATACACCATGGCGATAATCATAATCCTGTGCAGATCCCTCCAGATCTTGATCTTTACCTTTGTTATGATTTCTGAGTTGTTTGTCTAAATTCTTAACATTGTGTGATTACAGGGGTTTCCGTTCCATCGATCAGCCAGCGAAGAACAAAACAGGATTTAAATGTGGTGGTGGTCTACACAGATGAGGAGGAGTCGGAGGAGCAGGCAGAGGGAGAGCAGCCCGGACCCTCCGATAATGTTGCGGCCCCTCCCCCACCTGATGTGGGCGAAATGGTGGAGGTAGAGGCAGAGCAGCCCGAACCCTCACAGCCACGGGATTCCCTTCCCCAACCTCCAGAAGAGGAGGAGGATGTCTACAGCCCCCACCAGGAGGGTAAATATTTGCAAATATGAATATAATTTGGTATACATAACATATTTACAAACATCCCACAATCTCCCCACCACCCTGCATCTCCGGAGCTGCAATGCACATGTGTAAGGAATCCGAACAATAGCAGCCCTTAGTTAACATGTCTGCCTGTTTAGCTGAGCAGCCTTTGCACCCCGGTTCCCAAGCGATTATGCCTGGGGCTGGGTGTTTTTTGTTCATTAAAAGTACGTCCCTGTGCACCAAGTCACGTTCTGATGAGGCGTACTATTATGGGGCGGTCGTGAATTGTTTAAAAGTGCTAACAAGGAAGGGGACAACAGAAACTACAGTACTAGAAAACAACAAAACTGCTCCCTAACTCTGTAAACTACCTAAAAACTATTAACTAACCAAATAATTAACATTATACTCTATCCGAACTATCACTAAGCAAACAACATTATAATTAACAGAAATATCTATAACTACTGAATTTAGATGTAAATCGGCATTGTACTCCACACAATGCAGTAATTGTCTTGTAACCTGAATTGCAATAATTATATATATATATTTTAACAGTACTCAAGAAATGCATCAAACACATCGCCCAGATGCAGCATGACCATCAAAAAGCCATGCAGTATGTTGACAAGCTGCTAATGTGGGTCAACAAGAAGATGAAGCAAATGAATAAAATGCACCTTCAAGGGATGCAGGAAATGGGGGAGCTACTTGGCAAACTGAAAAAGTTGCCCTAGAAGCCTTTTTTTATTTTGTTATATTGTTAATAAATAGTTTTTGATGTGTTATAACGTGTGCTTGCATTTTTTTTTATAATGTTATGCTATGGGGTAGTTTTAACTGATAGCTTAGTTGTAAGGCCCCTTTAGTCCAGGGTCAAACTAATCTGGATCAGGACAGACAGCAGTAGGTACATGGTAACAGTGTTGTATAAGGCCCACACATAACTCAGCAGTGTCAGGACATACAACAGCAGGTATTTGTAATGGTGAATTATAAAGCCCACACATAAGTCATCAGGGTCAGGACAGACAGCAGCAGCATCAGAAGCTGATAGATGGTAACGGTCAAGTATAAGGCCTACACATAGCTCGGCATAACTCTAAGTGTGCACTGTGCAGCAGGAATGTGTTCCAAGGAATGGGCCCCCACCAGACCAGTGCAAAACCATAAATAAACCAAGAATCCTCTGACAGCAGCATGTTGTAAGTGTGCAGCAGGAATGCGTTAACATGCCCAAAAAACTATTTCACTTTGTAATTTTTTTTTTTGCATAATTTTTACTTTTTAAAGCCACACTAAAAATGTGTTATAAATTATCTAGACATGTTGCCTGCATCGGTCTGCTATCAGTTTCCATATCGGGCACATCGAGTTTGTGGCAGAACTCTAAGGTAGGGCAGACAGCCTCACCGTCTGCTGATTCCTCCAAGCCAGAGGGCAGTAGGTGTGGCGGTGTTTTGCAGCGGCTCTCTCATCCTCCTTTTGTCTGTGCGGAGTAATGGGTACCGCTGCTCTCCACACCCATACACGATCACCTCGGCGGCTGCCTCCAGTGCACAGCCCGGCTCATCGATTGCAGGTCATGTTGCAGAATAAGCCTTTAGATGCGAGGCTTGTCTACTTCTGCAGAGCAGAGTTTGGAGTCTGTTCTGAAGGCACCATGTGTTCAGGAGTTACAAAGTACTGCCAGTAAAATGTCACTACATAACAAATGCAGCTGTGCTTCATTTTGGTTGACTTGAAATAGAAATTCATATATATATATATATATATATATATATATATATTATTATTATTATTTTTTTTACACCGTACACATCATTGTGATGTGTACTGTGATAAAAAAAAATAATAAATGAATATTCGTCATTACAAATATATAGCACTACACTCACCTAAAGAATTATTAGGAACACCATACTAATACGGTGTTGGACCCCCTTTTGCCTTCAGAACTGCCTTAATTCTACGTGGCATTGATTCAACAAGGTGCTGATAGCATTCTCTAGAAATGTTGGCCCATATTGATAGGATAGCATCTTGCAGTTGATGGAGATTTGAGGGATGCACATCCAGGGCATGAAGCTCCCGTTCCACCACATGCTCTGTTGGGTTGAGATCTGGTGACTGTGGGGGCCATTTTAGTACGGTGAACTCATTGTCATGTTCAAGAAACCAATTTGAAATGATTCGAGCTTTGTGACATGGTGCATTATCCTGCTGGAAGTAGCCATCAGAGGATGGGTACATGGTGGTCATGAAGGGATGGACATGGTCAGAAACAATGCTCAGTTAGCCCGTGGCATTTAAACGATGGCCAATTGGCACTAAGGGGCCTAAAGTGTGCCCAGAAAACATCCCCCACACCATTAAACCACCACCACCAGCCTGCACAGTGGTAACAAGGCATGATGGATACATGTTCTCATTCTGTTTACGCCAAATTCGGACTCTACCATTTCAATGTCTCAACAGAAATCGAGACTCATCAGACCAGGCAACATTTTTCCAGTCTTCAACAGTCCAATTTTGGTGAGCTTGTGCAAACTGTAGCCTCTTTTTCCTATTTGTAGTGGAGATGAGTGATACCCGGTGGGGTCTTCTGCTGTTGTAGCCCACCTTTTTTTTTTATTCTGACATTCAGTTTGGAGTTCAGGAGATTGTCTTGACCAGGACCACAACCCTACATGCATTGAAGCAACTGCCATGTGATTGGTTGACTAGATAATCACATTAATGAGAAATAGAACAGGTGTTCCTAATAATTCTTTAGGTGAGTGTATATTCAATGAATAAAGTGCTATATATTTGTAATTATGAAAATTCCTTTTCTATTTTTTTATTAAACAGTACATAGGTGGACACTGATCCCTCCCTTCTTTTAGCTTGTGGGCGAATATGTAGAATATACTATATTCAATATAGTATATTCTACATATTTGCCCACAAGCTAACAGAAGGGAGGGATCAGTGTCCACCTATGTACTGTTTAATAAAAAAAAGAAAAGGAATTTTCATCATTATGAATATATAGCACTATATTCATTGAATATAGTGCTATATATTCGTAATGACGAATATTCATATTTTTTTTTATTAGAGGGATCAGTGTCCGGCGCTATATTACTATATATTATTTTTTTAGAATATTCAGAATATTCTAAAAAAAATAATATACACTTGTATACCAATATAGCAAATATTCTAAAAAAAAAATGAATATATAGCAAATATAGTGCTATATTTGTGTTTTAGAATAGTTGTGATTTTTTTTTTTCATCTGAACAGTAACACATGATTCCTCCCTGCTTCTTGCTGGTGGGCCAATGAGTCATTGGCCCACAAGCAAGAAGCAGGGAGGAATCATGTTCAGATGGAAAAAAAAGACGAATATTAGTCCTTACGAATATACAGCACTATATTCTAAATATTCGCGAATTCTCGAAGTACCGATATTCGAGATTAAAATTCATAATTCGAATATTCACACTCAATACTAGTAGCAAGCCTTCATCCAGACACAAGGCTCCCAGATCCCAACACATAGATATGGCTTCTGAGCCCAGCTGCCTATTTAAGGACAGCCAGGTGCTGCCAAAACCCGGACAGGCATTTAAAATCTGGTCCGGTATTTGACCTCACCTGGCTGTAAATCAGCCCAGCAGCACATGCTGAGAGGAAAACACCTGTTTTCCCAAACCAAACCTCTCACTGTGTCACAGCTGTATAGCATATTTATTTTTGTCAGCTTTGTGTGAAGCAGAACTGTGTGTGCATATATATATATATATATATATATATATATATGTCAGCTGTGTAGCAGAGCTGTATTTGTCAGGTGTGTATGCATGGATGTGTAATGTGTGCTGTGTAAAGCTGTGTGTGTGTATAATGTATACAAGAGAGCTTTGTGAATTTTTATAAAATTATGATCAACAGTGTTGAGCTTATCGAAGCCCAAAAAATTGACTTTGATCTGAATTTCAGGAAAAATTTGATTTGCCGCAAAGCTGTATTTCTTCACACTTCGTGGTAACAAATCAATTTTTCCTGAAATGGTGGTAAAAAAAACACATACCTCATCCATTTGCTTGCGGAGAGGCCATCACCACCATCATGATGAAAGATAAGTGCAAAATCTTGCGGGGGGTGACGTGTGATGTCACCACAGCAGCGTGCTGGACGAGCCTGGTGACATCGTCAGTGATGACGTCACTGCACCTGGCCCGCATGATAATTATATGTCATCAAGTCACCATGTGAGATTTCGCAAGGTGTCTTCAATCAAGATATCTGCAACGGCCTCTCCGCAAGCATATGGATAAGGTGTTTTTATTTTTTTAACCTGATTAACCCTGAAAGGCATCAATTGTAGCATCAGGTGCTGCGATCAGCGATGAACACGGCATCTGAGGGGTTCAATGACAGGGGGGCAGTGCGATTGCGCTCGCTAAATACAAAGGAATGCACTATGACAAAGTAATTGGTCACAAATCAAATTTCTTTGTGAAATTCGGCGAAGCAGCCAAATCAAATTTTTCATAACTTCACTCATCACTAATGGATACTAGAGTAAAAAAAAACATCTAAAGAATATATAATCTAACAGAAAAAACATAATGGGACACTACAGAGCAAGGACGGGAGACATATCTACTTGTATACGTTTAATGAGGAGACCACATTGGTTATTGCTGTTTCTTACAATGGTTACACAGCAGCTGATCAAAACTATTAACCCTCCCTACGCTAGATCCCTAAGTAAGTGACTTCTCCACTTCATTAAACCACCAAGTAAAGTTTAATAATTAATATATATATATTTTTTTTATGATTTCCTCAAGGGGTTGTCTCTTCTGAGACAATGGGGCATATCGCTAGGATACGCCCACATTATCTGATAGGTGCTGGGACCCGCACCTATATCGAGAACAGAGCTGGCCAACGTGGAGAACACCAGTATGGCCACCACCAAGTGCTCTCCCCATAGAAGTAAATAGGACCACACTGCGCATGACTGGCAAAGTGCTCCCATTTACTTCTATGGGCCTGACGGTAATAGCTGAGACGGCGCTCTGCTATTTTGGGCGTCCCCATAGAAATGAATCGATGGTGGCTGCGTATGTGCAGTGTGCCCTCCACCACTTTCAAGGCTTACCAGCGGGACCCACACCTACCAGATGAGACAACCCCTTTAACAGAGTCTGAAAAATAATGATAATGGACAACCCGTATTTTCCAATCCCATGTAATGTTCTATTTCCCTTGTGCTGGCTGTGACTTACATATTACAGGGGGCCCGAATAGCAGATCACCCTGGGATCATCTTACCACCTTCTAACAAATGACATTATCTATAATATCCCCATTAAATAAAAAATGTAAATGTGAGCTTAGCCATTTAAAAAAAATATATAATTTTCATGAATATTGAAGACGTACACAACATGCACTTGGTGAACCAGTGACAGCAGTGTGATTGGTTTATTGCTTAATACAGAAGAGAATATTTTTAGCAACAGAACAACATTAAACAATTAACAAAGTTAAAAGAAAATGACAGTTCTCGTGTTATTATTGTCAATTAAAAAGTAGAAAGTGGTATTTAGCTGATGACAAATCGCTCAAGTCCTTTATGGCATAGAAGGTGCGCAGCTCTTCTCTGTAGTCTGTCTTATCTCATCTGCCCCCAAATGAAGTCCCAGAGACATTTGTATAAAGCTGGAGGGGAAATAAATAGTAAACGAGGTACAACATGTATTTTAAGGAGAACAATTGATATGAATAAACAAGCAAGGAGGTATTCAAGAGGGTCAGATTTTTTTCCAAGAAAAACGAAGGGCGGGTTTACATGACAACTTATCCAGCTGATTATTGGGAATGGACATTGGTATCAATGCGACTCATTCCTGATAACCATCCAGTGTAAAAATGCCGAAGTCCACCCATTGGGTTAGAGATGAGCGAACTAGTCGAGATTCGTTTCAGGTCTGGTTCGCCGAATTATTGGAAAAGTTTGGTTTGGGGTGAACCAAAGTTGCTCGAATTTCCCTGAAAGTTGGTATATAACCCCTCTAGCCTCCTAAGACTCATTGGGCCAGATTTATTATTACTCTGTCAGCTCACTCCACTTTCACATATGGCACATATGGCTAAAGTCAGTTTTAGCTAAGTTAGATTTATTATTGGCCCTTTAAGATTGTGATAAATGTGGTTTAACGATAGCAGTTTTCCGCCAGTAAGCGGTATTTAAAAAGTTGCACGTCTTTACAAAAAAGTTGCGTGTTCTTTTAAAAAGTCGCATAAGATAAGCATGGTCCACACTGGAGTGATTTTGCTAATTTTTTGCAACTTTTTTGTGACTTTTTTAATTGTCGCAATAGTAAATCTGTCTAGAGATTAATTTACATAAGAAAACACGCCTACTTTCAGAAAACTGCCGAGCAGAGTGCAGAGCCAATAAAAGTCACAAATTTTTGCACAGTTTAAGCGATTGCGCAAAAATTTGCTAATATTTCACTCCATTATTCTGACTTGAGCTAATGATAAATCTGGTCCATTGTTTTTCGGAAAACGTGTTATCTCTTTTTGTGTATTTTTTTATGAATTTTGTTTCTCCCTCCTCCCTCAGCTCTGGAATGCAATGACCACAATAGTAAATGATGTCTGAGTGACACTGACATACATAGATATGTGTAAACGCTCATTTGATAGTGCTAACATACAGAGTGGTTAATAAGACACGTCTCATGCTTTTTCATATTCCAAAGCTTCCAAAAACTGTCCCTTGTCGGGGGCAGGTGATGTTTAAACACACACAGTTGTTATGAGATAAAAAATACATAAATAAATTAGCTTGGGGGAATATGATGTACGGCAAGTGGCACGATGCAGGCTGCAGCAGCTGTACAGAATGTGATAGTTAGAAAGTGGCATAAGTGGCATGAAGCAGGCCGCAACAGCAGCCGTACAGAACGTGATGGTAAGCAGACAGACAGACAGCAACAGTGGCAAGATGGGGCACCACCAGCAAGGCGAGGTTGCCGAGGTCTAGACATTGGAATCAGCTGTAGGAGTGTGAAAATCCTCCTGAATCCAGGCTTGGATCATTTTGACAAAAGTGATGTTTTTGACATTGGCAGAGGACATTTTGGTCCATTTGGCTGCAATTAAGAGCAGAGGCCATGTACTTCCAAAAGTACAGACAGGGCCATGTCTGATTTGGGATCTGGTGATGCCGCTAACACTGTGGGTGAGGTATACCCATCTCCGCTGTCTCTAACTCTGCTGCATGAGTATCTCACATCTGGCAGTTTTTCTACATGCTGCAAGAAGAAAAAAGCATTGCCTTGTGTAAGCTGTGCAAGAGCAAAATAATACATGGGTAGGCAAACACAAACCTAGGCACCACAGCTTTATAGAACCACATGAATCACATGTTATTATTTTTCCCAAATAGCCGTCCCAATCTTGTATTCTGATGTGATCCACTCTCTGCGATTCTCGCTGTCGGCAAGGTTCACGTCACACTGGACACCTGAAGCAGCTCTTATGGGCAGGGAAAGTAAATGTCTTTCATGGCCCGCTGGGTCAATATTTTTTTCCGGCAGCACCCCTGCAACAAAGCCAGGTCCTTTTCTTCCCCCAATGATTGTTTAACCCTGGCTCCCACACCAGGCACTTGTCCATCTCCTCCTCCACGCACACAGCAGCATCAGGGTGAATGTGTTGCTTCAAGGTCAAGCAGTGGCAGCTCATCCGAGATGCCTGTTGGGTGCTGAAGCCCTTTGAGGAGGCCAAAAAGTTCATCAGTAGGGACCAATGTCATCACTCTCATATTTATCTTAGAACAGATGCTGATGCTCATGCAGCAAGGGACCACACTGGAAGAGGCACAGCTGTCTTGCTGTCCACCCTACAGCTGTTGAAACACAAAGGGAATCTGCCATGGAGGAAGAGGATGATAAAGATTAGGATGATGAAGATAAAGATGAGAAGCTGCCACTGCAAGAGGAGGAGGAGTCAGAGGTGTAAGAGCAAGAGGACAATGATTAGGGAGAAAGAGGGAGTACCACCCTACCCACCCATGAGCCCTGGCCCTGAATGCAAGAACTTAAAAATGTCTGGCCTTTGAAATACTGCTATTTCGTCCGGTGGAAAAAGACAGTTTTAAAAACCTAATGATGGTAGCTGTCCCACAGTACATGGTTCCCAGTCGCTACTACTTTTCCAGGTGGGCCATCCCTGCCCTACATGAACAAGTGGCGGACAAAATCAGGTGTGCGCTGCTCAACGCCATCAGTGGCAAGGTCCACATAACCACCGATACATGGACTAGTAAGCATGGGCAGGGATGTTACAGCAGGAAAAGCAGGAAAGCTATCCTGATTATTAAAAACAATGTTTTCCAAACATTCTCAACAGTGAAGGTTATTGCACCCCTGCATCCTCAAAATGCAATAAATACGTTTTCACAAGTGTACAATTATTGACTTTTTATATGTAACTTTTCCAGAGCTAGGAAATATAAATGATGGTAGTTATATTTAAGTGTACATCATTATTTATACTTCTATTCAGACTTGACATACTTTGAATTATACTTAAGGTGAAATAGCTTCCAATTTTATCTACCAGATGAATAATAGTTTATGGTCTTCCAGGTGTTTAATATTGATAACCTATCCCAGTGATGGCTAACCTCCGGCATTCCAGCTGTGGTGAAATTACAACTCCCAGCATACTCCATTCATTTCTATGTTCTGAGAACAGCCAAGCAAGTGTACATCTTGGGAGTCATAGTTTTATCACAGCTAGAGTGCTGGTGGTTAGCCATCACGGACCTATCCTCTTCCTAGGCCTGTGACATCATGACCACAGTGAAAGGGCCTGAGCTGCTGTACCAAGCACAGTTGCTTTGCAATAAATGGTGCTGTGTTTTACAAGTCTTTCAAACAGGAGTTGGACTCTCGTCACTCTAAAATTGATCATCATCATCAATATTAAACACCAGGTAGCCTTTCTGATGAGAACATATTACACACATTATAGTACATAATTTTATTATTTTGGTTCTCCTGGATTTTTACATTTATGGTCCATGATTTGGGTAGTTCACCAGAACTAGATTGGTGGGGTGCCAGCTCCCAACACCCTACCAATCAGCAGTTCTGCAGCAGCTCCAGCACCGGAAGTACACAGCTCCATCCACTACTCCCATTCACTTGCATGCTGTAGTAATCAGCTGTGCCCATCTGTAGAGCATTGTCCCAGAGTTTTTTGCTAGTTGTCAAGTAAGGTTTTAACTGGTTGTGTGAGAAATGCTTCTGAACAGTCCCATTTGGTGCCTTTCATCATATTTAATCAGTACTAAGCCATCATCCAATTTCCCCAACTATGAGTCTCTCATCATATCCAGTATGCATTTTAATTTGCTACCTGCTCTTTTCCATATCCTACCATGGCAGTGTCTAGTTAAGGTAATTATCAGAACGATGAAATCTTGAGGCAGATTCTTAGGACTTACCACAACTGTACATATCGTATTCGGCTAAAAGGCTTGGCTAGAATCAATAGAGCAATCATTGATTTTGCTGTTGTACTCCATAGCTTTTTGTGTTCCTCCACCTCTACTGTAAGTTTGTATAGCTGCAAATTCTAAATCAATGTCAGGCTATAGGCTGCACAGAATGATCTGTCATCTTATTCTGCTTGTATGTGATAAAAGACAAATTGTACAACAGTTTTGACATATTTTTATTTCACCGTTCTTGGACATTGAGATGAAAACTGACTTTTCTCAATCTTTTAACTATTGGGAAGTTTTCCAGACTTGTTAGTAAAATTGATCAAAATGTGATTGATTCCCCATCAGTTGTGTACAATATACCCATATTTTATATAAGTTATTTCTCTTTTGATCTCAGGACCAATCTGAATCTGCCTTGCTTCCAGCACTAAATGGTGTAGCGGTTATCACCAACATAGTCTTGGTGATCGATGTGATTTCCCTTTTTTCTTTTATCCTTCAGGATTTTTCAATCTTCCTGTAAGAATTCTCTAGGAAGAATATTTTTTTTTCACTCTTGTTTTCCCATGATTCATTGAACTTTCAATATATACATATGTTAATATTGTTCCCTAATCTTTCTAATCATGTCCTTGATATTTACAGTTAAGATCCTTCAAAACTTTTTTTGTGATTTTTATAAAAGAAAAAAAAACAGGTAACAGTTGCATAACTTTAAGTTCCTAAGGCACAAATGCTACATTTTGGGCATCACCTACTATGTGACATTATACTGTATGTGCCTACACATGCTGCGGATTCTGTTGCAGAAATTTCCACGACTGAAAATCAGTTCCATTCAACTGAATGGGGCTTACAGAAATCCATGTGCTTGGTGCCTCCTTCTAATGAATAGAACTGGTTTTAAGTTGCACAAACTTCTGCAACAAAATCTGCAGCATGTGAACGTACCCTAAGGCTACCTGCACATGGGTGTGGGTTGACAAACAAAAATTCTGCACCGGTTTTTGCATGGATTTCTCTGCATTTCTGCACCATGTGTTTCTTGTAGTTTTTGTTGAGGATTTCATACGGATTTGCAGCAGATCTCACCATTTGTGTTGCAGAGGGTGAAATCTGCACAAAAAGTTACACAGTTGTGACTGTGGATTTCAAAATCTACACAACAGGTCAATTTCTACACAGAAAAAAAGCTAATTGTACATGAGATTCATCAAATCTCATCACTTGGCTTTTATTTCTCGGCAGTTTTTCTGCAGGAAAATCTAAGCGGAAAAAACACAAGTAATTTAAAATGTGTGCAGGTAGCCTTATGTTACTAGTAGAGATGAGTGAATTGAATCCAATAAAGTGGAATTTCATCTGAATTTCAGGGTAAATTTGATTCGCTGCTAAGTCAAATTTCCTTATGCTTCATGGTAGCAAATAGATTTAACGTGAAATAGTATAAAAAAAAATACTTGCCTCCTCCATTTGCTCACAACGGGCCGAGCGCCACCATGTTGTTTGAAGATCTTGACCGAAATCCCGTGCGTGGTGACGTCATACATGACAACGTTATCTTGGGCTGCACAACATTTCTTGCAAGATCTTCAATCAAGATGGTGGTGGCTGGCCCGTTGCAAGCAAATGGAGGAGGTAAGTATGATTTAATACATTTTTTTCTGTTAATTTTACACTGTATTATTAGTCTCAGATGCCACGATCATGTATGAATGCGGCATCTGAGGGGTACAATGATGGGGAGCAGCACTGTTGCAGTTCCCTCTAATTGCACCTGCTACTTACAAAAAAATACCCTTTGTGACGAAGTAATTCGTCATGAAGCAAATTTTTTCGAAAACTTCAGTGAAGCAGCTGAATCGAATTTTCCAAAACTTCACCAAAAAATTTAAAAAACTCCCCAGGTACATTTGCACCCCTATAGCTCTGCTTTAACAAGTAATATCAGTGCTCTACTTAAAAGAAAGTCTGCCCAGATCTGCTCCAGGACTTTAGTAAAGTTGAGCTTTTACTACTACCTATTCCAGTTAATTAGTGTTCTTGATTTCTCTAAAGTATGTTTAAATGCTCAATTGCCTTCTTAAAGATGGGTTGGGTAATGATAGTTCATTGTATTAACACACGTTCAACATCCAAAGTTCTGTCCTACACAATTATAAGGTAGTTATGATTTTAAAAGTGTTTTGACATACCAAAACAACATATCAGAAGCTGGGATCTCCTGAGTCCAGAGACTCCTATTAATCACTAAAACAAATAAGATGGAGCACCAAAAGCTGAGTGCTGTGCTCCTTCATTTTTGATCAGCTTTGTTCAGCACGCCTCCAAGTGCTGAGTGAGTGGAGTGCTGACCTCTGACTGTCATCATTAAGGGACTGGCCAAAATTTTAAACAATGGGAACAAATGTTCATAGGAATGTCTATGCCAGATAACTGGCCATTGCTAAAGAGCTGCCAACAGAAAATTAAAATGCTTTTTTGTGGGGTGATTGCTTCTTTCATGTGGTACCTTAAAATCGTTGTTTGTTAGATGCACATTACCCTATCCCTCTTTTACTGCATCCATTGGGAAGAAAACTTTAAACCACTGCCAATTGATCTGTTATCTTTGATTAGTAGTCCTTATTGGTCCAGCCTTTTAACTGGACCCTAACTGCTCAATGAAGAATTGACTCTGTTGACTCTGTTCCAGTCTAGACAGAAAAATGACCAAAACTAAAGACCACCTTTCATGGGCGGATAATCAGGGCGACCCGTGCCCGCCACTGCCATACTCTCTCAAGTGGGCATGTGTGCCACATCTCTTACCAGGCCTTGCACACTTTACCGGCGGTCAGGACCCACAGGCTTTCTTCTACCATCTGCATCCATCTGCAGCGCGTCCAGTCGGTCCCACTCCATATGTCCACTGCTTTTGTCTTCTGTTGAAGGCTAAGGACTGTGCTCCTCGTACTAGTCTGTACCTTTGTGCATGAGCACTCACTCTTAGCCTTTTAATGAGCCAGTTTGCACATGTCCAAATTCTTCCCCAGCCTATAGCTGACTGTGAGAGGAGGTTCCTAGTCTTTAGTAACCATTGAAGTTGCAATATTCTGTCTGACTACCTGTGTACCAAACTCCTGTCTGACTACTGACTCTATGCCATCTGCCCTGATATTAGCCTGTTTCTCAGATTTGTTTGTATGCTGCCTGCCAGGTGTTGGCCTGTCATCAGACTATGAATAACGCTTGGCCTGACCCCTCAGTTCTTTGTACTGGCGTCTCTGATCCCCATAGCTTAGCTACCAACTGCACCGGGACTATCTCAAGAGGTTTCGGCCTAGTGGCTCCCATGCAGAAAAGACCAGACCAGATTCCTATAAAATTATTAAGGGGTGAAAATCAGTGGACTGCAAGGATAACAACATTAGAGCTAGCCCAAAGCCAAAGTTAGTTGGTACAGTTGCTCTATACCCACTGCCCATTACAGTTCCTAGGAATGCTTGTTCTTAATAATTACCCTGTGTAAAGGTGACAACAGAGAAGAAGTGGGGCGTACCAGAGCTAGCTGAGATCCTGAGCTTGATAAAAGAACTTCTGCTTCTGAAGATCACATGCACATCCTATCTTTCTGTGTGATCATCCCCTCCTTATCTGTTCTGTGAGCTCCGGAGCTGAAACTAAGGACAGTAGGAATTAAGGGAAAGAACTTGTTCTAGATGTATTTTCAGCCATAGCAACGTGCACCTGCACATTGGGATGTGCTGACCTCCCCCTTTTTGTTTTGTTATTTGTATGGGAGTTGTGGCTGATTCCTATTTGGTTGTGCACTCCTGTGGCCTGTTTTGCGTCATGGGCTGATTTTAATTAGCATGAGTACATAGTTTACTCAGCAAGCATGCTGGTATTTATAGTCCCTGAATTCATTGGAGGCCATTTTGGAACCATAGAGATAGAAACCAAAAGAGGCCCAGCATGCATGTGGGACCTACATTTCCCGAATTTAATGGTCGCTGTTATGGCACCCAACTGGTGAGTTTAGTGTTAGGACCCGTCTTATAGAGATCGCCTTGGCGTGCGGCAGACGGGCTCAAATAATTTTGTACAAAATGTATTTGCTAAGCATCTCTAATTTATTTACATAACATTTGCAATACAATATACCTTTGTACTTTATTTGGTTTGTAGAGTGCTGTTGCATTATGTGTTGTTCTATAAAAAAAAACACAATTAATCCCACAAAATAAAAAAATAAAAAAAGATTGAAGAATAAATTAAAAAGTTATGACTGCAAGAACACAAAGGGGGAAAATATAATTAGCTCTTAAGGCAAAAATTTGTGATGTCACTAACTGATTAAAAATGAAAGAGTGTCACCTGAGTTGTGCGGCAATAAGATTTACTGTAGGTACACATTAAAAATCTACAATGAAAAAATGACATGGGAGTATTTTTCCAATTTTAACATTACTGTTAGGAGGTTAACTAGCACATTTAGAACATTTACTAGTTATAAAATAAAAACTATGAAATCTGCAAATGCTTCACGAATTTACAAATGTCTTAAAACGTGAAAACTAGTTTTATATTTTCTCACTTTCAATTAAAATGTAATTGCTTGAGATTATAGGTTCAAAGTCTCAAACTGCACTACTGAGAAACTGTCAATACAATATTATGATAGTTATTTCCATCATCAGGTGTTTTGTCATTGAGGCTTTGTGTGAATACAAACAACATCTGCATCCATACCTGCACTTGCTTGAATACTAGAGATAAGAAAATGTTTTAACATTAATTTCAGGTGTGTTTCGAGGCTACCAGATTTTTTTCCATAGTGGCAGCCTCAAACAGTTCAATCAGTGCTTTTTCATAAAGAAAAGTTTATTTTAAAATTTTGGGCTTCTGGGAAAGATATTCAAATTAGCTTTTCTTCCGAAAATAAAAGAGCACTAAGCCTGTCTAGTCTAAGATATTCTAATTTGCATGTATTTTTCTGCTGCTTGCTCATGTATACTAGGTGGTCTCCCTAATTTTCTCTTGAGACACTCAGTTTTCTTGTCCTGTTGGAAGGAAAGCTGACATGTCTTGTCTTGAACAGAGAAGCATTATATGGAGACATTAAATACTTTTGCTCTTCTGGAAGAAAAACTGCCTTGTACATCTTCAGTGGAGTGTGGGTCTCACGCTCCCAAAACAAATCATAAGAAATTCAGGTTTGATAGAGTCCGAAATATTTGAGAAATTCAGGACAAATTCCAAATTCGCAGAATTGATTCGCTTGTCTCTAGTTCATATGTGTGAACATTGTGTAGATGTGAATCCACACAAGGTCTGAATGCTAGACCTTACAGAAATCAGAACATTAACTGATTTCATCAGAATCTCTCAGTAGTGCAACCTCAGGCTTTGGTTCACACGTTATAAGTAATATATGTAAGAAAATACATTTTTTTTATGTTTTGAATACAGACTGAAATATATTTTTTGCAATATCTCCCTGTAAGCTTCATTGTAAGTGTCTAAAATCATGATTGGAGTGTGCGAGTGGTGTGTGTGTGTATGCGAGCATTGGGGGTAAATATTATTATACATTGATTTGATATTTTTTTTAAAATTGTGAGCAAACAATGTGAAATAAATTAGCCACTGAGACTTTCTTTTATTGTTGTGAAATGCCATTCAGCTCATTTAAACAAAATTTATCATTTTGACATTAGACTGTCTAAAAGATTATGTCAATTGATTTATATTTGAAATTGTTTCAATCCCATATTTGTTTCCTATGTTTCCAAATACATTATAATTAGACCTACTTTGACATTTAGGTAGTTTGCTTAATAAGCCAATGAAGCAGAAATGCTAGTCATCCATCTTTACAGAATTAAAAAAAAAGAAAACCTACCCCTCCTAGTACTCTACAAGAAAGATATATGGTATCATATTTATCACCAGTAGTAACTTCCAGATAAATATAATTATGTACTTTCACTTTTTTCACTTTTGTGAATTTCTAAACATTTACAATGTTTATGTTGCTTGAGGGTCATTATATTCATTCATTCATTCATTCACTCCATAAAGAGATAGTCTCATCTAGACAATCCCTGTCCTGATCCATATGCCATATCAGGACATATAAATTTAATCGGAGAGTGGTGTTGCCCACTTAAGATCCCCCTAAATTAACCAGAAATGATTTCTGCTGCTCTACTAGTTCCAATAGATTTAACGAAACCATGTTCTTTTTAATGGTTTCTATATAATGTAAATGCTGGATATAACCTCCTTGCTTTGGAAAATGAGATGAGCAAATGTCTTAAGATTTGTTTCGGGTCCAATAAGTCCAAAATGACCCTATGATTCCTTGTCAACAAAATCTCCCAAATCGAATCTCAAGAAATTCTGCTACAAATTAGAATATTAAAATTTTTAGGTTAAATTTTTACCCTAAAGAATCAATTTAGTTCCTAAGTCACTTGTCTTGTGTGCTTTGGGTTCTATAAGCTTCTTTCACTTCCCTAAGAGGATGGCTATAGACTTTGTATCATCCCATGCAACAATCTGCAGGAAATGTCCTGAAAACTAAGGGTATAGTGTTAGTACAAAGACCTAGTGAATAAACCTTCTGAAATCTCATTAAGATATGATTTTTTTTTTCTAAGATTCAATGTTAGCATCTGTGTTCCACTGACAAATACTAGTATATATATATATATATATATATATATATATATATATATATATGTATTAGTAGGCCTACCAGTACTTCTGTAATATAGGAGTTGAGAACATTGGTCTATACCAGGGGTGGCCAACCTTACAGACACAAAGAGCCCAAAAAAAAAGTGTGTGACTACCAGGAGCCACAAGCTATACATTTACACATGAGTCACTGTATTTTTCGCCCTACAAGATTCACCTAGGTTTTAACAAAGAAAAATAAGTTAAAAAATATATATTTTTCATCTTATCTGAGCTCTTATAAAAATATTTTTTTCATTAGCAGAGAAAAAAATGAAAAAATATATTTTTCATAAGACCTCATATCAGACTCCTAAATCAGATCCCCAATCCTCATCTGACCTACAATAAGATCACCAAACCTCATCAGACCTCCAAATCAGACCCCCAATGCTCAGATCAGACAACACAAATCAGACTCCCAGTGTCAGACCCTCAGTGCTCAGATCTCCCCCTTCTCAGATTTGACCCCCCATGCTCAGACCTGACCAACCCATGCTCAAACAAGCCCCCCATGCTCAGATCTGCCCCCCATGCTCAGATCTTACCCCCATTGCTCAGATCAGACCCCCATTGCTCAGATCAGGATCCCACCCCATGCTCAGATCAGACCCCCATTGCCCAGATCAGGACCCCCCCCCCATGCTCAGATCAGAACCTCCCATGCTAAGATCAGACCCCCATGCTCAGCTCTATCATTTAAAAAAATCTCTTCCCTCTCCTGATCAGGCACTGGGCTCCTTCTCGGGCATCTGCTACTCTGCAGGTCTGACACGCTCTCCACTGTGAAGGTCATAGTGCATGTCTCCACGTACTACATTCTCACACTGTGTGCATCAGGACGTAGTGGAGAGTGAGCTGGAGCTGCAAAGTAGTAACAGAGCCCGATCGGGAAAAGAGATCTGAGCATGGGGTGGAGAGTGAGTCGGCCTGACTGCTTCCCGGCTTTACAGCTAGAGCCTCACTTGGAGAAGCAGAGAGCCACATGTGGCTCAAGAGCTACAGGTTGGCCACCCCTGGTCTATACAATAGGGTGGAGATCAAAACTTTGAGGATTTTTCCTTATCAGTTTTAGCTGCTGTAATGTTTCCCGTACACAACACACTGTGAAAAGATCATGCTCTGCTTTCTTTCTGTGGTACACCCTCAGAAGCAGCAACAATACAGAGGACATTATACAGTATTACAGAGCAGTGTAGCTGTGAATCCAGCACAAAGTTAAGGTAAAATTCTTACTAGATGCAGCAGCATATGTTTGTCTGTGCTTCTGTCTCTTTGTTAAAAATTAAAGTTAAATATTTGTGGTGAAAAGTACAGTCTAGGAAAGTGCTCTGTTTTGGGGGGTTGTGACATTATCTGTGAGCCGATAAGGCTTTTCAATATAATAATAAGTTGGTGAGTCGCCATTTTACATATTAATTAGAGATGAGCAAAGTTTTGAAAAATTCGACTCGGCAGCTTTGCCAAAGTTCAACAAGAAGTTTGATTTGTTACAAATTTATTTGTCACGAAATGCTATAAATTAGGTATACCCAGGTCACTCTGCCTTAGGGTACGTCCATACGGAGCTACACCAATATTCTTGCAGCTGTATTTCATTCATAGTTGATCTTCATTGATGGCAGCATTCTACATTTAATGAACCTTTAGACAGAGGCTGCACCCACTTCTCCAACCCCAGAGCTCTCCTGTCCTACAGGTGGGTGCCCTTCTTCTGTCATCTGCTTTTCTTACTTTTTCACATCATTTAATATTGATGAGAAAATGTCATCAGGAGTAGAGATGAGTAGTGTTGATTGAGCACCAAAGTGCTCTTGTGCTCTGGCCGAACACATCGGTATGCTCGTGTGCTCTACTGAGCACCCGAGCACATTGGAAGTCAATGGGAGAACCCCAGGCACCCCCTGCTCAGAAGAGTAGAGAGTGTCTGGTTCACAAAATAAAGTAAAAAATGTATGGAGACCCCACCAAAATAGTTTGGAAACAGCATTGGTAAGATGTCTGGATGTATATTGGATTCCCAGTCATTGTTTTCTTGATTCCGAAAATCGGCGATCGGAAAATTTGCGATAAAAACACTACTCCTATAGGCACCTTTCCTATTGGTTGCTAGGGATGTTGCTGTGCCGATATTTGCGATAAAGTTACGATAAATTCCCGATTATAATATTCATAATATTTGCGATAAAAATTTGCGATTCGAATATTCGCACTCAACACTATAGAAAACTGCACAAAGGCTATATGCCAAAAGCCGGGTATGTGCAAGCCAACATTTTTTCAAGAGCTGTGTTGGTTATTTCACGTAATCTTTATGTTTTTTGGTGCACTGAATACGAAAATGACCTCCATTTTGTCATAGGACATCACATTTTCTGACAATTTTGGTAGCTATGTTAAATAAGGCAATACCTCAAAATAAAGTTTTATTACAATGTTTTCATGAAAATCCTTTTTTTAACTGAAATGAGTTCACCTACACATACTAAACTTGATTTTTCTTCCCTGTGAGGCTCCTCTTGGTGCATTTACGCCTGTGAGTGGCATCTGGAATGTCTCTCTGAAGCATCCACACAAAGGCTATATGCCAAAAGCTGGATATGTGCACGCCAAGAATCTATCTATGAGACAGATAACAGTCATCATACCTTACAATGGCAGCCTTGTGCACTATGAGACATTCCAAACCAGCTCTCATCTAACTGAGAGCCTGTAATCCTCAAAGTTGCTTCATATCTGTTGAATTGCTTGGGTGGACCTGTGCACCTAGATCAATATCATTAGGGTGACAAAAAGTTTTCTGATTGTCCTAACATAATATTCAATAACCTTTCTATACAGTTTTGTCATGTAAACTAATTTGCATAAACATGGGAATATGGGAAATACATGCAAATGAGCAGAATCTGTCTTGTTTTTCAGATAAACAGCGCCATTTATTAGATTTCTAATCTTGTCATGAGTAGTGTAGATCGCGAATATTGTAATCGCTAATTTTTATCACAAATTTTCCATGAAAATGGTTTTTCAAGTGAAAAACAAGGCAGATTCTGCTCATTTGCTTGTCTTTCCCATATGCTCATGTTTATGCAAATTAGTTTACATGCCAAAACTGTATAGAAAGGTTATTGAATATTATGTTAGGACAATCAGAAAACTTTTTGTCACCCTAATGATATTGATCTAGGTGCGCATGTCCACCCAAGCCATCCAACAGATATGAAGCAACTTTGAGGCTTACTGGCTCAGTCCGATGAGAGCTGGTTTGGAATGGCTCATTGTAAGGTATGCTGACTGTTATCTGTCTCATGGATAGATTCTTGGCTTGCACATATCCAGCTTTTGGCATATAGCCTTTGTGTGGTTATCTATTGTATTTCCTAGGTAATGGGAGTCCAAGATGCATCTAGCCATCCTCCCAATGCTGTTTCCAAACCATTTTGATGGGGTTTCCATCAATTTCTAACCTAACTCTCTCTTCTTCAGAGCAGTGGTGCTTGGTTTGATGCTCGGGTCTCCCATTGACTTTCATTATATTAAATTGTACTCGAGCACACACAGTATTCGGCCGATCACTGTGATGTGCCGAGCATAGCGATGCTGGAGCTGAACAGCAGTTCGGCCGAGCATGCTCGCTGATATGGGAATAGATAAAATTGAAGCAGAATAAGTCTCCCTGCAGTCTCCCTGCACTTTCTCCGCACTCTCCTTCTCCAATATTTTCTATTAATCATTTTCAGCAAAACTGTCCGTAGTGCATGAGCGCTTGCCACGTCTCTCCCTATTATCATAAATAGCAAATAGGCCAGCACTACTCACTGTTATTGCAATGATTTCAATACGTGGTGGTGCCTGTAGCGTCGAATCCCGATCCTAGGATTCCCGTAGTAGCCAGAGAATAAGTAGAATAAGCTACGGCACTCCAAATGGATCCAATTGATTTCTTTATTATACCTTGTGCAGCAACGTTTCAACCTAATGGTCTTTATCAAGCTCCCAATACACAGATAACATAGTGAACATTAAATACAATCCCATGGCCTCGCATTGGTTACTGCTAAGCCCTACCCATTAACCCCCTCATTACTTCCTAAAATCATACACATAATACCATCTCCATTATCAATCCCTGATGACATACTTTGTCATACTTTACTTGAAATTCTACTGTATCCTAATTATTTTTTGTTTGAGGATATATTTTACGAGCAATGTCGGGGCACCGCGATGGGGTCCAACGTGGCCCCGACATATGCAAATATTTACATGTCAAACATGGAGGAGACATCTATATACCCATCCACCTTCTACAGTAATGTGAGGGGGTGGATGCGGTATATAGATTATATTTTCCTAATATGGAATGGCACGGAGGTGAAATTACATGAATTTCATGAATATATTAATCAGCTACATGATCATCTAAAATTTACAAAAGTGTACTCAGTGATGTGTGATATAAACAATACCAGATACACAATAGTAAACCTGTATGCCCCTAATGCTGATCAGATTAATTTTATCAAACGCACCATTAAATTAGCTCAAGATTCTAAGCAAGGATCCTTATTGATCTGCGGAGATTTTAATATGTGCCCTGACTCCTCAATTGATAAGCTTCCCCCTCCTATCCTGTCTCCCAAAAACTCACAATTTAGAGATTTTCTATTTCAGGAAGGACTCCTAGATATCTGGAGGGTGCATCATGCCAATGAAAAAGATTTTACTTTTTTTTCGCATCCACACAATACTTATTCTAGGATCGACCTCTTTCTTTCAGATAAATGGCTTCTTCAAAAAGTGATAGAGGTAACGATATCTAACATAACGTGGTCTGACCATGCATTTATCTCCCTTACACTAGATGACACATACAGCAATAGAATATATTCCCCGTGGAGACTTAACAACTCCCTACTCCAAAATGCTTCTATCCGCACAGACGTAGAAAATTCGTTACAAGAATATTTTAAGACAAATGACAATAATCTGGTATCAGATATTACAATATGGAGTGCGCACAAAGCATTTATAAGAGGTGTATTGCTAAAACATGCAGCTATTCAAAAGAAAAACAGAAGGGAAGTTTTAGATAAACTATTAGCGAACATCAAGGATCTAGAGGAGTCTTCTAAGGCCTCTCTGGACCCAAAAGCCATTAACAAACTAAAAACAGCTAGACACCACTTATATCTTCACCTCCATGAAAAACATGAATTCCACCTTCGAAAACTAAAATCAGATCATTATTCTCAGGGCAACAAAGCATCAAAAATCTTAGCTAACAGAATTAAAAAGAGAGAAGTCAAATCCAGGATTCCCTTTTTATACGATAACCAGAATCAAAAGTTGTATAACCCCAAACACATAGCAGAAGAATTTGCAAAATACTATGAAAACCTATATAATCTGGAAAAAACAACTGACATAGTTCAACCTACCCCTGAATATATTAATGACTTTCTCAAGGGCATTTCTCTTCCGTCCATAACCTCATCCCAAAACCAATCCCTTAACGCTAGAATCACACATCTAGAAATAACTGAAGCGATCCAATCCCTCAAAAACAATAAGTCCCCAGGCCCTGATGGACTCACAAATGAATACTATAAAAATTTCTCCCACATCTTAAGCCCCTTCTTGAATAGATCTTTCAATTTGATAGCAAAACAAAATTCAATCCCCAAAGACATGCTAAATGCACTGATAATAACCCTTCCAAAACCTGGTAAACCCGCAGATAAACCGGCTAACTTCAGACCAATATCACTATTAAACTCTGATGTAAAGATATTTGCAAAAATTTTAGCAACAAGACTATCTAGCATTCTACCTTCCCTAATAGCTAATGATCAAATTGGGTTTGTTCCCAATAGACAATCTTCAGATGGTACTAGGAGATTCATAGATCTTCTGGATGTAGCATATTCCTCCCGAACGCCTTCCTTACTCCTTTCCCTGGACGCGGAGAAGGCGTTCGATAGAATACACTGGAAATACATTCAAGCTACTTTGGAAAAGTTTGGATTTAAGGATTTCTTCTTATCAGCAGTAATGTCATTATATTCAAATCCATCTGCATCTATATATTCATCCAGCTTTCTGTCTGCTCCATTCAATATAAAGAATGGAACCAGGCAAGGATGCCCCATGTCACCCTTGATATTTGCCCTGGCAATGGAACCCTTTGCGGAACACATTAGATCCTCTCCTCTTATTAATGGGATAACAGTGGGTGATACAGATCATCGCATTGGTCTCTTTGCTGACGATGTACTAATATTGACATCAAATCCAACTACTGCTCTAAGTGCAATTAATGATATTATATCTAATTTTGGCAAAGCTTCCTTCTATAAAGTCAATATTAATAAATCCCAAATTCTTGATATGGGGCTATCTCAATCTACCAAACGCTCAATATCCAACTTGTATAAATATCCCTGGGCAGAGGAATCACTGACTTATTTAGGCATCCAGCTTGCCTTCCCTGCTAGTAAACTATTTAAAGTCAACTTTTGGCCTTTATACAATAAAATTAACGACTCCTTGAATAATCTAAGAATAGACTCACTTTCATGGTTAGGAAGAATTGCTGCAATAAAAATGGTAATTCTACCCAAAATTATTTATATGTTCCGCAATATTCCTATTATTATCCCCAAAGGATATATCACGAAATTACAGGCCTTAATCAACAAGCACATCTGGGGGAAATTTAAACCCAGAGTTAAAGGGCTTATCCTTAATAAATCACTTAGAACAGGAGGCCTTAATGTACCTTCTATTAAACATTACTATATATCCTCCATACTCGATCAAATGAGATATCTGATTAAAAATGACACTTCGAAAAAATGGGTTTTACTTGAAAAGAATATAATGGGTTCTTATGACTTAAGCTTGCGTCTCTCTGCAACAGCAGCCTTTGGAACCAAGAATACTACTCCACTCTCAACCCTAAAAGCAATTCATAACATTTGGTACTCCATTGCTAGAACAGAAAAATTAGTTTCCACCTCAATACTTTCTCTCCCCCTGAAAATTTGTGAACTGGTAATACCAGACCTCAAGATTGATAATTGGATTTCCTTGGGTATCACTAATATTGATCAACTAAGGAAAGATGATGTTTTTGTGGACTTTGCTTACTTAAACAAAGAGTTCAATATTCCCAATACAGATTTTTATAAGTACCTAAGAATAAGACATTTACTACAATCCCCAAGGATTTTTCATTTCACTTCAATTAATCAATATTTAACAGAGTGGATTCATATGTCACATAGATTAGATAAAGGTATTACTAAAGGGTATCAAATATTGAAGGAATCAAATGTAAATCCCTTACAGCATATTTTAGATATGTGGAATGAAGATCTGGGTGTTGCTCTTTCAGACTCAGAATGGACTGAAGTCTTTACCTCTGTTTCTAAACTCTCTAAATGCTCTGATCACCTAGAGGGAGCAAGGAAAATACTGTACAGATGGTATAGAACACCTGTTTACTTAAATAAAATTTTTCCAGAGGTCTCCCCCGCTTGTTGGAGGTGTGGTCACGTTTGTGGATCGTACCTTCATATGTGGTGGAATTGCCCTATAGTAAAATCTCTGTGGAATTCAATCTTTAAGTACATTTCGACTCTGGCTTGCTTTACTGTAGACCCTTCTCCCAAGATGGCTTTATTATCGGTAGGTCTCATAGATCTTCCTTATCATTTTAGGACTATTGCCAGTCATTTAATATTTGTCACCCGTCTGAAAATTGCTGCTTGCTGGAAAAATGGTTCTCTACCTAATATACATAGAATTTTTAGAACGCTTGATAATAATTGCTTATATGAGGGCCTTTGGGCATCGGCTAGGAATTCTAAATCCAGATTTCTAAAAAACTGGGAAGTTTGGCTAGCCAACATTAAATGCAACATACCTCCCAATGCATCCATTAGAATGTAATATCACTTGCGCTTTCTTCTCTTACGCCAGTGTTTCCTTGTATTTCCTCTTACATCTATATACCTGTTTTGATATTGGTTGATATTATTATATTTATAATATTAAGCTGTTTCGTATATGAAGTGTAAATTTCTTCCTCATTATCGGCTGTAATAAGTGCCTTAATTACTCCTCTATTATGACTTTTTACATGTGATTGAACTCATTCATTTGTAACCTACTACTTTTTTTATTTTTTTATTTCTTGAAATTATTAATAAAAACTATTGTTCAAAAAAAAAAAAGTGTACTCAGTGGAATCTTTACAATTCCTAGATACGTTGGTTTATGTGAGGGAAGGTAAATTGGAAACCGACCATTTTATTAAACCAACGGATAGGAACAGCATGTTATGCTTTGATAGTGCACATCCTAGGAGGTCAGTGGAATCCTTACCTTTCAGTCAGTTTTTACGAGCAAGAAGAATAGTGTCAGAAGAAAATTTGGTGGATGATAGATTGAAAAAAATGGGACAAAGATTTAGGGATAGGAAATATCCTAAAAATTTGATAGGCATTTGGAAAAAGCTAGGAATAGTAATCAACAGCAACTACTAACTACAACAACGAAGAGGGAGGAACAAAAAATAAGTAGGATCCCATTTGTATCAACTTACACTAAAATTAGCAATCGTATCTCTGGCATATTGAGGCATAATTGGCACATACTGACACACTCCTTCCCAAAGGTAATTGAATTCCAATCCCCCCACTGATGTCATATAAAAGGCCAGAAATCTTAAAGATAGTCTGACATCAGCGGATGTTAAAATTAAGAAAAAAGAGGTTGGTAGAAGGGGGTGTTACCCTTGCTTGGGCTGCTACAATTGCGGCAGCCTAATCAAGGGTGACTCCTCCTGCCACCCTAGAACGGGGAAGAAATATGACATTAGAGGACACTATACATGTAACACAGATTTTGTTATTTACAGCTTACAGTGCCCGTGTGGCCTTCTCTACATTGGAGAGACGACACAGCCCTGTAAAAACAGGACAAATCAGCATAGGTACACAATACGTAAGCTATTAGCTAAAAAAGAAAAAGAGAATCAGCAAAATCAGGAATGTGAAGAGGAGGCTGAGTTACCAGTACCTGAACACTTTTGGAAACATAGACACAATGTCTCTCAATTGAGATATAGGATCATTGATAGTGTGCCCATTTTGAGGAGAGGTTGAGATAGGGAGAAGCTGTTAAAACAGAAAGAGCTAAGGTGGATCTACGAGCTGGAGACCATGGAGCCAAAGGGCTTGAATAGGGAATTTAAGGTTGGCTCCCTTTTCTGAACTCTTGATCGGGATGTGCGTCAATATAACCTAAACATTAGGCTAAGTAGCCGTGTTTTTTTATATACCTATCTATATGTATAATATTTAACCCTTAATTTGCTTGCATCTCCATTTTTATGGTATTAGTTTATTTTTTTATTCTTTTTCGTCCCTAGATGGAGCAAGCACGCATGCTGTGGGAGAACCGTCTTTTGGGCCTTCTAATGATGACTCTAAAAGAAACATCCATAGCTGATGAGCGGAGTGGGAGAGCCTGCTATGTAAGTCTCTTGATGGAGATGTGAGGCTGCTGAGGTCTGCACCGGATATAATACAATATATATAGTGTATAGAGACTGTAATCAGAGGGGTCCAGTTTCTGATATCCTGTATAACTTGGGAATAAGTTTGAAAAGTCAATAGAGTGAAATGGTGTTGGAGCTGAATAATGATATAGCGGGACTAACCACAAATATTAGGAGGATGTGGGAGAGTGATGGAGACCTTTCTAAACGGAGGGTAACACCACACACTCCCGTATGAACTCCCCTGTTGAATGAATGTCAGTATGGGACTGGATGGGCTAGTGGACTGAGGGCTCATTACCCCTGGAATGCTTGCTCTATATACCAGCCACTGGATGAATGGTGGAGGACCTGCATGAACAGCCTTTGAATAAACACCATGCTATTCACTCTGTAGCTTTATTAAAATCAAGTTGTGATGAAAGTATCCCTAAAAAAGGATGTCATGATGGACCGTATGGTTGCAGTATCTTCGCTGTAGTAGTTTTTGTACCATATTGAGATTTGATAAATGATTTGATAAATGGTTTTGTAAATATCAGTTTCCCTTTATGGTGTGCACCAGACAGCCCACATCACCTAGAGGTTGGCTTACTATCTGATATAACTGAGCTCTAGCGTCCTGTGGCATGATAACAGGAGGTTGGATAGATCGATGCATGATCATGTGACATTGCGTCACCGGAGCGACAGGGTCATGTGACTTGAAATTAGGGCATAACCTGGCGGAAGCGCGCATGGAAGGGCGGAAGTGATGTTGTCGCGCATACGCAGATTGAACCTAGGGACGCCGAGGTCTCATGGATCAGCGTGAGAACATCGGTATACACCTGAGTGAAGAGGGTTGGACGGAGTCTCCTACAGCATGGCGGAGTGGCAGACAAAAGTATGTCATCAGGGATTGATAATGGAGATGGTATTATGTGTATGATTTTAGGAAGTAATGAGGGGGTTAATGGGTAGGGCTTAGCAGTAACCAATGCGAGTCCATGGGATTGTATTTAATGTTCACTATGTTATCTGTGTATTGGGAGCTTGATAAAGACCATTAGGTTGAAACGTTGCTGCACAAGGTGTAATAAAGAAATCAATTGGATCCATTTGGAGTGCCGTAGCTTATTCTACTTATTCTCTCCCTATTATCAGCTCACAGGACAATGGTGGAGACCAGGTGGGATAAGGGTTTTATAGGGCTGGCTGCAGATTGGTTTAGTTACACGGCATTATTGGTAATCTTGCATTCCCAGATTGTCTCCTCTACACTTAGTTTTGTGTTGTAACACGTGCAGCTGCCATTTTAGGAAAACCTAATTCATTACTATTGATGAGCGGCAGGGGTCATATTTGAATTCGCGATATTTTGCGAATATTCTGCAGAATATTCGCAAATTCGAATATTCGTTATATATGATTTTTTTACTCGAAAAATCGGCAAGGTAATGATTGTGTAATATGCGAATTTTCGGATTCAAATTTTTCAACTTACAACTATTAGACAAAGAAGATTATAGCACTTTATTAGCTAAATTGCTCTATATTCGATTTTTTTTCCGAATATTCGCTATATTGCTATAACTTAGTTTTTTCGAATATTAGTAATATTCTAAAACAAGAATATATAGCAATATAGCGAATAATCTAAAACAAACTAATATAGAGCAATTTAGCTAATATAGTGCTATAATCTTTTTTTATAGTTGTAATTTTTTTCCAATCTGAACTTCAGATGAGAAAAAAATTACAACTATTAGACAAAGAAGATTATAGCACTATATAGCTAAATTGCTCTATATTAGTTTTTTCGAATATTCGCTATGTTGCTATAACTTCGTTTTTTCGAATATTCGTAAAACTCTAAAACAAGAATATATAGCAATATAGCGAATATTTGAAAAAAACGAATATAGAGCAAAATTCTCAATCACTACTACTCCTAAAGTCAAGTATATTGCAGCCTTCTTATTGGCTCACAAGCTAGAAGCAGGGAGGGATCATGTGTACTGATAAAAAAAAAGAAAAAAAAGGGAAAAAAAAAATTTAATATTCGAAATTACAAATATATACAACTATATTCGAAATATTTGTGAATTTTCGAAGTGCCTATATTCGCGATAAAAATTTGAAATTCGAATATTCGTGATTAACACTATTCATTACCAGGTAGCGCGAGAAAATTCAGATTCATTGTGAATTGAAGTTTTCCTAAACTTTGGACAAAAATCTGCTTCAAATTCTTTGCTTCACTCAACACTAATCTAAATATTTTGTGGTCTCTTGAGTTTGTTGGGTTTACGTTTCGATTAGGGTTGTGGGGGTGGTGGACATGGGTTCCGTAAATTATTTGAGAGTGAGGCTGGTTCTTCCAAGAAGTTCATAAATTCTAGTCACAAAATGTTCTCCATGAACCTCTATGGGCTGTAGCTGTCACCTGATCTCTATGTGTTCAGAATTCATCTGGCAAATTTAGCTTACTGGAGCTGTTTTAAAGTCAGGGGAGAGGGGAAGAAGAGGCTAATAAAAGAGGAGAGAGGTATATTTTTCAAATATCATATATTCCAAAGTTTCTTGTCTTTGAATATACTGTGCATTTATGGAAACAATTAACATTATAGGTACATTTAACAATATGCAATTTATACTAAAATCTTTAATTTAAAAGCTATAGACACTTTTGCATTTTCTTCCATATATGCAAAATTAAGCCTCTTTCTATATAATCCTAAAAATGTGTCTGCATACAATGCATTTGTGTTATGGACCCACATCCACCCAGGTTGGAACACACAAAAAATAACAAGCGGAGAATATTTCTCGAGGAGCTAGGAAGTTCCCTTGTCAAGGCACACATTGAGCAAAGGAAACGGGTGTCTCGAGATCCAATCAGTGCAGCCATGATCAGACAGATGCAGAGTTCATCAAGCACTCCATCCACACCATCAACAACACAAAGAGAATCAGTGCCAGCATCCTCATCATCATCTAGCCTTGCCTGAACATCAACCAGCACAGCCACAGCCACAACTCCAGTGATGCCATCTGATTCTAAAAGAAAGAGGTGTCAGGTCTGCCCCAGCAATAAGGACAGAAAGACACACATTATGCTTCCACTGTAAAAAATATATCTGCAAAGAACATGCTAAAAGTGTCAGCTTTTGCCACACATGCATCTAAAAACACCCACACAAACACATGTAAGTTCTTGCACAAAGATGCTTTGAAACTAGTACTTGATTTCTATTGGTTTGCCTTGCTTGATTGTGTGTTGTTTGTTTGACCTTGCAAGTCTACATTTTGTATTATTACTTGCTTTTCATTGTTTATGAATGTTTTATGTTAAAAAAAAAGACTTTTGGCTATTTTATTGAAGTAAATATATATGGGTCAAAATTGACCCTAACACCATCAATGTTATTATAGTTAATGTTATTAAAATAAAATAAAAAAGTTAAGAGATGTGTTCAAATACTCCTCAGCAACATTCTGGTGACATAACAACCTTTTATTTACTTATAATATTCTATTGAGGTTTATTTTACCATTTTTTAAATTTGAAAATGAGAGGTATGCTATCAAAAGAAAGGTATAAGGGGTCACACCAAAAATATTAAAACCAATCTTTTTAAGGATAAAGAAGCCTAACAAGGTAACCAAGAGGTAAGAAACAAATTGGATGATAAATAATTGTTCAGAGAGTATTTTATGGCTGATTTAAGACACGGGTCAAAACCGACCCGTTAACATCATGGATAGTAACAGAAAGCTAACATAAGAGGACGGTTAAATGAATAGGTCCGCATCCGATCCACAAAAAAGGATGATCTATGTACAAGAGAGCTAGTGAAGGCAGCAACATTTAGTGCAACCATGTCAAAAATTCTGAAACTAGGAGCAGTCTGCAGATTAAATATCTGAGGGTATAACAAGAATGAGGACATTAATTTTGAACTGAAGGAACAGTATACACTAGCGTATGTAAAAATCTTTTTTCTATGTCAAAGGTTTCCATAGCCTTTAAGGTTATTTTCTTTCCTTTTTTGAAATCTTTATATATCCTATTGCAAAGATAACATAAAATCATTGGCATTATTGTGCACTATTTGCATTTTCCTTTAACACAAGAATAAATCAGCTGCACAACTTCCACTTTCTTATTGAGTGCAATGCAAATAACCTTCCTTTTATCAACATCTTCTATGTCCTAATTCTGTATGAAGCATGCTTTTTTTTCTATGAGTAAGCTTGACCTTGACCTCCATGGTTTTAATCAATGCATTTGCCCAATAGTCAGCACCGCATGTCCGCCTTTAGACTTGAATACAACAGCTGCCTCGAGACAAGAGTGTCCTTTGACTCCTGTCTATGTCCATTCTTTTCCCATTTTAGATGAATTATAGAGATTCCAGTTTTAAAGTCCTGCAAATCTAGAAAGGTATTCTTTAAAAACTGGATGAGTTATATACAGTAAATAGGGAAACCAGGACAAGTATACTGTTCACCTTGTCAAAAAATAAAATAAACTGAGAATTTTGCACCATTATTGTTAATTTAAGGGGTTGGACAATATGGGAAATTAATGGCATATCACTCGGATATGCCATCAATGTTAGACAGGTGTGGGTCGCACCTCTGGGACCCACTCCTATCTAGAGAACGGGGCCCTAGAAGTGAAATAGAGCATGCTGACTATTTTCAGAAGTCCTATGGCAGTGAATGGAGAGTGCACAGTGTAAGCTCAGCCAACTCTCCATTCATCACTGAGAAATAACCAAACAAGTGCTGGGTATTTTCGGAACTTCATAGCAGTGGGTGGTCGTGTCTGCTCTGTGTTCACCTCAGGGATCCAGTTCTGGAAATAAAAGCAGGTCCCAGATTTGTGTCACAGACGTTCCCGCGACAGGTGGCAGGAGATCAGTGAGACTGGCAATATGTAGTTTGATCTGACATGTTTTCCGTTTGGCTCAAATGACGTCTGTGTTGTTTCTGGTGCTTGCCAAACCTTCTTTCCCCAGGTGTGGCTATTATGGTCATTTAACCTTCTCTATTTATTGTTGTTTCTCCCACTATGCTATGCGGTTTATAGCTTCTGTTGGAGTTGTGAATGTGTGTGTGGATCTCGGCTGAGTTCCTAGTGCTGCCATAGCCACTTGATGTTAAGTGTTTTCTTTCCCTTTTGTATTTAGTTTTTTTATTGCGGTCTAGCACCCGGATCGGGTGTCTGTGGTCCACAGCACTCAGTTGTATGACCCTGGACCCCCCAGGGGTGCTGCAGCTTTCCCCCCTGCCCCCACACACACATTTATTTTGGGCGCAAGTGTTTTTCATATTTTTTTTGCATGCGCTGATTGTGGCCGGCACTCTTAGCGTCCGGACACTGTTAGCGCATCGCCCACCCCACCACTGATCAGCTTCGTACCGCTGATCAGGGTGTTTAAATCTTTTTCTTTTTTTTTACACTTTTTGGGATTTTTTAATTTTTTTGTTATTTTTTATTTTTTTTCTGTTAGGTTTAGGGTAAGTACGTGAACACCCGTCCCCCACACACACACTGAATAAAGTTTTCCACGCATTCATGCACACACACGCACACTTACACACACTCCCCTATGGCCCGCCGGACGTTCTCGGCCGAGGAGGCATACGCCCTGCTTGCCTCCAAATCCGAGAGTCCCAGTGAGGATGAGGATGACCCCACTTTCCTCCTGTCATCTGCGTCTTCCTCATCATCATGCGATGATGATGAGCCACCAAGGCAGCGGAGATGCTGCCAAGTGGAGCAAGGGGACCGCCATGCCAGGCACCCTGTGGCCCACACTAGTACGAACAGCTCTGGGGCTCTTACTATTTTTCCAGCCCCCTACTGGTGAACTTGTATGGTGTACCCCAGAGCATTTTGAGCCTGTGATTCCTGAT
Organism: Bufo gargarizans; assembly: GCF_014858855.1. Lineage (NCBI taxonomy): Eukaryota > Metazoa > Chordata > Amphibia > Anura > Bufonidae > Bufo > Bufo gargarizans. Next base: position 83,327,575 of record NC_058085.1, on the reverse strand, counting down.
TTTGTTGGCCAAGCAGGAATCCAGATTCCCACAGTGGGCTTCACTGAATATGACTATTTTAGTCTTTTTTTCAGTGACCACTTTGTGAATCTGATGGTGGAGCAAACAAACCTGTACACCCAACAGTTCATTGCTCAACACCTGGGCTCCTTTCTGGCTAGGGCCGGTGGCTGGACTCCGGTCAGTGCAGCCGAGATGAGGACGCTTTGGGGCCTCGTACTGCACATGGACCTAGTAAAAAAAAAACTGTGTCAGGCAATACTGGAGTCAGGACATCCTCTACCAGACCCCACTTCACAGTACGGCCATGACACATACCCTGTTTGAGGCCATCCGGAAATGCCTGCATTATGCAGATAGGCCGGTCATCGATCACTTCGGGGTCAAATTTTTGGAGGCCTATGTACCTGGAAGGGAGGTCGCGGTTGATGAGTCTCTCGTTGCTTTCAAGGGGAGACTAATTTTCCGCCAGTATGTTCCCTCTTAGTGGGCGAGATATGACGTGAAGCTGTACAAACTTTGTGAGAGTACCTCAGGGTACACTTACAAGTTTTGTGTGTACGAGGGGAGAAATTCCTGTATTGAACTCCCAGAATGTCCACACTCTTTGGGTGTTAGCGGGAAACTTGTGTGGGACCTTATGCACCCACTGCTAGATAAAGGTTACCACCTGTACGTGGATAACTTTTATAGTAGTATCCCCTTGTTCCAGTTCCTCGCAGCCAGATCCACATCCGCTTGTGGGACCGTGTGGAAAAATCAACGCAGCCTCCCTACCCACCCTCTCCAGGTACATATCCCCAAGGGGTGAGATCTGTGCCCTTACCAGTGGAAACCTGTTGCTGGTCATATATATGGACAAGAGAGATGTCCTTGTACTGTCCACAATTCATGTCCCTGTGCGAGGTACCGCGGCAACGGTCCTCAAGCCCGATTGTATCGTCGACTACAATCGGTATATGGGAGGAGTTGATCTCTCTGATCAAGTCCTCAAGCCATATAATGCCATGCGCAAAACCTGGGCATGGTACAAAAAAATTGCGGTCTACTTGGTACAGGTTGCCTTGTACAATGATTTTGTGCTGTCCCAGAGCACTGGCAACACAGGGAAATTCCTCCAGTTCTATGAGGCAGTCCTCACGGCCCTGATCTTTTCTGACTGGGAAAAAGCAGGCCAGAGTACCTCAGGAACTGGAGGCGCCCAGATCGTCCCTGGCCAACACTTTCCAGGTGTGGTCCCCCATGCTGGAAAGAAGGGACGGTCCCAAAAAAGTGCAGAGTGTGTAACAGGAGGGGGATATGGAAGGACACCATCACTCAGTGTGACACATGCCCCGATCATCCGAGCCTCTGGTTCAGGGAGTATCACACTTCCATGGAGTACTACATTTATAATCCCCTTCCCCAATTTTATTTCCTTTTAGCCACTGACAATCCTATGGTTCTCAGACTTGAGACACTAAAACCCCCCGAAAAAAATTTCCAAAAATATTATTTTGTAAAACTAAAATAAATTAAAAAAAGTAAACATATTAGGTATTGCCGCGTCCATAAGAATCTGCTCTATAAAAATACCCTATGACCTAACCCCTCAGATGAACATGTTCAAAAAATAAAATAAAAACTGCAAAAAAAAATATTTTTTGTCTGTCACCTTACATCACAAAAACTGTAATAGCAAGCGACCAAAAACTCATATGCCCCACAAAATAGTGTAAATAAAACCATTCTCATCCTGCAAAAAAATGAGCCCCTACCTAAGATAATCAGTTAAAAACAAAAAAAAGGATAATATAGTGTAAAACCTAAATACATTTGAAAAAAGTTGACATATTAGGCATTGCCGCGTCCATAAGAATCTTCTCTATAAAAATACCCCATGACCTAACCCCTCAGATGAACACGGTAAAGAAAAATTAAATAAAAACAGTGCCAAAATAGCAATTTTTTGGCAAATATTTCATTTTAATCAGGGGTTAACAGCCCAAAAAAACTTAATATTTATTACCCTGATTCTGCAGTTTACAGAAACAGACCATATGTGGTCGTAAACTGCTATATGACCAAACGGCAGGGCGCAGAAGGAAAGGAACGCCGTATGGTTTCTGGAAGGTAGATTTTGATGGCCTTTTTTTGTGCACCATGTCCCATTTGAAGAATCCCTGATGCACCCCTAGAGTAGAAACTCTATAAAAGTGACCCCATCTAAGAAACTACACCCCTGAAATTTCAGAATTTCTATTTTTGGCAACCTTGCCTCACAAAAATGTAATATAGAGCAACCAAAATTCATATGTACCCTAAAAATGGTCCCAATAAAACTGCCACCTTATCCCGTAGTTTCCAAAATGGGGTCACTTTTATGGAGTTTCTACTCTAGGGGTGAAATTTAATCTCCATTTGCCAATAACTCTTGTGGATCACCTAAAGGGTTAATAAAGTTTGTAAAACCAGTTTTGAATACCTTGAGGGGTGTAGTTTCTTAGATGAGGTTTCTACTCTAGGGGTGCATCAAGGGGGCTTCAAATGGGACATGCTGTAAATAAAACAGTCCAGCAAAATCTGCCTTCCAAAAACCACACGGCGCACCTTTCCCTCTACGCCCTACTGTGTGCCCGTACAGTAGTTTACGGCCACATATGGGGTGTTTCTGCAAACTACAAAATCAGGGCAATAAAAATTATTTTTTTTGGGCTGTTAACTCTAGGCTGATTTTAACTAGTGTGAGTATATAGCTTGGCCTGCTCCCCCTCACTCACTGAAGCCATCTGGCACCAGGAGAGAGATAGTGTGTGGACCCTCATTGCAGTCCTTGGTGGCCATTTGGTGACGGGAGTGGTGTGGAGTGGGCCCGGCATGCATGTTGGTACCTGCTTTCCTAGGATATAATGGAGGCCATTTTGGCACCAAAAAAATGACAGAAATTAAAGCGAGCCCAGCATGCATGTGGAACCTACACTTGCTGAATTATATGATAGCCGTCATGGCACATATCAGATAGAATTTAGTATTAGGAACCCGTCTAACTAGAGATCGCCTTGACGTGCGGCAGACGGGCTCAAATAATTTTGTACAATATGATTTGCCAAGCATCTCTAACTTATTAGTATAGCATTTGCAACTGTGACGCAATTTTGTACTTTATTTGAAACATAGAATGTGTCGGCAGATAAGAACCATTTGGCCCATCTAGTCTGCCCAATATACTAAATACTATGGATAGCCCCAGGCCCTATCTTATATGAAGGATGGCCTTATGCCTATCCCATGCATGCTTAAACTCCTCCACTGTATTTGCAGCTACCACTTCTGCAGGAAGGCTATTCCATACATCCACTACTCTCTCAGTAAAGTAATACTTCCTGATATTACTTTTAAACCTTTGCCCCTCTAATTTTGTTTGCAGTGAGCTGTTGCATTGTATGTCTAGTTTAACAGTCTTGTTTAACAGTCTCAGCCATAGCAACGTGCTACTGCACTCTTGCTTTGTTACTGAAAAAAATGGATTAAAATGGAAAATTTGCAAAAAAAAATCGAAATTCTGAATTTGTTTCTCCATTTGCCATTAACTCTTGTGGAACACCAAAATGGTTAACAACGTTTTTAAAATCAGTTTTGAATACCTTGAAGGGTGTAGTTTCTAGAATGGGGTCATTTGTGGGTGCTTTCTATTATGTAAGCCTCACAAAGTGACTTCAGACCTAAACTAATTTCAAGATTTGCTTCTAAACTTCCTTGTAATGTCCCCAAAAAATAAAATGGCATTCCCAAAAGGATCCAAACATGAAGTAGACATATTGGGAATGTAAAGTGATAACTATTTTTGTAAGTATTACTATGTATTATAGAAGTAGAGAAATTGAAACTTGGAAATTTGCAAATTTTTCGTACTTTTTAGTAAATTTGGTATTTTTTATAAATAAAAATGATTTTTTTTAACTCTATTTTACCAGTGTCATGAACTACAATATGTGACAAAAAAAACAATCTCAGAATGGCTTGGATAAGTCAAAGCGTTTTAAAGTTATCACCAGTTGCAAAAAATTGCCTGGTCCTTAAGGTGAAAATGAGCCCGGTCCTTAAGGGGTTAAGGCACTAATGGGGTAATTTATCAAACTGGTGTAAAGTTGAAATTGGTCAGTGGCCCATAGCAACCAATCGGATTCAACCTTTTATTTTCCAAAGGAGCTGTGAAAAATGAAAGGTGGAATCTGATTGGTTGCTATGGGAAACTGACCCATTTCTACTTTACACCAGTTTGATAAATGACCCTCTAAGACTATTAAAGGGGTTCATAGGATTAGAAAGAAGGGCAAACAGCAGAACTCTTGTCCATGATAGAACCTCATATGCCTTTAAAGTGTAACTGCCATATTTTGTGGATTCTGCCTGTTGTTATGTATCTCCCGGCAGCTGGTTAAGCCTCATTCACATGTCAGTGTTTCACGTGTTCTCCACGGACAGCACAAGTTCCCCATTCATTTAATGTGTGTATTCAGACATCAGTGTATTAGCACGGTCTGTGGGTCAGTGTTTTTTGCACAGAAGCATGCTCTATTTTGTCCGGGTTCACGGACATCACATCCATTATAGTCTATAGGTCCATGAAAACCATGGATGCAACACGGATGCCATCCGTGTTGTATCCGTGTTTCACGGATCATTAAGAAGAGATGCTTTGAAAACTATTTTTCAGCTGTTCAGTGTCAGTGAAACATGGATGGCACACGGAAAGTAAAAAACTGACCCAACAAGGATCCTTCACGGACAGCTTCACAAATGCATCACTGACCACCTGCTCACGGATTTGAGCATGTACACGGACATGTGAATGAGGCTTTACTGGGGATACATCAGGACCCCTGACCACTGTCAGCCCTGGCCACGCTGATCTGTGTGAAATAGTAGGGATGTGAAAACTTATATTTAGGATACACATAGTAATTTTCCGTACAGTATATGAGGGAGAAGTGAGGGCAGCAGCCATCCTCACAGTCAATACTGTGGAAGTACTAGGAAGACGGATATGCCTTAGCAACGCTCATTTAGAGAGCACTGCTAAGGGGAAATTCAGGGCAAGTTTTCTCTGATAAATGTACAGCTTCACTAAAGATTCCCTATCACTGTCTCTATACATTACACAAAATAATATGGCAGTTACACTGCAAGGGATAGCTTTGTGCAGAAATGCCAAATGCATCTCATGGACAAGAGAAGCACTGTTTCTGGAAAACAAATAAACAAACAGAAAACTTTTTTCCTAATTGTGTATAATATCTTTGAATTTACTGTATATGAAGAATTACAAAACAAAACTGTCTTACACCTGAATGTGATTTACTTGTATAGTCTGGTTAATTTAGGGAGAAATGTTTGATTGATTCGCCCTCCTTTAGATCTTCAGATTTTCTGTGGTTCTTTGCTGGGTATAGTGAAAGATCTGTGCATTTACTTCCAGATTAATGTATCATAATCTAGTCTATTGGTACCTGTATTCTATCAGTTTATCCTGGGACCTGTGGCACTACAGTCTTTCAATACTTCCAGCATAGTAGTTGTGCTTCTTGTGGATTCTGTTATCTGATTGCTTTTATTTTTCATTCATCTTGGCTCACTTGCTGGGTGATATTTCAGAGCAGAGTTAGCTCTGCTGAGTTTTAGTTCTGTTGTGATTCAGTGCTCTCTACCTGAATCACAATGTCAATTTTTATCTGCTCCACCGTTGGACTGCCATCATCTTCATGTGTTGCCATCATCATTTGGTTCCTGTCAGTAATTCATGATTTATTTTTGTGTGTTTGTTGCCTGCCAGGCTTAATATGCGCATCATATATTTTTCTTGTGACCAACCGGTTGTTATGTAATTCTGCTGGACAGTAAGTTCTGGAGTATTTGAGAGCCAAAAAACATTGTTAGTACTTGGGTAAGGCTACTTTCACACTTGCATTGTTAATTCCGGTATTGAGATCCAGCAGAGGATCTCAATACAGGAATTCAATAGATCCGTTTTGATTTTGCACATCAGGCTTGTTTGGATGCGGTTATGTGAAATTAAATTGGAAAAAAAGGGATCCATCACAAAATTCTTTGAAAGTCAATGAGTGACAGATCCATTATTTTAGGCTTCTAACAAAACTGATCAGTCATCATTGACTTACATTGTTTTCGGTTCCGGATCCATTTTTTTTCCCTCGTTATTATGACCAGATACAAAACCTCATCTTGCTGGAACGGAAGACATCCTGATGCATCTTGAATGGATCTCTTTCCATTCAGAATGCATATGGACTAAATGAAAAAGTTTTTTCCGGTAGTGGTTCGGGAGCCTCTGATTAACAAAAGAAAAACAGCGTTTTAATCAGGGAAACCCCATATGTATCTATTTAAGCAGTTGGATAGGGAAGTCGCTGGTGACAGATTACCTTTAACAAAATTAGGGTGGACTTATTTCTACGTATCTGAATATTTATCCGGGAAATAATATTTTGACATATTATTCATTCCAGGATCTAGTAATTCAGCAAGTTCTGAGATTTTTGAGGCCTTCTCGCTTCTTCTTTCCTCGCCCCATGTAAGCATATTTTTGTTACCTCAAATGCTTAAGTTCTTTATTTTCTTTTAGATCAAGTTAGTTAATATATTAGAAAGACATCAACTATAATATATTAGAAAGACATCAAGGCAAAAAATGACATAAAGCTCAGTAGATTCACCTACAGACAGAGGTATGTGGAGTCATCAAGAGATTCAGGTTGCATCTGCCGAAATTGATTATCCTTCCTTTCTAATAAAGCTGAAGTCTCTGTACCATCAGCAGTCACTGGTCAACAAGCAGCAATAAAAATAGATATAACTCAAGAAAGCACAGGGAAGAAAAAAAAAATATCATTGCTTTCTTCCTATTCTCCCTCACTCTCCCAGGGCTGCATGTGGGTTACATATAAATTATTTATGTTGAGGAAGCTGTGTAGGTGTTTGAATTTTTACAATAACAGATACACAGACAATACTGGGAATCTAAAATTGCTGTGTATCTTGAATCTGCTGGAGCTGAAATCCAAATAAAACGACACAGCAATCAGGCAGAATGCTGATGAGCAACACAAGCAGCCTCTTTTTTTAAAGCAGTTGCCACAATATCACAGGGAGAAAATTGAAAATGACAAAAAGTCATGTTGTACCATTAGTAATCTGTTCACTGTAAGGAAAAAAAAAGTTTCATCTATTTACCAGTTTCCCCTCGATATCATATCCTCCAACCTTATCTTTTTTGTCAGGTTTATGCTGAAATGTACATTTATAGAAAAAAATATATGAATTCACTGATCTTTACAATCCTCATGGGGGCACCAACAGACCTCAGTGCTGTCACGATCTTTTCACAGTCCTGTCTCCCAATGGAATCAATTTTTGGAAGTTTTGACAACCATCAACTTGAAAATGTAAAGAGAATCATTTCTTATGTTGAATCTTTACCTTTTGTCAAGGTTTTTTTAGGTCCAAAATGGTGCACTGATTAAGGGTTTTGTCAGTGTTTTTTAAAACTGTGTCCCATGCCAGTAAGATGTGGAGTGGTCGTATCACAGCTGTGGTCAAGTACTGTGTGGCTGTACGAGCCACTGCTGGTTCTAGTTAAACTAATTGCAGATTGCACAGTTTAGTTAATCTAGGAGGTAGTTTTGGAAAAGTCAAAAAGGGACTGGAGAAGAAGAATTCTGAGAGATTTAGCACGTAATGATTTTCTGCAGCTAGAATGCAGCAGCAGGTAGCTTTACATGAGACGATGATCGGTACGATTGAACTACGAACGAGTTGCTTCTTGGTGTAGTGAACGTTTCAACACGCTGATTATCGTTCACAAAGTTGTAATTTTGATTGCATATTCTGTTTGTAAAGCAGACTGTTACAGGTACATAAAGTAAAATATTAGTAGTGTGCAATGTTAATGACCAACAATGATTTTTGTGCCCACACAAACGTTCGACCCAACGAGAAAGCTGACGACTGTTGATTGTCACTCTATCGTTCGTTGCTTTTACGCTGCCCGATTGCGTGGTTCATATATATGTGTAAACAGCTATTCCTAGAATTTAGTGTCATTAGTGGTATGTGTTATGAATAGAGATGGCCTTGCGGTTCGCCCGGCGGTCGTATCGCAATGTCTGCCAACGCCTTATTCTTTTGCATTATGCCGAACTTTGACCGATGACACATCCATCAGGAGGGATAGGACAGCCAATTGAGACGTTACAGCACATGCTATGAAGTTAAATGGTCACTCGGACCTTAGCGTGACTTTTGCAGCCTCTCTGACTAGTAATCATAAAATTATATCTTTATTATTCACTCTTAAAAAACATATACTTCTTGGGAACTAATTTAAAATTCCTCATGGATATCAGGGTTCGGGATCTGTCTCATGTTTATTATATAATGTGTGTCCTGATTGGACTTCTCAGGTCGGTATAACGGACCTCCCCTTGAGTTTCCAAACTCTGAATATCTAACACTATCTAGATAAAGTTTCCCACTGTGGGGTCCCTACCTCTAAATCCCTGAACTTAAATCTATTCCTGCATCCCTACATGTTTCCCCATGTACTCAGCGTCTTCAGGGGATGACATGCAGGTATTGCTTGTGGGGGCGGTACCCAAGCTTTAAATCCTCGGTTTCTGCGGGTGGGATCAATCAATCCAATCACCATATCTTCTTCAAGTGATGGACAACATCTCGACCACAGGTTTAAAAATCTGGGGGATACAAAGAATACAGGCAAGCCCTAGACAAGGCAGTGTGGACAGTAAGTTGCATCAAGAAGAGACCAAATGGATTTATCGTCTCCATTCTCTAGCACCAAATGGATTAAATGAGGGCTTCACTTTTGCCTCATTCCTATAAAATTACCGTAAACGCACTCACAAATCTCATAAGAGCTAATATTTAGGTTGATTACATAAGGAAAAGAGGAACTTTTGCCTGTTGGGGGGGGTGGGTTTCTCAAAAAAAGCTGAAATATATCATATCCTATACGAGACTCACCAAGGCAGGTGGGCTATCCCGTTGCAGATGTTCCGTCCATGGGAGGAGATGATGTATCTAAAAATGAAAATTAATTAATCATAACAAAAATAAAAAATAAATATAACAAAAGTATTTAAACATATAGGGCGCTCTATAGCAATCATCATGACTGAGATATAAGATAAAAGAGAACGCCCTGTTGTTTACTTTAACCAATCCCAAGACTTCCTTCCCGAATTTGATGGCGGAATTCCATACGTTTCATGGTCTCTCGAATCTGAAGATTAACTTTCAGAAATCGGAGGCCTTGAATGTCTCCCTTCCTGCTACGCTTGTGGCCGACCTAGTGGCCTCATTCCCTTTCAAGTGGGCTTCTGGGGCTGTGAAATACTTAGGTACATATATCCCCACAGATCTGAAAGAGGTGTATCACAGAAACTTTATCCCTCTCCGGGAACGGATTAGGGAAGATCTTAAGAAATGGTCGAAAGGGCTGCACACATGGTTTGGCAGATGCGCCATTTTCAAAATGAATATTCTCCCACGAGTGTTGTACCTCTTTCAGACCCTTCCTATCAAACTACCCACTAGCTTTTTTAACAAGATGCATGGAGACATATTTAGGTTCATTTGGGCGAAGGGTAGCCCGAGACTTGCCAGATCTCTCTTACACGTACCGAGGGACAAAGGAGGACTAGGAGTACCTGACTTACGTAAATACCATTCAGCTTCCCTGCTTCAGAGGATAGTGGATTGGTGTAGGCATTCACAGCTCAAGCAGTGGGTATCAATTGAACAACTATGCTCGAACTGCCCATTAGGGTCCCTACCTTGGGTGACTGTTAAACTACCTTCAGCCCTAGCTAACCATCTCACAATTGGACCCACTATCTCACAGTTCCATAGAATTAGAGATAATCCTCTGATCTCCCCCTCCCCCTCACCTTTATTTCCCATCTTGGGGAATCCCACTTTCCCAGCAGGATGTAAGGATGGTCCGTTCTTGCAGTGGAGAATTAATGGTAGGTCCCGAGCTCCCTTCTTCAGAACCTCAGGTAGATGGCGCTCTTATGACGAGATCCTAAGTATAACAGATCCCTGCTCTTTGGGCTTCTGGAGAGCTAGGCAGTTGACGCAGTTTCTCTCTTCTATTCCGAACTCTACGGGATATGATAGGGCTCTCACATCGTTTGAGAAAATTTGTGTTGGGGTAGGCGCCTATAGACATTCCCTTTCTGAATGTTATCAGTCTTTGATAGCTCCTCGTCAGGACTACCTTCCTCCGTTTGTGGCTAAATGGTCACAAGACCTTGGTGTTAACATCCCCCCCGACCACTGGTTAAAACTCTTCGCTCTACTGTACAGGGCATCCATAGCGAGTAGGTTCCAAGAGGCGGGATACAAGATAATGTCCAGGTGGTACTACGTTCCAACCAGATTGCAGAAAATGTTCCCGTCGGCGTCTCCTAATTGCTGGCGCTGTGACTCCGGTATGGGCTCCATGTTACACATTTTCTGGGAGTGCCCAAAAATTCGTCCTTTTTGGCAGCTGGTCCATAAGACCCTGTCTTCAATTTTCCGACTTACGATTCCATTCACCCCTGGTTTCTTTTTATTATTTTTCTTGGATCTGCCAATGAGTGTGCTCCGGAAGTCCTGTCTGTGCTCCCTGGTGATAGCGGCTAGGTCTTGTATCCCCGCGAGATGGAAACTCTCGGTGCCTCCGACGGTTGGGTTTTGGATCCAAAAGGTAGAGGAGATCCGGAGAATGGAGGAACTTACCTCTCAGCTGAGAGCCAAACATAAAGCCTTTCTTGATTCATGGGCTCCCTGGTTTTCTTTTCAGGAGTCTCAGGAGTTCCAGGACCTTCTGGTCTAATTGGTGGATTCCACTTGATACTTTTTATTTATTCCTTATGTGATATCCTCTCCCTTCCCCTTTAATGTCTACTGTTTGTGTGTATTGTCATCCTTCTCCTGTTGTTATTGCTTAAGGTCGCTTTTCCTAGTCTGTGTCCATTTAGGCATTTCACTCATTCTGGGAATTTTCGATATGAGGCTAGGATGTTGTCTGTATCTGGTTTGTCTCCTTTTTATTTTTATGGGCCAGTTATAAAGGGTCCTTGCTGGGCGAGGTGCCTTCCATTATGCCACAAGTGCCATAAGATATTATTATGGGAATTGTCGTTTGGTGTAATTTTATTTTTGTGCTATATTTTTGTTACGAGGATTGTATGTCCTTACGAATGCATATTTGGACTTTGATATTTGCTTAAATAAAGAATAAAAAAAAAAAAAAAAAAAAGATAAAAGAGAAAGTGTAAAATATAAAGAAATAAAGAAATAAAAAAAATATCCAAATATTAATGCACATGCAAAGATAAGGAGTACAACAGTGGTCCCAAAGCACTAGCTATTTATAGCTAGATATAGCTGAGACATATGGGCACAGCACAAAGGTAAAAGTTTAAATCTCCAAGTGCCGATGGTCGTACTGAAATGGGACTCCCTTATGAAAAGTGTTGGCGCAAACGCAGGAGAATCCCTAGGTGTGGATGCTCGCACTGAAATGAAAAAATTCTAAGTGTTGACGCAAGCGCAGGAGAGAGATTGAAGTGAATATTTTCAAAAGTGCTGACGCATGCGCATCGAACCGTACCGTAAGAATGAATGATAGACAAGTGCAAGCTCAAAGACAATAGAAAGAAAGTCCAACATTCCTTTTAAGGACTGGTATAGGTGTGCTATCGATAGGTGTGACATACTGAGGGGTGTGATATAGTTATAATTTACTTTCTAACATAGAAAGTATATTATAGTGCATTTGTATTGTGCAACAGTTGTGTGTAGTTCTGCTGCTATACTGCAGCTATACAGAGGGACAAACGCTATTGGAATAACTAATTGCAACTGGTGTGATATACCAGTTGCCCCCCAAAAAACTGATTGATGCAGGGGTGTGATATATCTATAATATAATTTCTATATAGTGCATTTGTATTGTGCAGCAGTTGTGTGCGGTTCTGCAGTGATACTGCAGCTATACAGAAGGACAAAAGCTATTAGAACAACTAATTGCAACTGGTGTGATATACCAGTTGCCCCCAAAAAATGTATTATGGGGTGCGATATACCTTCTTCCACAAAATATTGATTGAGTGGTGTAATTTACCGGCTTCCATCAAATATGGATTGAGGCCTGCCATACACCGGCTTCCACCAAATATTGATTAAGGGGTTTGATTTACCAGCTTCCAGCAAATACTCATTATTGGGTTCTATATACCTGTTTTCACAAAATACTGATAGAGGGCATTGATATACCGGCTTCCACAAAATATTGATTGAGGCCTGCAATATACCTGCTTCCACAAATACTGCTCTTCTATAGGGACTTTGTCACAGGGTCATTTTAAAAATTCCAGGCAAAGGAAGAGGCAGGCCATTCCGCTGGGGTGGTAGGAGTCCGGCAGGTGCACCAGGCCGGAGCCTAAGTGGGAAGTTGGAGAAGGTGCATGCAATTATGTCAAAGGATGCACCAGAGTTGGTTCAGCAGCTCACTCAGCCTTCTGCTTCTGCACCCTCTTCATCCTCTGTATCAGCACCCTCCTCACTCTCTGCTGTGTGCACCCCCAAAGACACCACCACCACCACCACCAACACCATAGCCTCTCAACTTGAGTCAGAGGAATTATTTTCCCATACATTCTCAGACCTTACCGATGCGCAGCCATTCTTGGCATCGGATGAGGGAGATTAGGAAGCAACGGCCGCCACCCAGCGGTCTGACGACATTACCCAGATCAGCCCAAGTAGGGTGGTCCCCGCTGTTGCTGCCTACTCCGAGATCTCTAATGTCAGTTGTGGTGAAGGTGACGATGATGACGTGTCGATGGATGCCATGTGGGTGCCCACAAGAGAGGAAGATGAGGGGAGTTCAGAGGGAGAGACAGAACAGCAGATAGGTGGTAGAAGGAGGAGAAGCAGGGAGAACTCGAAGGGCACAGGAGGCAAAAAGCAGACTGCAAATGTATCTGGAGCGAGCCATCAACCATGCACGGTCACATCTGGCACTCCCAGGACGCTGGCACATGGCTCCGCAGTGTGGACTTTTTTTGACGTGTCAGCTGCTGAAAATAGTCTTGCCATCTGCAGCCTGTGCTCTCAACGCATAAGTCACAGTAAGCCCAACACTCACCTAGGGACGACCGCCTTAAGAAGGCACCTGGCCTCCCATCACCGAGCCCAGTGGGAGCAACACTGTCAGAACCCACAAAGCCACACTCCTGGTGGGGCTCCATGTCCTGCCTCTTCTCCTTCAATTTCTCCTCTCTCCTCCTATTTGTTCTCCACTCCACCTTCCACCGTGCTGTCGTCGCGTTCATCTGGCAAAAAGCAGGCTTCTGTTGCCCAAATGTTCTAACTTAAAAAGTTGATGATGCCGTATAACTCTCTTGCCCAACGGCTGACCGCCGGCTTGTCGGAACTGCTAGCCCGCCAACTACTGCCATATAAACTGGTGGACGCGGAGGCCTTTAGAAGATTTGTGGCCATCGGCACACCGCAATGGAAGGTCCCCGGAAGGAAATATTTCTTGCAGAAGAAAATACCAGTGCTGTATGGCCATGTACAGCGGCAAGTGAATGCATCTCTGGCACACATTGTCGGTGCCAAGCTACATCTGACCACAGACATGTAGTTTGGCAAACACGGGCAGAGAAGGTACATAACTTTTACTGCCCACTGGGTGAACCTTCTGACGGCTGTCAAGCATGCACCCGTGTGGATTTGGTGTTACCACCACAGATTGCATGCAGGCCTGCCTCTTCTTCTCCTCCTCCTACTTCATCATCCGTCTCCTCCTCGGCTGACTCCTCCTTTTCCACTGCTACTGCCTCTTCCGCTGCACCCCCCAGCTCCCCAGAATCTATTTGACCTGCCAGGTGAGATGGGCCGATCAGTTTGACAGTTGGTAAAATGGTGTGCGACAGCGGTTCCAATCTGCTGAGCGTGATGAAACAGGGCAAAATGACACACGTGCCATGCATGGCACACGTCCTGACCTTAGTCGTGCAGCGATTCCCTGCCAAATTCCCCGGAGTCCAGGACATCTTGCTGCATGCCAGAATAATCTCTGGCCATTTTAAAAGATCTTACATGGCCATGGCTCGCCTGGCTGATGTTTAGCGGCAACACCACTTGCCCGTCAGACGTCTGATTTGTGACAAAGGGCTGTCAGAATGCAGCATTTCCAGGCCTTGCTTAAAGAGATGCTGCATTCTGCTGTTGTGGGCACTGGCAGAGGAATTTCCACCCACAGAGAAACAGTTGCGGGTACCAATCCTACTGCGCATGCAAGAAGAGGGCGGTTTGAAGATGTGTTTGTCACTTTAGATATGAGATCATTCTTGCATCCAACCCAATGACAGCCGCCCTCCGGTTCCAGCCTCAGGGAACGCCTAGACCGACAGGTGTCTGACTACATCGGGTTAACGGCCGATGTGGACTCTCTGAGAAGCGAGGAACCCCTTGACTACTGGGTGTGCAGGCTTGACCTGTGGCCAGAGCTGGCACAATTTGCCATGGAACTCTTGGCTTGCCCCTCTTACAGTGTACTGTCTGAAAGGATGTTCAGTGCGCACTCACCTAGCTCACGACAGCGTGGACTACCTCACATTTCTAAAGAAGAATGAGGCATGGATCTCAGAGGAATTCAACACCTGTGATGACCACGTTTAATTTAATTTTTCCTTTAACCATTGGGTGTTTTTTCCATAGGGGGGATTTCATTAGCTATGTTTTTAATCTAATTTGATATTTTTAGTTCTTTTAAACATATGTTTTTGACATGTATTTGTACTGGCCTGCAGTAAAATTGATATCCAATGACCGTCTAATATACCTCCAGCCACATAATCACTTGATGTTTTCTGTCCCGTGAATGCCTCATTTTTGGGGCCTGTACTCCACTGACCTGAAGTATAATTGATATAAAATGACCGCCTAATATATCTCCAGCCACATAATCACTTGATGTTTTCTGTCCGGTGAAAGCTTAATGTTTGGGGATTGTACTCCCATGGCCTAAAATAAAAAATTTCCAGCAGGGCATATTTTTGAGCGTTTCCCTTTAAGACGCATAAAAATGGCCCCTAATTAAACTACATATTTTTTGTGAGAATTTTTGCCATTGATCCGCCTCCGGTATGTCACTGTCCATGTTGTGGGACGATTTGTGCACTTCTAGTAAGTATTTGGTGGCTGCAAATATGACCGGAAGGTTTTTCAGGTTCGCCTGCCATAAAAGTGAATGGGGCCCGCCGCAAACTTGCGGTTCGAGAACATTTGATCGCGTTCGCGCAATCGTGTTCGCAAATCGTCCCGGCCGATGTTCGTCCATCACTAGTTATGAAGTGTGTGTCCCTTTCTGCTAGCTTCATGTTTGGGTTATCATTGAAAGACAGGTCTTATCAGAGGAGTCAGTAAAAAAATAAAAAAAATTGTTATAACTTAGATATAATGCTCTGGTTAACAGATGTTGACTTAAAGAGGACCTTTCACTAGTTTAAAAACTAAAAACTAACTATATCTGTGGGCAGAGCGGCGCCCAGGGGTCCCCCTGCACTTACTAGTATGTTACTAGTATGTGAGCTAGGGACTCCCAGGCTATGAGCTGTGCGCTGCGATTGGCCAGCGCTGCAGCAAGGATCAACCCTAATACAAAAACTCCGCCCAGTACAACAGAGGGAGCTGCAGACACCGAAGCCTATACCGAGCGAACAGAGTGGCGCCCAGACATACTAGTAAGTGCAGGGGGACCCCTGGGCGCCGTTCTGCCCACAGATATAGTTAGTTTTTGGTTTTTAAACTAGTGAAAGGTACTCTTTAATACAAAGCCATTTAATATCCCACAGCGAGAGGTGAATGTCAATGAATAGGGATGGGGGAACCTGAACTGTAAAGTTCAGGTTCTTCACAAACTATGAGAGTTCGGGTACCCGGACTTTTCCACTCAAGTCTTGGTTCGGTTTCGCTGTTTGGATGATTTTGTTAATTTCCATTATAACATGGTTATATCGGAAAATAATAGCATTCTTAAGACAGAATGCAAAAGAATATGGCCATTAAGGCTACTTTCACACTAGCGTTCGGGTGTCCGCTTGTGAGCTCCGTTTGAAGGGGCTCACAAGCGGCCCCGAACGCATCCGTCCAGCCCTAATGCATTCTGAGTGGACGCGGATCCGCTCAGAATGCATCAGTCTGGCAGCGTTCAGCCTCCGCTCCGCTCAGCAAGCGGACACCTGAACGCTGCTTGCAGCGTTCGGGTGTCCGCCTGGCCGTGCGGAGACAAGCGGATCCGTCCAGACTTACAATGTAAGTCAATGGGGACGGATCCGTTTGAAGATGACACACTATGGCTCAATTTTCAAACGGATCCGTCCCCCATTGACTTTCAATGTAAAGTCTGGACGGATCCGTCTTAGGCTACTTTGACACTTAGAAATTGTTTTTACAATATAATGCAGACGGATCCGTTCTGAACGGATCCACCGTCTGCATCATATGAGCGGATCCGTCTCAGACGGATCCGCTCTGAACGCAAGTGTGAAAGTAGCCTTAGGGGTTCTGACATCAAGTGTACTTTTTCCGTAGACAGTGTCCGCTGCGGACAGTGACATTAGCTGTGCCACATCTCCTGTGTAAAGTGTACTCATCCAAAACATATCTGACATACAGTGTACTTTTTCAATAGACGATGTCCGCTGCGGACAGTGACATTAGCTGCGCCACATCTCCAGTGTTACGTGTGCGCTTCTAAAATTTTTGTGACATACAGTCAGGGCCGGACTGGGTATGAAAACCAGCCCTTAAAAAAATTACATACCAGCCCCATAGCATTGTGTAATTATACCAGCAGTCCAGCACAATGTCATTTTCTTGTTTACCCGCATGGCATCTGCTCGTGTTAAAGAGCCCTAATCCCAATGCATGGCTACACTCACCCAGTCCTAATAAAATCTGGTACTACCTCATCCAGGGTGTCATTGGCGTGATGTCCACTGGATCCAGAACAAGGTCCCTGTGGTGATAGAGAAAAAAAGAGTAATCACATAAGGAAGGGATGGTGACTGCCCCTGTGAAATCACCAGCAGGGGGCGCTGTGCTTGCCTGTAAGACTGAGCCATGCCAATGTATAGCAGGGAAATCTAGGACATAGCCCCTAAGTCCTACCACACTGTACTAATGCCCACATTGTGGCCCCTCACAGTACTAATGCCCACCTTGTGGTCCCTTCACAAAAGTTATGTCCTTCTTGTGGCCCCTCACAGCAGTTATGCCCACATTTGCTTCTGTCACAGTAGTTATGCCAGATATGTGCCCCTCACAATAGTTATGCCCAGATATGTGCCCCTCACAGTAGTTATGCCCAGATATGTGCCCCTCACAGTAGTTATGCCCAGATATGTGCCTCCCTCATAGTACTTATGCCCAGATATGTGCCCCCTCACAGTAGATATGTCAGATCTGTGCCTCCCCACAGTAGATATGCCAGATATGTGCCCCAGGGCGGGTGCAAGGATTTTTGCCGCCCTAGGCAAAATAAAAGTTTGCCCCCCATGTGACATCACAATGCCCCACCCATATGATCTGCCATATTAACTAACTAACGCCAGTGCTGCAGTGCCACCGTGTTTACATTAAAAAGCCTGCAGGGACAGGCTATAAAGACCAGAACCACTACATTAAGCTGCAGAGGTTCTGGGGACTATAGTGTCCCTTTAATGTGAGGTAAATTAGAGATTAGTGCCACGAATAATATACTAGATTGCCTCCTTATAACCAGATAAGGATGATGATGGGCTCTAGCTGCAGTCTGGCTCCACTGGTCTTGTGTAGAACAGGCTCTCTGGAGGCTGTTTGTAACTGTGGTCACAAAAATCAATGTTCTGGGAGAACGGGAAGCAGCTCCTTTTTATGGGGACCTTTACACAGCTCAAGTTCTGGGCCCCAGGGCCTGATGGTGAGTATGCCCATAAGGCCCACCCATAAGTCCACCTACATGTTCCACCCATGAGTTTGTTCACAGTGGATGAAGTGTATAGGGGATGTGTTATGTGTTGCTGTAGAGAATCTAATGTGTGTGCTTATGGAATGTAGTGTATAGGGATACCAGTTTGTGTAGATGTAAGGGACAGAAAGAAGTTTGTGTTTATATATAAGGTATGTATTGTGTGTTTCTGAATGTGTGTACGGAATGTGTTGTGTGAATCTGTATTTGTATGTGCAAGGGCTGCAAGGTGTGTTTCTGTGTCTGTCAGGGGTGAAATAAGTGTGCGTAAGAGATGCATTGTGCGTAAGAGATGCATTATGTGTAAGGGATGCATTGTGTGTAAGGGATGCATTGTGTGTTTCTGTGTATGTGTGCAAGGGGTGCATTGTGATGGATGTCAATCTCTCCCCCCCTTGTCACTCTCTTCTCCCCCCCTCCCTCTTTTGTCACTCTCTTCCCCCCTTCCCTTCCTTGTCACTCTCTTCTCCCCCTCCCTTGTCACTCTCTTTCTCACACCCCAATTGTCACTCTCTCCCCTTTCTTGTACCTCTCATTCCCCCTCCCTTGTCACTCTATTCTCCCCCCCCCCCCACCTCTAGTGTAGCGTGGCCGAGCTCTGTCCGGTCCGCGGCACAGAAGCATTTGTTTCCTGTACCCGGCCGGACTGAAAGGAAGTGCACAGTAAGTGAGCACTTCCTGTCAGTCCGGCCGGGTACAGGAAACAAAAGCTTCTCTACCGCGGACCGGACAGAGCTTAACCACGCTACACTAGAGGCGCTTCCCTCCTGTCAGTCCCTCTCTTCATGCTGCGCCCGGGCGGTACACCCTCATGGACGTGCCAGCCCGGGCAGTGCGGCAGCCGCCTGAGGCTCTCGTCACTCCATCAAACTGGTGTCATGGTCACTCGGGGCGGGGGAGGGCCCGCCGCCGTCGCCGCACTTTGAAAAAAAACTTGCGGCAGGACCAGCCCGCGTTCCTGACTGGCGGCCTACAAAGAAATTTTCCATAATCCCGGTAGGCCAGTCTGGCCCTGCATACAGAGTAATTTTTTGCGTGGAGGCTGTGTACAGTGACATTACTGGTAGTACCTCTCCTGTGTAATGCTTTCTCATCCCAAATACCTGTGACATTCCTTGTAATTTTTCATTAGCCGCTGGTAACAGCATTGACATTATCATGGTGTTTCCACATCCCAAATACTTTTTTAAATTTGTTTGCGCATACACTTCCAAATCCTACACTACTGTACATTTGACATATTTTCAATCATATATAACATTTAATATGAAGAAGGTGAGCAGTAAGGGACAGGACAGTGGCCATGATGCTGATGGTGCACGCAGAGGCCGTGGCGCTGGGCGCGGGGAAACTGTGATTGCTGCCAGAGCACAAGAAAATGAATCCACGATACCTAGCTTCATGTCCCAGTTTGCAGGGCAGAGCTGGACACCACTCTTGAATAGTGATGAGCGGCAGGGGTCATATTCGAATTCGCGATATTTCGCGAATATTTTTTAGAATATTCGTCGAATATTTGAAAATTCGCGATTATTTTTTTCTTGAAAAATTGGCAATGTAATGATTGTGTAATATGCGAATTTTCGTAATTCGAATTTTCGGATTTGAATTTTTATTGCAAATTTTTCAACTTACAACTATTAGACAAAGAAGATTATAGCACTATATTAGCTAAATTGCTCTATATTCGATTTTTTTTCGAATATTCGCTATAGTGCTATAACTTAGTTTTTTCGAATATTCGTAATATTCTAAAACAAGAATATATAGCAATATAGCGAATATTTGAAAAAAACTAATATAGAGCAATTTAGCTAATATAGTGCTATAATCTTTTTTTTTATAGTTGTAATTTTTTTCCAATCTGAACTTCAGATGAGAAAAAAATTACAATTATTAGACAAAGATGATTATAGCACTATATTAGCTAAATTGCTCTATATTTTTTTTTTTTCGAATATTCGCTATATAGCTATAACTTTGTTTTTTAGAATATTCTTAATATTCTAAAACAAGAATATATAGCAATATAGCGAATATTTGAAAAAACAAATATAGAGCAAAATTCGCAAACACTACTACTCCTAAAGTCAAGTATATTGCAGCCTTCTTATTGGCTCACAAGCTAGAAGCAGGGATGGATCATGTGTACTGATTAAAAAAAAAAAGAATCGAAAAAATAAAAAATCGGAAAAAAATCGAATATTCGAAATTACGAATATATATAACTATATTCGAAATTTTTGCGAATTTTCGAATTACCTATATTCGCAATAAAAATTCAAATATTCGTGATCAACACTACTCTTGAAGTCAGACCAGTGCGACCAGGTGGTTGGTTGAATTGCAGCAAATAATGCTCCCAGTCAGATCAGCACCACCCTGTCTTCCACCAAGCTCAGTCTCAGTAGCCAAGAGTCTGCTTAACCCAATCCTCACCTAGATCCTCTTTCCTTCCGCAATGGAGATTCTGAGCAAACAAGTGATCCCACACTTGGATATTCCGAGGACCTCTTTTCAGCGCCATTCCTTGATTTGGCCCTCTCGGCAAGCACGCTTGAAGAGGGACAGATCTTGTGCCCTGATTCCCAAACTCTTGGGCATCCAAAATCACAGGAAGATGACAGTTAGCAATGGCAATTACTGTTTAATGAGGTGGATGATGATGAGACACAGTTGCCAATAACTCAACGGCAATTACTGTCTCAAGAGGTGAGGAAGAGGATGAGACACAGTTGTCAATCACTGAGGTAGTGGTTAGGTCAACAAGTCAGGAGGATGAGCAGAGTGAGGAAGTGGAAGAGGATGGGGTGGACGATGAAGTCACTGACCCAACCTGGGAAGGTAGAAAGCCGAGCGAGGACAGCAGTACAGAGAGGGAGGGATCTTATGCAATGCAACAGGCTGGAAAAGGCAATAGGGTGGCAAAAGGTATAAGGCAGGCCACACCAAACAGGCCCAAAACTGTTCCACGGAGCACCCCCTTGTGGAAATCTCCTAGGTCTCCTAAAAAACGGCTAGGTCCGCAATCTGTGTCTGCGGTCACACCCCTGTGTTATGTGCTGGCCAATCACCTGTCGAAGGCGCAGGCCCGGATGCCTCCCGTCCTGCACCTGGACATTCGCAAGCATCATTAGCGACCACATCCACTTCCGTGTACCAGCACAGCATCCAAATGTCCTTACCCCAGGCCTTTGACGCAATCAAAAATACCCAACACAGGCCATAGCACTAAATGCGCAGCTTTGCAAATTACTAGCCCTGGAAATATACCCATTTAGGCTTGTGGACACTGAGGCCTTCCGCAGCCTCATGTCGGTGGCCATCCTGCGTTACGCTGTCTCCAGCCACCAATATTTTTCAAGTTCTGCTGTGCCTACCTTACACATACATGTGTCCCACCACCACGTCTCCTCCTCCACTTCCTCCTCCACTTCCTTCTCCGAATTATCCGTGTGCAGTACCAGTTAGTCATCAGTCGGTAGCTGGAAGCAGTGTAGCACGGCAGTGGGGAAGCGGCAACAGGCCGTGCTAAAGCTAATATGCTTAGGGGACAAACAGCACACCGCCACAGAGCTGTGTCAGGGGATAAGAGACCAGACTTAGCTTTGGCTATCGCCACTCAACCTAGAACCAGGCATGGTTGTGTCTGATAATGGCCGTAACTTGGTAGAGGATTTGGCGCTCGGCAAGCTCACACACATCCCATGTCTAGCCCACTCTTAAACTTAGTGCTTCAGCGGTTTCTCAAAACCTACCCATATTTGCCTCAGCTACTAGTGAAGGTGCGCCATGTGTGTGCACATTTCCGCAAGTCATCGACAGCTTCAGCCGGTCTGTCAACGCTGCAGCAGCGCTTGAAATTACAAGCTCACCGGCTGTTGTGCGACGTGAGCACATGCTGGAACTCGACATTCCACATGTTGGCCAGGCTTTGTGAGCAGCAGAGGGCAGTAGTGAAATACCAGCTGCAACATGGTTGTCGCCCTTCCAGTCAGCCTCCGCTATTCACAAGCAAGAAGTGGGCATGGATGGCTGACCTCTGTGAGGTTTTAAGAAACTTTGAGGAATCAACACAGAGGGTGAGTGGCGATAACGCTATTATCAGCGTAACCATCCCACTTCTGTGTCTACTCAAATGCTCGCTGCTGACAATTAAGGACGACGCTTTGCATGTGGAAGAGGTGGAAATGGGGTAAGACATTACAGAGGGTGATGGCCAGACCACCCTTAGTTTGTCTTCTCAGCGCAAATTTGACGATGAAGAGGAGGAGGAGCAGGAGACGGTTGCTTCTGCTACAGAGGGTAGTACCCATCAAAGTTTAATTCCATCTGTTCAGCATGGGTGGGCAGAAGAGGAGGAACAGGATGAGGAGATTTAGAGTGATCCTCCTGATGACGACAGCGAAGTCTTGCCTGTTTGTACTCTAGTACACATGGCTGACTTCATGTTAGACTTCCTTTCCAGCGCAACAGGGATTACTGGTTGTTCACCCTTCTCGACCCCCACTACAAAAATAACTTCTCATCTCTAATTCCTCTGCAATACCAGAAGATCCTTGTTGAAAAATTGCTCCAAAAATTTTCCTCTGACAATGCTGCCGGCATAGTCCGTAGTTCCTTGGCCAACCGAGGAGGGGAGACAAGGGGAACACATAGCAGTTTCAACAGAGGCAGGGCAACACTCTCCAAAGTCTAGGACAGTTTCATGACACCCCACCAGCACCCTCACCCCCTGATGCGGGGCCTAGTGTCACAAGGAGGGAAACATTTTGGAAGTTGGTGAAGGAGTACATAGCAGACCGTGTCAGCGTCCTCAATGATTCCTCAGTGCCTTACAATTACTGAGTGTCCAAGCTGGCAAACTGGCGCTCTATGCCTTGGAGGTGCTGGCCTGCCCTGCTGCCAGCGTTTTGTCTGAGTGGTTATTTAGTGCTGCTGGTGGCATTATAACAGTTAACCGTATACACCTGTCAACTGAAAATGCTGACAGGTTGACTCTTATAAAAATGAACAAGGCCTGAATTGACCATGACTTCTCCACTCCACCAGAGGAAAGCTGATGAACATAAAGGCACTTTTAATGTGTTGTTTATAATGTACTGAATACACTGTATTCCCATGCAATTTTCTCATCCTCCTCCTCCTCTTCCATCATATCAACATGTTTATTCATCGCAAATAATGCCCTCACATATGTAACCTTCACATATAATGTTTTACTGCGTCAGCTCAGCTGCAGGCCCTCGCATATAATTTTTTAGAGGGTCAGCTCACCAGCAGGCCCTCACCTACAATGTTTGACAGGGTCAGCTCAGCTGCAGGCCCTAGCATATAATTTTTTAGAGGGTCAGTGCACCAGCAGGCCCTCACCTACATTGTTTTACAGGGTAGGCTCACAAGAAGGCCCTCGCATATAATTTTTTAGAGGGTCAGCTCACCAGCAGGCCCTTACCTACAGTGTTTTACAGGGTCAGCTCACCAGCAGGCCCTCGCCTACAATGTTTTACAGGGTCATCTCTGCTGCAGGCCCTCGCATATAATTTTTTAGAGGGTCAACTCACCAGCAGGCCCTTACCTACAATGTTTTAAAGGGTCAGCTCACCAGCAGGCCCTCGCCTACAATGTTTTACAGGGTCATCTCTGCTGCAGGCCCTCGCATATAATTTTTTAGAGGGTCAACTCACCAGCAGGCCCTTACCTACAATGTTTTAAAGGGTCAGCTCACCAGCAGGCCCTTGCATATAATGTTTTATTGGGTCAGCTCACCAGCAGGCCTTTGCATATGATTTACAGGGTCAGCTCACCAGCAGGCCCGCACCTAAACTCTTTTACAGGGTCAGCTCACCTGCAGGCCCTTGCATATAATGTTTTACAAGGTCAGCTCACCTGCAGGCCCTCGCATATAAAGTTTTAGATGGTCAGCTA
Source organism: Bufo gargarizans (assembly GCF_014858855.1). Taxonomy (NCBI): domain Eukaryota; kingdom Metazoa; phylum Chordata; class Amphibia; order Anura; family Bufonidae; genus Bufo; species Bufo gargarizans. Next base: position 83,303,556 of record NC_058085.1, on the reverse strand, counting down.
ACTAGGAGGCCCTCACCTACAAGTCCATTCTCACTATCCAAGAGTCTGGTCAACACAATCCTCACCATCGGGGGTCATGTAACAATTAACCAGACAAATCGCTCCACCAACTAAGAACGTCCATGCACCACCACCCACAGAATTGAGAAAGAGCTATAAATCTGTCAATCCTTTCCGTGTCCGGGCCGAGTGAGGATTCCCGTGTTGAGTCAAATTAAGCCGCAGGCTCCACTCCTGGTGGTGCCCTTCCATCAATTCCTTTAAGTTTCAGCTTTGCAACCATACTCCCCAGGTTTCCCGGAAGCTCCTCTGCGGGTCATGGGAATAACGCTGCCGGATCGCCGGTCGTCATCGTTTATGGTCGTCAGTACGATGATATCTAATCATCTTTGAACCTTCGACTTTCGTTTTTGATTAATGAAAACATTCTTGGCAAATGCTTTCGCTTTGGTTCGTCTTTCGCTGGTCCAAGAATTTCACCTCTAGCGGCGCAATATGGATGCCCCCAGCCATCCCTCTTAATCATGGCCCCAGTTCAAAAAACCAATAAAATAGAACCAGAGTCCTATTCCATTATTCCTAGCTGAAGTATTGAGGTGACCCAGCCTGCTTTGAACACTGCAATTTTTTTCAATGGTCAGCTAAGCAGCAGGCCCTCAACCATAATGTTTTAGAGGGTCAGCCCACCAGCAGGCCCTCACCTACAATCTTTTACAGGGTCAGCTCACCTGCAGGCCCTCACCTACAATCCTTTAAAGGGTCAGCTCACCAGCAGGCTCTCACCTACAATCGTTTTGAGGGTCAGCTCACCTGAAGGCCCTCACTTAATTATACCTAATAGGTAATTTGCGCGCATGCTGCCTTCTTGGAAGTGGTAGCCGTAGCTGTTTCTCAGGCTCCCTCTCCTGAATCAAACCCTGATTCCCCGTTACCCATGGTCACCATGGTTGGCGCTGAAAATAACATTGAAAGTTGATAGGGCAGACATCTGAATGGATTATCGCTGTCACGAGGAAGTGCAATCAGGCCCAGGTTATCTAGAGTCACCAAAGCGGCAGCAGGCCCTCGCCCATAATGTTTTAGATGGTCAGATCAGTAGGCCCTTGCTCCAAATGTTTTTGAGGGTCACCAGCAGGCCATCAATCATAATTTTTCAAGGGCGTGTATGATGCCCTTCTTTATGTGTAACAAAGGGTGTATTGGAGTGCCAGTTTCTTGTAGTTTTTGGCAGCCCTTTCACTTAGTGCATAGGCTTTATAAGTCCCACTACCTGATCAATTGTACCACAATGTGAATGAGGCCCTCCTTTATGTGATATACAGGTTGTATCAGAGTGCCTATTCCATGTCATTTTTGGTAGCACTTGCGCTTTATATACAAGTAAATACACAGGAAAGAATGTTTCCTAACAATTTTTTCTCTAAAATCGATTTTATCTTTGGTTTTGTGCGTATTATTGTCAGTCTGTAAAAGTGGCGCACTACTGGGACAACATTGTTCCCAGCAGCAACCTGGGAGTCCAAGATGCATCCAGACATCCTCCCCATGCTGTTCCCGAACCATTTCGGAGGTGTTTCCTTCAATTTCTGACCTTTTCCTTTGAACCAGGCACCCTCCCCTCTTCAGAGCAGTGGTGCCTGGTTTAATATTCGGGTTCTCCCATTACTTCCATTGTGCTCGGGTGCTCGGTAGAGCACCCGAACATCCTGTTGTGTTTGGCCCGAGCACCTGAGCACTATGGTGCTCTATCAACACTAACCAGAACATCCACGGGTTCGCTCATCCCTATCATTGAGTCTTTACACCACTCATTTCGCTGTCCAAAGAGAGCCTAGTAGCGCTGATCAGAATTAAAGCACTCAGGTCAAAACTTCTGGCCCGTTGTTTTAGCAATCAGTGGGACTCCCAACACTCTGATCCCTGACTAAAACATCTAACACGTCTCTATGACATGTCAAAAAATTTGCTCAAGAGCAGTTACAAAGGAGATAAAATCTTCAGACAACTGGTATAATTAGGCAAAAAAAGGTTCTCCAGTTTTTTAACAATTTTTTGTTTCCCTGTCACTGCCAGGCATGTGGACGGAAGCATACCATTCTGGTCCCTATCTCTTGGCTCTTGCTTCTTTGGTTCATGTTGCATTTGCCACATGCTGGCCTCCTGCTTGTAAACCTCTAGCCCAGATGATGGTCCAATGACCAGCTGCATTGGTGACATGTCCTCCAAGTGGCACATCAGTGGGTCATGTGCCGCTTGGGGACACATCACCACTGCACAGTGGACCAAAGAAGCTGTAATCTAGTGGCAGAGCACAGGTAAGTATGTCACATGTTCAGCAGGAAGGGTGCTGAACTAAAACTAAAAGTAGGAGAACCCCTTTAAACTTGTTTGTTGACTTCTATATGTAGATACACTGAATTCCATGTGTAAGAGCTCAAAGGTTCTCCCCATGGAGAAAATGTTTTCTTGTTTGTGGGATTGTAAAAATAATTTATTGATGATGAGACACTAATATTTGTGTGCAATAAATCCTCCAAATTTGAGGTATAGTTTATGTTTGTAAACATCTTTTCTGGTGAGTGTACAAGCAAGAACCAGATACTGTATTTGAGTGTGAGCGGTGTAACTAGCCTTACAGACTGGGAAACTCTGAAGAAAGCTGAGAAAATATGAAATGATGAAACATGAAGGAGAGAATAAATTCAATTTATGGGAGATGCATTAGAGTTTTATACTTTTATATCCAAGTATTTTGCCAATGCTACATCGCAGAGCCTTTTAAATAATATAAGGGGTCTACAAATGACCATACACTGAATAAGATATTATACGGACTTTCAGATTCCATGCTATTTTATTGCATCAGCTATTACTAGAATTGCTTGTTATATAATTTCTAAATCTAATGAATGAAATAGCTGTGAGCTTCACAGCTAGAATAAGTCCAAATGCTTCTGAAATTTTCTGCTGTGGATCACACTGCAAATCTACTGTTAATCCATGGCCAAATCCTGATTCAACACAGATTTGGACACTTTATATTGCAGTCAAAAGTAAGGGCCCATGTACAAAACTGATTTGTTTTGGAGTATTTATAATACTCAATAAATTTGTGTCTGGAGATAAGGTTTAGCCTGCAACCGTTACACTTGTGAACTTCATTGGAGTAAAGCTAAATAGGCAGTCAGTTATCCTTGCCTGCTTGGTTGATGGCAGGGAAGGGGCAGATGACTTCTTCACACAGTGTAATAATAAAGACATGCTACAGAATTTAAGCACCCGCTCGCTTGAGGCGAAAATAACACAACTAGCTGATAAAGAGGTGCACCTCTTTTGGACGATGAACTCGCTTAAGTCCTACAAAGAAAGCTGAAGGGTGCAGAGAGGACTTAGAATATATAAATATCCTGCACAGTATGAACATGATGAAGTGTTCTTAAAAGAGTGGCAACAGCTACATGCCAAATTCTCTCTACAAATTTTGGAAGTGGTATTGTAGTGTCCCACTAGGTATGGGTGGGCACTACACAAGGGTCAATTGGTGTGCGCATTACTCTTACTTACAAGGAACAGAAATGTCATATTTTATTCTGCATTTAATGTATGTTTTACTGTGTTGTTAGATGTAATGTACCCCTGTCTAATGCAGCTGCAGGCCTAGTTGGGTGTAGTTAGACATCCCAGACACTAGAGGGAGATAGGGAGCCCCTAGTATAAATGTCCAGGCCCAGACAGGGAGAGGGAGTGCAGAGTCAGGAGTCTGAGAAGACACAGGTTAAGAAGCCTGCTCCTGACATGCAGCTGGATAGCCCTGGCTGCTAGTGATGTCCAGGAGGCTGTTGAGAAGCTCCAGCCTGCCTGAAGAACAAGAGAGCCTAAGTTAGCTCTGAAGAGATACCCCAGTTGCAGGATTCAACCTCCTGGGAGAAACCGACAGTTATCCACCGATAGGAGGAGGCGTACCAGGGTAAGCCAAGTGCCCCTGATAGGCAGAGGAACTTAGGAACCATTGCAAGCAGTATAATACCTGAGGAAGGAAGTAACCAAGGATATAAGCCACCCTTTTAGGCATCCGGGCCTTGGGAATTATCAAGCCACAGTAGGAGTTCTATAAAGGACAGTGTAAAAGTGCAACCTGCTGCTGAGTGCTTGTGGAATTTACCCTCAGTGTAACTTGCATGACTATTGCCTGCCATACTTGTGAATAAGCCCCTTTTTGTGGAACTGTAATACTGAAGACTATACTACTCCCTGCTGTACAAAGTTGGATTGTCCAGTAAAGTTTATGTTTGGTTCACTGCATACTTGTGTACCGTTATCTTTCCAACCACCAACCGGCGTGCCACCGGCCAAAGGCACTGGCGTCACGAATACCACAGGGACCTTTCCCCAGGCACACAAAATACCTGTAACATCCAGGGCACCTCAACTACCATCCGGCCTGGTCCCTATCTACAGAGCGTGCCCCAGAGGAACTGTGTCTACCTCTCCTTCACTGCCACGCGCCTGCCCAGGGCTCTTCAAATATAGTGAGTACCCTCGATTGCCCATAACTGTGACCTCACTTCGTCATACCCTGCAGGTCTGGCGTGTTGCAGTATTACAAAGGGACATTATGGAATATGACAGTATTAGAGTGAAAGAGGAACTCGCCAAAGCAAAAGCTGAATTAGAGTGTCCGGGAGTCAACTAGAATTATTTAATAAGAAACTAAATAAAAAAATTAATTGTGATCCAAGCTGAAGTGAAGGAGAAGAAAGAAAGACACATTTGTGAGAGACAAACAAGAGAGGAGAGAGGGAGACAACAGAAGAGAAAACTGAGCCGTCGCCAAAAGAGTGATTATTGGACGACGGACTCGGATTCAAGCGTGCCAGATGAACCTAACCAAGTGGCAACTGACGTTACTAGAGAGGCAGGTGGCCCTTTGGAAAACTCATTAGAAGGGGCCGCAGAAAAGCCAAGATGCAGAGGAATCAGAAAATCAGAGAGGACAAAGAAACAAGTATCCTGGAGGAGATAACTGCCCCTACACCGTCTAATGCTAACTTGGTGGTGAATCTCACGGGTTATGTCCTGCCACTGGGCTGTATCTGAGTCCTCAGTCGAGGGCTCGGATACAGCCTTAGCCTGACTGATCAATTTGACCCTGTAACATTTGAAATTCATTTGTTTAAAGCGACTAGGAAGCTTTATCTCCACAGAATGTTCAAGGATACGCCACAGTCAGTTGTTCCCCGAACCCAGGGGGAGATACTATTGTGCCCTAATCCTGTCGGCTTCAATATATCGACGAAGTTTGATGAGGAGGTGTTAGCTTGTTTTGAATTCCTCACTGGGAATGTACTCACTGAGGAAAGTCCAATGGATGATCTGGGAGATTCATTCAAAGGTGGTAGGTGTCAAGTCCACTTTTTGCCCCCTATGCCCGCCGGTAGTAGCATCGATATCTTTCAACATCAGGTTATGAGAGATGTCCGTGCTATTATATATTCTAAAGCTCAGGTAAACATTAGTTATGAGGAGCAGAAAGCCCTGTATTGGCTTAGCTCTAACAGTGATAAAGTTGTGAAACCGACGGACAAGGGGGGTAATGTGGTATTAATGTCAAAAGAATATTATGTGAATGAAGCCCTCAGGCAACTGGGGGATGTACTCACTTATGAAAAGGAACAAGGGGACCCATTACCTATTATCCAACAACAACGCCGGCTTTCTTCCCAATTACCTGGTAGAAAAATGAATACCCTCATTTCCAGCCAGACCGTTGTGGTATTTTCTCCCGAAGATCCACAAGTCGCTGAGCCAACCACCGGGACGTCCCATCGTGGCAGGGATTGGCTCGGTGATAGAGACTTTATCAAAATAAGTCGACTGGCTCCTAAGACCTGCTTTGGTTAGTGCTCCCGCGTATCTTAGGGACACCAATGATTTTATGTTGGCATTGAAAGAGATACATTAGCAGGAGGGTTACTAGCTGGTGTCCCTCGATGTGGAGAGCCTCTACACCCGCATACCTCATGCTGCGGGTGTGGAGGCGGTCCTTGACATCGTGAACAATTTGGGAAAGAGCCATATGTTCTTTTAATTCATTGGTGAAGCACTGAGATTTATTCTAACCAATAATGTGTTAAGGTTTAGAAATGATTGGTATAGGCAGAAGTTGGGTACAGCCATGGGGACCCCCGTCTCTTGCACCTTTGCAAATATGTATCTCGCTAGATTAGAGAACAGATTAATTTTTTCCACCTTGAACCCTTTCCTATTCCTTTTGAATGTATTTTTACGGTTTGTATTCATAGTATGGGAAGGCACGGAGGCACAGTGCAAGGAGTTTGTGGAGTACCTCAATACTAATGGTATGGGGATGATATTTACCATGAATTTTTGGGGCTTGTGATTGGATTTTTTGGATTTGGCTGCCGTAGTTGGGGGCTACGGATTAGCCATGGAGGGCTTTCGTAAGCCCACGGCGACCAATTCCTTGCTCCACCGTGACAGCTTCCATCCACATAGCGTTAAGAAAGCCGTACCATATGGACAATTTATTAGGCTTAGGAGAATAAATAGTCAGGATGAGGGTTACCGTAAACAAGCAATGGTGAACAGGGATATGAAGAGAGTGGAAGAGGATTTCTCCCAGAGCGACTTACTCACTAAATGAAAGAATAAGAGAAAGCAAGTATAGGACAAGAGGGACACTACTAGATTTGCGTTATCCTTTAAATATAGTCCTATGATGGAACAGATTCGTTCAGCGATCCTCAGGAATTGGGACATTTTAAAGAGGGATGCGACTTTGGGTGAGCTTATAGAGCAGAAGCCACTGATATTCTTTAGAAGAAGCCATACAATTAGAGATAAACTTGTAAGGAGTAGGTTTATTCCGGTCAAAAGAGACAATTGGCTGACTAATAGTATACCGAAAGGTAATTTTAAATGTGACAGCTGTTCACTGTGTAGTTACAATTCCCAAATGAAGGTCATCGTGTTTGCTGGTATACAGTATAGAATCAGGAATTTCATCAACTGTAAGAGCACATAAGTGGTGTATCTACTGCTGTGTAGTTGTGGCAGGTTTTATATCGGTAAAACAATCAGGTGCCTTTATGAACGAGTAAGAGAGCATCTGAACTCTGTCAGGACAGTTAAAGGGTGCCCGAGATTCATTGATCATATAAGAAATGCCCACGGAAGTAATGTGGATTGTATATCTTTCACAGGCTTGGAGACAGTAACTGCTCTTCTTCAGGAGGCAATAGACACCGCCTCCTTTTGCAGAGAGAAGGAAGGTGGATTCTACGGACTCAAGCACTAGATGAGCTGGGTCTAAATGACAGAAATGATTTGAGTGTCTTCCTCTGAATGATGTCTTGATAAATGCATATATGTCCTACTACTGTTACTGAATTCTGTTCATGTCTTTATTTATTATTTTTAACTGACCTTCTATGTAGGCACATGTTGTTGTTTGTTTTAATGGCAGCATACAGTGCCTGGGCTTAAGAGGGCTGCGCAAACATATGCGCTGATGTACAGCCCAATGAAGCGCATCTAGAGCAAAGCGTCCGTCGCTGTTTGGTGCATGTAGCTTGTCTGTCTGCCTCATTCAACTCTTACTTGGATTGCAACTTTACCGAATAAAGCATCAAATTGGAATTGCATACTGGTGAGTGCCGCTGAGTGTTCTCTTCTCTGAATCAGTGTTTTGGTTAATATGTGAGCCTAATAAGAGCTATGATTTGGGATAAGCAGTTCTGCAATACAAGTCATTATTCACAGAGTGCCCCCTACCACCTTTTCTTCCGATACCTCCCCACAATTGCTCTCCTATGCTCCTAAGACATCCATCTCTGTTCTCATCTTGCTTGCTCCTCACATAGCCATCTTTAAGAGGTGATACTGTAAATCAAGACCAGTGCTTTCTGCGCTGGTGCGTTATCCCCTGCACTGCCAAAGGATGTGACTAATTTAAGATGAGGCACAGGCTTTGTCATAATTTAGGTGTTTCCTCTGTAAGTCTGTACACCTAAACAGAAATCTGCGGCGGCGGCTGCCATAGATTTCTGGCTTCATTTGTGCCAGAAAACTGCCATAAATAGACATAAATTTGTTTTGGCTGGTGGCCATGCTCCCTTACCAGCCTTGGCAGGGCTTCTTTCTGAAAAGTGGCAAGGTTAGCATAAAAATTGTCCTTTTTTATTTAAAAAATTTTAAGTCATATTTAAAAAGTCACAAAATTATAGTTACAAGTTGTGCAGCAACGTGGAATTCATGGCACTTAAACAATAATAATTAGAGATGAGCGAATCGAGGTTGACAAAGTCGAATTTGTTCTGAATTTCATTATTTCCTACAATGGTGGGCGGTTAAAATGGCGGCTACACGTGTGAGGACATGGGTCACGTAACTCTTGGAAGGCGGGATGACCCATAATGCCATGCATTAAGCCAATAAGCAGCCAGCCAGCCCTGTAATGTCACAGCCCTATAGATACGGTGGCCATCACCATCGTACATTGGTCAGGGACAGAAGTGTATGCGGGCGCTAAGGAGAGTGAAAGAAAAACTAATTGTTAAAAAAAAAAAGGAAAGAAGTGATTTACTAGTGCAGGGAACGGATAGTGAGAGGAATCATTTCACATTCAGGGAGAGACATGTGCAGATGCTAGGGAGAGTTATAGTAAAATCCTCATTGTGAAAACAATTGATTTACGAGTGCAGGGAAACATTACATGGGCATCCAGATAGTCTCATAATACCTCTCTGTTAATCCAGCAATTAGTTATTGGGGTGCAAGTGCTATGCTGAAAAGTCTTTAGTGGCTTTTATCTGTGGAAAAAGATAAATCTATACGCAGGTCACTTTTGCTGTTAACTGCACTGATATAATTTAGTGGCCTATTTCAATACAATACAAGAAATATATACACGGGTCACTTTTGTTGTTATTTACTCTAAAATCATTTGCAGTCATTTCTTGTGAAAGAGCATAAGGCGGTATTTCAGTAATACACAAAACATTTAAATGCACTGAATGGTTGCATTCATTTCTGGTGAAAGAGTATAGGGGCTTATTTAATTTAAAAAATACAAATATATATGCACAGCTGGTGAAAGCGTATAGTGGCCTATTTCAGTCCAACACGAAAAATGCATTTTCAGGTCACTTCTGCAGTTATTTCTGTTGAAAGCGTATAGGGACGTATTTCAGTACACAAAGAAAAATAGATTCGCACTGCACTGTTGCAATTATTTCTGGTGAAAGCGTATGAGGACGTATTTCAGTCCAACAAGAAATATATTTCCTCAGGTCACTTCTGCAGTTATTTCTGGAGAAAGCGTATAGTGGCCTTATTTCAGTAATACAAGAGAACTATACAGGTGAAACTTTAAAAATATTGTGCAAAGTTCATTTATTTCAGTAATGCAACTTAAAAGGTGAAACTAACATATGAGACTCATTACATGCAAAGCGAGATATCTCAAGTATTTATTTGTTATAATTTGGATGATTATGGCTTACAGCTTATGAAACCCCAAAGTCACAATTTTGAGGTACCCTTTGCTCAGGCGGTATGGAATAATTAGCTGACTAGAGTGTTACACTTTGAGCCTAGAATATTGAACCTTTTCACAAAATTCTAATTTTAAGCTTTCCTTTTAATTTGCATTACTGAAATAAATGGACTTTTGCAAGATATTCAAATGTTTTGAGTTTCACCTGTATACCCACTGCACTGTTGCAGTAGTTACTGTTTAAAGCAGGGGTGCACAACCTGCGGCCCGGGGGCCACATGCGGCCCTTGATACCATTCTGTGCGGCCCCCAACCATCTGGTAACAGACATGTATGCCTATGTCTTGTGGCTGCTCACATGTATTTTTCATGTATTTCTCCTATTAGATGGGAGTATTGGAAGTGTAACTAGACATTAATGGTATATAATGTGTGTTCAATATGCCATAAGTACAATATTTCAGTTGTTAATACATCTTTAAATTTTTATTTAGGCCCTCGTCATTGGTTCAGTCTGGCAATGTGGCCCCCAACCAGGAAACGTTGTGCACCCCTGGTTTAAAGCATATAGGGACGTATTTCAGTTAAAGAAGAAAAATATATACCCACTGCACTGTTGCAGTAATTTCTGGTGAAAGAATATAAGGCCGTATTTCAGTAATACAAAAAAAATATATACCCACTTCACTGTTGCAGTTATTTCTGTTAAAAGCGTATAGGGCAGTACTACAGTAAAAAAAATAAAATAAAAAAAAGAGAAATATATGCCCACTGCACTTTTGCAGTTATTTCTGGTGAAAGCGTATAGTGGCCTTATTTCAGTAATACAAGAAAAATATATGCCCACTGCACTGTTGCAGTCATTTCTGGTGAAAGCGTATAGTGTCCTTTTTCAGTTCAACAATAAATATATTTACTCAGGTCACTTCTGCAGTTATTTCATACACACTGTTGACATTTGGTGTTATTTGCGTTCAAACCATTTATTGCCAGTTCAGTACAATAAGAGAAAAATATACACAGTTCGCTTTTGGTTTTTTGTTATTTGCTCTAAAAGCGTTTATTGCCATATGTAACGAAACAAAAGCGAAAAATATACGCAGTTAACTTTTCCTGTTATTTACGCTAAAATCATTTATTGGTCTTTTTAAGTTGAATACGAGAAATATATACGCAAGTCACGTTTGTTTTTATTTCGTGGCCTATTTTAGTCCAAAACGACAAATATATAGGCAGATCACGTTTACTTGTATTTGTGCTAAAAGTGGTTAGTGGCCTGTTTCTGTCCAAAAAGAGAAATATATTCTGGGCTTTTAGGGTTGTTTTAATTTACTATTTTAGGGCTCTTTCACACCTGCGTTATGGTCTTCCGGCATAGAGTTCCGTCATCGGATTATCCTAATGCATTCTGAATAGAGTGAAATCCGTTCAGGATGCATCAGGATGTCTTCAGTTCCGGAACGGAAAGTTTTTTGGCCGGAGAAAATAGCGCAACATGCTGCGCTTTTTGCTCTGGCCAAAAAAACTGAAGACTTGCCGCAAGGCCGGATCCGGAATGAATGCCCATTGAAAGGCATTGATCAGGATCCGGCCTTAAGCTAAACGTCGTTTCGGCGCATTGCCGGATACGACGTTTAGCTTTGTCTGAATGGTTACCATGGCTGCCGGGACGCTAAAGTCCCGGCAGCCATGGTAAAGTGTAGCGGGGAGCGGGGGAGCAGCATACTTACCATCCGTGTGGCTCCCGGAGTGCTCCAGAGTGACGTCAGGGCGCCCCAGGCGCATGGATGACGTGATCGCATGGCACGTCATCCATGGGGCGCTCTGACGTCATTCTGGAGCACCCCAGGAGCCGCACGGATGGTAAGTATACCACTCCCCCGCTCCCCGCTCCTACTATGGCAACCAGGACTTTGATAGCGTCCTGGGTGCCATAGTAACACTGAAAGCATTTTGAAGACGGATCCGTCTTCAAATGCTTTCAGTACACTTGCGTTTTTTCCGTATCCGGCGTGTAATTCCGGCAAGTGGAGTACACGCCGGATCCGGACAACGCAAGTGTGAAAGAGGCCTTAGTTTAACTAAAAGTATGTCAGTCAGAGAAGTGCCAGGACATGCACAGAGTGGCAGAGGCATAAATGTTTCTGGCGCTGGCAGAGTTTGCAGCAGATTAAGGGGCCGTGGCAGCAGGAGTTGCAGCGAGAGGCCTGAGCTCCCTATGTCATCTACTGGTCGTGTCTTGACCAGCAACCCAGCGGTTATTGATCGGTTAACGCGGTCACCCAATTCATCCCAAGTGACATCGGACGCCCCAAACCAACAGTCGGTGGGTTCGTCAGACACAACCCTTAGTTGGCATGGCACGGGATCAGGCCCTGTGCCCTCACCTGTCCTCAAACTGCCTCTGTCCTTTGCTGTTCCCTCAGCCACAGAAGTACTATCTGTTGTGGGCTAAGCTCTACTATTCAGCGAGGACGAGCTACTCGAGGACAGCCTGCAGCTAATACCCAGCCAATATTTGCAGGAGACATCCGCCGCTTCCTCCGCCAGGTGGGCATGTAGTGATGAGGAGAGTGGTGTGGGAAGTGGTGTTACGAGCAGTCAGGCTCCTTACCCAGAGAGAGTTGAGGAGGACACCAGTGACTTGCAGACACTACTCGATGATAATGAAACCGATCGCACTTGGGAGCCAGGTGAAGAAGGGTCTTCATCATCATCGGGAGAAGAGGGTGGCAGCTTGCCCACGAGGCAGCGGCTGAGCCAGCAATGTGGTAGAATGGCTGGGAGTCAGGAGGGTGGCAGCAGTGGGAGGTTGGCAGCCAAACGTGCCTGGGGTAGACCACGTGCTTCACAGCAGCCTAGCTGCCTGGAAAGGAGTGGTGCACAGGTTCACGCAAGCAGCAGCACTATCAGTCAGTCAGTGCGAAGTGTTTGGGGGAAAAAATTAGCTACTTGGCGGTGTGGCAGTTTTTTTGTCAAGAATCCGGAGGAGGTGAGCATGGCCATATGTCGAATCTGTGGGGAGAAGGTGAGGAGTGGCCAGGGGGCCAATGTTGGCACCACTGCCCTGCAACAACATATGCAGTGACACCATAAAGTAGCCTGGTACAATCGTGCCTCTGATGTGGTGGTCCAGCCTGCCGCAGCCACCGCTGCATCACCTAGTGGCACGCACCCAATTGCAGGCAGTCAAGGCTCCACTAGCTCAGAAGAAGGGAGCTGTCTGTTTGTCCCATCGTCTGCTGGTCCTGAAGCTCCTGCTCCTCCTCCTTCTACTCCTTGTCAGTCATTTCGCAGCAATTAATCACTGAAGCGATTGCCAAGAGACAGCAGTATGCATGCACGCATCCAACGGCGCAGAAGCTGAACGTGCTCCTGGTTAAGTTGCTGGTGCTGCAGTCCCTCCCTTTCCAAGGTGTCTTGTGCCGAACCAAGGTGGAGAGTCCCAAGCAGTCATTTCTTTTCACAAAAGGCAGTACCAGCCCTGCACACGTATGCAGAACAGAAGGTGGGCCAGTCGTGGTTGATGCTGTCTGTGTCTGCCAAAGTGCACGGTAGCGCCGCCGTGTGGAGCTGTAACTACAGTCAGGGACAATACACGTCCTTTATGGCCCACTGGGTGAATGTGGTTCCTGCACACCCACACCAGCAACTTGGCCAGGCGACGCCGCTTCCGCCTCTACGTTATCACACCATTTGTCCTGCGACAATGTCTGTCTCTGCCTCCTCATCCTCCACCTTGTCCTCAGCCTCCACTGCAGGGACAAGTCATAGTGCCCCTCCACCATTCCACATGTGCAGGGCATGGCGGTGTCACGTTGTCCTGCACCTGGTTTGCCTGGGCGAATATCGTCACACAGGGGAGGAACGGCTCCATGTCCTTCAGAAAGAAATCGACTGCTGGTTTTCTCAGAGACAACTGAAAATCTGAACCATGAACATGTTGTCGGTGCTGCATCAAGGAAGGCTGAGTAACGCGCCCTGCATGGCACACGTGTTCAATCTGGTTGTCAAGTGTCCTGAAGTTTTCCATCCATCTGCAAGACATCCTCAAAATGCCCAGGAAACTTTGCATGCACTTCAGCCACTCATACACTGCAAAGCACACCCTCGTTGAGCTGCAGCGGCATAGGCTGATATGCGACGTTTCCACCATTTGGAATTCCACCCTCCATATGTTGGACCTGACTGTACGAACAGAGAAAAGACATCAATGATTACTTGATGATCCAAGCGGATAGGAGTACTCCCTTTTGTAACTTCGATGTCAGCCAGTGGCAGCTCATGCGTGACACCTGTCGTTTGCTCAGGCCCTTTGAGGAGGCCATGTTATTTGTCAGTAGCCAGGACTACGGGATGAACGCCATCATTCCACTGCTTCATGTCCTGGAACAGATGCTGGTGAATATAGCTTGTCAGGGGACTGGAGACGTGGCACCTAGATCTCACGGCTATGTGAGCCCTGTGGGGGCTGAACTGGAAGAGGAGGATGAGGGGAGGAGGATATTGGAGCACAGGCAATATGTAGCCAATTGAGTGGTTTTTCTACTGCGGTGACAGGAGAGGAAGACTAGGAGCAGCCGGAGGAGCAAGAGGGCGATGAGGAAGACAAGACAGAGGACCCAGACACACCGTGGCAGTATGCAGGGGAGATGGATGCAGGGAATCCCTCAGAGTCACTTGCACAAATGGCCTGCTGCATGCTCACTTGTTTGCATATCGACAGCAGAATTGTCACCATTAGGCAGAGGGACGACTTCTGGCTCTCCACGATGTTGGACCCTCACTACCGTTCCAAAATGGGGGCCTTTTTTACACCACTGAGAGGGAGGACAAACTGAAGTACTACAGAGACATCTTATGTAATCAGTTGGTCTCTGCCTCTCTGCATCATTGTCTATCTTCTCGCAGGTCTGACCGGGGGGGCCCTCTGCGCTCACATTCCACTGCCATGGCTGCTGGGGAGGGGTGCAGTGGCAGGAACAGTAGCAGCTCCATCAGCAGCAGTCTGAGTCTAGAGTCCATGATGAGCAGCTTTCTTCACCCACATAGTGAAGAAACTACTCACCAGTAGCAGGTAGACCTGGAACAGGACCTGAACCGAGTGGTGGCATACTTGGACAGCACCCTGCCACCCCACATTGAAGATCTGCTGGACTACTGGGCAGCCAAACTGGATTTGTGGCCGCAACTGGCAGAGATTGCCCTGGAAAATCTGTCCTGCCCGGCCAGTAGAGTGGCATCAGAGCGGGTGTTTAGTGGGGCGGGGTCATAGGTACCCCAAGAAGAACTTGCCTGTCCGCCCAAAATGTGGAGAGACTTACTTTTTTCAAGAGGAATCAGGCGTGGATAGACAAGGATTTCCACCCACTGATGCCTAATGCAGCAGATTAGATCATTCATCTCCACACCATGTCACCATGCCACTCTGTGTCCTCCTGATGCTTCCATTTCCACACTATGTCACCATGCCACTATGCGGCCTCCTCATACTGCCATCTCCACACTATGGATGTAGTAGAGTTAGCACTCATGATTTATGAGACGTGTCATCTAAACTAAAAGCGTTAAGCAAACACCTTTAATCGCTTTTCAATGGGTTTTCTCTCAAGATAACACGATGAGTTAAGAAGCTTGAGTGCTAACCCTGCACTCATTTTTATCATCATGCTGCTGCTGCTGCATAAAAGGCCTTAGACTGATCTCCCGCCCCACAATCTAATTTAGGTTTTGGAACCGACAAACCCAACTTGCTTTTGAGGGCTGCATTAATCGGCAGGTTACCGTCGTACAGTTCTACAGATAACTTTCCATCTGCATCTTTCTCAACAATCTGTGCCCTCAGTCTTTTATCCAGACTCTGTCATTGTGCATATAGTAAAAAAGTTTGTAGCCAGCTCACCTTTCGATCCTGTGTGACGGTGCACGGGGTGGACTCAAGCCAGTCCAAGGTAAATACACAAGTAGAAAAAGGCTCCGGCACCAAAAGGACGTAGTGAAAAATCCCGGTCTTTATTTTTTGTCACCACAGTATGGGTTCAACCAGCAACAGTGACACTGTAGCCCACTTATCCCCACAATCTACGCGTTTCGAACAGTGTTGTTCTTAGTCATGATCTGAGGAGTCTGGCGTGTACCAGGCTGAAATACGGTTCACCCCTGAGACATCCGCCCATAAGGGAGGGATCTCAAAATCTGGGGCAAGCCAAAAATCAGTTCGGTAGACGCGAGACACCTGTGCAAACAAATTCACCTGTGACACATAAGAATCTACATACCCCACAGTGTTACAACATATAATACAACATATATGAAATATAAAATACAAAATGTAGTTACTCTCTTCCGAGAAAAAGGCAGAGCATATAACATGAAGAAATATATATACACATATGATCCATGATTTGGCAACCCGACATGGTATATTTGCACTATTGCTTACTGAATGCAGACAAAAAGGCCACTATGTGGCCTCCTCATGCTGCCATCTCCATACTATGTCACCTTGCCACTCTGTGGTATCATGCAGCTGCTGCTTGAAGGTCTTGGACTGATCACCCGCCCTACAATCTAATTTAGGTTTTGGAACTGACAAACCCAACTTGCTTTTAAGGGCTGCATTAACCTGCAGGTTACCGTCATACAGCTCTACAGATAACTCTCCATTTGCACCTTTCTCAACAATCTGTGTCCTCAGTCTTTTATCCAGACTCTGTCATTGTGCCACGCTGTGTGCCTCCTCATGCTACCGCCACCTATAAACTCTGTCATTGTGCCACTCTGTGGCCTTCTCATGCTGTCGCCAACTCCAGAATTTGTCATTGAGCCACTCTGTAGCCTCCTGATGCTGTCGACAACTCCAGACTCTTTCATTGTGTCACTCTGTGGCCTTCTCATACTGCTGCAAACTACACACTTTGTCATTGTGCCACTCTGTGGCCTCCTCATGCTGCCGCCCCCTCCATAATCTCTGTCATTGAGCCACTCTGTAGCCTCCTAAAGCTGTCACCAACTCAAGACTCTGTCATTGTGCCACTCTGTGGCCTTCTCATACTGCTGCAAACTTTACACTGTGTAATTGTGCCACTTTGTGGCCTCCTCATGCTGCCGCCACCTCCAGACTCTGTCACTTTGCCACTCTGTAGCCTTCTTGACGATAATATGGACCTGTAAGACTGAGTTAATACTTGAGTTATTTGGTCAGTTTTGGCCGAAATAAGTGAAGTGTGCAGTGATTCTAATAGCGACGCCTGTCATCTGCATGTCATCCTTCCCTAACCCAGCACACTCCCTATGCGTGTAACTGCAAGGCAAAGTGTTCTACATTCATATAAAGGCTCTCTGCAGCCCTTAAATAGCAATTTTTTAACGTGATTCGCCACGAATAAATTCAGACTGAAGCAAATTTTGGGGGAAAATTCGGCGAACCAGCCGAATCAAATTTTTAAGAAATTCGCTCATCTCTAATAATAATAATAATAATAATTAGAGATGATTGAATCAAAGTTGAATAAGTGGAATTCAATCTGAATTTCAGGAAAAATTTGATTTGCACCAAATCAGAATTTCCTGATGCTTCGTGGTAACGAATTGCATTTTTTTCCTAAAATGGCTGCTGCACATGTTAGGACATGGAGCAAAGAACTCTGGGAACGAGGAATCACTCACAATGTCATGCATGCAGCCAATAAGAAGCCAGCCAGCCCTGTGATGTCACAGCCCTATAAATAGCCTCAGCCATCTTGGATTCAGCCATTTTCCAGTGCACTTAGTGCAGGGAGAGACGTCACCAGGCGCTAGGGAAAGTGGTAGAAAAGACTTGAAAACTTTATTTTGCTGAATAGAAGTTCAGGGAAAGATAATTAGAAGTGTAGGGAAAGGATAGGGAGGAATTATTCCACAGTATTGAAGCAGAACAGGGTCCAATAGGGGAGGGTACAGCCTGGGCAATAGGAACAATCCTATTACACCTTGCTGCACTGACTGGGGATCCAAATTGACATTATACTGCTGCTTTCAGGTTTGCAATAGATGAGACCTCTGTAATTCCAGCAAACCTTTCTTGTTATTGGGGTGCAAGTGCTGTGTGATACAGCCATTGACAGAGTGTATTACTAGGAAATATTTCTACATCTTATTAGCCCTTGTGCAGTGCATTTATATGTTCTAAAGCCTTTATTGGGGTGTATTAGTGGAAAAAAATAAGGGCTTATTTGCCGTTCAGCGGTGCAGTTCTATGTTCTAAAGCTTTTTTTGGCATGTATAAGTGAGAAAATTACAGCCATTTTTGGGGTGTAGAAATTTCCTTTTTATTTATTTATTTTATCTAACAGTATGTCAGACAGAGAATAAGTGACGCGTGCAGTGATTCTAATAGCGACGCCTGTCATCTGCATGTCATCCTTACTGACAGTATTTTTTCCCTAACCCAGCACACTCCCTATGCGTGTAACTGCAAGGCACAGGGTTCTACATCCATATAAAGGCTCTCTGCAGCCCTTAAATAGCCATTTTTTTACGTGATTCGCCACAAATAAATTCAGATTGAAGCAAATTTTTGGGGAAAATTCGGCGAACCAGCCAAATCGAATTTTTTAGAAATTCGCTCTTCTCTAATAATAATAATAATAATAATAATAATAATTAGAGATGATTGAATCAAAGTTGAATAAGTGGAATTCAATCTGAATTTCAGGAAAAATTTGATTTGCACTAAATCCGAATTTCCTGATGCTTCAAGGTAACGAATTGCATTTTTTCCTAAAATGGCTGCTGCACAACCAGCTTAGAACTCCAGAGGGAAATATCAACTGCAATGTCTGCAGTGAGAGGCGGGCATAAATAGAGCTACTAAACAGCAAATGAGCAGAACCTAGGGAGAGGTGAGATCCTGCCCACAACAACAGAAAGACCTGTCAGATAGACTCAAGTGCTGCAAGTCTATCTGATCTTCTCAGACCTCGCACAGGGCAGGCAGTGACATAAGTGTTTTGTCTGACGAACCTACCGACTCTTGGCTGGGGGTATCTGATGTCACTTGGGATGAAGTGGATGACCGAGTCAACTATTCAAGAACCGCTGGGTTGCTGGTCAAGACAAGACCGCAAGATGATACCGGGAGCTCAGGCCTCTCATAGTGACCCCTGCTCCCACTCCCCTTTGCTGCAACCTGTGCCTGCTCCAGAAAAATTTAGGCCTCTGCCCCTCCTCTGTGCAGGGCCTGTGAGAATCTTGGCTCCAATGTGGTGGTCCAGGCTACTGCATCACCCAGTAGCACACACTCGATTTCAGGCAGTCAAGGCTCCACCAACCAAGCCGAAGAGAGATTTCAGTCCTTCCCATCAGATACCGGTCCTGATGCTCCTCCTACTCCTCGGCAGTCATTCTGACAGCAATCGATCACCGAAGCGATTTCCAAGAGACAACAGTATGCGTGCACTTATCCAATAGCTCTGAAGCTGTATATTCTCCTGGCCAAGTTGCTGGTGCTGCAGTCCCTCCCTTTCCAAGTGGTGAACTGTGCATTGATACCTTGTGCCGAGCCGAGGTGGAGAGTCCTAAGTCATCATTTCTTAGACAAAAAGGCAGTACCAGCCCTGCACACATATGTAGAACAGAAGGTGGGCCAGTCCTTGAGCCTGTCGGTGTCTGCTAAAGTGCACGGCAGCGCCGAAGTGTGGAGCTTTAACTACAGTCAAGGACAATATATGTCCATTATGGCCCACTGAGTAAATGTGGTTCCTGCCCAGTGACAACAGCAACTTAGCCATCTGACGCCGCTTCACCCTCCACTTTTTTACATCGTTGGTCCTGCTACAATGTCCGCCTCTGCCTCCTTATCCTCCACCGGGTTTTCAGCCTCCACTGCAGGGACAATTCACAGTGCCCCACCAGCACACCACATGCGCAGGGCACCGTGATGTAACGCTGTTCTGCACCTGGTTTGCCTGGGCGAACGGAGTCACAAAGGGGAGGAACTGCTCCACGTCCTTAATAAAGAAATCAAATCCTGGTTTTATCCGCTACAACTCAAAATTTCAACCATGGTGACCTACTACGGGAAGAAGATGGTGTCAGCGCTGCGTCAAGGAGGGATGAGACATGCATGGGGCACGTGTTAAATCTGGTTGTCAAGCGTTTCCTGAAGTCTTCCACCCATCTGCAAGAATTCCTGAAAATGGCCAGGAAACTTTGAATACACTTCAAACACTCATACACCACAATGCATACCCTCCTTGGGCTTCAGTGGCAGAAAGGGGTCCCCTAACATAGACTAATATGCAATGTTTCCACCCGTTGGTATTCCACGCTCCATATGTCTATACGAACAGAGAAAGGTCATAAATAGGGATGAGCGAACCCGAACTGTATAGTTCGGGTTCGTACCGAATTTTGGGGTGTCTGCGACAAGGACCCGAACCCGAACATTTTCGTAAAAGTCCGGGTGTTCGTCGCTTTCTTGGCGCTTTTTGAAAGGCTGCAAAGCAGCCAATCAACAAGAGTCATACTACTTGCCCCAAGAGGCCGTCACATCCATGCCTACTATTGGCATGGCTGTGATTGGCCAGTGCAGCATGTGACCCAGCCTCTATTTAAGCTGGAGTCACGTAGCGCCGCACGTCACTCTGCTCTGATCAGTGTAGGGAGAGGTTGCAGCTGCGATGTTAGGGTGAGATTAGGCAGTGATTAACTCCTCCAAAAGACTTCAGTGATCGATCTGCAGCTGTGGATCATTGAACTGCTGCTATTCAATTGCTCACTGTTTTTAGGCTGCCCAGAGCGTTTTTCATTCACTTTTTTCTGGGGTGATCGGCGACCATTTTGTGTCTTGTGGTGCGCCAGCACAAGCTGCCACCAAGTACATTTAACCCTCAATAGTGTGGTTATTTTTTGGCTATATCCTACATCAGGGTGAAGCTGTCACACCAAGTGCATTTAACCATCAATAGTGTGGTTGTTTTTTGGCCATATACTACATCAGGGGCAAGCTGTCACCAAGTGCATTTAACCCTCAATAGTGTGGTTGTTTTTTGGCTATATCCTACATCAGGGTGAAGCTGTCACACCAAGTGCATTTAACCATCAATAGTGTGGTTATTTTTTGGCCATATACTACATCAGGGGCAAGCTGAGCCTGTCACCAAGTGCATTTAACCCTCAATAGTGTGGTTGTTTTTTGGCTATATCCTACATCAGGGTGAAGCTGTCACACCAAGTGCATTTAACCATCAATAGTGTGGTTATTTTTTGGCCATATACTACATCAAAAGCAAGCTGTCACCAAGTGCATTTAACCCTCAATAGTGTGGTTGTTTTTGGGCTATATCCTACATCAGGGTGAAGCTGTCACACCAAGTGCATTTAACCATCAATAGTGTGGTTATTTTTTGGCCGTATACTACATCAGGGGCAAGCTGAGCCTGTCACCAAGTGCATTTAACGCTCAATAGTGTGTTGTTTTTTGGCTATATCCTACATCATGGTGAACCTGTCACACCAAGTGCATTTAACCATCAATAGTGTGGTTATTTTTTGGCTATATCCTACATCAGGGTCAAGCTGTCACACCAAGTGCATTTAACCATCAATAGTGTGGTTATTTTTTGGTCATATCCCAGTCTAATTCTGTCTGTAAACATATACCTGTCACCCAGCGCCTAAATAATAGGCCTCAAATTTACAGTCAGCTAAATCTGTGGTTATTGCTGTAGCTGGGCAAGTTATTTAGTATCCGTCAAAGCACAGTTTTTGTTCTGGGTTGAAATACAATTCCCAATTTTGCAATTTCCTAATTTAGTGGTTTCTGCTGTTTCAGACCTACTTTAAATCTATCCCTAAAAGGGTATATAATATTCAAGGTGCACATAGGGTCATTCTCAATAACTTCACACACACGCTACTGTGCATATCCCAGTCTAATTCTGTCTGTAAACGTATACCTGTCACCCAGTGCCTAAATAATAGGCCTCAAATTTATAGTCAGCTAAATCTGTAGTTACTGCTGTGCCTGTATTAGTGTAATACGGTACCTAAATAGATAGCCAGATAGTGTTAGGTGTCTGTAAAAAAAGGCCTGAATTTGAATTCAATATATTGGGCCAAATAATATTTTTGTTGTTGTGGTGAACGATAAAAATGAGGAAAACATCTAGTAAAGGACGCGGACGCGGACATGGTCGTGGTTGTGTTAGTGGACCCTCTGGTGCTGGGAGAGGATGTGGCCGTTCTGCCACAGCCACACGTCCTAGTGTACCAACTACCTCAGGTCCCAGTAGCCGCCATAATTTACAGTGATATTTGGTGGGGCCCAATGCCGTTCTAAGGATGGTAAGGCCTGAGCAGGTACAGGCATTAGACAATTGGGTGGCCGACAGTGGATCCAGCACGTTCACATTATCTCCCACCCAGTCTTCTGCAGAAAGTGCACAGATGGCGCCTGAAAACCAAGCCCATCAGTCTGTCACATCACCCCCATGCATACCAGGAAAACTGTCTGAGCCTCAAGTTATGCAGCAGTCTCTTATGCTGTTTGAAGACTCCGCTGGCAGAGTTTCCCAAGGGAAGAACGGCGCCACCCTGGGAGGGACACTCCGGTCAAAAATATAATATATGGAATCAGCGGAATAAATATATGGTGAATACAAGATGTACATAACCCGCAGATAAATGGTGTATATAAATAGAAAAGGTGAGTCAAAAAGTTACTGCAAAGTCCACAAGAACATGGACATACACTCCGCCGGCAGGGAAAAACCCTAACAATAAAATGACAATCCAAATGGGAAGACGCCGGGGAGTGAAATAGCAGTCGAGACTCACCAGAAATCAGACCAGGAGCGGACCAACCAGGATGGCGCTACCCCAACGTGCGTTTCGGCGTGCCTGACGAAGGTCTCATCTGCTATTTCACTCCCCGGCGTCTTCCAATTTGGATTTTCATTTTATTGTTAGGGTTTTTCCCTGCCGACGGAGTGTATGTCCATGTTCTTGTGGACTTTGCAGTTACTCTTTGACTCACCTTTTCTATTTATATACACCATTTATCTGCGGGTTATGTACATCTTGTATTCACCATATATTTATTCCGCTGATTCCATATATTATTATATTTTTGACCGGAGTGTCCCTCCCAGGGTGGCGCCGTTCTTCCCTCTCCCTGCTCCTTTTGTTCCCTGCTGTACTGCATTTTTTATGTAATTTCTATGTCTTGATTTGTTATAATAAAACTTTTACAACATTTATTTTTTGGCATTTTGAGTAGAGTTGAGCGAACACCTGGATGTTCGGGTTCGAGAAGTTCGGCCGAACTTCCCGAAAATGTTCGGGTTCGGGATCCGAACTTCGTCCCGAACCCGAACCCCTTTGAAGTCAATGGGGACCCGAACTTTTCGGCACTAAAAAGGCTGTAAAACAGCCCAGGAAAGGGCTAGAGGGCTGCAAAAGGCAGCAACATGTAGGTAAATCCCCTGCAAACAAATGTGGATAGGGAAATGAATTAAAATAAAATTAAATAAATAAAAATTAACCAAAATCAATTGGAGAGAGGTCCCATAGCAGAGAATCTGGCTTCACGTCACCCACCACTGGAACAGTCCATTCTCAGATATTTAGGCCCCGGAACCCAGGCAGAGGAGAGAGGTCCCGTAACAGAGAATCTGGCTTCATGTCAGCAGAGAATCAGTCTGCATGTCATAGCAGAGAATGAGGCTTCACGTCACCCACCACTGCAACAGTCCATTGGCATATATTTAGGCCCAGCACCCAGGCAGAGGAGATAGGGTCCCGTAACAGACAATCTGGCTTCATGTCAGCAGAGAATCAGTCTGCATGTCATAGCAGAGAATCAGGCTTCACGTCAGCCACCACTGCAACAGTCCATTGGCATATATTTAGGCCCAGCACACAGGCAGAGGAGAGAGGTCCTGTAACAGACAATCTGGCTTCATGTCAGCAGAGAATTAGTCTGCATGTCATAGCAGAGAATGAGGCTTCACGTCAGCCACCACTGCAACAGTCCATTGGCATATATTTAGGCCCAGCACACAGGCAGAGGAGAGAGGTCCCGTAACAGACAATCTGGCTTCATGTCAGCAGAGAATTAGTCTGCATGTCATAGCAGAGAATGAGGCTTCACGTCAGCCACCACTGCAACAGTCCATTGGCATATATTTAGGCCCAGCACCCAGGCAGAGGAGAGAGGTCCCGTAACAGACAATCTGGCTTCATGTCAGCAGAGAATCAGTCTGCATGTCATAGCAGAGAATGAGGCTTCACGTCAGCCACCACTGCAACAGTCCATTGGCATATATTTAGGCCCAGCACACAGGCAGAGGAGAGAGGTCCCGTAACAGACAATCTGGCTTCATGTCAGCAGAGAATTAGTCTGCATGTCATAGCAGAGAATGAGGCTTCACGTCAGCCACCACTGCAACAGTCCATTGGCATATATTTAGGCCCAGCACACAGGCAGAGGAGAGAGGTCCCTGTAACAGACAATCTGGCTTCATGTCAGTAGAGAATCAGTCTGCATGTCATAGCAGAGAATCAGGCTTCACGTCACCCACCACTGCAACAGTCCATTTTCATAAGTTTAGGCCAAGCACCCAGGCAGAGGAGAGAGGTCCCGTAACAGACAATCTGGCTTCATGTCAGCAGAGAATCAGTCTGCATGTCATAGCAGAGAATGAGGCTTCACGTCACCCACCACTGCAACAGTCCATTGGCATATATTTAGGCCCAGCACCCAGGCAGAGGAGAGAGGTCCCGTAACAGACAATCTGGCTTCATGTCAGCAGAGAATCAGTCTGCATGTCATAGCAGAGAATGAGGCTTCACGTCAGCCACCACTGCAACAGTCCATTGGCATATATTTAGGCCCAGCACACAGGCAGAGGAGAGAGGTCCCGTAACAGACAATCTGGCTTCATGTCAGCAGAGAATTAGTCTGCATGTCATAGCAGAGAATGAGGCTTCACGTCAGCCACCACTGCAACAGTCCATTGGCATATATTTAGGCCCAGCACACAGGCAGAGGAGAGAGGTCCCGTAACAGACAATCTGGCTTCATGTCAGCAGAGAATTAGTCTGCATGTCATAGCAGAGAATGAGGCTTCACGTCACCCACCACTGTAAGAGTCCATTTTCATAAGTTTAGGCCCAGCACCCAGGCAGAGGAGAGAGGTCCCGTAACAGAGGATCTGACTTCATGTCAGCAGAGAATTAGTCTGCATGTCATAGCAGAGAATGAGGCTTCACGTCAGCCACCACTGCAACAGTCCATTGGCATATATTTAGGCCCAGCACCCAGGCAGAGGAGAGAGGTCCCGTAACAGACAATCTGGCTTCATGTCAGCAGAGAATCAGTCTTCATATCATAGCAGAGAATCAGGCTTCACGTCACCCACCACTGTAAGAGTCCATTTTCATAAATTTAGGCCCAGCACCCAGGCAGAGGAGAGAGGTCCCGTAACAGAGGATCTGGCTTCATGTCAGCAGAGAATCATTCTGCATGTCATAGCAGAGAATCAGGCTTCACGTCACCCAACATTGGAACAGTCCATTGGCATATATTTAGGCCCCGGCACCCAGACAGAGGAGAGGTTCATTAAACTTTGGGTAGCCTCGCAATATAATGGTAAAATGAAAATAAAAATAGGATTGAATGAGGAAGTGCCCTGGAGTCCAATAATATATGGTTAAGGGGAGGTAGTTAATGTCTAATCTGGACAAGGGACGGACAGGTCCTGTGGGATCCATGCCTGGTTCATTTTTATGAACGTCAGCTTGTCCACATTGGCTGTAGACAGGCGGCTGCGTTTGTCTGTAATGACGCCCCCTGCCGTGCTGAATACACGTTCAGACAAAACGCTGGCCGCCGGGCAGGCCAGCACCTCCAAGGCATAAAAGGCTAGCTCTGGCCACGTGGACAATTTAGAGACCCAGAAGTTGAATGGGGCCGAACCATCAGTCAGTACGTGGAGGGGTGTGCACATGTACTGTTCCACCATGTTAGTGAAATGTTGCCTCCTGCTAACACGTTGCGTATCAGGTGGTGGTGCAGTTAGCTGTGGCGTGTTGACAAAAGTTTTCCACATCTCTGCCATGCTAACCCTGCCCTTAAAGGAGCTGGCATTGACACAGCTGCCTTGGCGACCTCTTGCTCCTCCTCTGCCTTGGCCTTGGGCTTCCACTTGTTCCCCTGTGACATTTGGGAATGCTCTCAGTAGCGCGTCTACCAACGTGCGCTTGTACTCGCGCATCTTCCTATCACGCTCCAGTGCAGGAAGTAAGGTGGGCACATTGTCTTTGTAGCGTGGATCCAGCAGGGTGGCAACCCAGTAGTCCGCACAGGTTAAAATGTGGGCAACTCTGCTGTCGTTGCGCAGGCACTGCAGCATGTAGTCGCTCTTGTGTGCCAGGCTGCCCAGGGGTAAGGACAAGCTGTCCTCTGTGGGAGGCGTATCGTCATCGTCCTGCCTTTCCCCCCAGCCACTGCACCAGTGATGGACCCGAGCTGCGTTGGGTGCCATCCCGCTGTGACCATGCTTCATCCTCATCCTCCTCCACCTCCTCCTCATCCTCGTCCTCCTCGTCCTCCAGTAGTGGGCCCTGGCTGGCCACATTTGTACCTGGCCTCTGCTGTTGCCAAAAACCTCCCTCTGAGTCACTTCGAAGAGACTGGCCTGAAAGTGCTAAAAATGACCCCTCTTCCTCCTCCTCCTCCTCCTCCTGGGCCACCTCCTCTTCCATCATCGCCCTAAGTGTTTTCTCAAGGAGACATAGAAGTGGTATTGTAACGCTGATAACGGTGTCATCGCCACTGGCCATGTTGGTGGAGTACTCGAAACAGCGCAACAGGGCACACAGGTCTCGCATGGAGGCCCAGTCATTGGTGGTGAAGTGGTGCTGTTCTGTAGTGCGACTGACCCGTGCGTGCTGCAGCTGAAACTCCACTATGGCCTGCTGCTGCTCGCACAGTCTGTCCAGCATGTGCAAGGTGGAGTTCCACCTGGTGGGCACGTCGCATATGAGGCGGTGAGCGGGAAGGCCGAAGTTACGCTGTAGCGCAGACAGGCGAGCAGCAGCAGGATGTGAACGCCGGAAGCGCGAACAGACGGCCCGCACTTTATGCAGCAGCTCTGACATGTCGTTGTAGTTGTGTATGAACTTCTGCACCACCAAATTCAGCACATGCGCCAAGCAAGGGATGTGCGTCAAATTGGCTAGTCCCAGAGCTGCAACGAGATTTTGCCCATTATCACACACCACCAGGCCGGGCTTGAGGCTCACCGGCAGCAACCACTCGTCGGTCTGTTGTTCTATACCCCGCCACAACTCCTGTGCGGTGTGGGGCCTGTCTCGCAAACATATGAGTTTCAGAATGGCCTGCTGACGTTTACCCCGGGCTGTGCTGAAGTTGGTGGTGAAGGTGTGTGGCTGACTGGATGAGCAGGTGGAAGAAGAGGAGGAGGAAGCCGAGAAGGAGGAGGTGGCAACAGGAGGCAAAGAATGTTGCCCTGCGATCCTTGGCGGCGGAAGGACGTGCGCCAAACAGCTCTCCGCCTGGGGCCCAGCTGCCACTACATTTACCCAGTGTGCAGTTAGGGAGATATAGCGTCCCTGGCCGTGCTTACTGGTCCATGTATCTGTGGTTAGGTGGACCTTGCTACAGATGGCGTTGCGCAGTGCACACTTGATTTTATCGGATACTTGGTTGTGCAGGGAAGGCACGGCTCTCTTGGAGAAGTAGTGGCGGCTGGGAACAACATACTGTGGGACAGCAAGCGACATGAGCTGTTTGAAGCTGTCTGTGTCCACCAGCCTAAATGACAGCATTTCATAGGCCAGTAGTTTAGAAATGCTGGCATTCAGGGCCAGGGATCGAGGGTGGCTAGGTGGGAATTTACGCTTTCTCTCAAATGTTTGTGAGATGGAGAGCTGAACGCTGCCGTGTGACATGGTTGAGACGCTTGGTGACGGAGGTGGTGGTGGTGGTGTTGGTGGTACATCCCCTGTTTGCTGGGCGGCAGGTGCCAACGTTCCTCCAGAGGCGGAGGAAGAGGCCGAGGCGGCAGCAGCAGAATAGGCCGAGGCGGCAGCAGCAGAAGAGGTAGCAGGGGGAGCCTGAGTGACTTCCTTGGTTTTAAGGTGTTTACTCCACTGCAGTTCATGCTTTGCATGCAGGTGCCTGGTCATGCAGGTTGTGCTCAGGTTCAGAACGTTAATGCCTCGCTTCAGGCTCTGATGGCACAGCGTGCAAACCACTCGGGTCTTGTCGTCAGCACATTGTTTGAAGAAGTGCCATGCCAGGGAACTCCTCAAAGCTGCCTTTGGGGTGCTCGGTCCCAGATGGCAGCGGTCAGTAGCAGGCGGAGTCTCTTGGCGGCGGGTGTTCTGCTTTTGCCCACTGCTCCCTCTTTTGCTACGCTGTTGGCTCGGTCTCACCACTGCCTCTTCCTCCGAACTGTGAAAGTCAGTGGCACGACCTTCATTCCATGTGGGGTCTAGGACCTCATCGTCCCCTGCATCGTCTTCCACCCAGTCTTGATCCCTGACCTCCTGTTCAGTCTGCACACTGCAGAAAGACGCAGCAGTTGGCACCTGTGTTTCGTCATCATCAGAGACATGCTGAGGTGGTATTCCCATGTCCTCATCATCAGGAAACATAAGTGGTTGTGCGTCAGTGCATTCTATGTCTTTCACCGCTGGGGAAGGGCTAGGTGGGAAACCCTGCCAGCGGAGTCTTCAAACAGCATAAGAGACTGCTGCATAACTTGAGGCTGAGACAGTTTCCCTGGTATGCATGGGGGTGATGTGACAGACTGATGGGGTTGGTTTTCAGGCGCCATCTGTGCGCTTTCTGCAGAAGACTGGGTGGGAGATAATGTGAACGTGCTGGATCCACTGTCGGCCACCCAATTGACTAATGCCTGTACCTGCTCAGGCCTTACCATCCTTAGAACGGCATTGGGCCCCACCATATATCGCTGTAAATTCTGGCGGCTACTGGGACCTGAGGTAGTTGGTACACTAGGACGTGTGGATGTGGCAGAACGGCCACGTCCTCTCCCAGCACCAGAGGGTCCACTAACACCACCACGACCATGTCCACGTCCGCGTCCCTTACTAGATGTTTTCCTCATTGTTATGGTTCACCACAACAACAAAAATATTATTTGGCCCAATGTATTGTATTCAAATTCAGCGGGATATAAATTTGAGGCCTAGTATTTAGGCGCTGGGTGACCGGTATGGATTTACTAACAGAATTGGACTTGGAAATGCACAGTAGCGTGTGTGTGAAGTTATTCTGAATGACCCTATGTGCACCTTGAATATTATATACCCTTTTAGGGATAGATTTCAAATAGCTCTGATACAGCAGAAACCACTAAATTATGAAATTGCTAAATTGGGAATTGTATTTCAACCCTGAACAAAAAATGTGCTTTGACGGACACTAAATAACTTGCCCAGCCACAACAGTACAGCGGTAACGACAGATTTAGTGGGATATAAATTTGAGGCCTAGTATTTAGGCGCTGGGTGACCGGTATGGATTTAGTGACAGAATTAGACTGGGATATGGCCAAAAAATAACCACACTATTGCTGGTTAAATGCACTTGGTGACGGGTGCAGCTTGCCCCTGATGTAGTATATGGCCAAAAAATGAACAGACTATTGCTGGTTAAATGCACTTGGTGTCACAGCTTGACCAACCACACTACTGAGGGTTAAATGCACTTGGTGAAGGGTGCAGCTTGCCCCTGATGTAGTATATGGCCAAAAAATGAACAGACTATTGCTGGTTAAATGCACTTGGTGACGGGCGCAGCTTGCCCCTGATGTAGTATATGGCCAAAAAATGAACAGACTATTGCTGGTTAAATGCACTTGGTGTGATAGCTTGACCAACCACACTACTGAGGGTTAAATGCACTTGGTGACGGGCGCAGCTTGCCCCTGATGTAGTATATGGCCAAAAAATGAACAGACTATTGCTGGTTAAATGCACTTGGTGACGGGCGCAGCTTGCCCCTGATTTAGTATATGGCCAAAAAATGAACAGACTATTGCTGGTTAAATGCACTTGGTGTGATAGCTTGACCAACCACACTACTGAGGGTTAAATGCACTTGGTGACGGGCGCAGCTTGCCCCTGATTTAGTATATGGCCAAAAAATGAACAGACTATTGCTGGTTAAATGCACTTGGTGTGACAGCTTCACCCTGATGTAGGCTTTAGCCAAAAAACAACCACACCATTGAGGGTTAAATGCACTTGGTGACGGGCGCAGCTTGCCCCTGATGTAGTATATGGCCAAAAAATGAACAGACTATTGCTGGTTAAATGCACTTGGTGTGACAGCTTGACCAACCACACTACTGAGGGTTAAATGCACTTAATGACGGGCGCAGCTTGCCCCTGATGTAGTATATGGCCAAAAAATGAACAGACTATTGCTGGTTAAATGCACTTGGTGTCACAGCTTGACCAACCACACTACTGAGGGTTAAATGCACTTGTTGACGGGCGCAGCTTGCCCCTGATGTAGTATATGGCCAAAAAATGAACAGACTATTGCTGGTTAAATGCACTTGGTGACGGGCGCAGCTTGCCCCTGATTTAGTATATGGCCAAAAAATGAACAGACTATTGCTGGTTAAATGCACTTGGTGTGATAGCTTGACCAACCACACTACTGAGGGTTAAATGCACTTGGTGACGGGCGCAGCTTGCCCCTGATGTAGTATATGGCCAAAAAATGAACAGACTATTGCTGGTTAAATGCACTTGGTGTCACAGCTTGACCAACCACACTACTGAGGGTTAAATGCACTTGGTGACGGGCGCAGCTTGCCCCTGATGTAGTATATGGCCAAAAAATGAACAGACTATTGCTGGTTAAATGCACTTGGTGACGGGCGCAGCTTGCCCCTGATTTAGTATATGGCCAAAAAATGAACAGACTATTGCTGGTTAAATGCACTTGGTGTGATAGCTTGACCAACCACACTACTGAGGGTTAAATGCACTTGGTGACGGGCGCAGCTTGCCCCTGATGTAGTATATGGCCAAAAAATAAACAGACTATTGCTGGTTAAA
Source organism: Bufo gargarizans (assembly GCF_014858855.1). Classification (NCBI taxonomy): domain Eukaryota; kingdom Metazoa; phylum Chordata; class Amphibia; order Anura; family Bufonidae; genus Bufo; species Bufo gargarizans. The sequence continues at coordinate 83,272,931 of NC_058085.1, read as the reverse complement.
TGCACTTGGTGTGACAGCTTCACCCTGATGTAGGCTTTAGCCAAAAAACAACCACACCATTGAGGGTTAAATGCACTTGGTGACGGGCGCAGCTTGCCCCTGATGTAGTATATGGCCAAAAAATAAACAGACTATTGCTGGTTAAATGCACTTGGTGTGACAGCTTCACCCTGATGTAGGCTTTAGCCAAAAAACAACCACACCATTGAGGGTTAAATGCACTTGGTCGCAGCTTGTGCTGGCGCACCACAAGACACAAAATGGCCGCCGATCACCCCAGAAAAATGTGACTGACAAACGGTCTGGGCAGCCTAAAAACAGTGAGCAATTGAGTATCAGCAGCTCAATGATCCACAGCTGCAGATCGATCAATAATCAAGTACTTTGGAGGAGTTAATCTGCCTAATCTCGCCCTACTGTCGCAGCCGCAACCTCTCCCTACGCTAATCAGAGCAGAGTGACGGGCGGCGCTATGTGACTCCAGCTTAAATAGAGGCTGGGTCACATGGTGCTCTGGCCAATCACAGCCATGCCAATAGTAGGCATGGCTGTGATGGCCTCTTGGGGCAAGTAGTATGACGCTTGTTGATTGGCTGCTTTGCAGCCTTTCAAAAAGCGCCAAGAAAGCGTCACAAAAGCGCCAAGAAAGCGACGAACACCGAACCCGAACCCGGACTTTTACGAAAATGTCCGGGTTCGGGTCCGTGTCACGGACACCCCAAAATTCGGTACGAACCCGAACTATACAGTTCGAGTTCGCTCATCCCTAATTTTGAGCTCCATTTTTCCTTTGTTGTTCTGATATTGTACTCGGGAGCTTTAGCCGAGTTTACCTTTCTAGAGGTGTCGCTGGGGGTATATTGGGTGGACACGGGTTCCCCCCACCCCTTTTCCCCTTCTCGGCGCCCCTGGGGTCCCCTCCCCCCCTTTTTTTCTGATCTATTATAAATGACAGACCGCTGAAATCAACTCACCTGTCTCTACTTTATTCTGCCTTTAGTATGGGCAGCACAAAGTTCATGACAGGTTCCTGTTACGACCAGAGGATGTGGATGGATCCTCTGTGTCAGCTGATAGAGGACTGGGAATTAGTCCAATATTGCTGACTCTCAGAGTCAGGACCCTGGTGTCTGCACCTGTTACCTAGAATGTAGCAGTAGTGTGAACAGAGTCCAACAAAGGCGGAGTAAAGGAACAGATGGTCTTTACTGGCAGACAGTATGCAAAAGTCACTTGACAGATACAGGCAACACAAAGTTCAGAGCAATATAGCATACAGATATAAGCGGTCAAGTTGTCAGGCAGTGCAGGGTCTGGATCCAGGCAGACTTACAGGAGGTGATGGGCAGATGCATAGTCAGACCGTGCAGAGGTCTATAATCCAGGTGATCCAATAAACAGACAGCAGGCAGATGTGTAGTCAAACGAAGCAGAGGTCAGACTCCAGAAAATCCAATACACAGACACAGTGGGCCCCTTCAATGGGAGTCAAGAGTTACAACAACCACGCTTGGGCACTTCATAATGAGTGAAGCTGCCTTAAATACAAATAGTACCGCTTCCGGGTGGGGATGGTAATCAGGAACCAGCAGCCTACTCCTATAAGAAAGGGAGAGGTGCGCGCGCACGTGCTATAGCGCATCAGATGACACCTGGCAGTGACGGATGTGGCGGTATGCTGACGGGCGCCTGCATCTCCTGCAAGGTAAGCCAGTACTGGGACCCATAGTGCTGCAATGTGCAGACAGCGATCTGCCACCCTGCGGTGGAGACGCAGACCCCATACTGACAGTTCCCTTTAAGTGCAGAAAACTGAAAATGAAGGGATCCATTATGTGATGGAGAAAAACACTACTTAAAGAACCCAGTGACTTACTGTATAATGGAGTAAGTTGCCGTAGTCATGGTATAAAAAGTTGCCTGCTGGGCTATTTTTTATGGCAAATATAATACAATCTGCAACGTAGCTCTAAACAGATCATTTGATGCAAATGTCAACATAGCTTTACTCTCTGAGCAGGTGTACTCGTAATTGTTTCCGGTCTGTTGCATTCATATAAATCTGCAATTAATTGTTATAATATTATTTTTATGTTAATTTTAATTAGTGTCTTGCACTCAGAAAATGGAAATAATGAAACATGTTAAAGGGGATCATGTTAAAAATCTACTATATTATGTAAGGATGGATGTCATTTCCAATTCCTTTCAGTAATATCTTTTAATGTCAGATAAGACTTTCTTGGGATCTCAATTTGAGCTATCATGAATAGTCTTAGCAATATAGTAGTAATGGATATGGTCAGACTGCAATTGTGAATGTTTGGATCTTTATTCCTGATTATACCTTAAAAGTCAGTTATATTGTGCATTTTGGGGGTTTTCTATACCTCAATTTTTTTTTTCTAATTAAGAAATTGAGTTATTAAGAAAGATAGAAGAGAGTTTCATATCTCCCACCTCAGGGTTGACGAAGATAAGTACTATGGAGCTTCTGGTCAAGCTGATAGGACACAGCTACTATATTTGACTGAGATATTATTTCCTAGGTAACAAGATAGATAGATCACTTTTTCTCCATAAACACGTGTTGCTTCCTCTAATCCCGTATGTACATAATCTGTCCTAGGCATGAGATATACACACATGGACAAAATTGTTGATACCCTTCTGTTAATAAATGAAAAACCCACAATGGTCACTGAAATAACTTGAAACTGACAATTTATAATAATAATAAATACAATTTTACTGAAAATCAGCTAATCAAAATCACACATTGCTTTTGAAATGTGGCTCAACAGAATAATTTTAATAAACATACTAATGAACCTGGCCTTGACAAAAATTATGATCCCCTAATGTAATATTCTGTTGCATAACCTTTTGAGGCAATCATGGTAATCAAGAAATTTCTCTAACTCTCAATGAGACTTCTGCATCTATCAATAGGTATGTTGGCCCACTCCTTGTGAGCAAACTGCCCCTGCTGTCTCTGGTTTGAAGGGTGCCTTCTCCAGACTTCAGTTTTTAGCTCCTTCAACAGATGTTCAATAGGATTTAGAGCAGGGCTTATAGACGTTAAGTTAGGAATAGTCTAGTGCTTTGTTCTTAGCCATTAATGGATGTTTGTAACTGTGTGTGTTTTGGGGTATCCTGTTGGAGGACCTATGACCTGTGACTGAGACCAAGTTTTCTAACAGTGTGCAGCACATTTCAGCCCAGAATGCCTTGATAGTCTTGAGATTTCATTGTATCCAGCACAGATTCAAGACACCCTGTGCCAGATGGAGGAACACAGCCCCAAAACGTAACCAAGCCTCCTCCATGTTTCACAGTAGGTACAATGTTCTTTTCTTTGTATGCTTCGCTTTTGCATCTGTAAACATAGGGCTGATATGACTTGTCAAAAAGTTTTGTTTTGGGGTCTTGTCAATATGTATTTTGGCAAATTCCAGTCTAGCTTTTCCATGGTTTGCTTTCAACAGTGTTTTCACCTCAGCTGCCTTCTATTAAGTCCACTTTGGCTAAGACAGTGATCTGACGCTGATGTACTTTGACCTTCCAGTTCACCTCTAATGTCTTTGGAAGCTATTCCAGGCTATTTAGCTATCATTCGTATTATCTGTCTCTTCAGTTTGTCATCAAACTATCACATTCAGGGAGGTTGGCTACAGCCCCATAGACCTTAAACATCTCAATAATATGTGCAACTGTAGTAACAGTACTAGAGATTAGTTATTTCTCAAAAATTCAATTCGGTTGGTTCAACAAATTTTCCCAAAAGCTTTTATTCTATCAGAATTTATTTATGGCGAATCACGTTAAAAAACTGCTATTTCCTGGCTGCAGAGAGCCTGTATAGTGATGTAGAATAGTGTGCCTTGCATTAACATGAATAGGGAGTCTCCTGTGGTAGTGAAACAATACTGTGAGTCAGTATGACAAGAAGATGACATGCATCGCTTTTAGAATCACTTCACATTTCACTCAATTGGTCAATTAGGTGGCCAAAACTGACCAAATAACTCAAGTGTGAACTCAGCCTTACAGGTCAATGTTAGCACCAGGCATAAAGAACCGTGCAGAGGATCAAGATCCTACTATAGTGTGAAAGAGCGGACTCCTTTTACACCGTCGTCAGCTGATCCACATATGTGTCTACAGAACCTGTTCTATTAAACACTTATACAAGTAGAGCCCCCCTGACAGAGTGGAAAGGGTGTCAGCAGTAAGTTTGTGTTGACGTCACTGATTAATTTGCCCTTCCTCTGTTCTGTCAGAACAATAACCCCCACTCAGTCAGCATTTGGTCGGTAATCCATCAGTATTGATAAAGCCCCCCAAAAAACTGAGTGGATCTAAAACAGAGATGACACATGAATGGAATATTTGCATGTCTTCTGTGTTTTGTACCCACTCATGCTTTTGGCTACCAGAACATAAGCCAATTCTGATGCAAAATAGGAACCATGTCATATAGACCTTACAGCTGCTACATAGACAGGATCCCTTGTGCGTCTCATTTTTCCTTCCTTCTAACAAATCAGAAGGGTCAAATAAATGACTATGTCAACCAGGCAAAAAAGGCAAAATAGTGGCCCAGTCATGGAGTAGGGAGGGTGGGAACCGTATGAGAAGTCCACAGACTGGACCAATAAGAGAGTGATGAGGTAGCAGCAGCATGAGGAGACCACATAGCGGCCCAGTGACATAGTGGTGAGGTAGCAGCAGCCTGAGTAGACCACAGAGTGGTGAGGTGGCAGCAGCATGAGGAAACCACAGAGTGGTGATGTGGCAGCAGCATTAGGAGACCACAGAGTGGTGAGGTGGCGGTAGCATGAGGAAACCACAGAGTGGTTATGTAGCAGCAGCATGAAGAGACCACAGAGTGGTGAGATGGCAGAAGCCTGAGGAGACCACAGAGTGGTGATGTGGCAGCAGAGTGAGGAGACCACAGAGTGGTGAGATGGCAGCAGCGTGAGGAGACCACCGAGTGGCCTAGTGGCAGAGCGGGGAGGTGGAGGGCAATAGCAGTACCAGCTGAAGATTGTCGGTCACAGTAGGAGCACCTGGCAGCAGGTGTGGCATCAGGCAGATGGCAGCATCAGAATAGTAGCTGAAGCAGGTAGCCAGAAGAAAGTCTTTTGTTAAAGTTTTGGTGTGGTACCATGACCATGGAGGATCTAGTCTGATGCATCAGGCACTGGTGTTTGAAAATCCTTGCTGATCCACGCCTGATTCATCTTCACAAAGGTCAGTTTCTCCACATTTTGGGTGGACAGGCAAGTTCTCCTTGGGGTAACTATGGCCCCCACTGCACTAAACACCCACTCTGATGCCACACTGCTGGCCGACAGGAAAGCTTGTCAAGGGCAAACTCAGCCAGTTGTAGCCACAAATAGAGATTTGTTGCCCAGTAGTCAAGGGGATCTTCGATGTGGGGTGGCAGGGGGCACTCCAAGTATGACACATCCTGATGGTTCAGGTTGTGTTCTATGTCTAGCTGCTGCTGCTGGTGAGTATTTTCTTCAGTAGGCGGGTGAAGAAAACTGCTCATCAGTGACTCTAGATTTAAGTTGCTGCTGATGGAGCTGGTACTGATCCTTCCCCCCAACCCCCCCGTGAGCAATGGCAGTGGAACGTGAGCACAGAGGGCACCCCCGGTCAGACCTGTGTGAGGATGGGCGATGGCGCACAAAGGGGCGATGGCATACAATATCTCGATAGTAGTTCAGTTTGTCCTCCCTCTCAGTAGGTGTAAAAAAGGCCCCAATTTTGAACCGGTAGCAAGGGTCTATGGTCAAGAGCCAGTAGTCATCGCTCTGGTAAATGGTGACAATTCAGCTGTCACTACGCAAGCAACTGAGCATGCATTGGGCCATCCTCTCCTGTCACCTGTGCAGAAAAACCACCCATTTCTGAACACATTGCTTGTGCTCAAATGTCCTCCTCCTCTAGTTCAGCCCCCACAGAGCTCTTGTGGCCGTGAGATATAGTCAATACATCTCTGTCCCCTGGCCAGCCAGATTTAGCGACATGTGCTCCAGGATATGAATCAGTGGAATGACGTTGTTCATCCAGTAGTCCTGGCGACTGACAAATAAAGTGGCCTCTTCAAAGGGTCCAGGTAAACGGCAGGTGTCATTCATGAGCTGCCACTGGCTAACATCAAATTTACACAGGGGAGTACCTCTGTCCGCCTGTATTATCAAGAAATCATTTATCGCCTTTCTCTGTTCATATAATCGGTCCAACATATGGAGACAGTAATTCAAACGGGTGGAAACGTCGCATATTAGCCTATGTTGGGGACGCCGTTCTGCTGTTGCAGCTCAAGGAGGGTGTGCTTTGCGGTGTATGAGTAGCTGAAGTGCATGCAAAGTTTCCTGGCCATTTTCAGGATGCCTTGCAGATGGGGTGAAGACTTCAGGATCCGCTTTGCAACCAGATTGAACAAGTGCGCCATACAGGGCGCATGGCTTAGCCCTCCTTGACGCAAAGCTGAAACCATGTTCTTCCCATTGTCGGTCACCATGGTTCTGATTTTAAGTTGTCAAGGAGAAAGCCAGGATTCGATTTCTTGATGAGGGACGCGGAGCAGTTCCTCCCCTGTGCAACTCCGTTCACCCAGGCAAAATAGGTGCAGAACTGCGTGACACCGCCGTGCCCTCCACATGTGGTATGCTGGAGGAGCACTGGGAAATTGTCTGTACAGTGGAGGCTGAGGACATGGTGGAGGATGAGGGGGCAGAGGCAGACATTGTCGCACGACCAACAGTGTGAGAACATGGAGGTGGAAGTGGCGTCAAATGGCCAAGTTGCTGGTGTGGCTGGTCAGGAAACACATTTACCCAGTGGACTGTAAAGGACATATATTGTCCTTGGCCGTAGTTATAGCTCCACACGTCGGCACTGCCGTGCACTTTGGCAGCCACCGACAGGCTCAAGGACTGGCCCACCTTCTGTTCTACTGTACATATACGTGCAGGGCTGGTACTGCCTTTTTGTCAAAGAAATGACGGAATGGGACTCTCCCCCAGGCTCGGCACAAGCCATCAGTTCTTTGAAAGGTGCATGAAATTGGGTGAGTGTCACTGCGTGATGCAGCGGTTGCTGCAGCAAGCTGGACCACTACGTCGGAGCCATGGTTCTCCCAGGCCACTTTATGGTGACGCTGCTTGTGTTGACCCAGGGCTGTGGAGCCGAAATTGGCACCCTGGCCACACTTTGCCTTCTGCCCACAAATTCAGCAAATGGCCAAAATTGGCACACCGTCGAGTATGGCATTTTCCCCACAACACTCCGCACTGCCTGCCTGCTACTGCTGCCTCCATGAACCTCTGCACTGTCACTTTCCATGCCAACAGGCTCCTGCAAAGTGTTTGGTCTACCCAGGGCATATTTGGCTCCTGAACTCCCACTGCTGCCATCCTGCTGACTCATGGCCAAGTAAACACCCTGCTGGCTCAGCCGTTGCCTCGTATTCAAGTTGCCACCCTCTTCTTCTTCTGATGATGATGATGAAGCCCCTTCACCTGGCTCCCAAGTGCAATCTGCTATATCATCATCCGCTACTGTCTGCACGTCACTGTCCCCCTCAATGGTCTCATGGGCCAGGAGCCTGACCTCTCGTAACATCTGCTCCCACGCGACTCTCATCATCACTACTTGCCTGCCTACCGGAGGAAGTGGCGTATGTCTCCTCCAGATCTTGGCTGGGCAGTAACTGCTGACTGTCCTCTAGTAGCTCGTCCTCGCTGAAAAGTGGAGCCGAGCCTATGGCATATAATACTTCTCGTGCTGAGGGAACAGAAAATGACAGAGGCAGGTTGAGGACAGTTGGGGGCACAGGGCCTGCTCCCAGGCCATGCCAACTAAGCGTTGTGTCAGAGGAACCCACTGACTTTTGGTTGGGGGTGTCTGATGTCACTTGCGATGAAGTTTAAGACCGAGTCAACCATTCAAGCACCGCTGTGTTGCTGGTCAAGACACGACTGCTAGATGACACCCTGAGCTCAGGCCTCTCACTGTGACTCCTGCTGCCGCGCCCCCTTCTTTTGCTGCCTGCAACAGAAACATTTTGGCCACTGCTTGTTCCTTTTGATGGGCCTGTCACTTGTCTGTCTGACATACTGTCAGAAAGACAGACCCCAAAAAGGGTTGTTTTACAATGTAACTTCACCGCAGAATGACAATTAGGACATATTATTTTTCCTATTACTACACCACCAAAAAAAAATGGCAATCACAGTTCACAGCAGAATGGGTAATGGAATGTATGTATATTTCTCTTCAATACACCACGTAAATGGCTATGGTACAATGTAACTTCACCGCTGAACAGCAATTATGACATATATTTTTTTATTTTTTTCCTATTAATACACACCCCCAAAAAGTAAAACAATGTAAAATCAACGCAGGACAGCTAATAGCTGTCCTGCGTTGATTTTACATTGTTTTACTTTTTGGGGGTGTGTATTAATAGGAAAAAAATATAAAAATATATGTCATAATTGCTGTTCAGCGGTGAAGTTACATTGTACCATAGCCATTTACGTGGTGTATTGAAGAGAAATATACATACATTCCATTACCCATTCTGCTGTGAACTGTGATTGCCATTTTTTTTTTGGTGGTGTAGTAATAGGAAAAATAATATGTCCTAATTGTCATTCTGCGGTGAAGTTACATTGTAAAACAACCCTTTTTGGGGTCTGTCTGTCTGACAGTATGTCAGACAGACAAGTGACAGGCCCATCAAAAGGAACAAGCAGTGGCCAAAATGTTTCTGTTGCAGGCAGCAAAAGAAGGGGGCGCAGCAGCAGGAGTCACAGTGAGAGGCCTGAGCTCAGGGTGTCATCTAGCAGTCGTATGTATCTATCCTATTAATGCACCCCGTAAATGGCTGTAGTACAATGTAACCTCCCCGCTAAACCTCAATTATGACATATATATATATATATATATATATATATATATATATTTTCCTATTAATACACCCCTGAAAAAAGTAAAACAATGTAAAATCAACGCAGAACGGCTAATACGACACACGTATCTTTCCTATTAAGTGAAGATGGCGGCTTACCTGTGAACCCACTACAGATACAGTGTGCTCCTCAAGGATGTAGGAACATAAAATGATGTGGCTGTATGGCAATATAGCACACCAATATTAGAGCTCCATAAACACACCAATGTTAAAGCTCTATAAGCGACCGTATGAAGGCGCTCTTGTAAAATAGCTGTCTGGTTGTCCCAATGGAGCAGAAAATGAGAATTGCCACTTGATCAGGGGACGTTAAAAACGAATGTCCCTTGTAGGAATAGAACAGTGGTAGATGTAGGATAGTGTCCCCTTGATAGTAGGAGTGTAACGTTTTTCTCCTGTTGTGACAGATATGTCTGTATCCTAAATATCTCAACCATATGTGATCATCAAATTGTGGTAGTGTGGTAAGCGTAATACATTACCGCCGGATGCCGAGAGCCTTCATTCCTTGCCGCCCTGACTCACCACGGCATCCTGTGTGGTTTCACGGTCTGAACACGGAGTCCCACGTGACCTGGTGGTGTCTCACGTGATTGAATTGTGTCCACGTGATCGGCGAGTAATACACTGGAAGGGATCAGGAGTTGGATTCCCCGTCTCCAGGTGAAGTCTGTGTACACCAGATAAACTTTTTGTTCCTGGATCACCAACGGATGAACAATGTTGCGCTTAAGACTAACCGTATATGGTTGAGTCTATGTACTCTGACCAGACCATACGCGTTTTGGGGTACCTCCCCTTCTTCAGTGGTGGTTCCTACATTTTATGTTCTTTGTACTTTTTACTGGATGCATATTAAATATTTATTTTAGACACATCCGTTTGTCCAGGGCTCCCTGATATCTGAGTGCTCCTCCATTTCAATTTGCTTCTTTCCTATTAATACACCTCGCAAATGGCTGTATCACACAGAACTTGCACCACAATCACAAGCAAGGTTTGCTGGATATACTACAGGGAGTGCAGAATTATTAGGCAAGTTGTATTTATGAGGATTAATTTTATTATTGAACAACAACCAAGTTCTCAATGAACCCCAAAAACTCATTAATATCAAAGCTGAATATTTTTGGAAGTAGTTTTTAGTTTGTTTTTAGTTTTAGCTATTTTAGGGGGATATCTGTGTGTGCAGGTGACTATTACTGTACATAATTATTAGGCAACTTAACAAAAAACAAATATATACCCATTTCAATTATTTATTTTTACCAGTGAAACCAATATAACATCTCAACATTCACAAATATACATTTCTGACATTCAAAAACAAAACAAAAACAAATCAGTGACCAATATAGCCACCTTTCTTTGCAAGGACACTCAAAAGCCTGCCATCCATGGATTCTGTCAGTGTTTTGATCTGTTCACCATCAACATTGCGTGCAGCAGCAACCACAGCCTCCCAGACACTGTTCAGAGAGGTGTACTGTTTTCCCTCCTTGTAAATCTCACATTTGATGATGGACCACAGGTTCTCAATGGGGTTCAGATCAGGTGAACAAGGAGGCCATGTCATTAGATTTTCTTCTTTTATAACCTTTCTTGCCAGCCACGTTGTGGAGTACTTGGACGCGTGTGATGGAGCATTGTCCTGCATGAAAATCATGTTTTTCTTACCTTGCAGACTTCTTCCTGTACCACTGCTTGAAGAAGGTGTCTTCCAGAAACTGGCAGTAGGACTGGGAGTTGAGCTTGACTCCATCCTCAACCCAAAAAGGCCCCACAAGCTCATCTTTGATGATACCAGCCCAAACCAGTACTCCACCTCCACCTTGCTGGCGTCTGAGTCGGACTGGAGCTCTCTGCCCTTTACCAATCCAGCCATCTGGCCCATCAAGATTCACTCTCATTTCATCAGTCCATAAAACCTTAGAAAAATCAGTCTTGAGATATTTCTTGGCCCAGTCTTGACGTTTCAGCTTGTGTGTCTTGTTCAGTGGTGGTCGTCTTTCAGCCTTTCTTACCTTGGCCATGTCTCTGAGTATTGCACACCTTGTGCTTTTGGGCACTCCAGTGATGTTGCAGCTCTGAAATATGGCCAAACTGGTGGCAAGTGGCATCTTGGCAGCTGCACGCTTGACTTTTCTCAGTTCATGGGCAGTTATTTTGCGCCTTGGTTTTTCCACACGCTTCTTGCGACCCTGTTGACTATTTTGAATGAATTGCTTGATTGTTCGATGATCACGCTTCAGAAGCTTTGCAATTTTAAGAGTGCTGCATCCCTCTGCAAGATATCTCACTATTTTTGACTTTTCTGAGCCTGTCAAGTCCTTCTTTTGACCCATTTTGCCAAAGGAAAGGAAGTTGCCTAATAATTATGCACACCTGATATAGGGTGTTGATGTCATTAGACCACACCCCTTCTCATTACAGAGATGCACATCACCTAATATGCTTAATTGGTAGTAGGCTTTCGAGCCTATACAGCTTGGAGTAAGACAACATGCATAAAGAGGATGATGTGGTCAAAATACTCATTTGCCTAATAATTCTGCACGTAGTGTAATGTATTATATAGTGCAAACAACCTAAAAGCAGCATGAAACAGCAATTTGGATCCCCAATTAGTGCAGCAAGGTGTAATAGAATCACTCCTATTACCAAGGCTGTACACTCTTCTATTGCACCCTGTTCTCCTTTTATAGTGTACATGATGCCTCCCTATCCTTTCCCTACACCTTGAATAATCTTTCCCTGAACTTCTAAATAATTTTTTCAGCACAATAAAGTCTTTCCTAATGCCGTCCCTAGCGCCTGCTGACGTCTCTCCCTGTACTAAGCACACTGGAAAATGGCAGAATCCAAGATGGCTGAGGCTATTTATAGGGCTGTGACATCACAGGGACTGGCTGGCTGTTGATTGGCTGCATGCATGGCATTGTGGGTGATCCCTCGTTACCAGAGTTCTTTGCTCCATGTCCTAACACATGCAGCAGCCATTTTAGGAAAAACTGCGATTCATTACCACAAAGTGTAAGGAAATTCAGCTTTGGTGCAAATAACATTTTTCCGGAAATTTAGATCAAATTCCACTTCGTCAACTTCGATACGCCCATCTCTAAACAGGACCATCAAGCTGTTTTGAGATGGTCTTATAGCCTTTAACTTTAACATGTTTGCCTATAATTTTCTTTCTAATCTCCTGAGACTCTTGCTCTACTGGGCTTGCTGTACTAAGTGGGCTTCTGAATAAGTGGAGTTTAAAGAACCAGACTTTAAGACAAGGACCAAGAAACTAAGGTGTGATAGATTTCCTTGTGTATTGTTGGCTAGATTCTAGCAAGTTATCCAACTACAGCAGGCAGGGTCTAAATCTTAACTCATATTTATTGTTTTCCTTCCTTTATTGTTTATCCCTATTTAAACATGTGCTCCATGGACAATGCTACAAAGTGTGTGTCCTGTGCAATATATGCATGCCTTAAAGAACCATTCGAGGGCTAATACATTTGCAAGCATGTTGCATATTTGGAAGCCCAGATCTGGGATCTAAATAGGCAAATTGAAATACTTAGGGGCATTGCAAACCTGGAGAGAGGCTTAGACCTCACTGTGCAGGCACTGACTGGGGTCAGTGAAATGGAGGTGGGAGGAGGAGGGCAAGATCAGGACAGCAGTTGGGTCAAAGTAGGAAGAAGTGGTAGAGGGAAAAGTGCAAGGGGGGCAAATCCTGAGATGGGTGGGACTGGGGAAGCCAAGCAACATAGTGTTGATTTAGCAGCAGAGGAGATAAAAGCTCAACTGTATAACCAAATGGAGCAGGCTGCATAGGCTGATAAAGTGGTCATAATGGGAGATTTTAGAAAAAAAAAATATTTAATTGGTTGGCCGAATTTTACGAAAAGATTAGATTCGATTTGAATTAATTTGAGGTGAATCATGCTAAGAAAACTGCTATTTTTTGGCTGCAGAGCACCTGTATAGTGGTGTAGAACACTGTGCCTTGCAGTAACACACATAGGGAGTCTGCTGTGGTAGTAAAACAATACTGTGAGTTCGTATGACATGCAGATAACAGGCATCGCTCTTAGATTTACTGCACGCTTTACTTATTTGGGCAGTCACAGAGCCCAAACTGACCAAATAAGTGTGAACTCTGCCTTACAGGTCGATGTTAGCACCAGGTATAAAGAACCATGAAGAGGCCCAAGATCCTACTGTAGCATGAAAGAGCAGACTCCTTTAACACCGTGGTCAGCTGATTCCACATAGATGTCTACAGAACCTGTTCTATTTAATGCTTATACAAGTAGAGCCCCCCCTGACAGAGTGGAGAGGGTGTCAGCAGTAAGATTGCATTGACGTCACTGATTATTTTGTCCTTCCTCTGATCCGTCAGAACAATAACCCCCCAAAAACTGATCCTGTCTGTTGAGCCTCTGTCTTCACTCGGTCAGCATTTGGTCAGTAATCCATCAGTATTGTTAAAGCCAAAAAAAACAGGAGTGGATCCAAAACACGTGAATGGAATATTTGCATGTATTCTGTGTTTTGTACCCACTCCTGCTTTTGGCTACCAAATCATAAGCCAAATCTGTGTCACGGACGGTGTACAGGAAACACGGCAAAGCAACATGTATAAACGACTCGCTGGATCCAAAAACTAAGGAACCAAGGGAGACCCCTGCAGAAGACCTGGCACTTTCCCTGGCTGCTCAGCCTATGCAAAGATCCGAATGGTGGAGGTTTGCATATCCACGAACCTTGACTATAAAGCCCTGAGCACCCTACAATAGTGAGGGGACACGACCACCGGCTCCCTACACAAGATACGGAGGGAGTCAGGGTCACCTGGGATCCAGCAAACAGATAATAACCGATAAAGGTACAATACTTAGCTTTGAAGCAAACAGGAGGACAGAGTCAGCGTGCACACACACTCCAGGAAGAAGTATAAGCCGCCCAGAAAAGCCTTCTGGGGAAGAATTTAAAGGGAAGCAATTAGTCCAACACATGACAGCTGAGAGAGACTGACGAGAGGAGGAGCTGAATACCACAACACAGAAACTCAAGGAGGAGGTTCTGAAAGGCCTCTGTCAGAGCTTCTCAGCTGTCTGGTTGTGACAGTACCCCTCCCTCTACGAGTGGACTCCGGACACTCAGAACCCACCTTCTTAGGATGGGACCTATGGAAAGCCCTGATGAGACGAGAGGCCTTAATGTCCGTCACTGGGACCCACATCCTCTCCTCAGGACCATACCCCTCCCACTGAACAAGGTACTGAAGAGAACCGCGGACAAGACGAGAATCCACAATTCTAGAGACCTGAAATTCAAGATTCCCATCAACCATAATCGGAGGAGGAGGCAAAGGCGAGGGTACAATGGGTTGAACATAAGGTTTCAATAAGGACTTATGAAAAACATTATGGATCTTCCAAGTCTGAGGAAGATCAAGACGGTATGCAACAGGATTGATGACAGACAGGATTTTGTAAGGCCCAATAAACCTAGGACCCAACTTCCAGGAGGGAACCTTCAATTTGATATTCTTGGTAGACAACCACACCAGATCACCAACATTCAGGTCCGGACCAAGCACACGTCTCTTATCAGCCACACGCTTATATCTCTCACTCATGCTCTTTAGATTATCTTGAATCTTTTGCCAAATAGATGACAAAGACAAGGAGAATCTGTCCTCATCAAGTAAACCAGAAGACCCCTCTCCCGAGAAAGTCCCAAACTGTGGATGAAACCCATATGCACCAAAAAATGGTGACTTATCAGAGGACTCCTGACGACGGTTATTTAAAGCAAACTCAGCAAGGGACAAAAAAGAACACCAATCCTCTTGATTCTCCGCCACAAAACAGCGCAGATATGTCTCCAGATTCTGATTGACGCGCTCTGTCTGGCCATTCGACTGCGGGTGGAAAGCAGAAGAGAATGACAACCGAACCCCCAAGCAAGAACAGAAAGCCTTCCAGAATCTGGAAACAAACTGTGTGCCCCTATCAGAGACTATGTCTGAAGGAATACCGTGCAATTTGACAATGTGATCAACAAATGCCTGCGCCAGCGTCTTAGCATTGGGCAAACCAGGAAAAGGGATGAAATGCACCATTTTGCTAAAACGGTCCACCACCACCAGAATCACAGTCTTCCCCGAGGAACGAGGCAGGTCCGTTATGAAGTCCATGGACAGATGTGTCCAAGGACGGGAAGGAATGGGTAAGGGAAGGAGAGGACCTGATGGCCGTGAATGAGGGACTTTGGCACGAGTGCAAGTCTCGCAGGCTGCCACAAAACCCTCAACCGACTTACGAAGCGCAGGCCACCAGAATCTCCGAGCGATGAGATCCAGTGTGGCTCTTACCCCCGGGTGCCCAGCAAGGACCGTATCGTGGTGTTCTTTAAAAATCTTGTGTCTTAAAGCGAGAGGCACAAACAACCTCCCAGGAGGACAAAGATCAGGAGCCTCTGACTGGGCTGCCTGCACCTCTGCCTCCAATTCAGGAAAAAGAGCAGAGACCACCACACCTTCAGCCAAAATGGGACCCGGGTCTTCAAAATTCCCGCCTCCCGGAAAACAACGTGACAGGGCATCTGCCTTCACATTCTTAACTCCAGGACGGAACGTGACAACAAAATTAAACCTAGAAAAGAACAACGACCATCTGGCCTGTCTCGGGTTCAGACGCTTGGCTGACTCCAAGTAGGCCAGATTTTTATGGTCAGTAAATACGGTAATAGGGTGTCTGGCTCCCTCTAGCCAATGGCGCCATTCCTCAAAAGCCAACTTGATGGCCAACAATTCCCTATCTCCCACATCGTAATTTCTCTCTGCGGAGGAGAGTTTTCTTGAGAAAAAGGCACACGGTCGCCATTTGGCAGGAGAGGAACCCTGAGACAAGACCGCCCCCACACCCACCTCAGAAGCATCAACCTCAACTATGAAGGGTAAAGAAACATCAGATTGCACCAAGATGGGAGCGGAAGCAAAACTCTCCTTGATATCAGAAAAAGCCTTACGCGCCTCTACTGACCAAGAAGAAAAATCTACCCCCTTTCTGGTCATATCAGTGAGTGGTTTAACAATAGAAGAATAATTCAAAATGAACTTCCTGTAATAATTGGCAGAGCCCAAAAAACGCATCAGCTCCTTCTGATTCTCAGGAAGCTCCCACTCAAGCACAGCGCGGACCTTCTCGGGGTCCATGCGAAAACCAGAAGCGGAGAGAAGAAACCCCAGAAATTGAATTTCTGGAACTGCAAACACACATTTTTCCAGTTTCGCATATAATTTATTCTCCCGCAGGATGAGCAAGACCTGACGTAAATGTTCCTTATGAGTTTTTAAATCGGGAGAAAAAATCTAAATGTCATCCAAATACACCAATACAAATTTTCCCATCAAATGATAAAAAATGCTGTTCACAAAATGCTGAAAAACGGCTGGGGCATTCATCAAACCAAAAGGCATAACCAAATTTTCAAAATGGCCCTCAGGGGTATTGAAGGCCGTCTTCCATTCGTCCCCTTCTCTGACCCTGACCAGGTTGTATGCCCCTCTTAAATCTAATTTGGAAAAGACTTTAGCCCCAACAACCTGGTTAAATAGGTCCGGGATCAGAGGAAGCGGATAAGGGTCACGAATTGTGATATTGTTCAGCTCCCTGAAATCCAGACAAGGTCTTAAAGAACCATCTTTTTTCTTAACAAAGAAAAAACCAGCGGCAACAGGTGACTTTGAGGGTCGTATGTGTCCTTTTCTCAGACTCTCAGAGATATAAGCACGCATAGCGATCCTCTCAGGTTGGGAAAGATTGTATAAACGAGATTTAGGCAGCTTGGCGTCTGGGATGAGATTAATAGGGCAATCGTACTCCCTGTGCGGGGGCAAATCCTGAACTCCACTCTCAGAGAAGACATCCGAAAATTCAGAGAGAAAAGATGGTACAGTCTTAGTAGCAACCTCAGAAACAGATGTCATGAGGCAATTCTCTCTGCAAAAGTCACTCCAACCATTTATTTGCCTCGCTTGCCAATCAATGGTGGGGTTATGCTTAGTGAGCCAGGGCAGCCCCAACACCAGAGGGGTGGGTAAACCGCTAAGGACGAAACATGACACATCCTCAACATGAGCATCACTCACAATTAAACGGATATTGTGAACTATGCCCTTTAATGATTTTTGAGAAAGTGGAGCGGAATCGATAGCAAAAACAGGAATATCCTTTCCCAAAGTGCGCACCTGGAAACCATGAGTTATCGCAAATTGATTATCAATGAGATTAACCGCTGCTCCACTTTTCACAAAAATCTCACAAAAAATGTTCATGCTCTCTAGCGCCACCCTAGCCGGCAGGACAAAACGGGAACTACAAGCAAATGGAAAACCTTCAATTTCCGCCTCAACCCTGCCAATAGTAACAGACGGAACATTTTTAAAAGATTTTTTCCTGTTTGTTTCTTTATTACTCCCAGAAAACTGCCTGAATCTCCTAGAGGGACAAATATTTGCCAAATGATTTATACCTCCACAACAAAAACAAACCCTCCCATGCGAGCTGAATCTTCTATTGTCAGAAGCAATCAACCCCAGCTGCATGGGCTCCTGCTCAGAAGGGGCTGACGGCGACTGAGACCCCTGCGCACAGAACGGGACCGCTGCACTGTCCTGGGACTGAGTATGACAGGAAGGGGACATCTCTCCTCTCTCTCTAAGACACCTGTCAATACGAACGGCCTGAGACATAGCAGAGTCCAAAGAAATAGGCCTCTCATGAAAGGCAAATGCATCTTTCAATCCCTCTGAAAGACCATGGCAAAATTGACTTCGGAGCGCAGCATCATTCCAACCAGTATCAACTGCCCATCTCCGAAATTCTGAGCAGTATATTTCTGCGGATTGTTTACCCTGGCATAATAGACGTAGTTTAGACTCAGCCAGAGCAATACGATCCGGATCATCATATATCTGACCCAGGGCTAAAAAGAATTCATCCACTGAACGGAGAGGCCGTGCCCCCTCCGGCAGCGAAAAGGCCCAGGACTGAGCGTTACCTCTGAGCAGCGATATAATGATCCCCACCCTCCGTTCCTCATCACCAGAGGAGTGGGGAAGAAGGCGAAAATGGAGTTTGAAAGCCTCTCTAAAACACACACAATTCTCACTACTCCCGGAGAACGTATCTGGGAGCGAGATCTTAGGCTCAGAACAAACTCCATGAACGCAAGCTGAACCGGTCACTTGAAGCTGAGAAAAAGTCTTACGGAGATCAGCTACCTCCAATGAAAGACCCTGGAAGCGTTCAGCCAAAAGTGAAACCGGATCCATGCTTGAGACGGTTATGGCGGCTTATAATGTCACGGACGGTGTACAGGAAACACGGCAAAGCAACATGTATAAACGACTCGCTGGATCCAAAAACTAAGGAACCAAGGGAGACCCCTGCAGAAGACCTGGCACTTTCCCTGGCTGCTCAGCCTATGCAAAGATCCGAATGGTGGAGGTTTGCATATCCACGAACCTTGACTATAAAGCCCTGAGCACCCTACAATAGTGAGGGGACACGACCACCGGCTCCCTACACAAGATACGGAGGGAGTCAGGGTCACCTGGGATCCAGCAAACAGATAATAACCGATAAAGGTACAATACTTAGCTTTGAAGCAAACAGGAGGACAGAGTCAGCGTGCACACACACTCCAGGAAGAAGTATAAGCCGCCCAGAAAAGCCTTCTGGGGAAGAATTTAAAGGGAAGCAATTAGTCCAACACATGACAGCTGAGAGAGACTGACGAGAGGAGGAGCTGAATACCACAACACAGAAACTCAAGGAGGAGGTTCTGAAAGGCCTCTGTCAGAGCTTCTCAGCTGTCTGGTTGTGACAATCTGATGGGACCATACAGGCCTTACAGCTGCTAGACAGACAGGATCCAATGTGCGTCTCATTTTTCCTTTCATCTGACAGATCAGAAGAAGAGTCAAATAAATGATGATGTCAACCAGGCCAAAAGAAGTCCCAAGAGTGGCCCAATGACATAGTGTTGAGGTAACAGCAGCATGAGGGGACCACAGAGTGGCCCAGAGACAAAGTGGGGAGATGGCAGCAGCAACAGCATGAGGACACCACAGAGTATCCCATTTACATAGTGCTGAGGTGGCAGCATAAGGAAGCCACAGAGTGGCCCAATGGCATAGTGTTGAGTTAGCAACATGAGGAGGCCACAGAGTGGCCCAGTGACAAAGTGTTAAGTTATCAGCAGCATGATGAGACCACAGAGTAGCCAAGTGACATAGTGTTGATTTAGCAGCAGCATGAGGAGGCCACAGAGTGGCCGAGTGACATAGTGCTGATTTAGCAGCAGCATGAGAAAACCACAGAGAGGCAAGGTGACATAGGGTAGAGGTGGCAGCAGTAGCAGCATAAGGAGGCCACAGAGTGTGAGCGCAGAGGGCCCCACTGGTCAGACCTGCGAGAGGATGGACGATGGCGCATATAGGCAGAAGCCAACTGACTACATAGGATGTCTCTGTAGTACTTCAGTTTGTCCTCTCTCTCAGTGGGTGTAAAATAGGCCCCCATTTTGGAATGGTAGCGAGGGTCCAACATGTTGGAGAGCCAGAAGTCATCCCTCTGCCGAATGGTGACAATTCTGCTGTTGATACGCAAACAAGTGAGAATGCAGCAGGCCATTTGTGCAAGTGACTCTGAGGGACTCCCTGCATCCATTTCCCCTGCATACTGCCACGGTGTGTCTGTGTCCTCTGTCTCATCTTCCTCATCTCCCTCTTGCTGCTCCGGCTCCTCCTCTCCTGTCACCTGTGTAAAAAAAAACATCAATTTCGCTACACATTGCTTCTGCTCCAATGTCCTCGTCCTCCTCCAGTTTATCCCCATAGGGCTCATGTGGCTGTGAGATACAAGCGCCACTAGTGTTGAGCGCAAATATAAGAATAGCAAATTTTAATCATGAATATCGGCACTTGGAGAATTCACGAATATTTAGTATATAGCGCTATATATTCGTAAATTAAAATATTTCTTTTTTTTTTTCCTCCCTGCTTCTAGCTTGTGTGCCAATGAGAAGGCTGCAAGAGCTTAGCAACTTCCCTAGCAACCAATAGGAAAGATGCCTACCCCTTACTATATAAGAAAACCTCCCCACAGCCATTCTGTGCTGTTTCATGCAGTTGTGAGAGAGAGAGGAGTGCGATATTTGTGCTGTGCTTAATTCCTGTGACTTCTGATACCATATATATATATATCTATATATATAGATATATATATATATATATATATATAATCCAGATAGTGTTAGATAGTGTAGGTTAGTGAGTGAATAGTTTAGCTGATAGGTTCCAGTGTAGGGTGTTAGGGGCATTATATAGTTAGCTCATATATATAATCCAGATAGTTAGTGGTAGATAGTCAGTGTAGGTTAGTGAGTTAATAGTGTATCTGATAGGGTCCAGTGCAGGGTGTAGTGTAGGTTAGATAGAGATATAGCATAGTGTAGGCTTTTGATTTCTGTTTCGTCTGTGAAAAGTTTATTTCTGTGTTTTAGTGTTATAGGGTTTCGCGTGGGTAGTAATTAGGGTCAGCATTTTTTGTCTTTGAATAAAAAAACAAAAAAAAGTATTTTTCTGTGTTTTAGGTTTTCATGTATATTTAATTTTACCTTTTTTGCCCCATTGTCCCCAACCCAATAAAGTTTGCCCAAATTCCCTCCTTATTTTCCTTATATATTTTTGTATATAAAAGCACATCATGAGTGCACATGGGCCTGCCGGCAGCCGTGGTCGTGGTAGGGGAGTTGGTTCCAGTTCTGGTCCACTGCCAACACGGGGCAGCTCCTCTACCCACGGAGGGGCGGTGTCACAGATGGTGTTACAGAAAACTAGAAGACACAAATGAAGATCCGACTGACTTGATCCAAAACTAAGGAACAAAAGGGTAAGCCCTGTAACAGCCCTAGCTCTTTCCCTTACTAATCAGCCTATGCAAAAATCTCAATGGTAGAAAATTGCATACCCTCGTTCCTCGACTGTATGACACCTGAACACCCTATAATAGTGAGGAGACACGACCACCGGCTCCCTACACTTAATACGGAGCGAGTCAGGGTCACCTAGGATCAAGACCACAGGAAATAACGAAACAGACTTATCTTGTGGATGCAGCAGTAACAGCTTCTAGCATCAGCACTCTCCAGGAAGTTGTGTAAACCGCAAGGTAAGGCAGTATGGGGAGGAGATATATAGGGAGGCAATCACTGCTAATAGATAACAGCTGGGAGAGGGAGGAGAGATGTCAAAACAAAATGCAGAAGGTACTGAAGAACGTCTAACAGAACTTCTCAAAGATCTGGTGGTGACAGGCGGGCGCAGGTGGCAGGGAAGTCCGCCTCATCCGTGATTTTTTTTGGGTGCGGCAGCCGCCCCATTGCATCTCAAGACGCCGAGGCAGTGGTGTCATTTGTGACACAAGCTAGTGGCACAGAGTCCTCTGCCCCGGCTTTGAGCAGCTGCAGCTCTCCAACTCCTGCAGGACCAGCCCCCAGCTCCCAAGAATTGACCCTGATGCTGTTTGACAGCAACAGTAAAAGGGACATCTTGGGGGTGGTAATGCAGGAGAGTGAGCTAAAACTTGCTCAGGACCTTTTGGAAGGGGTAGAGGAGAAGGAGGAGGTGGTACCGCCCATCAGTACCCCAGTGACATCCCTTCCCACTGGTGCGGGTGGTTTCAGCCACAGAACCCCGGCACCTAGTCAGACCCAGGCGTCAGGTCAGGGGCTCCACGTCTGCTGTTTCCCTCAGTCAACCACTGGTCGACCTTGGGTCTGACATTACAGGGTATGAAGAGGAGGGTGACTTAGAATGGGTGCCACCTCCATTGTCAGGTGACAGCAGCACTGATGAGGAAGGTAGGCACCCAAGGCAAACAGTGGACAGGTCACCAGGGAGCCCAATGGCAGGGGCTTCACTGGTTAATGGCAGCAGAAGGCGGAGCCCGAACAGGTGCAAGCCAGCACCACCACATTTGACAGGAGGTTGGTGCGTAAGTCGCCTGTTTGGGCTTACTTAACCCTGGCAGCAGACAATGTGACAATTGCCATCTGTCAGCTGTGCCATGCCAGGGTGAGGAGAGGGGGGTCTGTTGCTCAGCTGGGTACCACTGCCCTTACCCAGCACCTGAGAGTCAACCACTGGCGGGAGTGTAAACAGATACAGGGTGGTCACAGCAGCGCCAGCAGCAGTGTGCAGGGTGCAGCAGCTTCTGTCACTGTCCTGCAGTCACCCCACCCCCTTCCAACAATGCATACCCACTCCCTCTCCTAGAGGTACTGGTGCCGGCAGCCAGACCTTCCTCCTCTGCACCCTCCTCTATCGCTTCCTCTGCCATCCGTCGCCAGTTGTTGGTTGCCGATGTATTTGAATTTACCAAGCCCTTCTCCCCGGGGACCAATGCGTGCATTCACTCAATGGGCTCCTGACAAGGGTTATTGCCCAACATCTGCTGCCCTTCAATATTGTTTACTGCAATCCATTCCGGCAGATGTTGGAGCAGGCCCAACCCAGAAGGCGTGTCCCCAGCCACCATTTCTTTGCCAGGACCAGCGTCCCTGCCCTACACCAGCACATTGTGCCGAATGTATCCCTGTCACTGGATCACGCTATCAACGACAGGATGCATCTGACAATGGATGCCTGGACCAGCAGACATGGGCAGGGATGATACATCAGTTTTACAGCCCATTGGGTGTCCCTCCGAGGCGCTGGGGAGGGATCATCAGATGTGGCGGCACCTCTGTTTGTGGTGCCACCCCGGGTTGTCCAGGGAAGAACTGCTGCTCTCCCTCAAGCCACTGTCTCCACCGCTGCTGAGCCCCACAGCAAGCACATCCGCTGCCAGGCCTTGCTCCAGTTTGTGAGCTTAGGGGAATGTAGACACTGGACCTGATGTTCTGGCCGCCCTCCAGGCTCAGGTCTACAAGTGTGGCAGGTATGGTTGTCTGTGACAATGGTAGCAACCTCCTCGCTGCCCTCAATGCTGGCAGTCTAACACCCTGCATGGCACATGTCCTCAACCTTGTGGTACAGAAGTTCCTACACACATACCCAAGGTTGAGCGACATCGTGCCAAGGGTACGTAGGAATTCCAGCCTCTTCCGACGCTCCCAACTGCAACCGTGTCCTTGTACAAACTGCAGCAGGACAACAGCCTGCCACCTCACAGGCTGATTCTTGACAGCATGACTAGGTGGAACTCCACCCTCCACATGCTGGAGAGTTTGTGGGAGCAGCGACAGGTGGTGAAATAATACCTGCTGGACCAAGGTACTTTCAGGTCTGCCATGTGTTGGCCCCATTCAAGCAGGCAACCACCAGCGGCTGACCCGCATGGTGGCAGATTACATGGGGTCCATCAGTGCTTATGACAGCATGAGCACCGATGACCCCATAGAATACTGGGTTGCCAGGCTGGACACCTGCCGTGAGCTTGCTTAGTATGCGCTGGAAGTACTGTCTTGCCCCCCCTCCAGTGTACTGTCTGAGCGGACATTCAGTGCGGCAGGTGGGGTGGTCACTGACTCCGTGGACAGACTGACATTTATCAAAATGAATGAGTCCTGGATCGGCAGTGACTTCTTGTCCCCCGCCGTTGGTTCTGGGTGCTGAAAGGTCCCTTCTCAATCCCTCTCCTTGGATCTCCCTCCCAAACTTTGTTGTTTTTTAACTTATTTATAAATGTATTTCTAGATATTTCTGTATATGATGAATTTATTTATGTATTTATTGATTAATTTATTTATGGATGCAATTTTTAATATATTTATTTATTTACATACTGTAGAAACAGAATGTGTCAGCAGATAAGAACCATTTGGCCCATCTAGTCTGCCCAATATACTGAATGCTATGGATAGCCCCTGGCCCTATCTTATATGAAGGATGGCCTTATGACTATCCCATGCATGTTTAAACTCCTTCACTGTATTTGCAGCTACCACTTCTGCAGGAAGGCTATTCCATGCATCCACTACTCTCTCAGTAAAGTAATAATTTCTGATATTACTTTTAAACCTTTGCCCCTCTAATTTAAAACTATGTCCTCTTGTAGCAGTTTTTCTTCTTTTAAATATTTTCTCCTCTTTTACCATGTTGATTCCCTATATTTATTGATTGAGGACTTGATTTATATATTTCTCTATTGTTGAATTTCTTTAAGTATTTTTTTGTTGAACAATTCTTATTTTTTTCCAATCAATGAGTTTATTTATAATACTTTATTAAACCTCTTATTGATTTATTCATTCATTTAACAAATTTTTGAAATATAAATATAAATATATATATATATTTATATATGTTGGTAAGGCTGATTAGTCAGCCTGCATTTGTGGGAGGGGCGGAGGCTCTTCATATACGAGCCACACCCTCACTCTCAGGTGTGTGTTTTCAGGTGCCATTAGCAGACTAGCTTCTCTGGTGGTAGGATTCTTTCTTTGCAGCATGGAGCTTGTTATTTTGCTCTCTGCTACCATAGCATGCACGCGCCTTATTACGTAAGTAGGTTGGGCCGGGGCCGTCTCTCCAGGCCGGTCGGATCCGACTTTGCTAGCGAACGGGAGGCTTTGCCTCAGAATCTGCTACCTCAGGTTTGCTCGTTTGGGCCTAAATACTTCCATTTGCTTTTCAGTTTTGTTTGTTGGTAATAAGAGTTGGTTCCCATAAATCTTTGCTTCGTTCTTCTCGTATGAAAAGTTTCTTTACAGCAATCCAGCTGAAGTAAGAGTTACCCGGGCTGCACCTGACGTCATGTTTGGAGATTGGACGCAGCGTTTATTGTTTAGGCCTTTTGCTGTAGCTGTTCCTTGCCATGTGTCTCCCCCCCCCCTTTTTCCCCCCGCTACCACCATCTTTAAACTTCATGTATTTCACTTTCGTAAGCCGTGTACCGGCGTGGGCTCCCCAGGATACAGCAAAGTCACAGACATGGAAGCAACACTGACACCAGCTTTATATGCAAGAATATAAACTTTACTTTGGAAACAGTATTAACACAAGTACAAACAGTATAAGTAATACCCCAGGCCCACAGTCACCGTCCCTGTCCGAGGGACAGGCCTAGCCTGCTGGCGTACACAGCAGAGCCTACAAGTCGTACTGTGCCGCTATAGAGGACACACCTAACCGGTGGCCGACGCAGCAGACCCTGCAAGTCAATTACTGCTCTGCAGTCCAGTACAGTAAGCCTAACAAAGCTATAACCCTATCTAACTAGCTATACAAGGCCTAGGCTAGTCTCTGTTACTTTAGGCGCCAAACAGTGAAGTACAATTGGTAATCAGGTGTACTAACCTGCGTCCGTTCTGGGCCCTAGGATGCCGCTTACCCGGGATGGCCACCAAGCTCTCAGCAACCGTGCGGCCTTGCTTGATGCTAAGGTTTTCTGTCCATACACTGGAACTGGTCTTCCTGGGACAACCTCTCTTTCAAAGTGCTGGATCCAGACAGGGGACAGCAGATACTCTCCTTCCTTTGAGTATCCATTCACTGCCGGACATCTGCAAGCCAGGATGGAATCGGATTCAGCCCCTCACAGCATAATCCTTCCACCATGTCAGATCAACACTTACTGGTTCACCCAGAAGCATGCTGACTGTGCTGCAAAACAGCGGCTTTTAGTGCCCAGAATGCCAAATGACAGCTCCAATACAATTTAAACATAAATATACAGGCAGAGCTTATCCACAATCTCATACTTTCATGCTCCGCTGTTATCTTGAGCGGCATTTACACTTTTGGCTTTTATTTAACGTCTTATGCTGCATCCGCACGTCTTTACTGTCCTGCACTTTTCTACTCTTGGTTCGTATTCACTCAGATTGGTCTCACATTCAAGCTGCGCTCACCTGTTGGCTGTTACATCTCATTCCGTCCCCAGCTGACAGCCGGATCCGTATTACATGCCTGTTATTACATGTTGTATACTCGGCCTGCAGCCGTAGCTACTACTGTTACTCCGTTTTCATGCTCTGGACGCACCATCCTGGTGTTCCCACCTTGCTCCACTCACAACCAGAGCTGCGTTTATACCAATTTTCATGCTCTGCTTATACCCAAAGTTGTGTTCACACTTCTACTGCTACACCAGGTTGTATACCCCACTCACCAAAGCCGCTTTCCATGTCTGTGGTCACATCAAGTTAATATTCCGTTCACATCCAAAGCTGCGTCCGCATGTCTGCTTTTCACATCTTGTCCTATACTCCTTTCACTACTAGAGCTGCGTCCACATGTCTGCTTTCGCATCACGTCAATACTCTGCTCACTTTCAGGTTGCATTTATACGTCTGCTTTATACCATGCTATTCATGCGCTACCCATACTCGGAGCTGCGCCTATACCATGTTTTTAGGTACCACTCACATCCAAAGCTGCATTCACCCATTTGTTGTTACATCATGTGTTGTACTCTGCTCCAACTCAAAGCTGCATTCTCCTGTTTATTGCTACATCATGGTTTTGCTCAATCTCACCGGGGCAGTCTGCACCCACCGCTCTGGTACCTATCTCCTGACAAACATAACTGCGTTCTTTTCAGGCTTACGTTCCCTTCCTCGGTGGTCTGTCACATTCCATAGGCCTAGTTTCTGTTTAATCCTGGTTCGTATTCACTCAGACTGGTCTCCTTTTACTTCTGGTTCGTATTCACTCAGATTGGTCTCCTGCCCCAGTTCACCAAACAGCTCCTCAGCGGAGGTCAGTGGGCCAGTAAGTTTCCTGCTATGTTTTCACAAGCTGTTCATTTGTTTGTCACGATATGAGACTTCTCTTAGCGAACTTGAAATGCCCCAGGCATTTCATGTTTACGTTTATGGTTCGTGGTGGTTAGTGTTTTATGTATGCACGTGCTTCGGATTACTAATGTCTATATTTTTAACGCCTGTTTGCAGTCATGTTCCTTAGGCCACCTTCTAGCCAATCCAATCATTCAAGTCGCTTCATATGCCATCAGGTCCGGCTTACGTTTTAATTACTTATCGTCACCGCAACGTCATCCCTCTGGCTTCGGGGGCCCTATGACCGATCCGGCCTCATGGCTCTGGGGGCCCCTTGACCGCTTTTCATGTTTTGTTTGTTAAGGGTACGACATGGTTGTAGGCTGGTTAGTGTCCCAGGTTTCTGTTGGAGGTTATGCGAGTCCATGTCTTTGTCTTTCTAGGTTATCGAGTCCCGGTTGCTTACTAAACCCGTTGGGTTAAGGCCCAATCTTTTCCCCAGCCGTCCTTAATTCTAAGGTTCCCTTAGTTCATGGGCCCCTGGTGGTTGCTTCAGCCCCATGGCTTCAGGGGTCTGACCAATAGTTGTCTGTCCACTTGTGCAGCTATGCTTTTGAATGACTCATATCTTTACCTGCTTGCCAGATTATGTTATTAATTTTAGTTAATGTCCGTTATTATCTCCATTTTCTGTCACGTTTCCCTTCGTCTTTTCAGGTCATGCAGTTGAACTATTGGGGTCACCTTCCACGTTGGTCAGGTCTCGTTCCTAACGATATTTCACCTTGCATGTTATTCAGGCCACGTAGTTTATCTTGGGTATCACCTGCCACATTGGTCAGGCTCATGGTTTAAGTCACATGCACCTTATTCATGTCACTTTTCATAGTTATAATTCTAAAAAAAAAAAAAAAAAAAAAAAAAACTCGTCCCCATGGCTTCGGGGGCCCGACGACTGCTTCGGCCCCATGGCTTCGGGGGCCCGACGACTGTTTTCAAACCTGCTGGGCTGATTGCCTGGTTGGTTGTCCATCTGTGCATCTAGGCTTTGGCCCCTATGTATCGCACACATACCTGCTTCCCTAATTTCCTAATAATCCATGTTGATCGCTCCATGTTGATCCATGGCTTCGGGGGCCCGACGACTGCTTCGGCCCCATGGCTTTGGGAGCCCGACGACTGCTTCGGCCCCATGGCTTCGGGGGCCCGACGACTGCTTCGGCCCCATGGCTTCGGGGGCCCGACGACTGCTTCGGCCCCATGGCTTCGGGGGCCCGACTACCTGCTTCAGCCCCATGGCTTCGGGAGCCCGACGACTGCTTCGGCCCCATGGCTTCGGGGGCCCGACGACTGCTTCAGCCCCATGGCTTCGGGGGCCCGACTACCTGCTTCGGCCCCATGGCTTCGGGGGCCCGACGACTGCTTCAGCCCCATGGCTTCGGGGGCCCGACTACCTGCTTCGGCCCATGGCTTAGGGGGCCCGACTACCTGCTTTGGCCCCATGGCTTCGGGGGCCCGACGACTGCTTTGGCCCCATGGCTCCGGGGGGCCGACGACTGTTTTCAGTCCTGCTGGGCTGATTGCCTGGTTGGTTGTCCATTTGTGCATCTAGGCTGGCCCCTATGTATCGCATACATACCTGCTTCCCTAATTTCCTAATATTCCATGTTGATCGCTCCATGTTGATCCATGGCTTCGGGGGCCCGATGACTGCTTCGGCCCCATGGCTTCGGGGGCCCGACGACTGCTTCGGCCCCATGGCTTCGGGGGCCCGACGACTGTTTTCAAACCTGCTGGGCTGATTGCCTTGTTGGTTGTCCATCTGTGCATCTAGGCTTTGGCCCCTATGTATCGCACACATACCTGCTTCCCTAATTTCCTAATAATCCATGTTGATCGCTCCATGTTGATCCATGGCTTCGGGGGCCCGACGACTGCTTCGGCCCCATGGCTTCGGGGGCCCGACTACCTGCTTCGGCCCCATGGCTTCGGGAGCCCGACTACCTGCTTCGGCCCCATGGCTTCAGGGGCCCGATGACTGCTTCGGCCCCATGGCTTCGGGGGCCCGACGACTGCTTCGGCCCCATGGCTTCGGGGGCCCGACGACTGCTTCAGCCCCATGGCTTCGGGGGCCCGACTACCTGCTTCGGCCCATGGCTTAGGGGGCCCGACTACCTGCTTTGGCCCCATGGCTTTGGGGGCCAGACGACTGCTTTGGCCCCATGGCTCCGGGGGGCCGACGACTGTTTTCAGTCCTGCTGGGCTGATTGCCTGGTTGGTTGTCCATTTGTGCATCTAGGCTGGCCCCTATGTATCGCATACATACCTGCTTCCCTAATTTCCTAATAATCCATGTTGATCGCTCCATGTTGATCCATGGCTTCGGGGGCCCGACGACTGCTTCGGCCCCATGGCTTCGGGGGCCCGACTACCTGCTTTGGCCTCATGGCTTCGGGGGCCCGACGACTGCTTTGGCCCCATGGCTCCAGGGGGCCGACGTCTGCTTTGGCCCCTTGGTTTCGGGGGCCCGACGACTGTTTTCAGTCCTGCTGGGCTGATTGCCTGGTTGGTTGTCCATTTGTGCATCTAGGCTGGCCCCTATGTATCGCATACATACCTGCTTCCCTAATTTCCTAATAATCCATGTTGATCGCTCCATGTTGATCCATGGCTTCGGGGGCCCGACGACTGCTTCGGCCCCATGGCTTCGGGGGCCCGACGACTGCTTCGGCCCCATGGCTTCGGGGGCCCGACGACTGTTTTCAAACCTGCTGGGCTGATTGCCTGGTTGGTTGTCCATCTGTGCATCTAGGCTGTTTTGGCCCCTATGTATCGCATAGATACCTGCTTCCCTAATTTTCTAATAATCCATGTTGATCGCTCATTTTATGTTTTGACCGCAAACTGGTCCGGTTCGCCCTACAGCATTATTGTCATGTCTTACGCAGATATTTTGTCTTTCTTTAATTGTTCATGCTTTCGTTCAGGTCCTGCCAGAGGAAGAACAAGTAGGGCAATTCGCTCTAGCATTTCAGTCTCTGATCGTAGTCAATCATATCATGTCAACCAGGTCCCCGCTCAAAGTCTTTGCCTTTTTACCACGACCAGGAATTCATTTTTGCCAGTAGCTTCATTGCTTGCATTCCCTCACTCATGGGAGGGCATAGACAGAATCTTGTATATTATGGCTTCATAGCTTCTTGCCCCACTAACCTCCGACTCCCTACAACCACGTTGAATCGGATTTTGGACAAGGTCCAGCATTTTCTCATGGTAGAAGATTTAGATAGTAGGTCGGTCTTCACGTCTCAAGCGTAAAAACAATTCTCAGGGGCGCACAGTAGAACAAAGCGCGGATAGCTGTTGTCTGGGTAACTATTCAAGGATTCTCTTCCTATCTACATGGTTCTTTTTGGCCCTCATTCCTGCATAGTCTAGGCAGTTAGGCTTTGGTCCCACGATCTCCTGACGCTAGGGCATTGCCAGTACTCGCACTAGAACCAAACTTTATACGTTTTAGTTGGTTTTTATGATCCATTTCACAACGTATTCTCGGTCCTCCATTCCGCTTTGGTGCAGTATCCGCAATATTGAGCATCATGTCTCTGGCCTTGTCATCCACAAGATGGGTTGTAGGTTTCCTACTGGTCTTGCCTCACATACCCCGAATTTTCGCTCTAGATCCCGGATGCCTTGCAGTTGGCTTGGGGATTAGTTTGTACATGCCATTCAAATTCCTTTTCTACCCTACTTGGCTTAGTTTTTGCCCACTTATAGGCCTACCCACGATCATGGCTTAGGGCACACAACAAGCCATTTAGGCAGGTCAGCTAAGACACGCCTAGCTGGGTTAGGTTGTTCCCGTTATTTTCTCCCTAGGGTTCTTCGGATACCTCTTGGCCGTAGCCATGACCACAAGTTGGTAAGGCTGATTAGTCAGCCTGCATTTGTGGGAGGGGCAGAGGCTCTTCATATACGAGCCACACCCTCACTCACAGGTGTGTGTTTTCAGGTGCCCCACCCTCCCTCCCTCCCTTATCTTCTCATTTCCACAGGGTATGCCCACTTATAGGCCTACCCACGATCATGGCTTAGGGCACACAACAAGCCATTTAGGCAGGTCAGCTAAGACACGCCTAGCTGGGTTAGGTTGTTCCCGTTGTTTTCTCCCTAGGGTTCTTCGGATACCTCTTGGCCGTAGCCATGACCACAAATATATATATATATATATATATATATATGGGCTGACAGGCACCGTGGAGCACCTACACTGTCATCCCGCAGAGCAGAGTTTGGAGTCTGTTTTGAAGGCACCATGTGTTCTGGAGTTACACAGAACTTCCAGTAAACTTACCCCACAAAACGAATGCAGCTGTGCTTCATCTTTGTGGACTTGACATAGAAAATCAGATCCTGTAGGTTCCAGAAAAACGTACAGCAATCCGCTCCTCTATAATGCAGATGTCTGTGGGGGGAGAAAATTTCAGGGCTTTCAGGGAAAGATGGGGTAGATAGATTATAGCATGATGGACAACATGTACCGTATATCTATCTACCCCATCTCTCCCTGGAAGCCATGCATTATTCTACCCCTCCAGACCTCTGCATTGTATAGAACCAGATTACCTACGTTTTTCATGAACTTAAAGGGAACCTGTCATCAATTTTATGCTGCCCATACTCACAACAGAATTAAGTAAAGACAGGTGAATTGATTTTAGCGGTCTGTCATTTAAAAATTAAAAATAAGTGGTTGCCGAGAACCAACATCACAATCATTGCAGACTGGGCCTGGATAAGAGTCATGGCCACCTGAGAAGAGTAATGGTTATTCATAAATTCTTGCTCTCTCTGCCCACTTGTTGATGATTGACAGTCTTCTACCAAGTTTTCTCCCTTTCTCTCTAGGAGAGAACAGCCAATTATCAGCAGATGGGCAGGGAGTGCAAATTATGAATAAGATTGAAGATGGTCAGTCAGGAAGAGACAGGGGTGCCTCCCTGAGTTACTGCTCAATTAAACAATAAAGAAAAACTATGGGGGGCAGTATACTAGATAAAATATCACTTTTATTAATTAATAGGAGATAAAAAACGGCCCCTACAGACAAACTACAAGTAAGACATGTACACACACACACACACGCTGGTGCAATGGAGAGACCAGTTGAGTACAAATAAGATGTGGGTAGTGGGCTGGACCAATGGTGGCAGACCGGGCACAACTGTGTCAAATAAGATCAGCTAGCCCTATTGCCTCCCTGCTTGTCCTGGACCGCCCTACAAAATGTGTCCATGGGACGGGGTCCAAAAAAGCCCCGTAAGGGGTGGCCTTGACTGGAACTCTCTTCCTGTATAAGTGACCCTGTTGAGGCCCTGACACAGGGAGAACACAGACCGTCCAAAGGGACGTAAAACACACAATAAAAAAAATAAAAAAAAGTAACCCCACCAACAGATATATCCACTAAAGAGGGGGATAGGGTGGCGGTTATACTTATGTGTCCCGACGCGTTTCTTCACAGGATGCCCCAGGATTCATCAGGGGACACGGGGCAATTACTGCAGGCAGAGTATGGCTGAGTCTGAGGATCACATCAAAAGTGCAAAAAATTGAATAATTACAATGACATAACATAGATGAGCCCCGATGTCGTCAGCCCTCATGGGACCATGGAGGCAAATCACTTACATTTTTGTTTGGCAGCGGTCGGCGTATGGCTCTAAGTCCACCATCAAGCTATGACCCAGGGTGGTGGTGTCCGCAGTGGTGGGGTGACCGGCAACTGACGGGGCGACTAACGCCCCCTTATATAGGCTGTAGGGCCACGTGCAATTTTCCGAGAGCCTCCGGCGCCCCTTGATGACGTCACGAGAGAAGTGCCAGTCATCAGGTCATGTGACCGGAGGGATCGCAATCGCGCATGCGCAGAAACACTTCCATGCGCTTCAGGGGCCCAGGTGGAACGCACAGCTGTATTTCCGCACCACGTGATCGCCGCGATGCGCCCATCTCATAGGCTGTTGTACCATCGCGGGGGTCACGTTATCGGAGCGCAGCAGAACCAAGCTGTCCCCGGTGATCGAGACAAGCCCTGTCAGGCTACATATCCATGAAGGATGGTATCACCTTGGGACATTTAAAAGGGACATGCACAACCGCTCCTTCGGTCTGCATGATATGTTAGCTTGGTTGCCCCCTCACAAGGGTATATCAATGGGAGGGGCTAAACTCCAGTAATTTAGGAGAATCAGATCAAGGCAGGGCCAGGGGGGGGGAGCAGTAACCCGCTCTTTGGTCTAGTAAGGCCATACCCTCCCCGTCCCTCATATGTAAGGGGAATATGACAGTATGTGTCCACTGTTCCCCTATTGGACCAGAAATATATACAGGGGTTAAATGACCAGGAAAACCTATGCTAGGGATCAGACTGGAAGAAAATGGTATTTAGAGGAAGCAACTGAAGTTTAATTGCTCATTTAAGCCATGGGGGGCGACCGTATTCAAGGTGAAAGTCCACCAGCACTCCCTTTGTAAGAGGAGTCTATTCCAGTCTCCCCCCCCGTGTGGGTTTGAGCACCCGTTCGATGGCCATAAAACTAATGGCTGAGGTACGTCCGTCATGGGATACCTGTACATGGCGTGCTATGGGGGTTTCTTTATTATTTCGGATATCCCCAAAATGCTCCCCCATGCGTTTGCGTAACTCCCTAAACGTTTTGCCTATATAGCGAAGTCCATATATACATGTTGCCAGGTAGATCACACCTGCCGTGCGGCAATTCATAAAGCCCTTTATTTGGTAGACGGTATTGTTTGGTTCCCCAACAAAGGTCTTTCCTTGTGAAAGACTGCCGCAGAAACTACAATGTCCACACCTGTGGCATCCTGTCACGGGTGTGTTCAGCCACGTCCGTGGTTTTGCTGATGGGGCAAAGTGGCTGTGCACCAGTCTGTCTCGCAGATTGTTGCCTCTTTGAAAGGTCAGTGAGACAATAGGACTTAGCACATCGGAGAGGTCGGGGTCCATCAAGAGTGTCTCCCAGTGTCGTGCCAGGATTTGCCTCACTTGAGAGGCCGCTGCATCAAATGTTCCAATCACCCGGACAGTACCTTGAGATTCCTTCACCCTATTAGTTGAGGGGTGGAGAAGTTCAGTCCGCGTGCATAATTTGGTTTTTTCATACGCCAGTCTGAGGGTCCTATCAGGATACCCTCTCTCCTGGAATCTTGATCTCAGGTCCTTCGCATGGCGCTTGAAATCACTGGACAATTGCGTTTCAGTCTCAAGTACTGTCCGGTCGGAATTCCTCTCTTGAGGGGCACAGGGTGGCAGCTGTCCCACCTAAGTAGGGAGTTGGTGGAGGTGGGTTTACGATATATGGATGTGCCAAGGCCGCCCTTCCCGTTCCTGCAGATAACAACGTCCAGAAACGGGAGGCGGTCTTTAACAATCACCGAGGTGAACCTCAGGTTGAAGCTGTTTATGTTCAATTCCGAGACAAACCTCTCAAAGTCGCTCTCTGGTCCGCTCCACAGCATGAAAATATCGTCGATGTAGCGTGACCAGAGAGCAACCATGCCGGCGAACCATGGTGACAGTTCGGAAAACACCACAGACTCCTCCCACCAGCCCAGGAGCTAGTTAGCATACGATGGGGCACAAGAACTACCCATCGCGGTGCCCCTGAGCTGGTGGTATATACGTCCGTCGAACTGGAAAAAGTTGCTCACCAAAATGAACCTTAGCAGTTTGAGAGTAAAGGTGTTGTGCTGCCTAAATTGTTGACCCCTGGTCTTAAGGTAGTGACTGCTTGCTTCCAGACCTCGCTCATGTGGAATGGAGGAGTATAGGGCCTCTACATCCACAGAGGCCAAAAACCAGTGTGGCTCGATGCAAATGTCCTCCAACTTCCCCAATAGATCCCCAGTGTCCCTAATGTGAGACGGCAATGATGATACAAACGGGCGTAGCACCTTGTCCACATATATGCCACAGTTTTGGGACAAACTTCCGACCCCTGAGACAATTGGGCGTCCCCTGATAGGAGTGGTCTCCTTATGCACTTTAGGCAGGCAATAGAAGGCAGCCGTGACCGGGTGGAGTGGGTACAGAAACTCATATTCATCACCACTGATCAGGGAGGCTTTTTTTGCTTTTTCAAGGATGTGTTTCAGAGTCCCCTGTAGGTTAATGGTAGGGTTGCTGGGGAGTGTTTCATACCCCATCCCATCCTCCAGGATTGACAAACACATTCTTCTATAGGCCGGCATATCCATTACCACGATATTGCCCCCCTTATCTGAAGGCTTGATGATGATATCTTTATCGCTTTCAAGATCTGCGATTGCCATCCTCTCCTCCCTGCTGCAGTTAAATCTGGGTGGAATATGGTGTATGGTGGTCATATCTGCGGTGACATGTTGTAAAAACAAATCCACGCAGGATACGTCACCCATCGGAGGCATTCTAACGCTTTTATTTTTTAGGGATGTAAAGGGGCCTAGCCCTACAGCATTAGGTGGTGATCGGTCGAGGTTAAAGAGGAGATGGACGTCCTTTAGAATCTCTACAGGGACACCCAGTTCACGGCTTTCCTTCCTATCCTTGAGTTTATGGAATTTGTGCCATTTTAATCTTCGGGCAAAAAGGTGGAGGTCCCTCGTCCACCTAAACATATTGAACTTGTTCGTTGGAACAAACGATAACCCACGTCCCAACAGTTTGAGTTCTACTTGTGAGAGTACGCGGGAAGAGAGATTTATTACCCGTTTGTCTGAGGAAGGAAGGGAGTCTCGTGTGGCCTCTATGACTGGATGTTCCGACTCCTTAGGGGGTAGTAGTGTGCCCCCTGGTCTAAAAAAGGGGAGCCTGATGTCTGTGCCGGGGGATTTTGGAGGGGGATTTGTGGATTCTGTCTTGGGCGATTGTTGCGTCCCCTAGCTCTATATGACCCACGTCCACGCCCCTTGTTCTTGGGGAATCTTTCCCTCTCCACGTCAGATGCTTCCGTGTCCGTGGAGGAAAGATCTGTATTCTGAGTAACTGGTGGGTTAGTCAGAAATTGATATGCCCTATTATCACGGAAGTCCTGAGAGTCCCTATTAAATTGCTTATGTTTGCGGTCCTTCAATTGATATTGAAACCGCTCCACCGTATCCTGCAATTGTATCTCCTTGGTCGGGAATTCTGGTTCAGACTGGAACTTCTTGGCTATCTTGATTTGTTCATTGAGACTGCTTTCTGCTCTACTCAGGACCAGCCTCTCTTCATACAAGAGGAGCTGCATTAATCTTAGAGAACTTGATGTTGCCTCCCTTTCCCATCTCTTCAGGAACTCAGGGTTCCTAATGCGGTGTGCAGGAGTCAGAGTTATACGAAGACCCCTAGGCACAATTCCCTGTTTAATGTAGTGCTCCAGGCCCTGCGCCTCCCACCAAGAGCTATTATGTTCCCTATAGAGACGGGTAAGTTCTGAAAATGCTCCATTCAGGGTAGGGGTGTATTTCTTCTGAACAAAGGATTGCTCAGAGAAAACCACACTGGCCTCTGATACCCAGATGTTCCTGTCTAACCATGTGCTCAGAAATCTGGACATTCCCCTGATAGTACTAAATAAGAATGAAGATGGTCAGTCAGGAAGAGACAGGGGTGCCTCCCTGAGTTACCGCTCAATTAAACAATAAAGAAAAACTATGGGGGGTAGTATACTAGATAAAATATCACTTTTGTTAATTAATAGGAGATAAAAAAAACGGCCCCTACAGACAAACTATAAGTAAGACATGTACACACACACACGCTGGTGCAATGGAGAGACCAGTTGAGTACAAATAAGATGTGGGTAGTGGGCTGGACCAATGGTGGCAGACCGGGCACAACTGTGTCAAATAAGATCAGCTAGCCCTATTGCCTCCCTGCTTGTCCTGGTCCGCCCTACAAAATGTGTCCATGGGACGGGGTCCAAAAAAGCCCCGCAAGGGGTGACCCCGACTGGAACTCTCTTCCTGTATAAGTGACCCTATTGAGACCCTGACACAGGGAGAACACAGACTGTCCAAAGGGACGGAAAACACACAATAAATAATAAAAAACTATTTATTATGAATTATGAATAACCCTGATTCATAATAATAACCATGAATAACCATGACTCTTCTCAAGTAGATTTGACTCTCTTCAAGGCCTGTGCTGCAATGATTATGATGCTGGTTTTCAGCAACCACTTACTTTTAGCTCATGAGTGACACACCGCTGAAATCAGCATTTCTGTTACTATTTTATTCTGCCCTCAGTGAGGTCAGCATAAAGTTGATGACAGGTTCCCTTTAAAGGAATATGAATTTATATGTCAAGTCCACAAAGATGAAGCAAAGCTGCATTTGTTTTGTGGGGTAAGTTTATCGGCTGTTCGATGTAACTTGAGAAAACATAATGCCTTCGAAACAGACTCCAAACTCCGCTCTGCTGGATGACAGTGTAGGTGCTCCCCGGTGCTTGTCAGCCCCTTCCTGGTGAAGTCTGCCCCAGGCTGTGTGATACTACCCCACGTGTGTAGCCAAGCCTCACAGCTAAAGGCTTATTCTGCTGCATGAGCTGCGGTCGATGATCCGGGCTGCGCACTGGTGGCAGCCACCAAGGACCCCGCCAGCAGCCGGGGACTGTGACTGAGTCATCACCGAGGGGAGAGAAAATTCTCCCAACTGCAGAGCCGGGGACACTTCCACACCCGGGCCGAGGCAAGCTGGTTCCTCACTGGCTTCTGTGCTTTGGTGGGCAGAGGAAGGCTGGGTGCTGCCGATGGCTGGAGCACGACATGTGTGTGTCGCTGATCATGTATGGGCCGTGCGATCCGCAGTAACCATGCCTCTTCAAGATAAAAGGAGGATAACAGAGCCACTGCTAAACCACGCCAGTCTTGCTGCCCTCTGGCTTGGAGAAATCAGCACACGGGGCGGCAGGCTGAGTTACCGCAGTGTTCTTCTCTAGACTCGATGTGCCCGATATGGAAACTGAGAGCAGATCGGTGCAGGCAGCGTGTGGAGCTAATGTCGTACTAATTTATTGTTTAGTAGAAAATTGCGGCACACAGCTTCTTAGACTTGCAATTATTCAAGGTTTTATTGTATAGTACCACTTTACATCATTAACATAATCCAGTTACAGTCCCCATATTATAATGGTAGTCACAACCGGTAAGTATGATGACCGAACGTTTCGGCCAGAATGGCCTTCTTCAGTGGTCAAAATCTATAATTAAAGTAACAAAGATGATGAGTGACCTAATTTGAAATGAGAAATATATAAATAAAAAAAATAAAAAAATTGCAAAAGCATGTATAATTAGAGGGGGCAGAAGATGCACTTGTCAAATTATCATATATGTATGCAGCTCCTAGTATGTTGTGCTAAATATCATTGAGAAACATAAAAGAACTGCAAGGGGCAAATGAATGTAACAAGGGTGAGAGGAGGGAAGGACAGGTAGTAAAATAATATGGGGATACAGTGGTCAGCATTTGGAGGCACGGTGATCAAAGAGAGGCACTATGAAGAGTTATGGAGACAATATAGTAGGGTCACAGAAGTGCGGACCAATGTCATGGTCAAAAGCACTATGAAAAGTTATGAAAACAATATAGCAGGGTCACAGAAGTGCAGGGAATGTCATGGTCAAGGATGAATTATGCTGCCGACATTAAGAGCTGGAGTTATGGGAGGCAGGATTCTTACCTGGAACAAACTGTGGTAGGGTGCGCTGGATTACAGGCTAGTGCCTGTGTGTGCGTCTATTTAACCAGCTCAGCTCCCCTAGCTTAAACCCCCTTAATGACCAGACCACTTTTTACAATTCTGCACTACACTACTTTCACGGTTTATTGCTCGGTCATACAACTTACCACCCAAATAAATTTTACCTCCTTTTCTTCTCACTAATAGAGCTTTCATTTGGTGGTATTTCATTGCTGCTGACATTTTTACTTTTTTTGTTATTAATCAAAATTTACCAAAATGTTTGCAAAAAAATGACATTTTTCACTTTCAGTTGTAAAATTTTTCAAATAAAACTACATTTCTATATACATTTTTCGCTCAATTTATTGTTCTACATGTCTTTGATAAAAAAATGCAATAAGTGTATATTGGTTTGCGCAAAAATTATAGCGTTTAAAAACTATGGTACAAAAATGTGAATTTCCACATTTTGAAGCAGCTCTGACTTTCTGAGCACCTGTCATGTTTCTTGAGGTTCTACAATGCCCAGACAGCAGAAACACCCCACAAATGACCCCATTTCGGAAAGTAGACACCCTAAGATATTCGCTAATGGGCAAAGTGAGTTCATAGAACTTTTTATTTTTTTTAAAACAAGTTAGCGGAAAATTCTGATATTTTGTTTTTTTCTTACAAAGTCTCATATTCCACTAACTTGTGACAAAAAATAAAAACTTACATGAACTCACTATGCCCATCACAAAATACCTTGTGGTGTCTTCTTTCCAAAATGGGGTCACTTGTGGGGTATTTATACTGCCCTGGCATTTTAGGGGACCTAAAGCGTGAGAAGTAGTTTGGAATCCAAATGCGTAAAAAATACCCTGTGAAATCCTAAAGGTGCTCTTTAGAATTTGGGCCCCTAGGCTGCAAAAAAGTGTCCCACATGTGGTATCTCCGTACTCAGAAGAAGTAGGGCAATGTGTTTTGGGGTGTGTTTTTACATATACCCATGCTGGGTGAGAGAAATATCTCTCTAAAAGTCAACTTTTACCATTTTTTTAAACAAAGTTTCATTATAGAGAGATATTTCTCTCACCCAGCATGGTTATATGTAAAAAGACACCCCAAAACACATTCCCCTACTTCTCCTGAGTACGGCAATACTACATGTGTGACACTTTTTTGCAGCCTAGGTGCGCAAAGGGGCCCAAATTCGTTTTAGGGGGGCATTTTTAGCCATTTGGATTCCAGACTTCTTCTCACGCTTTAGAGCCCCTAAAATGCCAGGGCAGTATAAATACCCCACATGTGACCCCATTTTGGAAAGAAGGCACCCCAAGGTATTCCGTGAGGGGCATGGCGAGTTCATAGAAGTTGTTTTTTTTTTGCACAAGTTAGCGAAAATTATTTTATTTATTTTTTTCTCACAAAGTCTCCCTTTCCGCTAACTTCAGTTCAATCTTTCATGGACTCACTATGCCCCTCAGTGAATACCTTGGGATGTCTTCTTTCCGAAATGGGGTCACATGTGGGGTATTTATACTGCCCTGGCATTTTAGGGGCCCTAAAGCGCGAGAAGAAGTCTGGAATATAAATGTCTAAAAATGTTTACGCATTTGGATTCCGTGAGGGGTATGGTGAGTTCATGTGAGATTTTATTTTTTGTCACAAGTTAGTGGAATATGAGACTTTGTAAGAAAAAAAAAAAGAAAAAAAAAGAAAATTTCCGCTAACTTGTGCCCAAAAAAAATTCTTCTATGAACTCGCCATGCCCCTCAAAAGTGATCTTTTTATAGCGCCACAGCGATTTTACAGTGTTTTTGCAGTGATCAGAAAAAACTAAAAATTCTGTCACTGCGGTGGGGTGGACTGAACGCAAGTGTGCGCACAAGATCAGGCCTGATCGGGCGAACACTGCGTTTTTTTGTAGAGCCTATAGAACATGCCCTATTCTTGTCCGGAATTGCGGACAAGAAAATACATTTTCTATATAGTTCCGGCAATGTGCGGATCCGCAAAACGCGGAAAGCACATTGCCGGTGTCAGTGTTTTGCGGATCCTCGGTGTCCGTGTTTTGCGGATCTGTGGATTTGCGGATCCGCAAAACACATACGGACATCTGAATGGAGCCTTACAGGGGGGTGATCAATGACAGGGGGGTAATCAGGGAGTCTATATGGGGTGATCACCACCCTGTCATTGATCACCCCCCTGTAAGGCTCCATTAAGACGTCTGTATGTGTTTTGCGGATCCGCAAAAGACATACGGACATCTGAATGGAGCCTTACAGGGGGGTGATCAATGACAGGGTGGTGATCAAGGAGTCTGTATGGGGTGATCAGGGGTTAATAAGTGACAGGGGGGGGGTGTAGTGTAGTGGTGTTTGGTGTTACTTTACAGAGCTGCCTGTGTCCTCTGGTGGTCGACCCAAGCAAAAGGGACCAGGTAGCAGGTATATTAGACGCTGTTATCAAAACAGTGTCTAATATACCTTTTTAGAGGTAAAAAAAAAATCGCATCTACAGCCTGCCAGCGAATGATCGCCGCTGGCAGGCTGTAGATCCACTCGTTTACCTGCCGATCCTGTGAACGTGCGCGCCTGTGTGCACGCGTTCACAGGTAATCTCGCGTCTCGCGAGAGGACGCGCCGGCGCGTCCAGGAGGAATAACAGGGCCGCCGCCAGGACGCAATCCTGCGTTCGGCGGTCCTGAGCTGGTTTAAGTGTGCCGGTGTACGGGCGATATCCGGCACGTGATTCGGAAATCACGTGACCGGAAGTACTGCTATGCATTCCACCAGCGTGTCAGGTGCCTCCAGCTTCCTGTCATATGTGCTTGTGATGTGTGAGGGGGCGGAAAAGAAACAAATAGTCGTATATAGAGTAAATTTGGTTGTATGAGGTGTATAGATGGAGACTAATTGTTGCCTATCTTAATACACATAAATATGTGAGCCAAATCTTGCCTTTGTGTTAGTGGCAAAATACATGTTCATACATATGATCACCGTGCAGCATAAAAAGGAGAACAAATAATTAGTACAATATACATGGTAATATCCACATATGCATATATGAATCTTATTTCAAAATTACTAATCTATATAACTGACCTATGTTTATAAGATTAGGTTATATTCATATTAACTAATCTCATATATTGCGGAAGTACATGAGTACATGAACTAATAAAGAGGATAAGGAAAGGGAGGGGGAGGAAAAGAGGCAAAATATACCAGATTATACCATATTCGTAATTATGATCCTCAACCAACAGAGTGGGTTAAGGAAGGGAGGAGGGAAACCAAATATATGTCACCCTTCCTGGATATTGGAAATTATATCAGCGTGTCTGGAAAAAATGAAAATGAGAAAAAAGTTAAACACGTAAAAAGTTCTATATATTAATAAAGAAATCGCATTCCCAATTTAAACAGTTGGATGATAAAGTTCCAAGCTTGTGGATCCAATGTGCCTCTCGCTGTTTAAGCAATAGGGTTCTATCACCGCCGCTTCTAGGTGGATCCACTTGTTCACGTATTTGAAACCGTAGTTGTGAAACTCGGTGTCTTTCATCCTTGAAATGATGTGGGACGGGTAGCATGATGTGCTCGAGTCTCCCCGACATATGCTAACCCGCATGGGCATTTAAGCAGATAGACTACGAAACTCGAGTCGCACATGAAAAATTCCTTGATAGGGAAAGGCTGTCCAGTACGTGGATGAGTGATGTATTCGCCCTTAATTACGCTTGAGCACTGTGCACAGTGTAGGCAAGGAAAAGTTCTACGTCGTTGGCTCCTCAAAATTGTCTGTCTAGGTATTTTGGTAAAGCTACCTATATCCGCTCTCACCAATTTGTCCTTAATATTTTGTGGTCTCTTATAACAAGTAATGGGTGGTTGATGAAATTCCTCTATGTGTGGGTATGCTTTGTTCAACAGGGGCCAATGTTTCCGTAGGGCCTGGTGTATTTTGGGTATTAGGGGATATTTTGTGACACACGCTATACGTTTTGAATTGGTTGCTCGTGGTTGACCAGTCTCTCCTAGGCTCTGCCTAGCTGCATCAAGTATATGTTGTGGATAACCCCTCATATGAAACTTGTGTGTCATCTCACTACTTTCTACTTTTGTGTCGTTATTGGAAACTATGCGATCGACTCGCATATATTGTGATTTAGGCAAGGAATTCTTGGTGGAGCTAGGGTGACAGCTGTAATGAAGAAGGCTATTGCGATCTGTTGGTTTATGAAATAGATCTAATGTGATAAGGCCCTCTTAATCCAACTTGACCAATGTGTCCAGGAAGCTAATAGCCTCCTGACTTGTGTGCATGGTAAAACTCAATTTCGGATAAATCTGATTAAGGTCCTGTACAAACTCGTGAATGAAAGCTATAGGGACCCTCCATATGCTAAAAATATGGTCTATAAAACATAGCCAAATGATGGAGAATTCCTGAAACAAAGGATGTGTTTATACAAAAGTCTCCTCGAATGATGCCATAAATGCGTTAGCATATGGAGGGGCCACATTCGACCCCATTGCGGTGCCCCTTTCCTGGCCATAAAAAGTGTCGCCAAACATGAAGACATTTTTTGTTATAATGATCCTCAAAAGTTCAAGACAAAACTCTTGTTATTCTACTTGTAATTCTGATTGTGCTTGTAACAATCTGGCTGTGGCCTGAATACCCTTATCATGCTCTATAGATGTGTAAATGCTATTAACAACATCAAGTGTCACTAGTGTGCAATGTGATGGGATGTTCAATTGACGTATTTTAGACAGGAAATCAGATGTGTCTAGTATGAAAGATCTGGAATTTTTGGTAAGTGGTGTGAGGATTTTCTCCATGTAAATCGCCATGGGTGAGAAAATTGAATCACTAGAGGCTACTATGGTGAGTCCTGGGGGGTTATTCAAATTTTTATCAATCTTGGGTAATGTATAGAAGACCGGAATAATCGGGTTCTGTTTGGTAAGGAAGATGGCAGTTTTGGTGTCGATGATCCCTCTGCTGGAATATGTTGAAATAATGTTCGAGATGAGTCCCTAGATCCGTCTTGTAGGGTTCTCAAATAGAATCTCATAAGTGAAATCATCGGCTAACTGTCTCCTAATTTCCCTAAGATAGTCTGCATTGTCTATTACCACTAATGCGCCACCCTTGTCGGCTGGTTTAACTGGTTGGCTGGTTTAATGATAAGGTCCTTGTGTTCTTGTAAGGATTTAAGGGCCATACTTTCTTCAATCGTTAGGTTGTTGGTATGTCTATATTGTCCTAAAGTATTCTTGTTTAATATAT
The DNA here is from genome assembly GCF_014858855.1 of Bufo gargarizans. Lineage (NCBI taxonomy): Eukaryota > Metazoa > Chordata > Amphibia > Anura > Bufonidae > Bufo > Bufo gargarizans. The sequence continues at coordinate 83,229,105 of NC_058085.1, read as the reverse complement.
CTTTAATCATGTTTTGTGAGAGGGATATATAGGTCTATACTGGATGCTTGTTCCTGGGAGGCATAAACAAGCTTTTGTTCCTGAGTCCTTGTGTGTCGATGGATAATGGGTTGGGAAAATCCGCGAGAATGGCCGGTTTGGTATTGTTTTCATAACTTCTCATAGTGCTTTTGACCATGACATTGGTCCACACTTCTGTGATCCTACTATATTGTCTCCATAACTCTTCAAAGTGCCTCTCTTTGATCACCGTGCCTCCACATGCTGACCACTGTATCCCCATATTACTTTACTACCTGTCCTTCCCTCCTCTCACCCTTGTTACATTCATTCACCCCTTGCAGTTCTTTTGTTTCTCAATGATATTTAGCACAACATACTGGAGCTGCATACATATATGATAATTTGAAAAGTGCATCTTCTGCCCCCTCTAATTATACATGCTTTTGTAATGTTTTCATATTTTTTTTTATATATTTCTCACTTGAAATTAGGTCACTCATCATCTTTGTTACTTTAATTATAGATTTTGACCGCTGAAGAAGGCCATTCTGGCTGAAACGTTCGGTAATCATACTTACCGGTTGGGAGTACCATTATAATATGGGGACTGTAACTGGATTATGTTAATGATGTAAAGTGATACAATAAAACCTTGAATAATTGAAAGTCTAAGAAGCTGTGTGCCGCAATTTTCTACTATTGAGTTACGACTACAAAGTCCTTGCGGGCACCAGCCAATACGGAGTGCGGTACTTCACTTAGTGAGTACTAATTTATTGTGGCCTGTACAAACTTAAAATACAGTTGATAAACAGTTTTGTCAAAGGAAAATATTGCTTTTTATATGTTTGGGAGCAAATTCCTGCTCTAGACGACGAACCTGCTGCTTTCAGAGGTGTCTGTTTATTTTTGTTGTTGCCCAGGTCTGGTGGGGGCCCATTCCTGGGAACACATTCCTGCTGCAAGCAAAGAACTGGCTGCTGTCTGTTCCTGCTGAGTTATGCCGAACTATGTTTAGGCCTTAGACTAGTCCATTAACATGTACCTGTTGCTTCTGCTGTCTGTCCTGATCATGTTAAGTTGTGTGTCGGCCTTACACTCCACCGTTACCTTCATCTGCTGCTGCTGTCTGTCCTGATCTTGATGAGTTAGGCCCAGCTATGTGTATGCCCTGTACTACAGCGTTACCATTTCCCTGCTGCTGTCTGTTCTGTTCCTGTTTATTTACGCCAAAATATGTGTATGCTTTACACTACAGCGTTACCATTTACCTGCTGCAGTCTGTCCTGCTCCTGCTGAGTTTGGTCTAGCTAGGTTTAGGCCTTATACTATACCCTTAACAATTACCTGCTGCTGCTGTCTGTCCTGATCCTGCTGAGGACTACCATCCTGGACCACTTATTCGCCCTTTGACTTTATCAACTATCGAGTATTAGAATTCTCTTAAACTGGTGTGCATGCTTAATTTTTTGCGCATGTTCTCTGTTCATCATATAATGTCAATATTTACATATATAATATTTTTAATAAAATGCAAATCATGCAGTGTTACGCTTCATTCACCCCAAAAACTTTTTTAAATTTATTTTATTTTATCTGTTATTATTTTGCTTTACTTGGGATTTTGGCGGCCCTGGTGTGGTTCTTACTAAAACTAGGTTGGGACCGCATGTGTCCTTCCCCTTTCAAAAGGTCTTGTGCAGTTCACATTGTACAGGACTGATTGAGGACCCAAATTAAATTTTATTATTTTATTTTCTTGTTTGTTTTAATCAGGACTTAGGTTCTAACATAGTGTTGTCGGTCGTCCTGAACAGGATGCCTGAATTCCATGTTGACCTCTCCACATAGTTTGGTGTGACTGGCGTTATACTGATCTGTGTGGTAATCCTGTTTTGGGAATAGAGCGTTATTGCCACATGTATAAATCTATATATACACATTTTTATTTTATGCTACTTGACAACTATGAAATGATACTGTGCACATGAGATTTTTATAGAATCAAAGCTTTTTATTTTTCAATATAAACTGTGGTATATATAATATTCTTGAAGCCATGTCACCATTTTGGGAGTTATTCTTATTTTTTTCCAAGGTTTGCTATCATGTGACTGCAAAGACAGGATGTGTTTGTGGCTCATCTTGCATTCAGTTTCTGTTGTGAACATGTGATCTGTTATCATTTGAACATCCTGTATTTGGACACTATCGGCCTGTGTGTGTTCCTCCTTCGATGCAATAACATTATTGCATCACATTTTTCATTATGTAATGTGGAAGCAATGCGCCAACATGCGCTGTTAACCAAACGGGACGCTATATTGGATCCATGCTGGTTAGTTCTTGACCACCTCCATTATGTTTTTAATCGGTACACTGGATATTTTAATGACAAAATAGCTTTTTGACATATATTTAAAATCTGGAATTGTGATGAATTAAGGAGATAATATGAATTCACCTACTTTAATGGAAGTTAATTATCTCTTAACAGTATGGATACTTAAATATTATTGAATAAAAAAATTAAAAAAATCACCTGAGTTTGTAATTGGCACCATTCACTTTTATCACTGGCTTGAGAAAGGTCCCATTGTGTGGACTGAAACGTCGCTTTGGCTGAATAAATTTTCTTGAGGCCGTACCGTGTCATGCGTATATATATATATATATATATATATATATATATATACACACACACACACACATATATTATATTTTTTAATTTTCTTGTGGGCTTTACAATCTTAAAAATCCTTTAAAATACAAAAATGGCAAAGGAATTATATTGCAATTCCTGCTGCCAACAAAGAACATACTGCTGTCAGAAGTTTATACTTTTTTTTTTTTTTTTTGGGGGGTTGCCACGGTCTGGTGGGGGCCCATTCCTGGGAACATATTCCTGCTACAAACAAAGAACCGGTATGTGTAGGCCTTATACTACACCATTACCAATTACCTGCTGTTTTCAGTCCTGATGAGTGTGGTGGAGTTATGTGTAGGCCTTATACTACACCAATACCATTTATCTATGGATGTATGTGTGGTAGAGTTTGAGCGAGCTATGTGTAGGCCTTTTACTACACCTTTTACCATGTATCTGCTGCTGCTACTGTCTGTCCTGATCCTGCAGAGTTTTGTGTAGGCCGTTTACTCCACCATCACTTTTACCTGCTGCTGCTGTCTGTCCTGATCCAGATGAGTTTGCCCCAGGACTAAAGGGGCCTTCCTGCAACCTTATAGGTTAAAATTAATAAAAAAATCTAACAATATCTAAAAATGAAAGCACACATTATAATGTAAAGAAATATTTATTAACAATGTTGATTAGCAAATATGCCTTTAAGGCAACTTTTTTAGTTGTTTATGGAGGTCCAGCAACTCCTGAATCCCCTTATGGTGCAGCTCCTCCAGCTGATACTCCTTCTTATCCAGATGCCGCTGCTGCTGATGTAACCTCCTTTGCTGCTCCCGTATTATATTTTGCTGGGCGCTGATCTCCAGCATTGCCCTTTGGTCGGCCTGCTGCAGCTGCATAATTATTTTTTTTAATTTATCAATTACTGTTAGGATTTAAAAAATATTAAAATTTCTTTCAATTAAGATTAAGAGGCAATTAGATCATTGTGTGTAGTATTTGGTAAAGCACTGACAATTTACATTACAATTTGTTAGTTAATGATATTTATGATGATTATATAGCTTGTATTTAATTGGTTAGTTTGTGATAGTTATGTAGAGTATAATGTTATTTAGTTGTTTAGTTATTGTTTTTTTATGTAGATTACATAGTTAGTGTCCAGTATTGTTGTTTTCTATTACTGTAGTGTGTGTTGTCCCCTCATTTTTTGCCCTTGGTTTCTGTAGATGTTATGGATACAGAATTATATTGCTGTGTGCACATATTTACACTCCTGGTGGGGGCTGGTGACAACCTCCTCCTTTTCTTCCTCATCAGGAGCTGAGGGGGGGGGGGAAATGTGGCTGCAGAGAGGGACCAGCCTCTTCGGCCTCCACCTTTTCACCAACATCAGGTGGTGGTGGAGCATCTGCATGCTGGGGGGGTCAATCATGCTCTCCCTCCTCCTCCTCTAATACCGAGACCACAACCACCACCATATCCTCTGTAGAAGGCCTGCGCCATACAAAGGGAACTGGAATCCCTGTAATCGTATAATGTTCAGAATTTAGACAAACAACTCAGAACTCATAACAAATGCAAATTCACCCCTTAATGACTGGGTCAAAAAAAAAAAAAAAAAAAGGGAAAATAGAAAGGAAAGAGGGAAAAAGGAAAAGAAGGAAAAAGAAGGGAAAGGAAAAAGGAAACATTTTTTAAAAGGAAAGAAAAAAAGAGAAAAAAAAAAATAAAGAAAAACAAAAAAAAAAAGCATGAACAAGGTATGGCTCCAAAAGCTAGTATGCGCTCGGCTGACCTCTCAAGTCAGAAACTCGGGTCCAAAACTGTTGAAACAACAAAAATAGACCAGTTTTTGAGGTCTCCGAGGGTTAATACGAGGGGCGGACAAAAGGAACCTGTCACAAAAAAAAATGACGATTCAGAGATGACTGATTTAGAACCACAAAAAGCCTCTAGATACCCTCTTTTTCGGTCCTTAACTCTTTGGTACTATTTATGGATAAATGGCCAGAGTGTCCAACACTGATTATTGGCGACTTTAACTGTGTCATTGATCCTGTACGTGATAGGGTCTCTACGAGTGTCAGGAGTGACAGCCCGGTCCAGGGGTCTCCCCTGGCACGATTTTGCCTGGAGGCTGGATTTGAAGATGCATGGGAATATCTAGGACAGGGGAAAAGGGCTTTTTCATGTTTTAGCAAAGCAGGTAAATCGATGTCCAGAATAGATCTTGCATTGATAAGTAGGAAACACGTGAAATTGGTAAAGCGAATGAAATATGAAACGAGGTCAATATCGGATCACTCTCCGTTACTACTTGAACTCTGCCTATCTCAGGAAAGATATACACCAAAACCTCCTTTTAGACTAAATCCTTATTGGCTATCAGTTATAAAGACACATGAAATAATTCAAAATGAAATTGGCCGATTCTGGGATAATAACTATGGCTCAGCAAAAATTCAAGTGGTATGGGATACTTTTAAGGCGTATATGAGGGGATTGATGGTTAGTAACATCGCGAACCTTAGAAAGGAGTACGGGAAGAAACAGAAAAATCTAGAAGAACGTGTAGCACTGGCGACAGAATCCTTCTACATGAACAAGACGGAGGAGAACAGGGAAAATATGCAAAGAGCCACACAAATATATTCTAAGTTTTTATTGGACAAGGCCCAACAGAGCCTTTTCTTTAAAGGGCAAAAATACTTTACCGAGTCAGGGCGACCCGGTAAATTATTGTCCAGAGTAATTTCAAGTCAACAATCCAAAAAATATATAGATAAGGTTTGATTGATCGATGGTAGGATGGTCACTAGACAGGGTCCGGTAGAGAAAGCCTTTGTTGACTATTTCCTTGATTTGTATAAAGCCGATTCCAACATCACAGATGATAAGATAGATTTCTATCTTGACAGGATTATTGTTCCAACTATTACTGAGACGCAAAAGAAAGCACTTGAATTAGAGGTCTCAATTCAGGAACTTGAGGGAGCTATTAAATTATGTTCAGCTAACTCCACTCCTGGTTCAGATGGGCTCCCATATGAATTTTATAGTAAATATAAGGATTGCATTCTCCCGAGACTGCTGGAGGTCTTTGCTGAATCAATGGAGGATGGGAAGCTGCCAGATTCAATGATGGAGGCTGTAATAATATTAATTCCAAAAAAAGGCAAGGACCCTTTAGATTTAGAATCTTATAGACCAATCTCACTGCTTAATGCAGATGTAAAGCTTCTTGCGAGGGTCCTGGCTACAAGGCTTTCTAGGGTCATTTCCTCTGTTGTCCATCCGGATCAGGGTGGCTTTATCCAAAACAAGGGCACACATCATAATTTACATCGGCTTTTTTCTAATATTCAGGCCCCTGGGGGGACCGCTCGCTCCATCCTGTCATTGGATGCCTCTAAGGCCTTTGACAGGGTGGAGTGGCGCTTCCTCTGGAAGGTTCTGGCAAGGATGGGCTTTGGGGAAAAGTTTATACGTACTCTTAAGTTATTGTATAGATCTCCAAGGGCAAAATTGAGTCTTAATGGAATCCTGAGTAGTAGCATTGATTTAAATAGAGGCACGCGGCAGGGCTGTCCATTATCCCCCTTGTTATTTGATATTTATATCGAACCCCTTGCAATGGCCATCAGGCAGGATGATCAGGTTAAAGGATTTGGTACGTTAGGAGTACAAGACCGTATCTCCTTATATGCGGATGATGTTCTGTTTTTTATAGACCATACCGAAATTACTCTTCCTAGGATTATCCAAATGGTTAAAGTATTTGGTGAGGTGTCTGGTCTTCTTATAAACTGGGCCAAGACCAGCTTGATGCCATTAGACCCCCTGCCACATAAAGAGGTTCTTGTGACACAGTTAGACATTGTTGACACTTTCCAATATTCGGGTTTGACTATATCACCTCGGGTTGAAAATTTTGTACAACTTAATTTGATCCCCATAATGGTAAGGACTAGAGCTAAAATAGGGATCTGGCTGAGACTTCCCCTATCTAGAGCTGACCGAGTTTCACTAGTTAAAATGGTGATACTACCACAATTTCTTTATGTGCTCAGGAATACACCTATTTGGATACAAGATAAATATTTTAAACTCATGGAAAGAATAATTAATGATTTAATATGGGGAAGAAAGCGAGTTCGAATAAAGCTGGAATATTTGTACAGATCAGTGGAGTGTGGGGGTTTAAATCTCCCTTACTTTAAAGGGTACTTTATTGCAGCCCAGCTATTGATGTGCTATGAATCAGAGAACAGTGCATTGCTGGGGAAGTTGGTAACTAGCCATGCCCACAATAATATTTTTACCTTGTTGGAATCTGGTCTATTGAAGAATTATGAGCGTGGCTATAGAGAGACTATAAAATTGCTCCTGAAAGTGTGGGCGACAACTAGGACATGGTTGAAGGTTAGGAGTTCACTTACATTTACGCCCCTCTGGCATAACTTGTACTTACAAAGGCTAGATGATATTGCAGCTGACACATTTTGGCAGAAGAATAAAATTCTGTATATTTCACAGGTAGTTAAAGATAGAGAAATCAAACCATTTATAGAGATGACACATAATATAAGTAACCTTTCATGGTTTAGGTATTTTCAATTGCGTTCAGTACTATCCAGTTTGGATGATAAATTGGTGTTGGATATAGATAATTCATCCTTTTTGAATGATTGGGTAGGGGGTACACTGTCTAGAATTAGGGATGAGCGAACTCGAACTGTATAGTTCGGGTTCGTACCGAATTTTGGGGTGTCCGTGACACGGACCCGAACCCGGACATTTTCGTAAAAGTCCGGGTTCGGGTTCGGTGTTCGTCGCTTTCTTCGCGCTTTTGTGACGCTTTCTTGGCGCTTTTTGAAAGGCTGCAAAGCAGCCAATCAACAAGCGTCATACTACTTGCCCCAAGAGGCCATCACAGCCATGCCTACTATTGGCATGGCTGTGATTGGCCAGAGCACCATGTGACCCAGCCTCTATTTAAGCTGGAGTCACATAGCGCCGCCCGTCACTCTGCTCTGATTAGCGTAGGGAGAGGTTGCGGCTGCGACAGTAGGGCGAGATTAGGCAGATTAACTCCTCCAAAGGACTTGATTAACTGATCGATCTGCAGCTGTGGATCATTGAGCTGCTGATCCTCAATTGCTCACTGTTTTTAGGCTGCACAGACCGTTTGTCAGTCACATTTTTCTGGGGTGATCGGCGGCCATTTTGTGTCTTGTGGTGCGCCAGCACAAGCTGCGACCAAGTGCATTTAACCCTCAATGGTGTGGTTGTTTTTTGGCTAAAGCCTACATCAGGGTGAAGCTGTCACACCAAGTGCATTTAACCAGCAATAGTCTGTTCATTTTTTGGCCATATACAAAATCAGGGGCAAGCTGCGCCTGTCACCAAGTGCATTTAACCCTCAATGGTGTGGTTGTTTTTTGGCTAAAGCCTACATCAGGGTGAAGCTGTCACACCAAGTGCATTTAACCAGCAATAGTCTGTTCATTTTTTGGCCATATACTAAATCAGGGGAAAGGTGCGCCTGTCACCAAGTGCATTTAACCCTCAATGGTGTGGTTGTTTTTTGGCTAAAGCCTACATCAGGGTGAAGCTGTCACACCAAGTGCATTTAACCAGCAATAGTCTGTTTATTTTTTGGCCATATCCCAGTCTAATTCTGTCACTAAATCCATACCGGTCACCCAGCGCCTAAATACTAGGCCTCAAATTTATATCCCGCTTAATCTGTCCTTAGTGCTGTAGCTGGGCGAGTTATTTAGTGTCCGTTCAAGCACATTTCTTGTTCTGGGTTGAAATACAATTCCCAATTTAGCAATTTCATAATTTAGTGGTTTCTGCTATATCAGAGCTATTTGAAATCTATCCCTAAAAGGGTATATAATATTCAAGGTGCACATTGGGTCATTCAGAATAACTTCACACACACCCGCTACTGTGTATTTCCAAGTCTAATTCTGGCACTAAACCCATACCTGTCACCCAGCGCCTAAATACTAGGCCTCAAATTTATATCCCGCTAAATCTGTCCCTAGTGCTGTAGCTGGGCGAGTTATTTAGTGTCCGTTCAAGCACATTTCTTGTTCTGGGTTGAAATACAATTCCCAATTTAGCAATTTCATAATTTAGTGGTTTCTGCTATATCAGAGCTATTTGAAATCTATCCCTAAAAGGGTATATAATATTCAAGGTGCACATTGGGTCATTCAGAATAACTTCACACACACCCGCTACTGTGTATTTCCAAGTCTAATTCTGGCACTAAACCCATACCTGTCACCCAGCGCCTAAATACTAGGCCTCAAATTTATATCCCGCTAAATCTGTCCTTAGTGCTGTAGCTGGGCGAGTTATTTAGTGTCCGTTCAAGCACATTTCTTGTTCTGGGTTGAAATACAATTCCCAATTTAGCAATTTCATAATTTAGTGGTTTCTGCTATATCAGAGCTATTTGAAATCTATCCCTAAAAGGGTATATAATATTCAAGGTGCACATTGGGTCATTCAGAATAACTTCACACACACCCGCTACTGTGTATTTCCAAGTCTAATTCTGGCACTAAACCCATACCTGTCACCCAGTGCCTAAATACTAGGCCTCAAATTTATATCCCGCTAAATCTGTCCCTAGTGCTGTAGCTGGGCGAGTTATTTAGTGTCCGTTCAAGCACATTTCTTGTTCTGGGTTGAAATACAATTCCCAATTTAGCAATTTCATAATTTAGTGGTTTCTGCTATATCAGAGCTATTTGAAATCTATCCCTAAAAGGGTATATAATATTCAAGGTGCACATTGGGTCATTCAGAATAACTTCACACACACCCGCTACTGTGTATTTCCAAGTCTAATTCTGGCACTAAACCCATACCTGTCACCCAGCGCCTAAATACTAGGCCTCAAATTTATATCCCGCTAAATCTGTCCTTAGTGCTGTAGCTGGGCGAGTTATTTAGTGTCCGTTCAAGCACATTTCTTGTTCTGGGTTGAAATACAATTCCCAATTTAGCAATTTCATAATTTAGTGGTTTCTGCTATATCAGAGCTATTTGAAATCTATCCCTAAAAGGGTATATAATATTCAAGGTGCACATTGGGTCATTCAGAATAACTTCACACACACCCGCTACTGTGTATTTCCAAGTCTAATTCTGTCACTAAACCCATACCTGTCACCCAGCGCCTAAATACTAGGCCTCAAATTTATATCCCGCTAAATCTGTCCCTAGTGCTGTAGCTGGGCGAGTTATTTAGTGTCCGTTCAAGCACATTTCTTGTTCTGGGTTGAAATACAATTCCCAATTTAGCAATTTCATAATTTAGTGGTTTCTGCTATATCAGAGCTATTTGAAATCTATCCCTAAAAGGGTATATAATATTCAAGGTGCACATTGGGTCATTCAGAATAACTTCACACACACCCGCTACTGTGTATTTCCAAGTCTAATTCTGTCACTAAACCCATACCTGTCACCCAGCGCCTAAATACTAGGCCTCAAATTTATATCCCGCTAAATCTGTCCCTAGTGCTGTAGCTGGGCGAGTTATTTAGTGTCCGTTCAAGCACATTTCTTGTTCTGGGTTGAAATACAATTCCCAATTTAGCAATTTCATAATTTAGTGGTTTCTGCTATATCAGAGCTATTTGAAATCTATCCCTAAAAGGGTATATAATATTCAAGGTGCACATTGGGTCATTCAGAATAACTTCACACACACCCGCTACTGTGTATTTCCAAGTCTAATTCTGTCACTAAACCCATACCTGTCACCCAGCGCCTAAATACTAGGCCTCAAATTTATATCCCGCTAAATCTGTCCTTAGTGCTGTAGCTGGGCGAGTTATTTAGTGTCCGTTCAAGCACATTTCTTGTTCTGGGTTGAAATACAATTCCCAATTTAGCAATTTCATAATTTAGTGGTTTCTGCTATATCAGAGCTATTTGAAATCTATCCCTAAAAGGGTATATAATATTCAAGGTGCACATTGGGTCATTCAGAATAAGGCTACTTTCACACTAGCGTTCGGGCGGATCCGTTCTGAACGGATCCGCCCATAATAATGCAGACGGAGGCTCCGTTCAGTACGGATCCGTCTGCATTATTTTTAGCATAGAACAGCTAAGTGTGAAAATAGCCTAGTACGGATCCGTCCAGACTTTCAATGTAAAGTCAATGGGGGACGGATCCGCTTGACGATTGAGCCACATTGTGGCATCTTCAAACGGATCCGTCCCCATTGACTTACATTGAAAGTCTGGACGGATCCGCACGGATCCGCACGCCTCCGCACGGCCAGGCGGACACCCGAACGCTGCAAGCAGCGTTCAGCTGTCCGCCTGTCCGTGCGGAGGCGAGCGGAGCGGAGGCTGAACGCCGCCAGACTGATGCAGTCTGAGCGGATCCGCCTCCATTCAGACTGCATCAGGGCTGGACGGCTGCGTTCGGGTCCGCTCGTGAGCTCCTTCAAACGGAGCTCACGAACGGAAACCCGAACGCTAGTGTGAAAGTAGCCTAACTTCACACACACCCGCTACTGTGTATTTCCAAGTCTAATTCTGGCACTAAACCCATACCTGTCACCCAGCGCCTAAATACTAGGCCTCAAATTTATATCCCGCTAAATCTCTCGTTACCGCTGTCCTGTTGTGGCTGGGAAAGTTATTTAGTGTCCGTCAAAGCACATTTTTTGTTCTGGGTTGAAATACAATTCCCAATTTAGCAATTTCATAATTTAGTCGTTTCTGCTATATCAGAGCTATTTGAAATCTATCCCTAAAAGGGTAGATCATATTGAAGGTGCACATAGGGTCATTCAGAATAACTTCACACACACGCTACTGTGCATTTCCAAGTCTAATTCTGTCACTAAATCCATACCGGTCACCCAGCGCCTAAATACTAGGCCTCAAATTTATATCCCGCTGAATTTGAATACAATACATTGGGCCAAATAATATATTTGTTGTTGTGGTGAACCATAACAATGAGAAAAACATCTAGTAAGGGACGCGGACGTGGACATGGTCGTGGTGGTGTTAGTGGACCCTCTGGTGCTGGGAGAGGACGTGGCCGTTCTGCCACATCCACACGTCCTAGTGTACCAACTACCTCAGGTCCCAGTAGCCGCCAGAATTTACAGCGATATATGGTGGGGCCCAATGCCGTTCTAAGGATGGTAAGGCCTGAGCAGGTACAGGCATTAGTCAATTGGGTGGCCGACAGTGGATCCAGCACGTTCACATTATCTCCCACCCAGTCTTCTGCAGAAAGCGCACAGATGGCGCCTGAAAACCAACCCCATCAGTCTGTCACATCACCCCCATGCATACCAGGGAAACTGTCTCAGCCTCAAGTTATGCAGCAGTCTCTTATGCTGTTTGAAGACTCCGCTGGCAGGGTTTCCCAAGGGCATCCACCTAGCCCTTCCCCAGCGGTGAAAGACATAGAATGCACTGACGCACAACCACTTATGTTTCCTGATGATGAGGACATGGGAATACCACCTCAGCATGTCTCTGATGATGACGAAACACAGGTGCCAACTGCTGCGTCTTTCTGCAGTGTGCAGACTGAACAGGAGGTCAGGGATCAAGACTGGGTGGAAGACGATGCAGGGGACGATGAGGTCCTAGACCCCACATGGAATGAAGGTCGTGCCACTGACTTTCACAGTTCGGAGGAAGAGGCAGTGGTGAGACCGAGCCAACAGCGTAGCAAAAGAGGGAGCAGTGGGCAAAAGCAGAACACCCGCCGCCAAGAGACTCCGCCTGCTACTGACCGCCGCCATCTGGGACCGAGCACCCCAAAGGCAGCTTCAAGGAGTTCCCTGGCATGGCACTTCTTCAAACAATGTGCTGACGACAAGACCCGAGTGGTTTGCACGCTGTGCCATCAGAGCCTGAAGCGAGGCATTAACGTTCTGAACCTGAGCACAACCTGCATGACCAGGCACCTGCATGCAAAGCATGAACTGCAGTGGAGTAAACACCTTAAAACCAAGGAAGTCACTCAGGCTCCCCCTGCTACCTCTTCTGCTGCTGCCGCCTCGGCCTATTCTGCTGCTGCCGCCTCGGCCTCTTCCTCCGCCTCTGGAGGAACGTTGGCACCTGCCGCCCAGCAAACAGGGGATGTACCACCAACACCACCACCACCACCTCCGTCACCAAGCGTCTCAACCATGTCACACGCCAGCGTTCAGCTCTCCATCTCACAAACATTTGATAGAAAGCGTAAATTCCCACCTAGCCACCCTCGATCCCTGGCCCTGAATGCCAGCATTTCTAAACTACTGGCCTATGAAATGCTGTCATTTAGGCTGGTGGACACAGACAGCTTCAAACAGCTCATGTCGCTTGCTGTCCCACAGTATGTTGTTCCCAGCCGGCACTACTTCTCCAAGAGAGCCGTGCCTTCTCTGCACAACCAAGTATCCGATAAAATCAAGTGTGCACTGCGCAACGCCATCTGTGGCAAGGTCCACCTAACCACAGATACGTGGACCAGTAAGCACGGCCAGGGACGCTATATCTCCCTAACTGCACACTGGGTAAATGTAGTGGCAGCTGGGCCCCAGGCGGAGAGCTGTTTGGCGCACGTCCTTCCGCCGCCAAGGATCGCAGGGCAACATTCTTTGCCTCCTGTTGCCACCTCCTCCTTCTCGGCTTCCTCCTCCTCTTCTTCCACCTGCTCATCCAGTCAGCCACACACCTTCACCACCAACTTCAGCACAGCCCGGGGTAAACGTCAGCAGGCCATTCTGAAACTCATATGTTTGGGGGACAGGCCCCACACCGCACAGGAGTTGTGGCGGGGTATAGAACAACAGACCGACGAGTGGTTGCTGCCGGTGAGCCTCAAGCCCGGCCTGGTGGTGTGTGATAATGGGCGAAATCTCGTTGCAGCTCTGGGACTAGCCAATTTGACGCACATCCCTTGCTTGGCGCATGTGCTGAATTTGGTGGTGCAGAAGTTCATTCACAACTACCCCGACATGTCAGAGCTGCTGCATAAAGTGCGGGCCGTCTGTTCGCGCTTCCGGCGTTCACATCCTGCTGCTGCTCGCCTGTCTGCGCTACAGCGTAACTTCGGCCTTCCCGCTCACCGCCTCATATGCGACGTGCCCACCAGGTGGAACTCCACCTTGCACATGCTGGACAGACTGTGCGAGCAGCAGCAGGCCATAGTGGAGTTTCAGCTGCAGCACGCACGGGTCAGTCGCACTACAGAACAGCACCACTTCACCACCAATGACTGGGCCTCCATGCGAGACCTGTGTGCCCTGTTGCGCTGTTTCGAGTACTCCACCAACATGGCCAGTGGCGATGACACCGTTATCAGCGTTACAATACCACTTCTATGTCTCCTTGAGAAAACACTTAGGGCGATGATGGAAGAGGAGGTGGCCCAGGAGGAGGAGGAGGAGGAGGAGGAAGAGGGGTCATTTTTAGCACTTTCAGGCCAGTCTCTTCGAAGTGACTCAGAGGGAGGTTTTTGGCAACAGCAGAGGCCAGGTACAAATGTGGCCAGCCAGGGCCCACTACTGGAGGACGAGGAGGACGAGGATGAGGAGGAGGTGGAGGAGGATGAGGATGAAGCATGGTCACAGCGGGGTGGCACCCAACGCAGCTCGGGTCCATCACTGGTGCGTGGCTGGGGGGAAAGGCAGGACGATGACGATACGCCTCCCACAGAGGACAGCTTGTCCTTATCCCTGGGCAGCCTGGCACACATGAGCGACTACATGCTGCAGTGCCTGCGCAACGACAGCAGAGTTGCCCACATTTTAACCTGTGCGGACTACTGGGTTGCCACCCTGCTGGATCCACGCTACAAAGACAATGTGCCCACCTTACTTCCTGCACTGGAGCGTGATAGGAAGATGCGCGAGTACAAGCGCACGTTGGTAGACGCGCTACTGAGAGCATTCCCAAATGTCACAGGGGAACAAGTGGAAGCCCAAGGCCAAGGCAGAGGAGGAGCAAGAGGTCGCCAAGGCAGCTGTGTCACGGCCAGCTCCTCTGAGGGCAGGGTTAGCATGGCAGAGATGTGGAAAACTTTTGTCAACACGCCACAGCTAACTGCACCACCACCTGATACGCAACGTGTTAGCAGGAGGCAACATTTCACTAACATGGTGGAACAGTACGTGTGCACACCCCTCCACGTACTGACTGATGGTTCGGCCCCATTCAACTTCTGGGTCTCTAAATTGTCCACGTGGCCAGAGCTAGCCTTTTATGCCTTGGAGGTGCTGGCCTGCCCGGCAGCCAGTGTTTTGTCTGAACGTGTATTCAGCACGGCAGGGGGCGTCATTACAGACAAACGCAGCCGCCTGTCTACAGCCAATGTGGACAAGCTGACGTTCATAAAAATGAACCAGGCATGGATCCCACAGGACCTGTCCGTCCCTTGTCCAGATTAGACATTAACTACCTCCCCATAACCATATATTATTGGACTCCAGGGCACTTCCTCATTCAATCCTATTTTTATTTTCATTTTACCATTATATTGCGATGCTACCCAAAGTTGAATGAACCTCTCCTCTGCCTGTGTGCTAGGCCTAAATATATGCCAATGGACTGTTGCAGTGGTGGCTGACATGAAGCCTGATTCTCTGCTATGACATGCAGACTAATTCTCTGCTGACATGAAGCCAGATTGTCTGTTACGGGACCTCTCTCCTCTGCCTGGGTGCTGGGCCTAAATTTATGACAATGGACTGTTGCAGTGGTGGCTGACGTGAAGCCTGATTCTCTGCTATGACATGCAGACTGATTCTCTGCTGTCATGAAGCCAGATTGTCTGTTACGGGACCTCTCTGCTCTGCCTGTGTGCTAGGCC
This sequence comes from Bufo gargarizans, assembly GCF_014858855.1. NCBI lineage: Eukaryota > Metazoa > Chordata > Amphibia > Anura > Bufonidae > Bufo > Bufo gargarizans. The sequence goes on along the minus strand of NC_058085.1, from coordinate 83,213,593 downwards.
TAAATATATGCCAATGGACTGTTGCAGTGGTGGGTGACGTGAAGCCTGATTCTCTGCTATGATATGAAGACTGATTCTCTGCTGACATGAAGCCAGATTGTCTGTTACGGGACCTTTCTCCTCTGCCTGGGTTCTGGGCCTAAATATATGCCAATGGACTGTTGCAGTGGTGGGTGACGTGAAGCCTCATTCTCTGCTATGACATGCAGACTGATTCTCTGCTGACATGAAGCCAGATTGTCTGTTACGGGACCTCTCTGCTCTGCCTGTGTGCTAGGCCTAAATATATGCCAATGGACTGTTGCAGTGGTGGGTGACGTGAAGCCTGATTCTCTGCTATGATATGAAGACTGATTCTCTGCTGACATGAAGCCAGATTGTCTGTTACGGGACCTTTCTCCTCTGCCTGGGTTCTGGGCCTAAATTTATGAAAATTGACTCTTACAGTGGTGGGTGACGTGAAGCCTGATTCTCTGCTATGATATGAAGACTGATTCTCTGCTGACATGAAGCCAGATTGTCTGTTACGGGACCTTTCTCCTCTGCCTGGGTTCTGGGCCTAAATTTATGAAAATTGACTCTTACAGTGGTGGGTGACGTGAAGCCTGATTCTCTGCTATGATATGAAGACTGATTCTCTGCTGACATGAAGCCAGATTGTCTGTTACGGGACCTCTCTCCTCTGCCTGGGTGCTGGGCCTAAATTTATGACAATGGACTGTTGCAGTGGTGGCTGACGTGAAGCCTGATTCTCTGCTATGACATGCAGACTGATTCTCTGCTGACATGAAGCCAGATCCTCTGTTACGGGACCTCTCTCCTCTGCCTGTGTGTGTGCTGGGCCTAAATATATGCCAATGGACTGTTGCAGTGGTGGCTGACGTGAAGCCTCATTCTCTGCTATGACATGCAGACTAATTCTCTGCTGACATGAAGACAGATTCTCTGTTACGGGACCTCCCTCCTCTGCCTGGGTGCTGGGCCTATATATATGCCAATGGACTGTTGCAGTGGTGGGTGACGTGAAGCCTCATTCTCTGCTATGACATGCAGACTAATTCTCTGCTGACATGAAGCCAGATTGTCTGTTACGGGACCTCTCTCCTCTGCCTGTGTGTGTGCTGGGCCTAAATATATGCCAATGGACTGTTGCAGTGGTGGCTGACGTGAAGCCTCATTCTCTGCTATGACATGCAGACTAATTCTCTGCTGAAATGAAGACAGATTCTCTGTTACGGGACCTCTCTCCTCTGCCTGTGTGTGTGCTGGGCCTAAATATATGCCAATGGACTGTTGCAGTGGTGGCTGACGTGAAGCCTCATTCTCTGCTATGACATGCAGACTAATTCTCTGCTGACATGAAGACAGATTCTCTGTTACGGGACATCCCTCCTCTGCCTGGGTGCTGGGCCTAAATATATGCCAATGGACTGTTGCAGTGGTGGCTGACGTGAAGCCTCATTCTCTGCTATGACATGCAGACTGATTCTCTGCTGACATGAAGCCAGATCGTCTGTTACGGGACCTCTCTGCTCTGCCTGTGTGCTAGGCCTAAATATATGCCAATGGACTGTTGCAGTGGTGGGTGACGTGAAGCCTCATTCTCTGCTATGACATGCAGACTGATTCTCTGCTGTCATGAAGCCAGATTGTCTGTTACGGGACCTCTCTGCTCTGCCTGTGTGCTAGGCCTAAATATATGCCAATGGACTGTTGCAGTGGTGGGTGACGTGAAGCCTCATTCTCTGCTATGACATGCAGACTGATTCTCTGCTGACATGAAGCCAGATTGTCTGTTACGGGACCTCTCTCCTCTGCCTGTGTGCTAGGCCTAAATATATGCCAATGGACTGTTGCAGTGGTGGCTGACGTGAAGCCTGATTCTCTGCTATGACATGCAGACTAATTCTCTGCTGACATGAAGCCAGATTGTCTGTTACGGGACCTCTCTCCTCTGCCTGGGTGCTGGGCCTAAATTTATGACAATGGACTGTTGCAGTGGTGGCTGACGTGAAGCCTGATTCTCTGCTATGACATGCAGACTGATTCTCTGCTGACATGAAGCCAGATCCTCTGTTACGGGACCTCTCTCCTCTGCCTGTGTGTGTGCTGGGCCTAAATATATGCCAATGGACTGTTGCAGTGGTGGCTGACGTGAAGCCTCATTCTCTGCTATGACATGCAGACTGATTCTCTGCTGACATGAAGCCAGATTCTCTGTTACGGGACCTCTCTCCTCTGCCTGTGTGTGTGCTGGGCCTAAATATATGCCAATGGACTGTTGCAGTGGTGGCTGACGTGAAGCCTCATTCTCTGCTATGACATGCAGACTGATTCTCTGCTGACATGAAGCCAGATTCTCTGTTACGGGACCTCTCTCCTCTGCCTGTGTGTGTGCTGGGCCTAAATATATGCCAATGGACTGTTGCAGTGGTGGCTGACGTGAAGCCTCATTCTCTGCTATGACATGCAGACTAATTCTCTGCTGACATGAAGACAGATTCTCTGTTACGGGACCTCCCTCCTCTGCCTGGGTGCTGGGCCTAAATATATGCCAATGGACTGTTGCAGTGGTGGCTGACGTGAAGCCTCATTCTCTGCTATGACATGCAGACTAATTCTCTGCTGACATGAAGACAGATTCTCTGTTACGGGACCTCTCTCCTCTGCCTGGGTGCCGGGGCCTAAATATCTGAGAATGGACTGTTCCAGTGGTGGGTGACGGGAAGCCAGATTCTCTGCTATGGAACCTCTCTCCAATTGATTTTGGTTAATTTTTATTTATTTAATTTTTATTTTAATTCATTTCCCTATCCACATTTGTTTGCAGGGGATTTACCTACATGTTGCTGCCTTTTGCAGCCCTCTAGCTCTTTCCTGGGCTGTTTTACAGCCTTTTTAGTGCCGAAAAGTTCGGGTCCCCATTGACTTCAATGGGGTTCGGGTTCGGGACGAAGTTCGGATCGGGTTCGGATCCCGAACCCGAACATTTCCGGGATGTTCGGCCGAACTTCTCGAACCCGAACATCCAGGTGTTCGCTCAACTCTACTTTAACCCTTAAGGACCAGGCTCATTTTCACCTTAAGGACCAGGCCATTTTTTGCAAATCTGACCAGTGTCACTTTAAGTGCTGATAACTTTAAAACGCTTTTACTTATACAGGCCATTCTGAGATTGTTTTTTCGTCACATATTGTACTTCATGACACTGGTAAAATAAAGTCAAAAAAATTAATTTTTTTGCATAATAAAATACCTAATTTACCAAAAATTTGGAAAAATTAGCAAATTTCAAAGTTTCAGTTTCTCTACTTCTGTAATACATAGTAATACCCCCAAAAATTGTGATGACTTAACATTCCCCATATGTCTACTTCATGTTTGAATTATTTTGGGAATGATATTTTATTTTTTGGGGATGTTACAAGGCTTAGAAGTTTAGAAGCAAATCTTGAAATTTTTCAGAAATTTACAAAAACCCAATTTTTAGGGACCACTACAGCTCTGAAGTCACTTTGCAAGGCTTACATAATAGAAACCGCCCAAAAATGACCCCATTCTATAAACTACACCCCTCAAGGTATTCAAAACTGATTTTACAAACTCTGTTAACCCTTTAGGTGTTGCACTAAGAGTTATTGGCAAATGGGGATGAAATTTGAGAATTTCATTTTTTTGCCTAATTTTCAATTTTAACCCATTTTTTCCACTAACAAAGCAAGGGTTAACAGCCAAAAAAGACTGTATCTTTATTGCCCTGACTCTGCCGTTTACAGAAACACCCCATATGTGGCCGTAAACTACTGTACGGCCACACAGCGGGGCGTAGAGTGAAAGGTGCGCCGGATGGTTTTTGGAAGCCAGATTTTGCTGGACAGTTTTTTTGACACCATGTCCCATTTGAAGCCCCCTGATGCACCCCTAGAGTAGAAACTCCATAAAAGTGACCCCATCTAAGAAACTACACCCCTCAAGGTATTCAAAACTGATTTTACAAACTTCGTTAACCCTTTAGGTGTTGCACAAGAGTTATTGGCAAATGGGGATGAAATTTGAGAATTTCATTTTTTTGCCTAATTTTCAATTTTAACCCATTTTTTCCACTAACAAAGCAAGGGTTAACAGCCAAACAAGACTGTATCTTTATTGCCCTGACTCTGCCGTTTACAGAAACACCCCATATGTGGCCGTAAACTACTGTACGGCCACACAGCGGGGCGTAGAGTGAAAGGTACGCTGTATGGTTTTTGGAAGCCAGATTTTGCTGGACAGTTTTTTTGACACCATGTCCCATTTGAAGCCCCCTGATGCACCCCTAGAGTAGAAACTCCATAAAAGTGACCCCATCTAAGAAACTACACCCCTCAAGGTATTCAAAACTGATTTTACAAACTTTGTTAACCCTTTAGGTGTTGCACAAGATTTAATGGAAAATAGAGATACAATTTCAAAATTTCACTTTTTTGGCAGATTTTCCATTTTAATATTTTTTTTCCAGTTACAAAGCAAGGGTTAACAGCCAAACAAAACTCATTATTTATGGCCCTGATTCTGTAGTTTACAGAAACACCTCATATGTGGCTGTAGACCGCTGTACGGGCACACGGCAGGGCGCAGAAGGAAAGGAATGCCATACGGTTTTTGGAAGGCAGATTTTGCTGGACTGGTTTTTTGACACCATGTCCCATTTGAAGCCCCCTGATGCACCCCTAGAGTAGAAACTCCATAAAAGTTACCCCATCTAAGAAACTACACCCCTCAAGGTATTCAAACTGATTTTACAAACTTTGTTAACCCTTTAGGTGTTGCACAAGATTTAATGGAAAATAGAGATACAATTTCAAAATTTCACTTTTTTGGCAGATTTTCCATTTTAATATTTTTTTTCCAGTTACAAAGCAAGGGTTAACAGCCAAACAAAACTCATTATTTATGGCCCTGATTCTGTAGTTTACAGAAACACCTCATATGTGGCTGTAGACCGCTGTACGGGCACACGGCAGGGCGCAGAAGGAAAGGAATGCCATACGGTTTTTGGAAGGCAGATTTTGCTGGACTGGTTTTTTGACACCATGTCCCATTTGAAGCCCCCTGATGCACCCCTAGAGTAGAAACTCCATAAAAGTTACCCCATCTAAGAAACTACACCCCTCAAGGTATTCAAACTGATTTTACAAACTTTGTTAACCCTTTAGGTGTTGCACAAGATTTAATGGAAAATAGAGATACAATTTCAAAATTTCACTTTTTTGGCAGATTTTCCATTTTAATATTTTTTTTCCAGTTACAAAGCAAGGGTTAACAGCCAAACAAAACTCATTATTTATGGCCCTGATTCTGTAGTTTACAGAAACACCTCATATGTGGCTGTAGACCGCTGTACGGGCACACGGCAGGGCGCAGAAGGAAAGGAATGCCATACGGTTTTTGGAAGGCAGATTTTGCTGGACTGGTTTTTTGACACCATGTCCCATTTGAAGCCCCCTGATGCACCCCTAGAGTAGAAACTCCATAAAAGTTACCCCATCTAAGAAACTACACCCCTCAAGGTATTCAAACTGATTTTACAAACTTTGTTAACCCTTTAGGTGTTGCACAAGATTTAATGGAAAATAGAGATACAATTTCAAAATTTCACTTTTTTGGCAGATTTTCCATTTTAATATTTTTTTTCCAGTTACAAAGCAAGGGTTAACAGCCAAACAAAACTCATTATTTATGGCCCTGATTCTGTAGTTTACAGAAACACCTCATATGTGGTTGTAGACCGCTGTACGGGCACACGGCAGGGAGCAGAAGGAAAGGAATGCCATACGGTTTTTGGAAGGCAGATTTTGCTGGACTGGTTTTTTTGACACCATGTCCTATTTGAAGCCCCCCTGATGCACCCCTAGAGTAGAAACTCCAAAAAAGTGACCCCATTTTAGAAAGTACGGAATAGGGTGGCAGTATTGTTGGTACTAGTTCAGGGTAGATATGATTTTTGGTTGCTCTATATTACACTTTTTGTGCGGCAAGGTAACAAGAAATAGCTTTTTTGGCACGTTTTTTTTTTTGTTATTTACAACATTCATCTGACAGGTTAGATCACGTGGTAATTTTATAGAGCAGGTTGTCACGGACGCAGCGATACCTAATATGTATACAATTTTTTTTATTTATGTAAGTTTTATACAATAACTTCATTTTTAAAACCAAAAAATTGTTTAGTGTCTCCATAGTCTGAGAGCCATAGTTTTTTCAGTTTTTGGGCGATTATCTTGAGTAGGGTCTAATTTTTTGCGGGATGAGATGACAGTTTGATTGGCACTATTTTGGGGTGCATATGACTTTTTGATCGCTTGCTATTACACTTTTTGTGACGTAAGATGGCAAAAAATTGCTTTTTTTGCACAATTTATTATTTTTATTTTTTATGGTGGTCACCTGAGGGGTTAGGTCATATGATATTTATATAGAGCCGGTCGATACGGACGCGGCAATACCTAATATGTATACTTTATTTTTATTTATGTAGGTTTTACACAATGATTTTATTTTTGAAACAAAAAAAATGATGTTTTAGTGTTTCCATAGTCTAAGAGCCATAGTTTTTTCAGTTTTTGGGCGATTATCTTGAGTAGGGTCAAATTTTTTGCGGGATGAGATGACGGTTTGATTGGTACTATTTTGGCGTACATGCGACTTTTTTGATCACTTTTATTACCTTTTTTGGGAAGTAAGGTGGGCAAAATTTCAATTTTCTCATAGTTTTTATTTTTTTATTTTTATGGCGTTCACTGTGCGGGGAAAGTAACATGACCGTTTTATAGATCAGGTCGTTACGGACGCGGCGATACCTAATATGTGTAGTTTATTTTATTTTTTTTAATTTTTATTCAGTGATAAATGTTTTTTTTTTTTATCTTAACTTTTTTCACTTATTTTTTTTTTTTTTGACCCAGACCCACTTGGTTCTTGAAGATCCAGTGGGTCTGATGTCTGTAAAATACAGTACAGAACCTATATAGGTATCTGTAACTGTATTTTACTTACACTGAACAGATCTATGCTTTCAGCACAGATCTGTTCAGCACCATGGACAGCAGGACGCCTGAGCAGGCGTCCTGTTGTCATGGGAACCTTCCCCGTCTGCTCAGTTATGGTCAGAACTGCGCAGACGGGGAAGGGTAAGGACGGGGCTCTGGGGGGGCTGTCTGGGGGCTCTCTCCCTCTCCCATCGGGGGGCTGCAAAGGCACAGCAGCCCCCCGATCGGAGAGGGAGGGAGCTCCCTTTTACTGTTAACCTTTTCCATACAGCGGTCCGTACGGACCGCTGTATGGAAAGGGTTAAACGGCTGACATCGCATCAACGATGTCAGCCGTTTATACCAGGGTGCCAGCAATGTGCTGGCACCCTGGTATACCCACTGTACACCAACGATTATTCAATGGGAGGCGGGCGGGGGATCGCGATCCCGCCTGCCGCACCGCCCGCCTCCCGCAACGCCCCCACCGCCTGCGACACCCCCCCTGCACCACCCGCTGCCATCAAATCATGCAGGGGTGCAGGGGGGGGTGTACTATATTGATTTTAGACACTCTAAAGTTTCTGATCCCCGCGGTCAGGGACCGCGGGGATCAGAAACTGCAAAAAGCGCAGCAAACCGCAGGTCTGAATTGACCTGCGGTTTGCTGCGATCGCCGACACGGGGGGGTCACATGACCCCCCCTGGCGTTTTAACAGGATGCCGGCTGAATGATTTCAGCCGGCATCCTGTTCAAATTAACCCCTGCGGCGCCGGAATGCCGATTTTAAAGTCAGGACGTACCGGTACGTCCTTGGTCCTTAAGGACTCGGGAAATAGGGCGTACCGGTACGTCCTATGTCCTTAAGGGGTTAAAAAACATAGATTTTATATTAGTGAGATCTACAGTACACCATCAGAAAGCAGTGTGTTTAGCAGACATTATAAAAAGGGGCTTATTCACTAGAGTGTGCCTGCTAGTGAGATATACACTGTGCCATTAGAGAGATTTTTTTCAGTGGAAATTAACCTAATTTGTGCCACATCTGTGTGTGTGTTCAATCCACAAATGTTATATACAGTATTCCAGCAGATAATAACTTTTATTTGGGACAAATTTAACTACTTTTGGGCACATTTGTGTGTGCGTTTAGGCCGCAACCATATATACAGTATTCCAGCAGAGAATTATTTGTATTTGGGACAAATTTAACTAGTTTGGGGGACATCTGTGTGTGCGTTAAATCCACAAACATTATATACAGTATTCCAGCAGAGAATAACTTTTATTTGTGACTAATTTAACTAGTTTTGAGCACATCTGTGTGTGCGTTCAATCCACAAACGTTATATACAGTATTCCAGCAGATAATTATTTTGCTGGGGGCAAATTTAAATAAGTTGTCCAACATCTATTAAATAAACCTTTTAATATGAAGAAGGCGAGCACTAAGGGATGGGGAAGTGGGCTTGTTGCTGACGGTTCAGGCAGAGGCCGTAGCCCTAGGTGCAATGAAACTATGCCAGCTGCCGGTGAAACTGGAAAAATGAAAAAAATCCACCATAGCTAGTTTCATTTCACAGTTAACTGGGTGTCCCAGGACAACACTGTCCAAGTCGGACCAGTGCAACCGGGTGGTCGGTTGGATGGTAGAAGATAATTTTTCCATCCTCTCTTCCACCAAGTCCAGTCTCATTAGCAAAGAGTCTGATCCACAGAATCCTCACCCTGATCCTCCTTCCTCCCACCATGTGTAGTCAGGAGTCGGACAAAACGTTGATACCACACTCGGACATTCCGAGGACCTATTTTTATTGCCATTACTAGATTTGGCCCTCTCGCCAAGCACACTTGAAGAGGCACAGAACTTGTGCCCTGATTCACAACCTCTTGACCTATTACAGGGTCAAAAAGATGAGGGTGGTGAACGTCAATTATTTTGTTCACGAGGTGAATGAGGATGAGACTTAGTTGTCAATCACTGAGGTTGTGATTAGGTCAAGTCAGGTGGATGGGGATGAAGAAGTGGAAGAGGAGGTGGTGGACGATGAGGTCACTGACACAACTTGGAAAGGTAAAAAGCCGAGCAAGGAAAGCAGTACAGACGAGGAAGGCTCTGCAGCACCACAACAAGCTTAAAGAGGCAGTGATGTGGCAAAAGGGAGAAGTCGGCCTACACCAAACTGGCCCGCAACAGTTACAGGGAACACTCACATGCGTAAATCTCTCTTGCCAAGGGGTAGGTGTTCCGCAGTATGGCGCTTTTTGGCGGAATGTGCAAACGACAAAAGAGCGGTAGTTTGCAACCTGTGCCGTACCAAAAAGAGACGGGGCGCGAACACCAGCAACCTCACCACCACCACCATGATCCGCCACATGGCATCCAAGCACCTTAATTAGTGGGTCGAACACCTGGGTCCACATTCTGGGTCTTCAGGCCACCCCACTGCCTCCTCTTCCCCTGTGTTACGCACTGCTGGCCAATCCCCTGTCGAAGGCGCAGGGCCAGATGCCCCTTGCCCTGCACCTGGGCATTCACATGCACCATCAGCAACTACATCCACTTCCCTGTCCCAGTGCAGTGTCCAATTGTTCTTTCACCAAGCATTTGAACGCAAGTGGAAATACCCAGCCACCCACCCACTGTCCATAGCACTAAATGCACAACTTTCTAGATTACTGGCCCTTGAAATGTTGCCATATAGGCTTGTGGAGGCTATTTTTCACAGTGTGCCATGCCCGCCTTACACAGCCATGTGTCCCAAAACATCACCCGTGCCCTGACCAACGCAGTTACTGGGAAGGTCCACTTGACCACGGACACATGGACAAGTGCTGGTGGCCAGGTACGCTACATTTCCCTGACCGCACACTGGGTGAATGTTGTGGAGGCCGGGAGTGAGTCGTACCCTGGGATGGCACAGGTGCTACCCACGCCCAGTATTGCGGGCCCTACGTCCATCAGGGTCTCCGCCAGCAGCTATGTTACTGGCTCCAACCCCCACTTCTCCTCCTCCTCTTCCGCCGCTACCTCCACCACTTCTACCTCCAGCAGTCAGCCATCATTCGGTAGCTGGAAGCAGTGTAGCACTGCTGTGGGGAAACGTCAACAGGCCGTGCTGAAGCTGATCTGCCTAGGGGACAAACAGCACACCGCTGCAAAGATGAGGCAGGGTATAAGGGACCAGACTGAGCTGTGGCTGTCACCACTCAACCTACAACCCGGCATGGTGCTACTATTCACAAGCGAGGAGTGGGCATTGATAGCAGACCTCTGTGAGGTTTTAAGAAACTTTGATGAATCCGCACAGATGGTTAGTGGCGAAAACGCTATAATCAGCGTAAGCATCCCACTTCTGTGTATACTCAAACGTTCGCTGTTCACAATTAAGGACAACGCTCTGAATGTGGCAGACGTGGAAATGGGGGAGGACTTTAGTGTGGGTGATAGCCAGACAACCCACATTTCATCTTCTCAGAGTGAATTGGACCATGAGGAGGAGGAGAAGGAGCTGGAGTCAGTTGCCTCTGCTACAGTGGGTACTATCGATGGAACTTTAATTCCATCGGTTCGACGTGGATGGGCACAAGGGGATAAGGAGGAGGATGAGGAGATGGAGAGTCATCCTGACGTCGACATAGACGTCTTGCCTTGCCTGGTACTCTGGCTCATATGGCTAACTTCATGTTAGGCTGCCTTTCCCGCGACTCTCGCATTATATGCATTTTAGATAACATAGATTACTGGGTGTTCACCCTTCTCGACTCCTGCTAAAAAGAGAACTTCTCATCTCTCATTCCTGTGGTGGAGAGGGCAAGTAAAATGGTGCAATACCAGAAGGTCCTTGTTGAGAAATTGCTCCAAACATTTCCATCTGACAAAGCCGGCGGCAGAGTCCGTACTTCCATTTTCAAACGAGGAAGGCAGACAATGGGAACACACTCCAGTTCCAACAAAGGCAGGGCAACAGTCTCCACGGCATGGGGCACTTTCATGACATCCCGCCAGCAACCGCACCCTGAAGCGCAGCCTACTGTCCCAAGGAGGGAAAAGTTTTGGAAGATGGTGAAGGAATACATAGCAGACCGTGTCAGTGTCCTCAATGATCCCTCGGTGCCTTACAACTACTGGGTGTCCAAGCTGGACACGTGGCACAAACTTGCGGTCTATGCCTTGGAGGTGCTGGCCTGCCCTGCCGCCAGCGTATTGTCTGAGCGTGTATTTAGTGCTGCTGGTGGCATTAAAACAGATAAGCGTATCCGCTTGTCCACTGACAGGTTGACTCAGATATAAATTAACAAGGCTTGGATTGCCACTAACTTCTCCACTCCACCAGAGGAAAGCTGAGCTAATGAGAAACAAAAACGCAATTGAAATTTATGCTTTATAGTGTACTCAATCCACAAGATTCAGATGCAACCTTTTCACTGCAAAAAAAGGGTATATGTTTGAATCTTGTTTTCTCCTCCTCCTCTTCCATACAGTATATATGCCCTTACTACATTGTTTTATAGGGTCCGCTCACCTTTAGGCCCTCACTGCCAATGTTTTATATGGTCTGCTCACCGGTAGGCCCTCACCTCTGTTTTATACAATCTGCTCACCAGTAGGCCCTCACTACAATGTTTTATAGGGTCTGCTCATCTTCAGGCCCTCACCTCCAATGTTTTATACGGTCTGCTCACTGGTAGGCCCTCATCTGTAATGTTTTATGCGGTCTGCTCACCTGAAGGCCCTCACATATAATGTTTTAGAGCGTCAGCTGAACAGCAGGCCCTCACATATAATGTTTTAGAAGGTTAGCTCAGCAGCAGGCACTCGCTCCTAATTTTTTATAGGGTCACCAGCATGCCCTCACTCCGAATGTTTTGGAAGGTCACCAGCAGGCCATCAAGGATAATTTTTTAAGGGTGTGTATGATGCCCTCCTTTATGTGTAAGAAAGGGTGTATTAGAGTGTTCCTTGTAATATTTGGCAGCCCTTTCACTTAGTGCATAGGCTTTAGAAGTGTAGCAGTGTACCTGAACAAATGTAGCACCATGTGACTGAGGCCCTCCTTTATGTGATATACTGTATCGGAGTGCTTCTTCCTTGTAATTTTTGTCAACACTTACACTGTATATACAATTGAATATACAGGAAAGAATGTTTCCTAAAAAATTTTCCTCTAAAAAATGTATATTTTTTTTTTGGGGGGGTGGGGTTTTGGGCTTTTTGTCGGTCTGTAAAAGTGGTTCCCAGCAGCGACATTGGAGTCCAAGATGCATTCAGACATGCCTCCCCTACTGTTCCTGATCAAATTCAGAGGTGTTTCCATCACTTTCAGACCTTTTCCTATGAACATGGCACCCTCTGCAGGGGTACCTGGTTGTCTCCCATTGACTTCCATTATACTCGGGTGCTCGGCCGAGCGCACAAATATTGCAGCGTCCCACTACATCTGTGTGGGCACTGCTTAAAAGCACTTTTTACCCTAAAAATTGTATTATGCTGTATTATGTGACTTTGTACTAACTTATCTGCAAAATCCCTGTTACCAGGCAGATTAGGTGTAATTTATACATCCCACCACTAGATGGGGCTGACACTTAGCTTCTATATATACCTAGGTCAGGCCTAGTGAGAGGGTTGAGAATGGATTAGAGTTTAGAGCAAATCTGAGTAGTTCAGATTAGATTAGTGGTAGAGAATGCATAGTGAAGACTCCACACGCCAGATTAGTGAGTGGAGCGAACTTCGCTATGAGGTAGTACCAAGGTGTGAGGTGCAGAAGAGTGTTTTTCTTCTGTGGCCAGACTATACACTTGCATCCCTGACCAGTAGGAGAGAGTTTGCCTCCCTGGAATAGAAATAAGCTTCCTAAAGATTCAACGGTGATAACAGCCATTATTGAGGGCCACAGACACAGTTGCGCATGGTGGAGGACTTATAGCTTCTAGCATCCGCACCATACTTCTGGGAAACAGAGTAGCTACCTGTCCCAACATTTAGCTTGGAGGGAAAGGACAAGGTATAAGATTGAGCACATCAACAGGAATAAGGTACTCCCTAACCACAGCTCAAATCAAGCCTAAGAAAGCCTAGGAACAGTGGACTTGCAGATGAACTCTAATACCAACAAGAGACTTTATTCTGTACTGCTGCAACCAAAGTCAACCTCAGTAAAAGTTGTGAGTTGTACCTTACCACTGCCTACCTCATTATTACCAGTACTGGTGTCACAACAAAAACCATCAAGGGACTCAGCAGCAACAAGCACCCTAAGCACCCCTAACATCAAGGGCACATCAACCACCATCTTGGCTGATGCTTCTCTACCACAGAGCGTGTCCCGGAGGATTTCGTGCTGTCCACCTCAACACTGTGCTGCCAGCCCAGGGAGGCTTTATGCTAACCGTGAGTAAACTGATGAACTATGTTTTATTGCTTGACCCCTCATCGGTCCACCATGCACCTCACGTGTTGCCCCTGCGCTACTGGCTGGCTGCAATATCGCTATGTGTTCGGACTGAATTTTTCACAATTTTTTTCAATTTTTATTTAGCTTTACTTTGGAAAAAAAATTGTTTTAAAACCTAGATTTTTTAAAACTTGTTTTCAGTTTATTTTTTCCCCCCCTCTGGGACTTAAAATTTTGGGGGTCTGATCCCCTTTACAATGCATTACAATACTTCTATATTGTAATGCATTGGCTGTAAGTGTATTACCAGTGTAATACATGGATCTCCCGTAAGGCAGCCACAATGCCTAAGGAAGGCATCGGGCTACCTTCCCTGCCATCGGGTTCCCGTCACGGGTCCCCGTCACAGCTGCAGGGGGACCCAATGGACATGTCTGAAGCTCGCACTTGCCGTGGTCAGCGCTGACCGCTGCTCTGCAGGGGTTAATGTGCCGACATCGGTAATGATGTATGGGGCCTTTTACTGGAATACAGAATGATGCAGTTTATGTATATACTAGCTGAAGGACCCGGCTTCGCTCGGGTATATTTAATTTGTTTAATTTAATGTTTGTGTGTGTCGTTAAATTATCAACACTATCCACTATAACAGTGACATCTACAGCACCCTGCCCCCAAAACAGTGACCTCCACAGTCCCTCACCCCTTAACACGGACCCCCCCCCCCCCCACAGTGCCCCATACCTCTACAGCAGCCCACCTCCTTAACTTTGACTTTATAGCAGCCTTCTCCTTTAACAGTGACTTTCACAGCATACCACCCCCTTTACAGTGACCCCAACAGGGGCCCACCCCCTTAACAGTGGCCTTTACTGGATTGGGGGCTTGTTCTTTTAAACTTTCACTCTAAGAGAGTAGCACTGTGTTGTCTGAGTGTAAGCTGCAGGGAGAAAATCAAACCCCCCCTTCCAATCCTGCAGCTGACAGAAGTAGATTTTTACCTTCACTTTTTCAATCCCTGTCTGCTCATGAGTGAAGGGGCTTAGCCTAACCATATCAGGGGCGTAGCTTAGTGGGAGCTGTGGGTGGGGTTTAAGTCTTGAGGGTGGACACATTGTGGCAGGGGGCGTGTCTCGGTTACTTCCTGCAAGAGTGACACCCCTCTGGGTACCTTACTAGCTCATTTGCATACGAAATAAACTGGATTTTCAGAGGATGAAAACATCTATTGCTGGAACAAAGGCACATCTTGAAATAAGGTACTAAGTGCTATTAGGCCATGGCTTTACTTCAATAGCAATTATCCTTGTAACAGATTTCCTTTAAAGCTCTCCTACAGCAGTGAAGATAAATGGCTGGGTTGTTATGGAAACCTGGAGTAAAACTGTGTATGTGTAGGCTGGAGGACCTGCAAGCTTCTATTGGCTGAAAAGGATCATGTGACCAAGCTTCTATTGGCTAATGCATTTTTTTGGGAATATCTTAGGAACGGTACGTCCTAGAGAGCTGAGACCTGGTCTAAAACCTTCCCGGACACCTGATGTACCTGTGTGTCAAAATTTGTGATTGTAAATGCGACCATGCGGATTCCTTTAGCTGACATACACACACACACACACATACACTCAGCTTTATATATTATTATAGTGTCCACTGATCTAAAGAATGTTTTCTAAAGTTCTGAAGTTTATACAAAATTTTCAAAAAGTTACATCAAACAGTATTTTTCTTTTAATATGCAAACATACATAATTACTTAGTGTACAAACATTAATGTATATTAGATACACACACACATATATTTCTGTGTGTGTAAAACACACGAAATCAGCCGGTTACATAATACATCTGTACCTCGCTGTGTGTATAAATATATATACAGTTGCAAGAAAAAGTATGTGAACCCTTTGGAATGATATGGATTTCTGCACAAATTGGTCATAACAATCACAATTAGAAAGCTATTGGTCCAAGTGTGTATGTATAAAATAAATCCTGCTAATTCAGGATCTGCTAACGATTATGTCTGTATAGAGCAACCCAACTGTACCTGGATCCTATTGTCTCATTGAAATAACCAGTGCTACATATCTCTGTTAGCATTTGATCGAGCCAGACAGACATAGTAGTGGGTCGGAAGCCATCTGGAATGGGATTTGTTTTCACAGTAAAGAAAGGTTACATAAAGAAAGGTCCAATCTTTTTTTGTCTTGAATTTACTTGTTTTATCAGTAATAGAAGATACTATTATAATTATTATTATAATTGTTATTGTTAATATTATAAGCATTATTTTATTATTTGTTATTAGACATGAGTCGCTTGATTTAGTCTGAATCGAATTCAACCTGAATTTTCCCAAAATTTGGATTTAAACCAAATTTGATTTGAAACTGGTTGTTTGATAAGTCGATGGCAACTACAACATTATATGTTACATGATGACTAATGTCATATATCTCATAGTATGGCTAATGATAATATTTTATATTGCTAATAAGTGAGTTCTTATTGTGCTGAGCTGGTCTTGTGTATATATAGCAATAGAGGTCCCTAGGATCCACTAGGTCTGATGTACTTTGTGGTTGTATAAACATTCTTTTGATTCTCCTTTATGATTATATAAGCATTTAGCTATCAGATGCCAACATCTTTAATGGTGCAAATGCGCTGCTTTTTGAATGGTTCAATTGTGCATGCACAGTTACTCAAACACCCAAATCATTCTGCTCCATAAAAATTAATGATGTGCGTTCATTAATTTATGAACTTGTTGGAGGTATGTGTTTTTCTCAAGTGGTAACCTGAGAGTGGGATGAGTGAGAGCCTCAGCTGTTGCAATATCATTACCCCTTAGGCCCCTTTCATACAAGCAGGTGTCACGCTACAGACTTGCAGCGCAGCACCCGACGTGAACTTCCAGCACTGCCGGGGTTGCATAGCATTATATTTATTTGTGATGCTATCTAACCCTTAAAGGTCTGGAATGTTCTGGATAACACTGACATAATGCTGTCAGTGTTATATAATTAATTCCAGAACTGAACGGGTTACATAGCATCATAAATCAATATAATGCTATTGCAGCCAGCCAGTCGCTGGGGGAAGACGTGAGGTTCATGGTGGACCGATGAGGGGCCAAATGGTATAAAACATAGTTCATCAGTTTACTCACGGTTAGCAGATAGCCTCCCTGGGCTGGCAGCACAGTGTTGAGGTGGACAGCACAAAATCCTCCGGGGCACACTCTGTGGTAGGAAGCATCAGCCAAGATGGTGGTTGAGGTGCCCTTGATGTTAAGGGTGCTTAGGGTGCTTCTTGCTGAGTCCTTTGATGATTTTTGACGTGACGCCAGTACCGTTAATGGTGGTGCAACCATAGGTAGTAATAATGAGGTACACAGTGATAAGATGCAACTCACAACTTTTACTTTGGATGTCTTTCAGGTGCAGTAGTACAATTATGCAGTCTTTAGATAATACAGAGGTAATTCTGCAAATCCACTGTTTAAGGCTTGTCAGGTTTTTGGTGGGTTTTGGGAGCAGTGGGTTAGGTGTACCTGGTTCCTTTAGATGTCTTGGATCCTATTCCTTGTCTTTCCCTACAAGCTAAATATTTTTAGACAGGAAAACTTAACTGTCCCTTAGAAGGTTGGTGTGGCTGCCTGAAGCTAGAAAACCTCCACCATGCAAAGGTGTCTGTGGCCCTCAATAATGGCTCTTATCACCGATTAATTCCTAGGATTGCTTGTTTGTTTTCCAGGGAGGCAAACTCTTCTCCTACTGGTCCAGCTACAGAAGGAAAACGCTCCTAGCGAAGTTGGCTCCACTCACTAATCTGTGTTGCGAAGTCTTTACTCTATCTTTCCTCCCACTAACTTGATCTGACTACCTCAGATCTGCTCACTTCTGAACTAAATCCTCTCATCTCAACTCCCTCCTGGTCTCAACTGACTAACTAGGCCTGACCTGAATATATATAAGACCTAAGTTCTATCCCCATCTAGTGGTGGGATGTATAAATTACACCTAATAGGCCTGTTAACAGGGATTTTGCAGTCACACAAATGCAAAATTATACATGACAACCTAATATTCTCAATAATATAAAAAAGGGCTTTTTAAGCAGTGCCCACACACACGTAGTGGGACGCTGCACTATGCGACCCCGGCAGTGCTGGGAGGTCAGAAAGGGTGCTGCGAGTCCACAGTGTGACACCTGATCATCTGAAAAGGGCCTTAGAGTCATAGTCTGGTCATGCAGGTCTAGGGCAGTAGGGTGGGGCCGATTTGATCCTTCATCTTTCATATGCAACAGGGAGAATGTTTTAAAATGACAGTAATTAATAAAATATCAGAGATGCTCACCAGTATAATGTACTGGAGCACATCCCACTAACTACCAATTAGTGATTATAATGCAGCGGTCAGAGGAGGGAGACCACAAAGCAGGATTCAAGTACAGTACAGTGGACAAGAAGACTGAAGCAAAAAACGGCTTTATTAAGGAGCAAAAGGAAACTGCCGGAAAATCTGAATAACAATACAGTACCACCGCACCAGAGGCACAATGGGTCAAAGACAAGAGATGCAGTCTGGATCCAGGTCCGGTCGCTTGCTTGGCTGTCTTTCTCTCTCTGATCACAACAGATGCAGATCTCCACCTAGTTCCAACTCTGGCAGGAAGGATTCGGCTTGTACTGGTCTGGTACTGGTCTCTACACACGGTCCCACTCCTCTGGAACACACAGTGAAGTCCTCTGTGTGCAGCTCCACAGCTGTCAGGGAAATCTCAGCTAATATAGCCTCCTGCTGCTACAGTCTTTTACTGTTATCTTTCAGCAGTCCATCTCTCCCTGTTATCTCAGCAAGGCCCCAGCAACTTCTGGAACAGCCCTGGATAAACTTCTTAACTCTTTCTTAGCCTCTGGCCAGCTCAACTCAGGTTCCTGTTTAGTCACAGTGGCCTCTGGTGGCCAGAGGGAAACATGACAGTCTGCATAGATATAAGTACTGAAAATGCTGCTGGTTGATTCTGGGCTGCCTCTTACAATAACATGCAAGACAAAAAGAATGGCTGCATCAAGGTAAATTTGCATATACAGTAGAGACCAAAAGTTTGGACACACCTTCTCATTCAAAGAGTTTTCTTTATTTTCATGACTATGAAAATTGTAGATTCACACTGAAGGCATCAAAACTATGAATTAACACATGTGGAATTATATACATAACAAAAAAGTGTGAAACAACTGAAAATATGTCATATTCTAGGACCTAGAATCTAGGTACTTCAAAGTAGCCACCTTTTGCTTTGATTACTGCTTTGCACACTCTTGGCATTGTCTTGATGAGCTTTAAGAGGTAGTCACCTGAAATGGTTTTCACTTCACAGGTGTGCCCTGTCAGGTTTAATAAGTGGGATTTCTTGCCTTATAAATGGGGTTGGGACCATCAGTTGCGTTGTGGAGAAGTCAGGTGGATACACAGCTGATAGTCCTACTGAATGAACTGTTAGAATTTGTATTATGGCAAGAAAAAAGCAGCTAAGTAAAGAAAAACGAGTGGCCATCATTACTTTAAGAAATGAAGGTCAGTCAGTCCGAAAAATTGGGAAAACTTTGAAACCATCAAGCGCTACAAAGAAACTGGCTCACATGCAGACCGCCCCAGGAAAGGAAGACCAAGAGTCACCTCTGCTGTGGAGGATAAGTTCATCCGAGTCACCAGCCTCAGAAATCGCAGGTTAACAGCAGCTCAGATTAGAGACCAGGTCAATGCCACACAGAGTTCGAGCAGCAGACACATCTCTAGAACAACTGTTAAGAGGAGACTGTGTGAATCAGGTCTTCATGGTAGAATATCTGCTAGGAAACCACTGCTAAGGACAGGCA
Organism: Bufo gargarizans; assembly: GCF_014858855.1. Classification (NCBI taxonomy): domain Eukaryota; kingdom Metazoa; phylum Chordata; class Amphibia; order Anura; family Bufonidae; genus Bufo; species Bufo gargarizans. The sequence goes on along the minus strand of NC_058085.1, from coordinate 83,194,291 downwards.
ACAAGCATAAGAGACTTGTTTGTGCTAAAGAACACAAGGAATGGACATTAGACCAGTGGAAATTTGTGCTTTGGTCTGATGAGTCAAAATTTGAGATCTTTGGTTCCAACCACCGTGTCTTTGTGCGACGCAGAAAAGGTGAACGGATGGACTCTACATGCCTGGTTCCCACCGTGAAGCATGGAGGAGGAGGTGTGATGGTGTGGGGGTGCTTTGCTGGTGACACTGTTGGGGATTTATTCAAAATTGAAGGCATACTGAACCAGCATGGCTACCACAGCATCTTGCAGCGGCATGCTATTCCATCCGGTTTGCGTTTAGTTGGACCATCATTTATTTTTCAACAGGACAATGACCCCGAACACACCTCCAGGCTGTGTAAGGGCTATTTGACCATGAAGAAGATTGATAGGGTGCTGCGCCAGATGACCTGGCCTCCACAGTCACCAGACCTGAACCCAATCGAGATGGTTTGGGGTGAGCTGGACGGCAGAGTGAAGGCAAAAGGGCCAACAAGTGCTAAGCCTCTCTGGGAACTCCTTCAAGACTGTTGGAAGATCATTTCAGGTGACTACTGCTTTGCACACTCTTGGCATTCTCTTGATGAGCTTGAAGAGTTAATCAAAGCAAAAGGTGGCTACTTTGAAGAACCTAGAAAATGACATATTTTCTGTTGTTTCACACTGTTTTGTTATGTATATAATTCCACATGTGTTAATTCATAGTTTTGATGCCTTCAGTGTGAATCTACAATTTGCATAGTCTTGAAAATAAAGAAAACTGTTTGAATGAGAAGGTGTGTCCAAACTTTTGGTCTGTACTGTACTTTACTAAAGCAACACATATATGTTACACTAAACAATATTAATTATAATAAAATGCAAATGATAATAAAATGTATTAAAATATAGTCTCGGTCCATTTAGATATTTATAAAGTGGAGCTCTTGCATAAAAAATTCATATATGTTAAAAAGGTACTCAGAAATCCTGCAGTGCTGTGATGCTCCTCTTGTATATCAGTTGGCTGCCTACTCTGCTGTGTGCTGGTTTGGATGACTTTCCACGCATGCGTTGTACAGGGACGCAAGTCTGTTTAGGCGTCCCTGAGCTTCAACAAGGCATGCGTGGAAAATCATCCAAGCCAGCACACAGCAGAGTGGGCAGCCAACTGAGATGCAAGGGGAGGATCACAGCACTGCAGGATGTGTGAGTAATAACCTCCCAAACCATTACTAATTATTACTGAGTAATAACCTCCCAAACTACTACTTGCAATTCGTGTGTAATGCTCCCTGCCTGTGATAGATTCCCTCACTTGCTACTGTGTGGCCATTTCCTGACTTTGGTGGGTGGTGTTAGGGTGAAATAGGAGTAAGGAGGATGCAGCCGCTGCAGGGATTACATGTGCCTCCTGTACTGGCAGATACCCAGGGTCCAGAATCGGAGGTTCCCAGTGCTCCCAGATTTGTCCTCCCAGGCTCTTTGGGAGTTCTATGAACTCCAGGATGCGATACTGCAGCAGTACTAGGGTCACTCTCTGCCAGGTGCCCAGTTGTGTAAGGGTGTCTGGTGAAGGATATACGCTGTGGCAGGTGGCGGTTGCAGGGCTTAGATCCTGGGGTGTGAGTTGGGTGCAGAGGAAGCCAGAGGAGAAGGAATGGCGGAGCTGGGCACAGCAGCGGGTCGGCGCGCAGGTGTGGACGGTATGGGGGCGTGTGTAGCGTTGTTTTCTCATTGGTCGGCGCGCTGGTGTGGGCAGTGCGGGCGGCGTGTGGAGAGCTGTGTGCTGATAGGTCCTTGCGCAGCGCAAGGACCTATGTAAAAATTGGTACACATGCACGGACACAGCGCAGGCACACAGGGCTTTTATTAAGTAGGATATATATTTATTTACCGCTTTGAGGACAATATTATATTTTTCACCTAAATAGTACAACTTTTGCTCCAAAAGTATTCCTCTTTTTGTTGGCACAGAATTTAATTTGCTAGCAAACCTGTCCAATACATATTGATGCAGATAAGGAAAAGGTAGGTGCTCACCCTTTCCTTTAAACTTTAGCAACCATTCCATTTTAAGTTTTCTATAAAACCCAATAAAAAGATACCCAAAGTTCTGGTGCATTTCAAAAAAATTGAATGCCAATTTGGAAAATACATGCATTTTGGGGCATTCTTTTTAGTTAATGCTGTTTTTATTAATTGCATTCTTATTTTGTGATGTTCTGTGTCTTAAGGTTTTCTGCAAATCAAAACTTATCACCTATCTCCAGTAAGGAGCCAGATCAATAAAGCATCCCATCAAAATAGCAGCATACAGTCTTCTCAGTCGAATTCCAACTTCAGCAATGTCAACCAAATTGAGTAACAATTGAAAAGCACATTCAACCAGAACAGCATAATTTCAATAGTTTTCACACAGAAAGGTCATTGTATATGCTTTAAATTTCTGCAAAATAACTTTAAGGCTTGAACCACACATATCGTTTTTGTGGCATTTTTGATGCAGGTTTTTGATCCAAAGCCAAGAATGGATTCAAAAGAAGCAAAAAATATAAAGGAAAGACTCATACTTTCCCTTCCTGCTAGATACACGTCTGTCTTTGGCTTAAAAAAAGGCTGAAAATCTGCTCCTCAGACTATGTCAATCATTGCATGTGTGAGCTAAGCATAATATGTAGCGAGCAAATATAAAAACGCATAACAAACCAATGAATAAGATGTCACCATGTTTTCTCAATTATGTAATTAAATCACGATTAATTAATAGGCAACATCAGTTAAAGGGGTTGTTCAGCTATTAATATTAATGACCTATCGCCCAGATCAGTAAAGGTCCTACACGATCAGCTGTGAGACGAGGAGGTGGCACTCCATGCGATCGTTGACTCCTTGTTATTACACTAGGTCTCCTGTGGAGAGGTCACATAGTATAATTACAACCATTACAATTGACTGAAGTGTGTACTAGTATTACACTGCACTTTCGAGATGATGGGAAGTGTGAAGAGAAAGCAACGCTCGCATGGAGCGCCGCCTCCTCTTCAAACAGCTGATCGGCGGGGTTGCTGGGAGTTGGACCCCCGCCAATCAAATATTGATGACATATCCTGATGATAGGTCATCAATATTAATGGCTGGAACGATCCCTTTAACAAATGCACCCAAAAAACTCATGCAATTTTCAAAAACAGCATTTGTATGAATTTTTAAAACACATCAAAACTGCATGTAATAAAATACACTTACTCATACCTTTTGACATTCCTTGGCCTTTATTAATTTTTCAAAAGCTCATCTAGAGGCTCAGGATTAGGCTTATTGCGGATCCGCAATACACGGGCACCGTTCCGTGTGCATTCCGCATCAGGGATGCGGACCCATTCAGTTCAATGGGTCCACAAATCCGGAGATGCGGAATGATGTGGAATGGAAGCACGGAATGGAACCCTATGGAAGCACAACCGAGTGCTTTCGTGGGGTTTTGTCCCGTACTTCCGTTCCACAAAAAGATAGAACATGTCCTATCTTTTTGCGAAACAGCCATATTGTGGACCCATTAAAGTGAATGGGTCCGCGATCCGCTGCAGCTGGATGCACGGTGGATGTTCGTGCATTGCGGCCCACAATTTGCAGACCACAGCACGGCCATGGGGCGCACACGTTCGTGTGCAAGAGGCCTTAGTTTGTGAATCTGTTTGCTATTGGATATCATCAAGATTCAAAATGCATCAAAAAATACCAACAGCCAGGAATACAGAGCTGTACCTCTTTTGTTACTTCTCATCTTGTATGTTTTAGCAGGGTAACATAAGGTAATAGGATAAGAGAAAATAAAAATGTAAAAACAAGAAAGTAAAATTCTCAATAATGTCAACTACGGGAAAAGAGAAAAACACACTCTATTGATGCAAAACATAAAATATTCCAATCTCTAAAGCAAATTGCATTTTTTTAAATGAACTGCACATGCACACTTTTCTTGACCAATGTATATTTGTATAACCCAAAGTACGAAGATTTTTTTTTTAAATCTTGTAAGCTTTAAGGTGAATATGTATGCGCTATGTTGGCGGTTCATCCGCAAAAGTTATGTAGAAGAGCTGGCCTCTAAATAACTTAGGTAAACTTTACACTTGTCTAAATATACACCAGCTCCATTGCTAGTGTTAATTTAGATGATTTTCTACATCTAAAAAAAGGGTAAAAAATGATAAATGAGACGGGCCTACCCGTGCACCCTTTTCCCCGCCCATGCCACACACACTTTTTTAGACCTGGCGTGAGTCGCAGAAAAGGGGAAAAATTTGCAGGTTAACAAATAAATAACTTTTGCGCCACAATCTGCGACAGATGCGTAAAAAAATGACGTATATCCGTTAGCAAATAATGCCCTAAGTGTTGCTAAGCAGACTTACACGTTTACTAAAAAAATATATATAAAATTGACATGATTTGTACTAAATATGAGCGAACCAGTTTGTACCTAAACCAAGTTCGGTCTGAACGTTGCTATCTTTTGGACGGAAGATGAACCTGAATCTTTCAATATTTTTTTTTTTCACGTGTTGGCAGGAAAAAAGCACTAGAGAGGAAGAAGAAGGATTTTTACTTGACCCTGAGAGCAAGTGGGTAGTAGGGCTTGCCCTGATTGGCTCCTAGGCTGACAGACAGCCTAGATGAGACAATCAGTGCTGCAGCAGGAAGGAAGGAGCCCTAGCACAACGAGCAGAATGCCATTTTGTGCTGGGCTGTGAATGTGGGTGGTTGTATCTTACAATATCTGCCAGGAAAATGATCTTAGGGAGTTAGATTGAGTGAAAAATCAGAGACAGTCAGAAAATCAAGTTTATTGCTAGAGACAGTCAAGGGAAAAAGGGAAAGGCTAGGACTGCAATGAAGAATTGTGTGTTCTGTGTACAATAGAGAGAGGCAAGGCAGCTGATAGCCAGGAAGAGAGGAGACAGGATATGTGGTTGACTATTTACTATCAGAAGTACAGGTGCACCTCAAAAGCAGCTATCTGCAAGTATATATTTTCATTTTGTTTCCCCATTTTCACAGAAATTCATATATATATATATATATATATATATATATATATATATAAAAATGTGTAAAAACTTTACTAGTCCCACCATGGGGAAATTCATGGGGTGTTACCGCAGCACAGAGAATTCAAAACCTCCAAAATAAAGACATTACAGTACAGGGTAAAGATAAAAAGTGGAAAAAAAAAATAAGGGCTATAAATGATAGAATTCAGCTTATAGAATTCAGTCTCTGGATGGAGTGATATCCACAGGAACCCACAGTCGATGAGCGCAGTCTAACTCCGTTTGGGTCGGTGCTGGTTGTACAGTCTAACAGCAGCAGTGAGGAATGACTTCAGATAGCACTCCTTCTCACACTTGGGGTGAAGCAATCAGTCACGGTACTACTTAATAGTGATGAGTGGCAGGGGCTATATTCGAATTTGTGATATTTCATGAATATTTTGCAGAATATTCATCATATATTTACGAATTTTGAGAATTTGAGCTTATTTTATTGAATGCAACAAATCAGCAATATAAAAATCCTGCAATGTGAATTTGCAATGTGAAATACAGGCAAGGGTCACTTTGGCTACATTTTTAAAGCTGGTATAAGTTTCCTGGGACTGGAGAAAATGGTTGGCACGGCAGAACATCAGAATAGCTTTATATGCAGATAGAGTCAAGTGCTCCAATATATTCGCGATTGCGCTAATCGGCAGTGATTAGAATATTTTTTCTGCAACTTCACATTTCAGCCGGTCTCAGCTGCACTAGTATTGTTGTGAACTCGACATTCTTCCTCTTCTCATTGGCCCTCAAGCATAAAGCAGTGAGGAAGCATGTGTTCAAATGGAAATAAATGCTGAATATTCGATATAACGAATATATAGCACTATATTCTAAATATTTGCGAATTCTCGAAGTGGTGACATTCACAATAAAAATGTGCTATTCAAATATTCGTGCTCAACACTACTACCCAATGCTATCACCATCTCATGCATGGAATGGGAGTTATTCTCCAGCACAGAGATCAACTTGGATCGTATCATTCTCTCACCTACCACCTGCACTGGTTCTAGGGGGCTGATCCTTATAATTAGTTTGTCAAGTCTCTTTCTCTCTCTGGTTGAGATGCTGCTACCCCAGCAGGCCACTCCGAAGAAGATGGCTGATGCCACCAAAGAGTTAAAAGTGGCCCTAAAAAGTGCCCTCTGCATTCCAAAAGCTCTTAGCCTCCTAAGCAGGTAAATGTCATGATCAGTGTGTGGGGGGGGGGGGGGGGGAGAAACTCCACACTGTACACAGGAGGGAAGGGGAACAGTAGGGAAGAAACAGGTCACCTCCTAGACAACCCTAATCCGGGCCCTGACTACCTATCAATATGATTAGACCTTGAAGGTAGGAATATTCATAAGCAGTATACCTAGGCCCTGATTTCCCTATAAGGCCCTAGAATAAGTATAGGACCAGAGACAACCCATTCATCCCCAGATGGACAAATAGAAGTCTCTGTCTCAGGCCCAGATACTACAGCAGGGAATATAAAATATACAAACAAACACAACACTTAACTTCTGTAGAGATGGAAGAACAGTGACACCAGAGAGGATCTCACACAAGCTCAGCCAAACCCAAATGAAGCTATCAACCGCATAGTTAGAAGAGATGGGTTGAGACCATGAAGGGTAGAAGTGATGACCACTGAGCAACAGCTGAGAAAAGGGAAGTGGTCAGAACCCTATCAACACTGAATCAAGAGAAATCAAGGAGGCTGTTAGATTCCTCCACACTCAGCTAATCTTCTTGATTTCCTGACATCAGTCACCTTAGGGACCGTGACAGTAAAGATTGCTGAGGCCCTTTCTGTATAGTGCATCAATGTTATCTGCGCAGTCCAGCTTATTATTGAGTAGTACACCCAGGTACTTATAAGTGTTGAGTATGTCAATGTCCATCCCCTGGATGTACCCTGGTTTAGGACGATGTCTGTACTTGCGTAAGTCCACAACCATCTCCTTAGTCTACCCAGCATTGGTCCTAAAGTGTTTTTTGCTGGCACCAATCCACAAATTCCTGGGTCTGCAGTGTCCAGTGTAAATAGGAAAGGGGCAAGAACTGTACCCTGAGGTGCCCCTGTACTACAGATCACCATGTGTGACATACAGTTCCAGGCTCTCACATACTGAGGTCAGTTTGTTAGGTTGTCTAGGATCCAATTGGAGAGGTGGTGGTCTACTCCCACAAGATCCAGCTGGTCATTTAGTAGGTCTGGCTGTATAGTGTTAAAAACACTGGAAAAATCAAAGAACACCATTCTCACAGCGTTCCCTGGTTTCTCCAGGTGAGAAAGGGCTTGGTGTAGAAGGTGGATGATGGTGTCGTCAACCCCAAATCCTGGCCCATAAAGCAAACTCAAGGAGTTCCATGGATGAGCTCACCTCAGGGCGGGGATATGTGAGAACCAACCTCTCCAAGACCTTCATCAAGTGGAATGTCAATGCCACCGGTCTGTAGCTGTTCAAGTCCATTCGATGTGGTGTCTTCAGAACTGTCACCACACAAGATGATTTCCACAGTTGCAGTACCTTTCTCAACTTCAGACTCATAGTGTACATATATGTAATAATACCACATAGCTGATCACCACAGATTTTAAGTACCCTGGCACTGATGCCATTCGGCCCTGTGGCCTTCCCTACTTTGATCCTCCAAAGTTCCCTTCTCACCTGGGTACCTAGTTAGATTTACTGATCTGGAGGTGAAAGCTAACAACAGGAGGCGAGGTCAATGTTAGTGTGGGAGAGGGGATAGATTGGCATGCTGAGGTGGGAGGAGCAGGTGTGTGATCAAGTCTATTGAAGATTAGATTAAATGATCACTGCAGCAATACTCCCAGTGTGGAAGCAATCTACCTGTGTGTATTAAATTGAAATTGAGGATCAAGCTAAATGTCTGTTTACATATTTTCAGTTTCCACAGGGTTGCAATTAAATATTTTTGGGGGTGAGATGGTTTTCAATTTAATTAAGCAGTATATATAAAAGATTACTGCAGCAATACTCTACCCGTGTGTGTTAACTTGAAATTGAGCATCAAGGCTCAGTCATCCATTTACATATTTTCAGTTTCCACACAGTTGAAATTTATTTTTATTTTTTTAGATTGTTAAATGTAATTAAACCAGCATATGTATGTGATTACTACAAGACATAGCAATCTACCTGTGTGAATTAAGTTGAAATTAAGTGTCAAGCCTCAATCATCCTTTTAAATATTTTCAGTTTCCACATGGGTGCGATAAAAAAATTTTTGGGGGGTGCATTCAATTTAATTAAGCAACATATAAACGTGATTACTGCAGCAATACCCATGGCGTGGCAGCAATCGCCGTTTGTGTATTGAGTTGAAATTGAGCATCAACCTTCAGCCATCCATTTACATATTTTCAGCTTCCACACTGTTGCAAGTAATTTTTTTTTTTAGTTTGTCTTTCAATTTAATTGAGCAACATATATACATAATTACTGAAGCAATACCCACAGTATGGCAATACCCACTTGTATGTATTAAGTTAAAATTGAGTGTCACACCTCAGTTGTTTGTTTTTGTATTTTTAGTTTCCATACAGCATTAAAATGTATGTGCTTCAGCGGGGCAAAATTTGTTAAGTCTAAAGTCATGGGAGACTTCGGTGAATAACATCAGGCTTTGATTCTATGACTTAAAAAAAAAATTTAAACAGGAATCTGAAGTTGGCTTCTGTACCAAGTGGTACCAAATTTGACTTCGGATTCCTGTTTTAAAATGTTTTTAAAGTGGTAAAATTGAAGCCTAATGTTATTTACTGCAGTCTTGTGCTACTTTGAACTGAACAAATTTTGCCACGCCAAAGCACATACATTTTAATGCTGTATGGCATCTCTGTAGCTACACTGTTGGTTTTGAGGGCAGTGACAGTGGTTTTAGGGGCAAATGCAGGGCAGAGGAGGGGAGGCTGTCATGCCCTGCTCAGTAAAGATAAGTTGTTTTTTGTTTTCTTGTGGTTGTCTGTCTAGGCTGTTAGAGAGACGCCTGCCCCTCCAGGTTCTGAGGGAGCAGGCTGCCTCTTTCCCCCTTTCACCATCTTAGGGATTTTAGGGTATCTTCAGCCCAGGCACAAGGACACAATGTTCCCACCTTCAGGGTCTAAACGTGGGCATAGAAGTCTAGGGAAAGCTAGTAGGGATTTGTCAGGAAGTGACTTTTATCCCTAGCTTCTTGCCTAGACACTTGTTTGTTTATTTTCTGTGTATCTTGTATCCTGTCCGCCGTGACAGGGGCACAGGAGCCCACCATGATATCTCACAGTCTGATAAAAGCGGCATGGACAGTGAGGACTCCGATGACAATTGTGTGCTGGAAAGGACCTGGGAGCCAGAACAGGGTGCTGAGGAGGAGGCAACATCAGTTAAGAAGAGCAGTGGTGGCAGCAATAAAGAGCAGAGGCCACATACTTCCTAAAGGAACATCCAGAGCCATGTCTGCTTTGGGATCTGGTGATGCCGCTGACTAGTGTTGAGCAGATCTAAGCATCAGAAGCTTTTTTCTTGTGTCATTACACATGACTGATTTTCTTTCCTCTTTTTACAGTTCGCTGGCTTTAACTTCATATTTAGTTCCAGTATGCAAGGATTAAAAGGTAAGTATAACTTTAATTATCAGGTAAATTGTATATAGTGGTCAACTATTGGCCTATGGTGCTCCTTTATGTAATTCACATACAAAAGGGGCATTTTCATGAATTTTCAGGCCACAACAGCAATAATTTGCATATTGTTCCACGCACCTAATAAACCAAAATCCATGCCAACATATTATATGGCAGCTACTTATTTTCAAGCTCCTGTCCCGTATGGCAATTATCCAGCAGCCATGTTTGATCCATCAACCATGTGCCCATCTGGTATTAATTGTAATAAATGTTTAAATCTAAATATCATCCGGTTCATAGTATATTTTTGTATACTTTTCGATTTTATACTTGAAATATGGAAATCATTTTTTTTTAAAAAAGGGATTCATGTCTACAGTGTTAAAAAATAATTTCTGTTCTTTCAGTAGTTTTCCATATGACAGAACACAGCCATTTACAATTAGAATGTGTACATTTTTATATAATTATATAACCATATGAGGGCTTATTTTTTGGGAGATAAAATATACTTTTACAGGCATGTAAACCTTTGAAGAAATTTTTTTGTATTGTTGCACTGTACTCATATTGAGCTAAAAATACTTTTTTAAATTGGTTAAAAATATGAAGTCCTTTATTCTGTACAGAGCTGACATGCTCTAGTAGCACCCTTTGGATTTTTTGTCTTTTCCGTCAGACTCCTTATCTCTGCTCTCTGACCTTATAAACACTCATTATAACTCAGTTCCTATCTTACTGATAAGAATGTGGATTAAATAAGTGTTTATGACCTCTCAGTAGTTTAGAGAAAAAGTTTATTAGATGACTGACACAAAGTTAAGGTGAAAGTACCAGTCACACAGCTAGAAAAACAGTTAACCCTTTGTGACAGAACAGTTCAATATTTCTTAATAAAGGCTAATCGAAAAAAAAAAGGTTTTTAGCCAAAAATGAGTACAATTCAATCATAAAAAACATTGCCTTCGAAGGTGTACATAGCCTTTAAAGGGGTTATCCAAGACTATAAAATGAACCCCCATATGCTGGGCCTCTCGCACTGAATATACTTACTTTGCTCCCTACGCCACTCCTTGTCCCTGCACCGCCGCTGCTGCTTCTCCCCGTGCGCGGATGAAAACATTTGCAGTCATGGGGGGGGGGCAGCCAATAGCAGGCGGGGATGGGGGGAAGGTGCAGTGGCGGTGCTGGAACCAGGAGCAGAGCAGGGAGGGGGGAGCCAGATAAGTATATTCATTTGTTGCCCGGCATATGGGTGGGGGGCTTTTTATAAACTTGGATAACCCTTTTAAAGCACTATTTGTCTAGAATCAATTTGTACCTGAATTGATTTACACAGTCAATTCAGATGAATCGGACTCAACACAAATTTTTATAAAATTTGCACCTCTCTACTTATAGTGGCTTCATACTACGCTTGCGGCATTTTGGTGTCCATCTGATGAAACTGAGCCAAACGCACCCGTTCTGAAACACAATGCAAGTCAATTGGGACGGATACGTTTTCTATGACACAGTAGAAAATGGATCCGTCCCCCATTGACTTTCAATGGTGTTCAAGACAGATCTGTCTTGGCTATGTTTAAGATAATACAAACTGATTAGTTCTGAACGGATTCAGATGTTTGTATTATCTGAACGGATCCGTCTGTGCAGATCCATGATTGTTCGGCACCAAACGCGAGTGTGAAAGTAGCCTTAGATGTAGTACCTTGACACCAGAAACTACACTGTAGACTGACCTATCTGTCGGATTCAAGCTTTGAATGCTGCCGGCTGCCCAAAAGAGCTGATCAGTGGGGACGCCGAGTGTCAGAATTCCATGGATATTGGTGACATCTTGAGACTAGGCCATTGGTGACATATCCTAAATATATGTTAGCCATTTCTAAGTCCCAGATAACCCCCGTTATGGTTCATAACAGCAACGTTACCATGGCCCATAATGGAATTCTACGATGGCCAGCATAGACTTCTATTATGATGAAATACAATATGGAATGCCTCTTATAGGCTTCCGTGGTGTGTGCCATCATAGAATTCCATCATGGTTCGTGATAACTGAATCCATTAAGGAATTGTTAGATAACCCGAACTTGAACATTGAAAGTTCGCTCAACCCTACTGAGGATCATCATGGTAATTGGACTGAGGTCAGGGCAGGCAGCTGAGAATCAGAATCTGTAAACAGGCAGAGGTTCAGTACACAGGCAGACAATGTTAATATAGTAGTACACCTTCACTGGGTACAACAACAAGATAGGATTCTAAAGTTTAGACACTGGGGAGAGTGCTTTACATACCCAGGGCAGCCAGCGATAGGTTGGGGAAGCATTTGGACATGCACCCTCTGACCCTTTAAGAGGCCGAGAGTAAGTGCACGTGCCCTATAGAACTGGACTGGAGGCCTTTAAAAAGGAGGCCTTTAAAAATGGATGAGCTATTCTGGGGATGGCTCATCGATATTGGAAATCGGACAAGCATATCACAGTTATAACAAGAATCTCACCATTTATTTTAATAGTAACACTCGCAGTACAGTACAATCAATGTAACAATATATTACAAAGAAGAGCACAAGATGAAAGAACATTAGTGACAGACGTCCCTTCTAACCCTCTTCACAGCAACATTAAAAAAATATTGATTGACCATCGTGAAGTGTTAATTAGTAAGATATCCACTTGCAAAAAACTTTTTTTTATGTAGCCAGCGAACTTGTTAAGAGAACATTAAGTACTACTTTTCTTTTCTTCATATTCGCCTATTATGGCTTACTACTGTTTCCCCCTTTGTTGCATACTTTCATAAGGAATTGCTTTCAAAGAGGACTGTCAGTGTAATCACTGTAATCAGAGAATTAGACCCAAGGAGAAACAGCTCAGCTTCTGAAATGTGTACTAGTCAACTTTTCCATTAAATGTCAGCTCTGTGTCAAAGGGCTCATATTAAAGTCTACACACACAGAAGCTTGGTAATGGCCGGAGGGTATATGGAAATAATTGCCATAGTATTCAGAGATTTTGGAATGATTTCTTTATACGGGAATCTTGTCCTGGCTTACTGCCTGGTCAGCAAAATTTGTAATTTCATTTTTAATGAAAAGACAAAAGAAAAAAATGTCTCCAGTATTCGGCTGTACAATGGAATGTGTTTTTATTTGAATAAGTATACAATATCTTCCATTATTACCGAAAAATTTAAAAGGATATCTCACTTTTCAATATATTGATATGAGCTGAGTAAAAAAATAAAAATAAGGGTATTGATGCCGAGTGCACTTATTAGGGATGAGCAAACCCCTAGAAGTTCAGATTCTACAGGTTCGGCTGAAGTTCAGGTCAAAGTTAGAGTTTGGGACCCGAACTCGATCCTAACTTGACCCCGAACCCCATTGAAGTCGAAGGGGACCCGAACTTCGCTTTATTATTTTCCATTATAACATGGTTATATCAGAAAATAGCATCCTTAAAACAGAATGCAAAACAATATGGCCATTTTTAGGGGGGGGGGGTGAGATCTCAATGGAGATGGATATGTTTTCTATGACACAATAGAAAACAGATCCATCCTCCATTGACTTTCAATCCGTCTTGGCTATGTTAAAGATAATACAAATGGATCCGTTCTGAACGGATGCAGACGTTTGTATTATCTGAACGGATCCGTCTGTGCAGATCCATGACGGATCCGCACCAAACGCGAGTGTGAAAGTAGCCTTAGGGAAGCGAAGACTAAGGGATTCCCTGTTATTCATCCATTTTAACCCCTGTAAAGAGATGAGGACTTTGTTGCAAGGAATCCCCAGGTCATTTGAGTCCTAGAAGTCCATTAGTGACAATTAAATTTGTTACTTAGCAGAAAGCACCAGGATGCTGTAGTCGTAGTCAGGGAAACAGACATTAGGTGGAGTTCAAAATGATAGACAGGAGTCATGGCAGACAGCATTCTGTCAACACAAATGACAAGTATTAGAACAGGATAGGCAACAAAGTCAAGAATGGTCAAATATAAGAGTGAGAGCAGATAAATAGTTTAGCAGCTATTGGAACCAAAATAACCATATTGCTTAGGTACAGGAGGAGGAGGGACGGATCATTAGCTTCATTGTTGGAAGAGGGTGTAATGTATTGGTACACTGGCCCATTACAAAGCAGTAGCCAGTTCATACATATACATGATCAGCAGTACTAGGGAATAAGATTCATTCATTAGAATCAATGTGATAATTTGTCTTATCAGCAGGAGCTTTTCACCTGTGAGGAGCTGTCCCCACAGGTAAAGAAGTTCCCATCTGCCACTAGATTGACAGGGTCCACACATCTCACCTGGACCAGACAGCCTTGTGCCATGCACCACTGTGCTGAACAGGCTCTGAAATCATGGTCATTTCCGGTCAAGGACCCAGGGTATTGACCTAGAAAATTATGAGATTCTGGCTTTGGAGCTCTACTTTGAACAAGTTATAGGTTTTGATTCTGGCTTCTAGTCTTTTCATGTTGCTTAGCATACATAAAGCTCTATAATCGCAAGACAAGAGATGGGCAAGCTTTTACCCTATAGGTGAGATTTTCCATGTGTGGAACCCCCCATACTATAAGGGTAAATTCACATGTACTGGATTTGTGGCATAATTTTTCTGGACTAAAAGGAGTAGTACAATGTTAGTATATTGAAGACCTATTCTGATGATTGGCCATGAACATCTGAGGGGTGGAGGTCTGACTCCTGGCACCCCTGGCAATAAGCTGCTTGCAGAAGCCATGGAACACTTGCGAGCACTGCATCCTCCTTACTGTTTAATCACACACCGTCTAACGTGTAGCCGTCTATATATCTATCTATCTCTATTCCATTTTTGTGCTTATTTGTAATTTTTTTTGTATTTTATATTTTAATACATTTTATTTTTCCTCTAGCACTGTTATAGTTTTCCCTCAAACAAGCCTTCCACATAGGAAATACCTCTGTACATTGACATTAAGTTGCTATAAAATATAAGTGGAGAGGACTATAAAGTTGGCAGAAATACTAGTCCTTTTAAGTTGGCCTCCTTGTCTTCCCGAGCCTTGAGAGAGCTTTTTCCTGCTTTAGTAAAGTACAATGTTTACAGCTAATTAGAGGGGACGCCGGCTGGTGTATTCCTTCAATTAGGAACACAATTGAGAGAGATTACAAGAAATGTATATATTGCTCCTGGACAGGAGACATCGCTGTAGGAGACCAGACAGTTTGAATACACAAAGCTAAACAATCTTTTTCTCTTTGAATTTTAAATTGCTTTTATTATTCTATCAATTTAACATAATCATTGAGACATGTCTTTCAAAGGGGCATAGATCATACAGTTTATGGTAGGTGCAAGTACTCGTCAGCTGTCTGAATAGATTAAACAATTACAGTATCTAGAAAAAATACAGGGAGTGCAGAATTATTAGGCAAGTTGTATTTTTGAGGATTAATTTTATTATTGAACAACAACCATGCTCTCAATGAACCCAAAAAACTCATTAATATCAAAGCTGAATATTTTTGGAAGTAGTTTTTAGTTTGTTTTTAGTTTTAGCTATTTTAGGGGGATATCTGTGTGTGCAGGTGACTATTACTGTACATAATTATTAGGCAACTTAACAAAAAACAAATATATACCCATTTCAATTATTTATTTTTACCAGTGAAACCAATATAACATTTCAACATTCACAAATATACATTTCTGACATTTAAAAACAAAACAAAAACAAATCAGTGACCAATATAGACACCTTTCTTTGCAAGGACACTCAAAAGCCTGCCATCCATGGATTCTGTCAGTGTTTGGATCTGTTCACCATCAACATTGCGTGCAGCAGCAACCACAGCCTCCCAGACACTGTTCAGAGAGGTGTACTGTTTTCCCTCCTTGTAAATCTCACATTTGATGATGGACCACAGGTTCTCAATGGGGTTCAGATCAGGTGAACAAGGAGGCCATGTCATTAGATTTTCTTCTTTTATACCCTTTCTTGCCAGCCACGTTGTGGAGTACTTGGACGCGTGTGATGGAGCATTGTCCTGCATGAAAATCATGTTTTTCTTACCTTGCAGACTTCTTCCTGTACCACTGCTTGAAGAAGGTGTCTTCCAGAAACTGGCAGTAGGACTGGGAGTTGAGCTTGACTCCATCCTCAACCCAAAAAGGCCCCACAAGCTCATCTTTGATGATACCAGCCCAAACCATTACTCCACCTCCACCTTGCTGGCGTCTGAGTCGGACTGGAGCTCTCTGCCCTTTACCAATCCAGCCATCAGGCCCATCAAGACTCACTCTCATTTCATCAGTCCATAAAACCTTTGAAAAATCAGTCTTGAGATATTTCTTGGCCCAGTCTTGATGTTTCAGCTTGTGTGTCTTGTTCAGTGGTGGTCGTCTTTCAGCCTTTCTTACCTTGGCCATTTCTCTGAGTATTGCACACCTTGTGCTTTTGGGCACTCCAGTGATGTTGCAGCTCTGAAATATGGCCAAACTGGTGGCAAGTGGCATCTTGGCAGCTGCACGCTTGACTTTTCTCAGTTCATGGGCAGTTATTTTGCGCTTTGGTTTTTCCACACGCTTCTTGCGACCCTGTTGACTATTTTGAATGAAACGCTTGATTGTTCGATGATCACGCTTCAGAAGCTTTGCAATTTTAAGAGTGCTGCATCCCTCTGCAAGATATCTCACTATTTTTGACTTTTCTGAGCCTGTCAAGTCCTTCTTTTGACCCATTTTGCCAAAGGAAAGGAAGTTGCCTAATAATTATGCACACCTGATATAGGGTGTTGATGTCATTAGACCACACCCCTTCTCATTACAGAGATGCACATCACCTAATATGCTTAATTGGTAGTAGGCTTTCGAGCCTATACAGCTTGGAGTAAGACAACATGCATAAAGAGGATGATGTGGTCAAAATACTCATTTGCCTAATAATTCTGCACGTAGTGTATAACTGATTAAAATTCAAATTGTAGCACAATTGCTGGGTCTGCATGGATGGCCCATCTGCTCAAATATATATTATTGATATTTATTTCACCTTCCATTATCTGAAAAGTAGATAAAAGTAGATGTTGATAAGGGTTTGACCTTAATACTCTCTTCTTCCACTCGCTACCATTTGTTCCCTCCAAGACCCAGATACTGCCACCACCCTATATAACACCACAATAAGTACAGTTCTGGACATTGTTGCCCCCTCACACACAACAAAACCCGAAAAATCAACAGACAACTCTGGCACACCAACCTGACCAAAAAACTCAGACAAGCTTCCAGGGCTGCTGAGCGGCGATGGAAGAAATCCCACTCTAAGGATCATTTCACCACATACAAGAAATCCCTCCTGATTCTCAAATCCTCACTCGCTGATGCAAAACAGGCATGTTTATATATCATGTCTCATATATTCCCTGTCCCACAAGCCTAAACAACTTTGTTACACTTTTAAACTCTCTTCTCCGTCCCCCAGCACCCCCACCCTCTCCTCTCATCTCAGCTGAGGACTTTGCCACATGCTTCAAACAAAAGATAGTCAACATTAGAGAAAGCTTCAGTGCACAGTCCCCACAGACCCTCTACACAACTACTTAGTCCTCTTCTCCCAAAACCTGCTTCTCCACCATTATAGAAAAAAAAAAATCTACTCTACTCTCCAGATCATAACTCACCACCTGTGCACTTGACCCAATCCCATCCCACCCATCCCTAAACTCACCACAGTGTTTATACCAGCCCTAACTCATCTCTTCAACCTATTACTAACCTCTGGTGTCTTCCCCTCTGGATTTAAACATGCTACCATTACACCCATCCTCAAATACCCTTCACTTGACACATCTTTTTTGTCCAGTTATCGCCCCATATACTGTAACTTCTTCCATATGTCTCAAAGCTACTTGAGCAACATGTGCATTCTGAACTGTCCTCTCATTTCTCCTCCTTCTCCTTCTTTGACCGGCTACAATCTGGCTTCCGACCCCATCACTCAACTGAGACTGCCCTCACCAAAGTCACCAATGACTTACTAACAGCCAAAGCAAAAAAAAAAAATACTTTGTCCTCCTTCTCCTTGACCTGTCCTCTGCCTTTGACACTGTGTCATCTCTTGGCATCACTGACCTGGCCCTCTCCTGGATCACATCATACCTCACAGAGTGGACATTTAGAGCCTCCCACTCTCACACCACCTCCTCGTCTCATTCCTTCTCTGTTGGTGTACCGTAAGGCGCTGTCCTAGGGCCCCTGCTCTTCTCTATCTAAACTTTTGGCCTGGGACAGCTCACAGAGTCCCATGGCTTTCAGTATCACTTTTATGCTGACGACACACAAATCTATCTCTCTGGTCCAGACATCAGCACCTTATTATCCAGAATCCCACAATGTCTATCTTCCATATCCTCCTTCTCCTCTTGCTTTCTAAAACTTAACATGGATAAAACAGATCATCATCTTTCCTCCATCTTGCTCAACGCCCCCAATAGACCTATCTATCACGATCAATGGCTGCACACTCTCCACGGTCAACCAAGTCCGCTGCCTTGAAGTGACCTTGGATTCTTCCCTCTCCTTCAGACCGCACATCCAAGCTTTTTCCACCACCTGCCGCCTCCAACTCAAAAACATCTCCTGCATCCAAGCTTTCCTCAACTTTGACTCTGCAAAAATGCTTGTACATGCCCTCATCATCTCCCGCCTAGACTACTGCATCATCCTCCTTTGTGGCCTTCCATCTAGCACTCTCACACCCCTCCAATCTATCCTCAACTCTGCTGACTGACTAATCCACCTCTCACCTTGTTACTCCTCTGCCTCTCCCACTGCCAATCAATTCACTGGCTCTCCATTGTCTTGCTAATTCAGTTCAAAATACTAACAAATACATACAAGGCTGTCCACAACCTGTCCCCTCCCTACATCTCTGAGCTACTTTCCCGATACTCACAAGACCTCCTTCTCTCCTCTACTCTTATCACCTCTTCCCACAATCGTGTCCAAGATTTCTCCCGTGCATCCCACACACTCTGGAACTCACTACCCCAACATATCAGACTCTCACCTACAGTGTAATCCTTCAAAAGAAACCTAAAAACCCACCCCTTAATACAAGCCTATATCCATTGACCCCGATTCCTCTATACTGCCATGACCAACTTTACCCTCTTCTACGGTGTCCTTCTCCCATACCATGTAGATTGTAAGCCCTCATGGGCAGGGCCCTCTCTCCTTCTGTACCAGTTTGCAACTCGTCTTGTTCATGCTTAGTGCAATTGTCTGTATTATGTATATATACCCCTTTTCATATGTACAGCGCTATGGAATGAATGGCGATTTAATAATAAATAATAATACTATCAGTCCAAAAACTCATAATGTACCTTACACTTCCCAATGACATCTAGCAGCATAAAAAAATGTAGCCGTATTTGAAATGTGTAATGGAGGCATATTTTGCACAAGTGATTTCTTAGGAAGTTATGATATTTTGAGGATTTAAAGGGGTTGTACGAGCTTTATAATATTGATGACCTATCCTCAGAATAGGTCATGAATATCAGATCAGCAGGGGTCCGATACTCTGTAACTGCGGTGTAATTGTAGAGAAAAAATGTTACATATCAGCCAGTGTGGACTCACTGTGCCAACTAACTGATTTGACTTTGGGCTGTCCCTAGGGGTGTTATTCTGGTGCTCCCCTGGTATTCAACCTTCATGCCCTGATATCTGGACTTCACTGCAGGGATGCAACCAGACCACTCCCTCCTGGAAAGTCCTGGTTTAGTTGGCAGCTGAATCATTGGGGTAAGGGACTTTGGTGCAAGGACCGCAGACAAACTGCAGGAGCAGTCTGACCAGTCACTTAGGCTTATATGAAGGTTACTAGATCTGGATGGCACACTGGTATCCCTCCTTTGAGACTTTTTAGGCTACTTTTGGATCAGCAAAAATGCTTCCATCATCATAATACAACCATCTGCATTTGTTCTGAACTGATCCGGTTGTATTATCGCTAGAATAGCCGAGGCGGCTCCGTCTCCAAAACCATTGTAAGTCAATGGGGGACGGATCAGTTTTTTTTTTTGTGTCAGCGTTATTCTATCCACGATGGGAATGCAGCCAAACAGAATGGAATGCATTCTGATGCACTCTGTTTTGTTCAGTTTTGTCTGCATTGACAATGAATGGGGACAAAACGGAAGCGATTTCCCCTGCTATTAAGATCCTATGACTGATCTCAATAGCGGAAACCGAAAGCACAGATGTGAAAGTAGCCTCATATACCAGTTTTTAAGCATAAAGTATTGATAAATTCCTGCCAATACCGAAACTGCAGTTAAAATGCCCATTCTAATTTTCAGAAGTTTTACAAACTGCAGAGCACAGACTCAGTTTTGTAGATAAAATGCTTCATATTATTTCAATGCGAAATAACAATAATGGTATGAAATTATTTTTGTTTGTTTTTGTTTTTAAAACTGTGTTAATTGTTAAATAACGATTTCCTGATGAATGAATTACAATGTCTTGTAAAATGATAGCACACATGGTAGTTATCATACTGTGCTAATGGTATGGATTGAGTATATCTGGTTATATTGTATATTATAAAATAGCTGGGTGCCAGCAGAGAGTTGATAAAAGCAGTGTTTACATTGTAGAGGCTTGGCCATATTCACGTTTTACAGCAAATAAATTATCACCCTCCTCATACAAAAATCTGAATGGTTATTGAAGATTGACCACGCTGTGCACAACATAGGAAAAAGTAGTCAAGCATTGCAGTATATTATAGACGTTTACATAGCATTTGCCACATTAACACAATGCTTTTTTTTTGTGAAGTGGTGAGAAAGAACAGAACTCTTTTTATTCTTTTGTGTTTTTCAAGGAAGAAACAAAGGAACAAACACCAACCCAGTTTCTATTATGTTGAATTTTACTCAGGCTCATAAAATAGCTTATAATAAAGAGAAAAGACAGGTGGATGAATGGATAGTGTAGGGATTTTCTCTGGTAGGCAGGCTAAGCGGACGCAATACAAAGGCTAGACTATGGTTGAAAAAAACCAAAAGTCCAGTTTTTATTCACACAGAAAAGGCAGAAAAGAAAAGGCAGAGTCCTGGTGTTAGTTCACAAAGCAAGAGCTCCCAAAATAACCAAAATCTCCTGGCAGACCACAGCAGGCTTTAGGCCAGGAACCTTGGTGACATGTACCTTCCGTCAATGACGGACCCTTTCGCCCTCCTACATACCTCCCCCCTTTGTTCAACCCCGAGGGGTTGAACACTTGCCAGACAGTGTACCCGGGACAGGGAATCTGCATTTCCCTGTAACCTGCCTGCCCTATGTTCCACAGAGAATTTAAAGTTCTGTAGAGACAAGAACCACCTGGTGACTTGAGCATTCCTCTCTTTTGTATGGCTCATCCACTAGAGAGGGGAGTGGTCAGTCACCAGACGGAACTTCCTCCCCAACAGATAATAGCGGAGAGACTCGAGTGCCCACTTGATGGCCAGGCACTCTGTCTCCACTATACTGTACCGGGTCTCTGCTGGAGTGAGCTTACGGCTGAGGAAGACAACAGGATGCTCCTCCCTGTTGACTTCCTGAGACAGTACCGCACTGAGACCTACTTCAGAGGCATTGGTCTGTACCGCAAATTCCCTCTTGAAGTCGGGCGTCACCAAAAGCGGAGACCCACACAGGGCCTACTTCAAAGCGGAGAAAGTCTCTTCTGCCTGGTCATTCCAGCGGACTATCACGGACTTCCGTCCCTTTAAAAGCCCTGTCAACAGAGCCACTAAAGTGGCAACATGGGGGACAAACCTCATATAATAGCCCACCATTCCCAAGAACAACTTTACTTGTCTAGAGGTGGCAGGTCGTGGCCAATTCTGTATCGCCTCTATTTTGTTTACTTGGGGTTTAATGACTCCGCGCCCAATGACATTCCCAAGGTATTTAGTCTCCTCTAACCTTATCACACATTTCTTTGTGTTAGCTGTTAGTCCCGCCTTTCGAAGGGAGTCTACTACTACGCCTGTACTTTGGGCAGGTGACTTTTCCAGTTGGTACTGTGAATGATAATATCGTCCAGATAAGCCGAGATGTACCGCCGATGAGGACAAAGTACAATATCCATTAGCCGCTGAAAAGTGGCGGGGAGCCATGCAGACCAAAGGGTAATACCTTATATTGGTACAGCCCCTCTGGTGTGATAAAGGCAGTTTTCTCTTTGACAATGTCACGGATGGTGTTGCAGAAAACTAGAAGACACAAATGAAGATCTGACTGACTTGATCCAAAACTAAGGAACAAGAGGATAAGCCCTGTAACAGCCCTAGCACTCTCCCTTACTGCTCAGCCTATGCAAAAATCTCTATGGTAGATAATTGCATACCCTCGTTCCTCGACTGTATGACACCTGAACACCCTATAATAGTGAGGGGACACGACCACCAGCTCCCTACACTTAATACGGAGGGAGTCAAGGTCACCTAGGATCAAGACCACAGGAAAACAGAAATAAATGAACAGACTTATCTTGTGGATGCAGCAGTAGCAGCTTCTAGCATCAGCACAGTCCAGGAAGTTGTATAAACCGCAAGGTGAGGCAGTATGGGGAGGAGATATATAGGGAGGCAATCACCGCTAATAGATGACAGCTGGGAGAGGGAGGAGAGATGTCAAAACAAAAGCAAAACAAAAAAAGATAATTCAGGAAGCACTGAAGAATGTCAGAACTACTCAAAGATCTGGTCGTGACTGTACCCCTCCCTCTACTCGTGGACTCCGGACACTCAGAGCCCACCTTCTCAGGATGGGACCTATGGAATGCCCTGAGAAGACGGGTGGCCTTAATGTCCGCCACTGGAACCCACATCCTCTCCTCAGGACCATAACCCTCCCAATGAACGAGGTACTGGAGAGAACTGCGGACAATACGAGAGTCCATAATCCTGGAGACCTGAAATTCAAGATTACCATCAACCACAATCGGAGGAGGAGGCAAAGAGGAGGGTACAGTGGGTTGGACATAAGGTTTTAATAGGGACTTGTGAAAAACATTATGGATCTTCCAAGTCTGAGGAAGATCAAGACGGTAGGCAATGGGATTGATGACGGACAAGATTTTGTAAGGCCCAATAAACTTAGGACCCAACTTCCAGGAGGGAACCTTCAATTTGATATTCTTAGTAGACAACCATACAGATCACTAACATTCAGGTCTGGACCAGACACACGTCTCTTATCCGCCACACGTTTATATCTCTCACTCATGCTCTTTAGATTATCCTGAATCTTTTGCCAAATAGATGACAAAGACGAGGAGAATCTGTCCTCATCAGGTAAACCAGAAGCCCCCTCTCCAGAGAATGTCCCAAACTGCGGATGAAACCCATATGCACCAAAAAATGGTGACTTATCAGAGGACTCCTGACGACGGTTATTTAAAGCAAACTCAGCAAGGGAGAGAAAAGAACACCAATCCTCCTGATTCTCCGCCACAAAACAACACAGATATGTCTCCAGATTCTGATTGACGCGCTCTGTCTGGACATTCGACTGCGGGTGGAAGGCAGAAGAGAATGACAACCGAACCCCCAAGCGGAAACAGAAGGCCTTCCAGAATCTGGAAACAAACTGCGTGCCCCTACGAGAGACTATGTCTGAAGGGATACCATGCAATTTGACAATGTGATCAATAAATGCCTGTGTTTTAGCATTGGGCAAGCCAGGAAAAGGAACAAAATGCGCCATTTTGCTAAAACAGTCCACCACCACCAGAATCCCAGTCTTCCCCGAGGAACGAGGCAGGTCCGTGATGAAATCCATGGACAGATGTGTCCAAGGACGGGAAGGAATGGGTAACGGAAGGAGAGGACCCAATGGCCGTGAATGAGGGACTTTGGCACGAGCGCAGGTCTCGCAGGCTGCCACAAAACCCTCAACCGACTTACGAAGAGCCGGCCATCGGGTCCTCTCCTTCCATTACCCATTCCTTCCCATCCTTGGACACCTTTATGATCCCTGTAGGACTCGGGAGGACAGTGTGGTCTTCTCCTAATCCTCCCCCTTCCCCTGGGGGGAGCACACTGTCCTCCTGAGTCCTCTATGAGCCTACAGCCCCCCCCCCTCCCAGCACATCAGTCACCTTGCAGGGGGGGATAATATGATTGGTGGATATATGCACACTGTGCATCTAACTCCTATAATGCCCCCCAAAATGCCAGGGCACCATACTTACCTCATTCCCCGGCACCCACATTGCTCCTGATGCCTGCACAGCCGCCACTGCCTCCCTTCCGTCACGCAGATGAAAAAAATCCAGTGACCTGGGGGGAGGCAGCCGATAGCAGGACACAATGGGAACGAGCCTTCCTAGCATCGCGGGTAACACTAAGGAGGCTCATTTCCAACGCAGCCTGCTATTGGCTGCACCCCCCCACTGGGCATAAGTATTATCTGTATGTGGTGCCTTGGCATTTTGGTGGGCATAATAGGGGTTAGATAGCCCCTTTAACCCTTAGGCTACTGGAGTTTTATTTATTTTTTTATTTCAGCATTTTCTTTTTTCTTCACTAGCTTCCTTCAGCCATAACCCAATTTTTTTTATTTTTCCATTCACATAGTTATATGGGGGCTTAATTTTTGCAGGAGAAGTTGTACTTTAATATGGCATACAATGTGGTGGGAAGCGAGCAAAAGAAATCCCAATTGGGCGGAATTTGAAGGAAAAAAAATGCTATTTCTCCACCCTTTTATGGGTTTTGTTCCTACGGTGTTCTCTTTGCAGCAAAACTGACCTGTGCCCTTCATTCTCTGAGTCAGTACGATTACAACAATACCACATATGTATATGTTTTTTATGTGTAAATATTGTAAAAATTCATTAAAACAAACAAAAAATTATAAACTCTTTTACATCACCATATTCTGACCCCATAACTTTTTTTTATAGTTATATCTACTGATCTGTGTGGGGGCTCATTTTTTGTGAGATGAACTGTAGTTTTTATTGATACCATTTTGGAATGTGTGTGCCTTTTTTATCACATTTTATAAAAAATTTTGGGGTTAGAATGCTTTAGCACAGTGAACACAGGCACTCGTTCAACTGTTCTCCACTGTCCTATGCCCACTCTGCTAAAGCCCACATAGCCAATCTATGCCAGGCTTTACCAAAGCAGACAGGCAGGAGCAGTGATGTGTGCTGTTCATCACTCACTGCAACCCCAGTGAAATCCTTACTCCCATACAGCACTGTCATGTCAGCGGTGTATGAGAGTTAATAAAAAATAAATAAAGACATCCTTTTATCCCTTAACGTTTTCAGTAGGTCATGTATACATTTTTTATTGGCAAATGGGGGATTGGCAGGGGAGGAGCCAGGACAGCGGGCGGGGTAGGGGGCCCCAATTCAGATTCTTGCTATGGGGGCCAGTGATTTCTATGTATGCTCCAGATAGATAGATAGATAGATACAGAAAAGTGAAAAATACAGATGAGCAAACTTCTTTACTTCAAGTCCAATTCGGCAGTTTCAAAAAGGTTTGGTTCGGACCTGCTCCAATTGCCCTGAAAATTGTCCAGTAACACCCTATAGTCTCCTAGGACTCATTTTTTGTAGGAACATATGTCATTTCTTTTTGTTAATTTCTTAAAGAATTTTAGCTTTTTTTTTTACATTACCCCAACCATTTAAGCTCTTAACGGCAATGGAAAATAATGTAAGAATGACAATGACATATATAACTATGGGTTATATTTAAAGGTGTTAAAAAAGGTGTGCTTAAAAACACACTGTCCCATTGCATGTATTTTCCTTTTTCATATTAGAAAGCTTCCAAAAATAATGCCTGCTCATATTTAAACATACACAAGTGTAAATTTAAAAAAGAAAGAGGGCCTTGTTCTGCACAGTCGTCCAAAAATGATGCCTTAATGGAGCAGAATGCCTGCCTATATTTATACATACACTAGTGTTAACTGTCAGAAAAAAAGAGTGCCTTGTTCTAAATGAGCATTTTAACCCCTTCACTACCGAGCCACTTTTCACCTTAAATCCCAGGCCAATCTGACATATCTCACTTTGTGGTAATAACTTTAAAGCAATTTTACTTATCCAGGCCATTCTGAGACTGTTTTCTTGTCACATATTGTACTTCATGACAGTGGCAAAATTGAGTCAAAACATTTCATTTTTATTTATAAAAAAAACTAAATTTACCAAAAATGTGTATAAATTAGCAAATTTCCAAATTTAAATTTGTCTACTTTTATAATAGATAGTAATAACTCCAAATATAGTTATTACTTTACATTCCCTATATGTCTATTTCATGTTTGGATAATTTTGAAAAATTATATTTTTTTGTGACGTTAGAAGGCTTAGAAGTTTAGAAGAAAATCTAAAACTTTTTAAGAACATTTCCAAACCCCAATTTTTTCAGGACCAGTTCAGTTATGAAGTCACTTTCTGTGGCTTACATATTAGAAACCACCCATAAATCATCCCATTTTAAAAACTACACCCCTCAAGCTATTCAAAACTGATTTTACAAACTTTGTTAACTCTTTAGGTGCCCCACGAGAATTAAATCAAAATTCAATTAGAATTTTTTTTTGCAGATTTCAAATTTTATTCTATTTTTTCTGCAACACATCAAGAGTTAACAGCCAAACAAAACCCCAAATCTATTACCCTGAATCTGGAGTTTACAGAAACACCCCATGTGTGCTCAAAAACTGATGTATGGGCACACAGCATGCTTCAGAGTAGAAGGAGCACCATATGGCTTTTGGAGAGCGGATTTACAGGTGAAACTTGAAAAATTTGAATATCGTGCAAAAGTCCTTTTTTTCAGTAATAGAGAGCTATGTCTTATATGAAGACACCCTGAAGTGGCCCTAAAGTGGAAACCCCTGAAAGTGAACCTATTTTGGAAACTACACCCCTCAAGGAATATTTCAAGGTGTGTAGTGAGCACTTTAACCCATCAGGTGTTTGACAGAATTAGGAAACGCTTGGCTGTAAAAATGAAAATTTGCTAATTTTTTTCAGAAAAAGTTGTTTATACCCACATTTTTTACTTTCACAAGAGGAAACAGGACAAAATGCACCCCACATTTTATTCCCCATTTCCCACCAAATACGCTAACACCCCATATGTGCTCAAAAAATTATGTATGGATGCATGGCAGGGTTCAAAAGGGAAGTAGTGCCATAGGGCTTTTGGAGTACAGATTTTGCAGGATTGGCTTTTGGGAGCTATGTCACATATGAAGACACCCTGAGGTACCCCTAGAGTGGAAACCTCCAAAAAGTGACCCTATTCCAGAAAGTACACCCCTAAAGGAATATTTAAAGATGTGTAGTGAGTACTTTGTCCTCAAACAGAATTCATGGAATTGGCTATGAAAATGAAAAGTTTTAATTTTCCAGATAAATGGACTTTAGGCCAAAACTTTTCACTTTCACAAGGGGGACCTGGAGAAAATGTACCCCCTTATTCATTGCCCATTTTCTCCTAATTATAGCAATACCCCATATGTGCTTGTATCCTGTTATATGGGCGTACCACAGGGGTCAGAAGGAAAGTTGCACCAAAGGGCTTCTGGAAGGCAGATTTCAACGGAATAATTGACAGGCGCCATCTTGCAATTGAACACACCCTGAGGTACCCCTAGAGTGGAAAACCTCAAAAAGTGAATCCAGTCCGGAAACTACACCCCTCAAGCAATATTTCAAGATGTGTAGTGAGCACTTTGACCCATCAGCCGTTTCACAGAATTAGTTGTTTTACACCCACATTTTTCACTTTCACAAGGGAAACAGGAAAAAATGCACTACACATTTTGTTCCCCATTTCCCCCCGAATATGCCAACAGCCCATATGTGCTCTAAAAATGATTTATTGGCGCACAACAGGGCTCTAAATTCAAACAGCTAAATATGGATTTTGCTGACATGAATTGGCAGACTTTTATTTTATGTGCCATGTTGCATTCAATAAATTCCTGAGGTCGCAAAAAATAAAAAATAAACAAGAAGTGACCCCATTCGGAAAAAGGACACCTGTACGAACATTTTAAGTGGTAGAAAGGGTACTTATCAGCACACAGGTGACTCACAGAAGGCAGAAAAACTAGAGAAAGCATTTCAAAGCACACATTTGTAAAAAATTACTAGCAGGCTCCAATTTTTCACTTTTATAAAGGGTTAAACGAGAAAATGCACTCCAGTATATGTTGTATTGGTACATAGCTGGTCTCTAGAGGCAAAGTGCAAACATTTTTTTTTTTTAAGGCCTGAATTGGCAGACATGTATTTTAGGTGCCATATAAAACCCCAAGAAGTAACCCCATTTCGGAAAGAGCACCCCCGTACAAACATTTTAAGGGGTTGAAAGGGCACTTTTAACCTAACAGGTGCTTCACAGAAATGAATATGTAGTGGTTGGTGAAAAGTGGATATGTAAGTTATGCAGACTGGATCAGAGATATAATGTGGTAAAATTACAGGGTACATCAAGGATCAAATTTAATTAATGCTCCATGGTTGAATGGTAGATTCTGAAACAATCTTCGTTGCACAGGCCAGTTTTTTGGGGGCAGGTTTTGCTAAGGTAAATGGTGTCTTTCCTTATCCCCCTTTTGGAACACACCCTCCATCTTTTTTGGGTCCTTCCCTTCTTCGCTGTTTGGGGGACTTCACCAGGGAAATGTTGCCCTTGTACAACTCAGGCACTGTAACTCGCAGAAGTACTGGGGCCCTCCATTGCTTGATTTGAAAGAATTAGGGCCTTTATCACCACCTCTTGAAATTGTAGGAATGTTCTTGTCTGGCCTTTAGATCTAAATAGTACATATGCATTGTACAGCGCCAATGTATGAGGTGCACGGCCAGCTTTTTGAACAACACTTCCCGCCCATCTGCCTGTTGTAGTCCAGAATGCAGTCTGGTTTGGGGACAGTGGTAGTGGTACCATGTACAGTGGCAGGGGATCTGGTGTACTGACCACTATTCACAGTAACAAGGACATCCCTTGTCCTTAACCACCAACATGTTCTGATTGAGGAGAGCACGGCTGTCTCCTTTTCTTAGTAGTTGCCCTACCAGGGATCTAGGGAGACCTCTCTAATTTTTGCATACTGTGCCGCACGCCACAGTACCTCTGTAACTTAGTGACCGGAACAGTGGTAGACTTGTGTAGTAATTATCCACTTATAGATGGTAACCCTTATCCAGCAGTGGGTGCAGTAAGTCCCACACTATCTTCCCACTATCTCATAGGCCACTAACTCCCACAAAGGCTTTTCTGCACAAAGAAGTCTTCTGCACAAACTTGCTGTGCAAACTGAGCAGAAGCAATCAGTAATAGAATACTACTGATCGGTGCTCAGTGGTTGCAAAATGCACACACGCAGATGCATGCAAAAACCTAAACTCACAAAACACTGGCTAAAAATTTAACTTACCGTATTTTTCGCCCTATAAGAAGCACCTGCCCATAAGACGCATCTAGGTTTTTGAGGTGGGTTTTGAACTAATGGTCTGAGTCTGACACTGTTATGGGGATCTGTGGATGGCACTGTTATGGGGGCATCTGTGGATGGCATGACACTGCTATGGGGGGGGATCTGTGGATGACACATATAGAGCATCTTATGCTATGCGTCATCCACAGGTCCCCCCCATAACAGTGTCCCTGTGTAGTGAATGACCCCCAATACAGGGGGTGGGGTTCGGCATCTGGTTCTGTAATGGCAGTGGGGCACGGTGCAGTCACTGTATTCTATTATACCGGGCCACGCTCACGGTAGTAATCATCTAACCTGTTGGCAATGTTAAACTATAGAAATCATGTGCAATCCAGTCTGAGGTACTTACTACAATCTTCCGTAGCAGGCAGGAGTCCGGGCGGGTGGCAGCATAACTCACTAGTGAAGCGCCTGCGCCACCTACTTTATTCATAAAGTGGGAGGAGCAGGCTCGTGACATAGTGAGTTACGCTGCCGCCGCCCTGTCTCCTGCCTGCTACGGAAGATTGTAGTAAGTACTACAGGCGGTATTGCACATAATTTCTATAGTTTAACATTGCCTACAGGTTAGATATGATTACTACAGTGAGCGGGGCCTGGTGTAATAGCACCTCGATCTCCTCTCCCGGGCAGGCCCCCGTTCCTTATCCTATATAACTATCTCCTTACATTTCTCATGAAACATCCCTTCAGAAACAAAATAAATAGAGAAAATATATGAACAATAGGATCATCAACACGGCTCCACACATATCATATATACTGTTTATAGTAACTTGACAGATATAAGGAAAGCAACAGTCCTCCAACACCACAATCTTTACCCAAGAATTTAATATAAAAAAAATATTTTTTTGAGAATATTTTTCAAGAAGTTTTTTATCCCAAGAAATTCTTCTAAAAACTCTTATCACCATATTTTTCATTTAGCACCTGGTAAATACCACCATCCATCCCATACTCCCACTTATCAAGAAGAAAAGAAGAAGAAATCGCACATTCCCAAAAATCGCACCAAAAAATTAATAAAAAAATAATATCGCACATTCATCAGATAACGCACGTGTCTCAAATAATTTATGATGGACCGTGAACGGTCCGTGGTATCCCGGCCTGGATTCTTGCCGACAGCAGGAGCACACGGCGTCATTGGTTGTTATGACGCCGTGCGCTTCATGCTGCTGCTCCACTACAGTAATACACTCGTATAGTAATACACTCGTATAGATCATACAAGTGTATTACTGTAGTGCTGCGGCGGCATGAAGCGACCAATGACGTGGGCTTTAAGGAACAATGTATATGCAAACTCTGTCCTAACACATTAGGTGGACCGAAGATATTTTTCACCATTATAGTTTTAATATATATTTTTAATATAATTTTTTTATATTTTTTTCTATATTCTTCGATTTTTATATATTCTTCAAATTTTTATATTGTTCAAATTTTTCATTTCTTCATTTTTTTCATTTTTTAATATATATCTTTATAATTTTATCAATAAATTAAGGTGCAGCCACTAACCCTCTATACCATAGTGAGTTACGCCCGGCCTCCTGCCTGCTACGGAAGATTGTAGTAAGTACTACAGGCTGGATTGCACATGATTTCTATAGTTTAATATTGCCAACGGGTTAGATATGATTACTACAATGAGCAGGACCTGGTGTAATAGAATACAGTGACTACATTGGGCCCCGCTGCCATTACAAAACCAGATGCCCCTCCTCCCTCCCCACTGATACACCTGCTGGCCACGCTGTGCAGCATTGCAGCGGCGGTGTATCAGTGTAAATTGCAGTCTTAGGCCTCATGCACACGACCGTTGTGTGCATCCGTGGCCGTTGTGCCGTTTTCCGTTTTTTTTCGCGGACCCATTGACTTTCAATGGGTCCGTGGAAAAATCGGAAAATGCACCGTTTTGCAGCCGAGGCCGTGATCCGTGTATCCTGTCCGTCAAAAAAATAAGACCTGTCCTATTTTTTTGACGGACAACGGTTCACGGACCCATTCAAGTCAATGGGTCCGTGAAAGAACACGGATGCACACAAGATTGGCATCCGTGTCCGTGATCCGTGGCCGTAGGTTGCTTTCATACAGACGGATCCGAAGATCCGTCTGCATAAAAGCTTTTTCTGATCTAAGTTTTCACTCCGTGAAAACTCATTTCCGACAGTATATTCTAACACAGAAGCGTTCCCATGGTGATGGGGACGCTTCTAGTTAGAATACACTGCAAACTTGGTACAAGACTGCCCCCTGCTGCCTGGCAGCACCCGATCTCTTACAGGGGGATATGATAGCACAATTAACCCCTTCAGGTGCGGCATCATATCCCCCTGTAAGAGATCAGGGCTGCCAGGCAGCAGGGGGCAGACACCCCCCCCCTCCCCAGTTTGAATATCGTTGGTGGCACAGTGTGCCAACCACCATCGGCCCCCCTCCCTCCCTCTATTGTATTAAAACGTTGGTGGCACAGTGTGCCAACCACCATCGCCCCCCCCCTCTATAGCAGTAACATTGGTGGCAGTGTGCGGTCTCAACAGTAGAAGATTCATACTTACCTGCTTCTTGCTGCTGCGATGTCTGTGTCCGGCCGGGAGCTCCTCCTACTGGTAAGTGACAGTTCTTTAGCAATGCGCCGCACAGACCTTTCACTTACCAGTAGGAGGAGCTCCCGGCCGGACACAGACGTCGCAGCAGCAAGAAGCAGGTAAGTATGAATCTTCTACTGTTGAGACCGCGCACTGCCACCAATGTTACTGCTATAGAGGGAGGGAGGGGGGGGGCGATGGTGGTTGGCACACTGTGCCACCAACGATTTAATACAATAGAGGGAGGGAGGGGGGCCGATGGTGGTTGGCACACTGTGCCACCAACGATTTAATACAATAGAGGGAGGGAGGGGGGCCAATGGTGGTTGGCACACTGTGCCGTGCCACCAACGATTTAATACAATAGAGGGAGGGAGGGGGGGGCACACTGTGCCACCAACGATATTCAAACTGGGGAGGGGGGGGGGCTGCCCCCTGCTGCCTGGCAGCCCTTATCTCTTACAGGGGAATATGATAGTACAATTAACCCCTTTAGGTGCCGCACTTAAAGGGGTTAATTGTGCTATCATATCCCCCAGTAAGAGATCGGGTGCTGCCAGGCAGCAGGGGGCAGTCTTGTACAAAGTTTGTAGTGTATTCTAACCTGAAGCGTCCCCATCACCATGGGAACGCCTCTGTGTTAGAATATACTGTCAGATTTGAGGTTCACGAAGTAGCTCATATCCGACAGTATATTCTAACATAGAGGCGTTCCCATGGTGATGGGGACGCTTCAAGTTAAAATATACCATCGGATTGGAGAAAACTCCAATCCGATGGTATAAAAGAACTCCAGACTTTACATTGAAAGTCAATGGGGACGGATCCGTTTGAAATGGCACCATATTGTGTCAACATCAAACGGATCCGTCCCCATTGACTTGCATTGTAATTCAGGACGGATCCGTTTGGCTCCGCACGGCCAGGCGGACACCAAAACGACTTTTTTTTCATGTCCGTGGATCCTCCAAAAATCAAGGAAGACCCACGGACGAAAAAACGGTCACGGATCACGGACCCACGGACCCCGTTTTTGCGGGCCGTGAAAAAAAACTGTTGTGTGCATGAGGCCTTAGGGGGTCCGTGGATCCGTGATCCGTGACCGTTTTTTCGTCCGTGGGTCTTCCTTGATTTTTGGAGGATCCACGGACATGAAAAAAAAGTCGTTTTGGTGTCCGCCTGGCCGTGCGGAGCCAAACAGATCCGTCCTGAATTACAATGCAAGTCAATGGGGACGGATCCGTTTGATGTTGACACAATATGGTGCCATTTCAAACGGATCCGTCCCCATTGACTTTCAATGTAAAGTCTGGAGTTCTTTTATACCATCGGATTGGAGTTTTCTCCAATCCGATGGTATATTTTAACTTGAAGCGTCCCCATCACCATGGGAACGCCTCTATGTTAGAATATACTGTCGGATATGAGCTACTTCGTGAAACTCAGATCCGACAGTATATTCTAACACAGAGGCGTTCCCATGGTGATGGGGACGCTTCTAGTTAGAATACACTACAAACTTTGTACAAGACTGCCCCCTGCTGCCTGGCAGCACCCGATCTCTTACAAGGGGATATGATAGCACAATTAACCCCTTCAGGTGCGGCACCTTAAAGGGGTTAATTGTACTATCATATTCCCCTGTAAGAGTTCAGGGCTGCCAGGCAGCAGGGGGCAGACCCCCCTCCCCCAGTTTGAATATCGTTGGTGGCACAGTGTGCGCCCCCCATCGGGCCCCCCCTTCCTCCCTCTAATGTTAGAAATCGTTGGTGGCACAGTGTGCGCCCACCATCGCCCCCCCCTCCCTCCCTCTATTGTAATAAATCGTTGGTGGCACAGTGTGCGCCCACCATCGCCCCCCCTCCCTCCCTCTATTGTAATAAATCGTTGGTGGCACAGTGTGCGCCCACCATCGGCCCCCCTCCCTCTATAGCAGTAACAATATTGGTGGCAGTGTGCGGCCTCCCATTCCCCCCCCCCCATCATTGGTGGCAGCGGAGTTCCGATCGGAGTCCCAGTTTAATCGCTGGGGCTCCGATCGGTAACCGTGGCAACCAGGATGCTACTGCAGTCCTGGTTGCCATGGTTACTTAGCAATAGTACAATAGTATAAGACTCATAGTTACCTGCTTGCTGCTGCGATGTCTGTGTCCGGCCGGGAGCTCCACCTACTGGTAAGTGAAAGGTCTGTGCGGCGCATTGCTAAAGAACTGTCACTTACCAGTAGGAGGAGCTCCCGGCCATTCACAGACATCGCAGCAGCAATCAGGTAAGTATGAATCTTCTACTGTTGTACTATTGCTAAGTAACCATGGCAACCAGGGCTGCAGTAGCTTCCTGGTTGCCATGGTTACCGATCGGAGCCCCAGCGATTAAACTGGGACTCCGATCGGAACTCTGCTGCCACCAATGATGGGGGGGGGAATGGGAGGCCGCACACTGCCACCAATGTTGTTACTGCTATAGAGGGAGGGGGGGCCGATGGTGGGCGCACACTGTGCCACCAAGCGCACACTGTGCCACCAACGATTTATTACAATAGAGGGAGGGAGGGGGGGCGATGGTGGGCACACACTGTGCCACCAACGATTTCTAACATTAGAGGGAGGAAGGGGGGGCTCGATGGGGGGCGCACACTGTGCCACCAACGATATTCAAACTGGGGAGGGGGGGTCTGCCCCCTGCTGCCTGGCAGCCCTGATCTCTTACAGGGGAATATGATAGTACAATTAACCCCTTTAGGTGCCGCACCTGAAGGGGTTAATTGTGCTATCATATCCCCCTGTAAGAGATCGGGTGCTGCCAGGCAGCAGGTGGCAGTCTTGTACAAAGTTTGTAGTGTATTCTAACTAGAAGCGTCCCCATCACCATGGGAACGCTTCTGTGTTAGAATATACTGTCGACTATGAGTTTTCACGAAGTTAAAACTTAGATCAGAAACAGCTTTTATGCAGATGGATCTTCAGATCCGTCTGTATGAAAGCAACCTACGGCCATGGATCACGGACACGGATGCCAATCTTGTGTGCATCCGTGTTCTTTCACTGACCCATTGACTTGAATGGGTCCGTGAACCGTTGTCCGTCAAAAAAATAGGACAGGTCATATTTTTTTGACGGACAGGATACACGGATCACGGCCTCGGCTGCAAAACGGTGCATTTTCCGATTTTTCCACGGACCCTTTGAAAGTCAATGGGTCCGCGAAAAAAAAACGGAAAACGGCACAACGGCCACGGATGCACACAACGGTCGTGTGCATGAGGCCTTATAGTGCGAAAAATATGGTATATCTATATATATAGAATTATAGAACTCTATATATATTTATATAAAGCCCTAAGATACAGGGTGGTGGTTTAGGGATCTGGAACAGCTGCAAATAAAAAACTAAATAAAATCAGCACAGCTATTCCAGATGTTCTTCTTATTTCTTTTGTTCTTTTCTTCTTCTTTCAGCAGGAAACTGTTAAATCGCTGTGGTGGTGCACCACGTGTCCCAGCAAGCCAATAGCAGCACAAAAAGACACAGAACCTATCTGCACGCAGTCACCAGTTAGAATGGCTGCATGCAGGGAAGTTATGCCTCTTCCTGTGCAGCTATAGCGCTGCTATTGGCTGTAGCGTTGTTCCAGCAGGGGACCCAAAACACTGGTGTCCAGCACCGGTCACCTCTGCATGACACCCCCCACCCCACCCCCCATCAGCTCTTTATCGCAGCTGGATCTGCGATGTGCATGTCTGCAAAATCCAGCCAGTAGCGGCGATCGGGGCTGCAAGGGGGCGGAAATACCTCCCTGTGCCCCTAGGAAACATGGCTACCTTCCGTACAGAGCAGCCATCGTACCCCAGTCACCGAGCGATGGACTGGATGTACACAGCGCTGAAGCTCTACGGCGCTGGGATTTCAGACCCCGGTATCCTAAGGGTTAATGGGTTCAGCAGCAATACAGTGTGGATGTGAACAAAAAATAGGGTAATAGTGGCATATGGCCATAATAGTATAATCAGCAGTAGCATGGAACAGAGAAGGCAGTAGATGTGTGTGCAGCTGATAAGGGGTAGTAGTAATAGAGGTGACTGAGTAGTGGCAATGGTGGCTCCAACTCCAATTGAATAGGTAACAGACAGTAAATCAAACAATTATTAAAGTTCATGTGCACTGGTGCAAGCAAAAGGTGAAAAAAAACATTCATATTGATTGATGCAACAGCCCTACAAAACAAACAACTCCTTAGCCCATTTGACCATTAAGGATCCCTTTATCTCTTGCCAGATAACAGAAAATCAAACATGTCATAGCCTGGGTGGGTTGGATCCTTAATTATACAGCTGGCTCTATTGCACAAACTGTCATCATATATCATATCCAGATGTGGAAGCTACACCCCCACAATTCTCTGTGCATTCTTAAGTATCCTAGTTACACCTTTCCTATTCTACCCCGTGGCACTACTATACCAGACAGCGATACAATGGGAAAAAAAACTCTTCATCAGACACCTATAAAAAATAATTAAGAGTTTGCAGTAGCCTCAAAAATAGTGGATATAGTGAATCTATGAAACAGAAGCATGGCAATACATAAAGCATATTTTTATGAAAAAGCTGAACAGTTTGGGCAAACACAGAAAACTTACAGGATAAAAAATATGGGAAAACTGGGGGGGCGGAGCTAGCGCTGGACGGAGATGGCAGCTTAGTTCACTGCTCTCCTAAGAGGATCGTTATAACACCAGCTTACAGCAGCACTTTCGGGCGAGAATGGTCAAAATCGGCAACCCGAAACAAGGTGATCATTCTACCACCTCTAAAGGCCAAGTTCCGCCTGGAGAAATGGAGAAATTCCTTAAGAAGGCAGCCACAACGGTCGTACTGAAGGAAGCCAAGATGGTGCCGACGCCACTATCAAAAGCACAGAAGCGCGCCCCAGTCCTCTCGGAAGGGGAAAGCGAAGCGGAGGACTCTCAGGTCAGTTCTGACCTTCCCCTCACCAGAAAGTATCTGGATCGAGCCCTAAGCAGGGTTATGGAACCCATCCTCACAGAAATCTCGGCATTTAGACAAGAGGTGAGACACATTGGGGACCGGGTTGAGGCTTTGGAGTCGCGCCAAACAGCGTCCCTAAACCACCATACCGCAGTGTCAGACACCTTACGCCGATGTTCCACCTACCTAAATGGGCTTCATAATGCGATCAAAGACCAGGAAAATAGAGGGCGCCGCAATAACTTAAGGTTCCGCGGGATCCCTGAAACTGTACTGCCGGGGGACATACCGGCAATGGTCATAGCCATCTGCGGTTCACTGCTGGGATCTGACTTCCCACAAGAAGTAATCATTGAACGGGCGCATAGGGACCTTCGTCCGAAACCCAAGCCTTCAGATCCACCCAGGGACGTCATTTGCAAGTTCCTGAATTTTCCGATCAAGACCGCCATCTTAGAAGCAGCTCGCAACAATGCAGACTTATCCTATGAGGACTCTAAGCTTGAAATCTATCAGGACCTGGCCCCATCCACTTTGAAGAAACGCAGAGCACTGAAGCCTCTTACCGACTGGCTTAGGTCCAATAAAGTTCTGTACCGCTGGTCCTACCCGTTTGGACTCTCGTTTGCTTTTGCGGGGAAAAGATTATTCATCTCATCCTTCACGGACCTGCATGCTACCTACGACACTTTGAATATGCTACCTACGACACCTTGCCAATTGAGAACTGGGAACTTTATCAAGACCTGAGTGACCTTCCAGAACTTCCTAAAATACTTCCTTTTGAGGTCTTACGTACCCCGAAGTCCTCCAGATCTAGGAAAAGAGGTCTGCAGTTCACCCCTAGAAGCCAATCACGAGATCATCAGTCCAATCCTCAGTAATTTCCTTCTGCAAGATTGGGACTATTGTATTACCGTTTTCTTTTTTCTTCCTGAGTAGGTTATCGTCCCCCTTGTCTGCTAATCTGCTATTGCTGATTATGACGTGAAAATGTATATACCTGCTTCTATGTTCTGATAGATCCATTCTCCCTGATAATTTAATGGCTCTATTTGAGGTGTTATACGACCTCTCCCATGGTCATAAGACCACACTTCCCCCACATGTATGTAGCATATACACATATGCTTTGTTCTTTTTTGTTTATTGTTTTATGTTCAGTTTTATATTCTTACCCTATTCTTTCCCCAAGGTATGAGACACTCCTATTCGTTACACGCGATCTTTGCTGCATTTGGGACCTACTTGCACACCTAGAGATGAACATGCACGGTATCCCTTTGCTCTCTTGGAGGAGACATCATCGGCTTAGAGGTAACTCCATTTACACCCCACCATATGGCTGATCTACACATTGCTTCTTATAATGTCAAGGGCATTCACTCCCCTTCCAAAAGGAGTCAGGTCTTTGCTATTCTAAGGAAAGCCAAGGCCGAAGTGGTGTTCCTCCAAGAGACACATTATCGCTTTAACCGTTACCCTAACATGCAGTTCTCTTATTACTCTGATTGGTATCATTGTGGGGGCAATTCGTCTGCTTCATGTGGGGTTAGCATAGGTTTTCATAAAAAGATCCCATTTAAACTTATCGACCAAATTCTTGACCCAGAGGGAAGGTATATGCTAATCAAGGGCTCCATTGGCCAACAAGTATACACATTTATTAACATATACGGTCCTAATTCCAACCAGTCACAGTGGATAGCCAACATAGTCTCAATTGTCAGCCCTTTTAAAGAGGGAATAGTGATAATGGGAGGAGATTTAAACATTGCCCTATTCCCACAGCTTGACATCTCTTCACATAAGTCGTCCCACTCTGGCAAATCCCTTAAATTCATCAGGAAAAACCTCTGGGATCTTCACTTGGTAGACTCCTGGCGCTCCCTTCACCCCAATACCCTTGACTACACCTTCTATTCTCCAGTCCATGGCACGTACCACTGGCTGGACTACCTTTTTATTTCTAAGGAACATCTCCACCTGTGTAGTACGGCATCGATTGGTTCCATTCATTTGTCAGACCACTCCCCTATATTTGTCAGGTTGCTAGCCCCTGCTAAAAACCCTACTTGTTTTAACTGGCGTTTAAACGAGACCTTATTAGGTTCCCAAGACTCGGTAGATCAAATCTCCAAACATCTAACAGACTATTTCTCTCTGAATGAAAGTACGGACATCTCTTTTAACACACTTTGGGACGCCCATAAACCGGTTATTAGGGGCCACTTTATTAAGATTGGGTCCTATAAAAAGAAACTGCAAGAGAAAGCCATGGATGAAGTCCTCAAAAAAAATACAGGGTCTTGAGTCTTGCCATAAATCATCTCCCACTGATTCCCAGTTAAAAGAACTTTCTGAATATAGAGTGAAACTCAAATCTTTGCTTTCTTCCAAAGCAGCTAAATACTTCATGCGCATGCAACATAAGTTCTTTGCTCATGGTGATAAGGCCACTAAATTTCTGATGAGTAGAATCAAGGGAAGGAGGTCCTCTAATTATGTTCACCAGCTATCTTCAACTGGTGGTAAACCGATCTTCTCTATCTCACAGATCGCTGCACATTTCCGGGACTACTATAATAACCTTTACAACCTTACCTCCCCTGAGTCTACTGATGAGAGAATGTCAGCTATAAGAGATTTCTTAGACTCATCCAAAGTGCCACATCTCTCCCTGGACCAGAAGCTAAAACTGGAGGCCCCATTCTCCATTTTGAAACTCAGGGACGCTATGCTACAAATGCCGGTAGGGAAGAGCCCCGGCCCTGATGGGTTCCCACTCTCATATTATAAAACCTTTCAGAAACTCCTCCTCCCCCATCTCTTGAAGGTTTGCAACCAGTCCCTGCTGGGTTGTCCTCTTTCCAGAGACATGACTATAGCGCATATTTCCCTAATACCAAAAGAAGGAAAAGACCACAAACAATGTTCCAACTACAGATCAGGTTGGCTTCGTCCGAGCCAGGGAAGGCAAGGATAACACTTCTAGAGTGATCAATGTCCTCTGCCATGCCAAAAGACTCTCTTCCCCTTTGCTTCTCCTTAGTACTGATGCGGAGAAAGCATTTGATAGGGTAAATTGGCAATACCTAAAACATACTCTGCTGAGGTTCGGCCTTCCTGATCCCTTTGTAAGGGCAACTTTTGCCATGTATGAGCAGGCGTCAGCCAGGGTACAAGTCAATGGAAATCTATCTGCCCCCCTCTCGATAAGCAATGGGACGAGACAGGGATGCCCCTTATCACCTCTCCTATTTGTCTTAGCACTAGAACCCCTTCTTGCTAACATAAGGCGTGACGAGGAGATTTCAGGTCTATGTTTGGGAGGCAGGGAACAGAAATTGGCAGCTTTTGCGGACGATGTCCTTATGATGACAACTAACCCCCGAGCCTCCTTACCACGAATTCAAACTCACCTAAATAGTTTCAGCCTAGCTTCAGACTTTAAAGTTAACGCTGGTAAATCTCTGGTCCTCTGCATGGGAATACCCCAATCTACAAAGAACCAGTTGATGGTGGATTCACCCTTTAATTGGTCGTCGCCTACTCTCACATACTTAGGGGTCAAACTTAGTCCCAACATACACGACCTTTTTTCTCTAAACTATATCCCCCTTAGAGAATCCATTTTTGAGGCCATAGACAAACTAGCGCAATCCAATCCAACCCTCTCTTGGTTCGGCCGCAAGAATCTCCTTGCATAGCTAATCCTTCCTCGACTTACCTACCTACAACAGGTGTTACCTATACCGGTCCCCAAACAATACTACGAGCAAATTTCCAAAAAGTTTAGAACATTTATCTGGAGTAATAAAAAGGCAAGACTGTCGTTCTCCCTGCTAACTAGGCCCAGACAGGCAGGAGGGATTGGATTGCCAAACCCCGAAACCTATGGTAGGGCTATCCTCCTTACCCGAGCGGTTGCCTGGTTGCGGCCCTCCCCGAAATCACCCATAGTGGAAATTGAAGTGGATATCCTAAAGAAATCCCCCAGGGCTCTTCTGCTAGGCTCTCAAATGGTTTTTCCGGGACAATTCTCCCATTATCCAATATTAAAAGCCACACTAGAGGCCTGGAAATGGCTTTCGTCATCACACTGCTCTATCCCTTTTCCCTCCCCCCTTTTGACAGTAAAAGACATTGTTGATACGGCCCCTCCCCCTATAAGATCCGCAACCTCCCAAGGGCTTAGGTCCTCATTACTACCTGTGTACGCTTTGGCACTCTCCTCGGGAGTTTGGATGGATCACCAAGCGACGAACACTCTCCTAAACCCTCATCCATGTGACATCTTCACTGTTGTATATCTTAGAGCAGTGTTTCCCAACCAGTGTGCCTCCAGCTGTTGCAAAACTACAACTCCCAGCATGCCCACACAGCCAAAGGCTGTCCGGGCATGCTGGGAGTTGTAGTTTTAAAACAGCTGGAGGCACACTGGTTGGGAAACACTGTCTTAGAGCATACTTGAAACAGCACAAAAATATAGGGGACCTGTGTCGCCCCTTGGTATGGTTCGAGTCGATTATCTCTCTCCATCCTACCCCTAGGAAACTTATATCACTGATTTATAGCAAACTTCGCTCACCTCCCATGCTGGCCAAGCCAGCGTTTGTTAGTAGTTGGGAAAGAGATCTCAATATTGTAATCCCGTTCGATTGTTTGCCTGGTCTCCTGAGTTCTCCCCATGGGGCCTCCCGCTGCGTACGAATTCAGGAGAATAATTACAAGATCCTCACTAGATGGTACAACATGCCTGAAAAGACATCACTTTACTCTGAATCAGCATCTGACGTTTGCTGGAGGTGCCATGGGGAGAAAGGTACTTTTTTCCACATATGGTGGTCTTGTCCTCCCATTTACAAATGGTGGACGGAGATTTTTGCTTATTCAAATAGGATCTGTGGGACCTCCTTTCCAATCTCTCCGCAGCTAGCTCTCCTGTCCCTCCCCTCATCGGATCATGCTGCAAAACCGCCATACGTATTTATCCAAATGCTAATAGCCGCGCGCCTTTTGCTTCCCAAGGACTGGCTACAATCCCATGTCCCAACCTTAGATGACTAGATCCAAAAAATGGATCAAATTCACAGGTTCGAAGAACTTTCCTCATGGGAAATGCGATCCCATGCCATCTTTCTCAAGAAGTGGCTTCTTTGGTCGGTATTCAGAAACCCCCAAAAGTAAACCATATACCTAGCTAATGACACTATGTTCCTTGTCCCAAGGGAGTAACCTCTACTTTAGTGGACCACCCTTTAGATAGCCTCCTATCTTGGTGGCTTTTGGGGATGGGAACTTGCTCTGAGAGCCATTCGACCATCCATAAAGTTAGAACTTTCCCCTCTAGGATACTGTACCCGGCTTAGGGTTATGCCTTTACTAATGCCAGCAGGTGTGTCTGCCCTTCGCCCTAAGATATATTCCAAGATGTATTGACCAAGTCTGCTCATATACTCTTCTTTCTTCATAACTCACCTTACCTGACTATGTAATGCTCTAGGTATAAGATTGCGTGGAATGTATCTATGCTGTGTTTCTAGCTAAAATGCAATGTACTCTTAATTGATTTGAGTCAGGCCTGCGTGCCTCAACCTTGGTACCTTGTTACCCCCTGTTATTGTTGGAAAAAAACTATAAAAATACAAATAAAAAATATGGGAAAACTGAATTATGACAAGCACAGCAGAAAAATAGGGCAACATTGAACTATTATTATGCAATCAGGTGTGGACCCAATGTGCCACTGACTGGCTATACCCTGGAGGGTCATGACTAAGTAACTACCTGGTCTTCACTAGAACCTCTGAGGATATGCTTGGGTAGTTACCAGGTGTCACTCCAAATCAGTCACTGGGTCAGTATCAGCTGACCAGGGGGTCAGAGATTCTGGTGCAAGCACCGAGGGCAAGGATGTGGTCAGCAAGTCAGGGCAGGCAGCATTCAAGCAAAGTTCGCAAAGTCCAAGGTCAGAGGCAAGAGGAAAACTAGCTAAATCAGCTAAATCAAACAGCAGGGTCTGGTACACAGAATATCAGAATCTTCCAAAACACCTAGACAAGCTAGTGACCAAGATTGCGCCTGTGCACGCCGCAACAACAGTACAGGCAGGGCCGGTGCAAAGATTTTTGCCAACACATTGGCAATTTTGCCCCCCCCCCCCCACTGCAGCTCACCTGGCCCTGGTCCTGTCTGCAGCAGCTGGCTTCTCCTCTATGTGGTCCTGGTATCTTCGCTCTGCTTCAGACAATCGCTGGTTTGAGGACCGTATCTTTCACCCTATAAGATGCACCGGCCCATAAGACACACCTAGGTATTAGAGGAGGAAAATAAGAAAAATATATTTTCCATTACACCTCAGGTCAGACCAGCAATCAGACCCCCAATGTTAATCAGACCTCAGTTTTAAGCCCCAATCAAATCCCCAAGGTAAATCAGACCTCAGATCAGACCCCCAATGCCTTACATTAGCCCCCCACGTCATCCATCAGCCCCCAATGTCAGCTATCATGCCCCCATTGTCAGCCATCATACCCCCATGTCAGCCATTAGCCCCCATGTCAAATTTCTTCCCCTCCATGTCAAATCACCTATGTCACATCAGCCCTCCGTGTCACATTTCTCCCCCTTCATGTCACATCACCCCCTCCTTTTTGCATTACTCACTTGACCCCCTATTGTGTCACATTTCTTCCCCCACATGGCACATCATCCCCCCACCATGTCACACTTCTTCCCTGCCATGGCACATCACCCCCTCCTTTTTACATCAACCCCATAACCCCCTATTGTGTCACATTTCTTCCCCCCATGGCACATTTCTCCCCCC
Source organism: Bufo gargarizans (assembly GCF_014858855.1). Classification (NCBI taxonomy): domain Eukaryota; kingdom Metazoa; phylum Chordata; class Amphibia; order Anura; family Bufonidae; genus Bufo; species Bufo gargarizans. The sequence continues at coordinate 83,150,579 of NC_058085.1, read as the reverse complement.
CATGGCACTGGCACAGGCTAAAGACACTTCCCCCCATTATAATAAACAATATGCGCTCTGCGTGCGCCCATCATCTACCAGTCACAGCATGAGTCACTAGCCCCTCCAGTCCCAGCCACGGCACCACTCGCCACACCAGTCACACCCCCTGCTGACCCCGTGCCCGTGTTGCAGTGCTCATCTGCTGCTCTGTAGTAAGAGCTGACATTGGGGCTGCACGGCACACACGCACACAGGCTGGGGTGGAGTACTCGCAAGTGATTTATAAAAAAAAAAAAAAAAGGTTAATTTTTCCACCCACCCCTTCTCTGCGCCGGGTGCACCCTAAGGCAGCCACTTGCTCTGTCTTATGGGCCTGAGTACAGGACTCAACCAGGAAGTCAACTCTGACATGGAGCACGGATACAACAGTTCAGTTAGGCCGAGTTCACATCAGCGTTTTCGTATTCAGTTATAGGTTCCATTATAACGGAATATAACAGAATTCTAGGACGGAATGCAAAATGGAAGCCTTTAAGAGGCATTCCGTTTTGCTCCATCCTAATACATGTCTATGGGGGCAGGACTATTTTTTTCCATTTACATAGCCATATGAGGGCTTGATTTTGTGGGGCAAGTTGTTCTTTCTAATGCCACCACTTAATATGGCTTACAATGTAGTGGGAAGTAGGGAAAACAAATTACAAACGGGGTAGAATTGGAAACAAATGCAATTCCGCCACAGTTTTATGGGTTTTGTTCCTACAATGTGCCCTATGCAGCAAAACTGACCTTTATGCTTTATTCTTTGGGTCAGTACGATTACAACAAACTGCATATGTATGTCATGTGTCTTAATATTTAAAAAATATAAAAACAACAAAATACCTCTGAAAGGGGTGGGAGGTCCGATAGGTATGTGGGGTGGGAGATCCGGGGGGGGGCCCATAATTTTTTTTGCTATGGGGCCCAGTCATTTCTAGCTACGCCCCTGATTGTTAAGATTGGGCGGGCACTGGAGCGATAGAGAGCCCTGCTGTAGGAGAAGCTGGCGGAAGATGAAAGGAGGAGGGGCCAGCTCATGGTGGTGTCGGGCACACGGCGCAAGCATGGCGGTGGAGGATCTGACTGAAGCCTAAAGACCAGACATCAAGGTAGACCTGCAGAAGTAGGTGACAGCGCAGTATATGATGTATACATGTGTGTAATGTATGTAGTGCAGTGTGTGATCATCACATACTGCACTACATACATTACACACATGTATACATCACATGCCCCCTCACAGTAGTCATGCCCAGATATGTGCCCCCTCACAGTTATAATGCCAAGATATGTGCCCTCTTCACAGATGTAATGCTCACACATGCCCCCTCACAGTAGTTATGCCCAGATATGTGCCCCCTCACAGTAGTTATGCCCATATATGTGCCCTCTTCACAGTAGTTATGCCCTGATATGTGCCCTGCTCACAGTAGTTATGCTCAGATATGTGCCCCCTCAGTAGTAATGCTCACTCATGCCCCCTCACAGTAGTTATGCCCTGATATGTACCCTCCTCACAGTAGTTATACCCTGATATGTGCCCTACTCACAGTAGTTATACCCAGATATGTGCCCCCTCACAGTAGTTATGCCAGATATGTGCCCTCTTCACAGTAGTAATGCTCACACGTGCCCCCTCACAGCGTTTGCATTTCTTTCTGGCAAAGCTACCTGGTTCTGGCCCGTGAAATTTATACCAAGTCTAGTGCCGCCCTCAGACGAAAAATGGTTGGGCACCACTGGTCAAGGGGATCTTAGATGTGGGGTGCTAGGTTGCACTACAAGTATGACACAACCTGCTGGTTCAGGTTGTGCTCTATGTCTAGCTTCTACTGCTGGTGAGTAGTTTCTTTAGTAGACGGGTGAAGAAAACTGCTCATCAGCGACTCTAGACTTAAGTTACTGCTGATGGAGCTGGTACTGCTCCTGTCTATCCACCCCCAGCAGCCATGGCAGTGGAATGTGAGCTTGAGGATGAGCTATGGCACACAAAGGCAGTGGCCAACTGACTATATAGGGTGTCTCGATAATAGTCCTCCCACTCAAGCGGTGTAAAAAAGGCCCCTATTTTCGACCGGTAGCGAGGGTCTAACATGGTGAAGAGCCAGTAGTCATCTCTCTGCCGAATGGTGACAATTCGACAGTCACTATGCAGGCAAGTGAGCATGCATCGGGCCATTTGCTCAAGTGACTCGGAGGGACTCCCTGACCCGATTTCCACTGCATTATCCTCCTGCTTCTCCTCTCCTGTCACCTGTGTAGAAAAGTGACCCATTTCTCTTCAAATTGCTTATCCACCATACCCAGTTTCATTTCACAGTTAACTGGGCGTCGCAGGACAACACTGTCCAAGTCGAACCAGTGTGGCTGGGTGGTTGGTTGGATGGCAGAAGATAATTCTTCCACCCTCTCTTCCACCAAGACCAGTCTCATTAGCAAAGATTCTGGTCCACAGAATCCTCACCCTGATCCTCCTTCCTCCCACCATGTAGAGTCAGGAGTCGGATATTCTGAAGACCTATTTTCATCGCCATCACTAGATTTGGCCCTCTCACCAAGCACGCTTGAAGAGGCACAGATCTTGTGCCCTGATTCACAACCTCTTTACATATCACAGGGTCAAGAAGATGAGGGTGGTGAATTATTTGTTCATGAGGTGGATGAGGATGAGACACAGTTGTCAATCGCTCAGGTTGTGGTTAGGTCAAGTCAGGAGGATGGGGATGAGGAAGTGGAAGAGGAGGTGGTGGACAATGAGGTCACTGACCCAACTTGGGAACGTGAAAAGCCGAACGAGAAAAGCAGTACAGACGAGGAGGGATCTGCAGCACCGCAACAAGCTGTAAGAGGTAGTGGTGTGGCAAAAGGGAGAAGTCGGCCAACACCAAACAGGCCCGCAACCGTTACACTGAGCAACCACATGCGTTAATATCCCTTGACAAGGGGTAGGTGTTCCGCAGTATGGCACTTTTTGGTGGAGAAAAGATGACAAAAACCTGTGCCTTACCAAAATGAGCCAGGGCGCGAACACCAGCAACCTCGCCACCACCAGCATGATCCGCCACATGGCATCCAAGCACCCTTATCAGTGGGCCGAATGCCTGTGTCCACAATCTGGGTCTGCGGGCCACCCCACTGACTCCCCTTCCCCTGTGTTACACACTGCTGGCAAATCCCCTGTTGAAAGCGCAGGGCCGGATGCCACTTTCCCTGCACCTGGGCCTTCACATGCACCATCAGCAACCAAATACACTTCCCTGTCCCAGCACTGCGTCCTATTGTCCTTACCCCAGGCATTGCAAGTGGAAGCGGAAATACCCAGCCACCCTCCCACTGTCCATAGCACTATGGAGTGCACTATGGACCCCAACATTTGGACCACTTGGGAACCTGGAGATTTGACTGGAGAGTCGCAAAGAAAGAACCATTTGTCACACGAAAGGCATACTTGGAAAAGAAGGTGCAAGGCCTGATTCCATGGTGAAGGCCTGACTACATGTGCAAAACAATTGCCGGTGTGCGAGTTTATTACGAAATATTGGTCTGCAAACTTAGAGGACCATAACTGCATCTTTGTCGACTTATCAAAGGAGACGGTAAGACCGTTCGATTTTATCAAGCGTTCATTATCCAGCTATTTAAAAACATGCATTATTATTCCAGTGGGACGCTGCTGGTGGATGCTATTAGCGGGACGCCGCTTGAGTTTGTTCTTTGATTGCGCATTGGGACTTTGCTTATTTACGGATATCCCTGATATATATCGAAAGGGACATACGTAACGGACATTGGTTTATCGCAACCTTTTAAATACAAGACTTTCCCATACGAATATTTGCTGAATATTTATACGAGTTATTATCAAATACTCTATTTTATTCCTCGAATTTTATATTTTAGTATACCATTTTCCATTTGTCATATTGTATTACTGCATGTTGTGTTTTATGGTGTAGCGGATAGGTATTATATTACATTTTAATATTATCATTGTCAGTAAGTACAGTTATTCATGCTATTATATGTTAATACATTTCAAATGGTCCAGATATCCTGAAAGTGCCCAGTTATCTTTGTTCTATTATATTTCTCTTTTTGAGTGGACTGGGTGAGTCCACTCGACTGAGTGCACCTCTTGGGTCAATAGCTAGTCCAGTGCGTCACATTTACTCTTTTTTTCTATATATTATATTACCCTTGTGACTGCACAGACTTACTATGACCACAGATATTTTGGACCATGTTGAATCTAAGAGACTCAAAGTAGACAATTTCCGTTTCAAGGATGATGAGAGTGAGATGGTGAATGAAGAATATTATGTGGGGAATACATTTAGAGACTTTGAAATATTATTAATTCGTCAATTAAGACAAAGATGGGAGATCAAAACATTGATATTTAGAGGTGGATCAGATTCCCAAAGGATTAACGTTTAACAAAGTGCCCTCTCAGGATCTCTATAACGCAGAGTTTGATAAAGAATGGGATGGTCTGTTATATGAACAGTCCATCACATTAACTAATTTGATTATTAAGAGACGTTCAGAGATTCTGGAGGAGACCTCTAAAAAGATAGTAGAAATGAAGGTTATAGTGGATAGATTTCCCAAGAATGAAGAATTGAACAATTGCCACTCTAAGTTATGCAATAATCTAGATAGAATAGAAAGAGAAATTATTCAAAAAAAGGTCAAGAATTTTCAGTATAGTAGGAAAGGGAGAAGGGAACGGAGGGATCACGACACAGAAGGAGTAATGACTGAGGTTTTGGACTACACACCACAACAAGAACTTAACACTGTAAGGGAAGAACACTATAGGGATAGGGACACGTATAAACACATTAATGTTAATGTACCGGTACACAATAGGTTTGAAGTCTTTGCACGAGACAGATCACCTGTAAGAAGATCACCATTAGTCCACCCATACACACCTGTAGACCACCCCTACAATTTAAGGATCAGGCCTCAGAACCCACAATTAGATCACAGAGCACAGAATACACGACAGGAACACAAGGAGACAGCACAATCAACATTATGATTCGCACAAACGGAATCACTCACCGAGGGGGAGGTATCACGAGGAAAGAAGGGTAAGATCAGGAGAGGAAAGAGAAAGGCACCATTAGAGACAATAGGATGCCAGGTTGAAAATGACTCCATTATAAATTTAAGTACCTTCACCTTGTCCAACACTGAAAGACGACTATTGAACAAGGGTTTAAAATTTGCCCCGACTGCTAAACTGAATAAATTTGAGACCTTTATTGGAGTGGAGAAGTTCATGCGACATCTCTGTTTAAAGAAATACTTCCTAAAGAACCCGATAGTTGGAGATTCCAACTCTAGGGTACAATTGGATCACTATACCCACACCAATTTAAAAAATCCATCAAAAAATATCCTAGGAACGAGATGAGTGAGGAGATGGCCACTTTCAAGAAATGCGTAGAAAATGATCTACGTAGGGTAAAAGAAAAAACAAGATACCCACGCCAAAACCTCACTCGACAAGAAATTGTAGCACTAAAAATCCGCAGAAAGAGAATGGTATTATTATCTGCCCTGCTGACAAAGGCGGATCAATAGTAGTGCAAGATGTGGGACAGTATAATGCTGAATGCCTAAGGCAACTGTCAGACATAGCTACATATAGAAAGCTAACAGGAGACCCGACACATATATTTTATAATGAATTAGTAGATTTGTGTGAAGGAGGGATTAAAGGTGGGATTTTAGGACAAGAAGAATATGATTTTATTATTATAAATACCCACAGACACCGGTCTTATACAATACCTAAAATACATAAGGATATGTTCGATCCTCTGGGACGCCCTATTGTTTCGGGGATTGATTCCTTGACATGTAATTTATCCCAATATATAGATTTATTATTACAACCGAGAGTGAAGAAAATTCTGTCGTATACAAAAGAAACTACGCAAATAATTAAATGAATAGAAAATATAGCATTTGAAGAAACTTGATTGATGGGTACACTGGCTGTACAATCTCTGTACACAGTGATTGATCATGCACAACGCAAAGAAGCAATAAGATCCCAACTGCAGGAACAGGGCACTTTAGCCCAAGAACAAGTGGAATTTTTAATTAACAGTATTGACTTTATTTTATCGCATAATTATTTTAATTTTAATGGAGATTTTTATTTACAGACTCGGGGTACAGCCATGGGCACTAGGTTCGCACCCAGTTATGCAAATTTATTTATGGCCAATTGGGAGGGACAATGCATTGCCCCCCGACTGGGGGCGGACCTGGTGCTCTGGCAAAGATACATCGATGAGGTATTTTTTATATGGAAATCTGGCAGGGAAAAGTTGGAAGATTTTTTAAAGGAGATTAATTTGAATATTTATAATCTTAACTTTTTGGGAGCGATAAGCAATGAAAAAGTAGAATTTCTGGATTTAAACATTTATGTTAAGAATCAATTCAAATGCTGTACATACATTAAACCAGCAACCAGAAATAGCTATATCCTTTATAGTAGTTGCCACCTCCCAAGCTGGCTTATTAATATCCCTCAAGGCCAGTTTCGGAGGATAAAACGCAATTGTACAGTAAACGATCAATTCGAGAGGGAAGCAGAAGAAATTAAAAAAAAAGCATTTTTAGAAAAAGAATACCCTATGGAGCTTTTAGAGGGAGCACTCAATAAAGTAAGGGATATGAAAAGAGAATTTTTTTTTAAGAAAAGGAGATAGTGAAGGAAGCACAGAAGGAGGTTGACCTCCGCATGATTTTACCTTTTAATAGTGAATACAAGAAAATCAAGAAGATAATATTCAAACATTGGCATTTAATAAAAAAGGACTAAATATTGGGCCCCATTACCTCACCTAACCCCCTGATCACATTCACTAAAGCCTCATGTTTAAATATTAAAGTGGCCCCAACTATTAAGAAAGAAAGCAAACAAATTTGTTCAGTTCAAAGTTAGGCAAACATCAATGGCTTTTTTAGGTGTGGACAATGTGGAAACTGTAAGATCACAGATTTCCCACGCAGAACAAATGAAATTATCTCTGCCACAAATAAATATAAACATAAAATTGGGGAATTTTTGTCATGTAATTTGACAGAAGTTATTTATGTGATTGAATGTCCCTGTGGCAAACAATAGGTGGGGAGGACCAAAAGGACTTATCTCCGAACATATGGCCAATATTAGGAAAGGTTTGGAAACTCATTCTTTGTCCAACCACTTTAAAGTTGCACACAACCAAAATCCAATTGGCCTTAAGTTCGCAGCTATTGACAAGGTCCACAAAGATTGGAAGGAGGGCAACCACATCAGCAAAATGTAGAGACTGGAAACGCAGCAGATTTTTGAATTAAATACTTTGCTTTCAGGGGGGCTCAATGCCGAATTCAAATTAGTCGGCTTTTTATAGAGTGGGTGGATGCCCTCTGCTGATGGTTCAAACACACCTAGCATTTGATAATAGGTGGGTTTGCCCTTGGTAGTAGGCTTCCACCCTCAATTACATCACCCGGAACAGTTTGAATATTATTGTGGAACACAGACTTTCAAGCAAGACAACTTTCTTTCTGCAAGTAGTCTATTAGAATACATAGTGTTCACTAATAAGTGACTCAGGAGGCTGATATACGCAATTTTAGAAAATACTGTTGTTAAATTATGACCCTGGACACCTTGGGGAATGTAGAAACATCACACAGAGGTACCCAGGACGATTGCCGCAAAAAACGCATCGGAAACGCATGGAAACTGCATGGTATCGGATGCGTTTTTTGGTTTATTGGAATATCCTGGTTCATATCTATATAAGGATGAAGTGGTTTTTATATACCCAGTTGCAAAGAAAATCTAGAGCATATTTTGTTTCTATATATTGAATAGTTTGAGTGGTATCGTGGAATATAGACTTCCAAGCAAGGTATCTTTTCTCCTTGAAAATAATGGATTAGAGTATGTAGTATTCACCAATAAAAAACTCAGGTAGTTACTAGTTGCATTTTTAGAAAGTACTGCCCTTAAATTGTGATCCTTGTACCTAGTGAAGGTACAAATATCACACAGAGGTGTCCAGGATGATTGCCCCAAAAAACGCATCAAAACCGCATTGAAACCGCATGGTGTCAGATGCGTTTTTTGGCTTATTAGAATCACCTGACTCATATCAATATGGGGGATGAAAGGGTTATTTACATACCTAGCTGCAATGTGTTTGCAGCTAGGTATGTAAAAAACCCTTTCATCCCCATATTGATATGAGTCAGGTGATTCTAATAAGCCCAAAAACGCATCTGACACCATGCATAGAGCATATTTTCATTTTACTTGTTGAGAATGTTTTTTTTTACTTCACAAAAGTTTTAAGACCGTTGTAGCATATGTGTTTTTATATATATATATATATTAAAAGTTATTTGGTAATACAATTTAATATGGTATAGCGAGGATTTTAATGGGAATAGACTCAATGAAATAGAGTGGGTCAAAAATCTATCCACTCCAGGTTTTTGGAACATCTTATCCAGATTTTTGGAACAGCTTTTCCACTAAATAAGAAAGGAATTGTATGGGGGACTGATAGCTACTGAGGAAGGGGTACTGCTCAACCCCGAAACACGTCTAGCCTAGACAGGACCCCAACATTTGGACCACTTGGGAAGCTGGAGATTTGACTGGAGAGTAGCAAAGAAAGAACCATTTGTCACACAAAAGGCATACTTGGAAAAGAAGGTGCAAGGCCTGATTCCATGGTGAAGGCCTGACTACATGTGCCAAACAATTGCCGGTGTGCGAGTTTATTACGAAATATTGGTCTGCAAACTTAGAGGACCATAACTGCATCTTCATCGACTTCTCAAAGGAGACGGTAAGACTGTTCGATTTTATCAAGCGATCATTATCCAGCTATTTAAAAACTGCATTATTGTTCCAGTGGGACGCGTGGATGCTATTAGCGGGACGCCGCTTGAGTTTGTTCTTTGATTGCGCATTGGGACTTTGCTTATTTTCAGATATCGCTGATATATATCGAAAGGGACGTACATAAAGGACATTGGTTTATCGCAACCTTTTAAATACAAGACTTTCCCATACGAATATTTGCTGAATATTCATACGAGTTATTATCGAATATTCTATTTTATTTCTTGAATTTTAATATTTTATATTTTAGTATACCATTTTCCATTTGTCATATTGTATTACTGCATGTTGTGTTTTTCATGGTGTAGCGGATAGGTATTATATTACATTTTAATATTATCATTGTCAGGAAGTACAGTTATTCATGCTATTATATGTTAATAAATTTCAAATGGTCCAGATATCCTGAGAGTGCCCAGTTATCTTTGTTCTATATACAGTTGCAAGAAAAAGTATGTGAACCCTTTGGAATGATATGGTTTTCTGCGCAAATTGGTCATAAAATTTGATCTGATCTTTATCTAAGTCACAACAATAGACAATCACAGTCTGCTTAAACTAATAACACACAAAGAATTAAATGTTACCATGTTTTTATTGAACGCACCATGTAAACATTCACAGTGCAGGTGGAAAAAGTATGTGAACCCCTAGACTAATGACATCTCCAAGAGCTAATTGGAGTGAGGTGTCAGCCAACTGGAGTCCAATCAATGAGATGAGATTGGAGGTGTTGGTTACAGCTGCCCTGCCCTATAAAAAACACACACCAGTTCTGGGTTTGCTTTTCACAAGAAGCATTTCCTGATGTGAATGACGCCTCACACAAAAGAGCTCTCAGAAGACCTACAATTAAGAATTGTTGACTTGCATAAAGCTGGAAAGGGTTATAAAAGTATCTCCAAAAGTTTTGCTGTTCATCAGTCCACGGTAAGACAAATTGTCTATAAATGGAGAAAGTTCAGCACTGCTGCTACTCTCCCTAGAAGTGGCCGTCCTGTAAAGATGACTGCAAGAGCACAGCGCAGACTGCTCAATGAGGTGAAGAAGAATCCTAGAGTGTCAGCTAAAGACTTACAAAAGTCTCTGGCATATGCTAACAACCCTGTTAGCGAATCTATGATACGTTAAACACTAAACAAGAATGGATTTCATGGGAGGATACCACATAAGAAGCCACTGCTGTCCAAAAAAAAAAAACATTGCTGCAAGTTTACAGTTTGCACAAGAGCACCTGGATGTTCCACAGCAGTACTGGCAAAATATTCTGTGGACAGATGAAACCAAAGTTGAGTTGTTTGGAAGAAACACACAACACTATATGTGGAGAAAAAGAGGCACATCACACCAACATCAAAACCTCATCCCAACTGTGAAGTATGGTGGTGGGGGCATCATGGTTTGGGGCTGATTTGCTGTGTCAGGGCCTGGATGGATTGCTATCATCGAGGTAAAAAATAATTCCCAAGTTTATCAAGACATTTCGCAGGAGAACTTAAGGCCATCTGTCCACCAGCTAAAGCTTAACAGAAAATGGGTGACAACGACCCAAAGCATAGAAGTAAATCAACAACAGAATGGCTTAAACAGAAGAAAATATGCCTTCTGGAGTGGCCCAGTCAGAGTCCTGACCTCAACCCGATCGAAATGCTGTGGCATGACTCCAAGAAAGCGATCCACACTAGACATCCCAAGAATATTGCTGAACTGAAACAGTTCTGTAAAGAGGAATGGTCAAGAATTACTCCTGCCCGTTGTGCAAGTCTGATCTGCAACTACAGGAAATGTTTGTTTGAAGTTATTGCTGCCAAAGGAGGTTAGACCAGCTATTAAATCCAAGGGTTCACATACTTTTTCCACCTGCACTGTGAATGTTTACATGGTGTGTTCAATAAAAACATAGTAACATTTAATTATTTGTGTGTTATTAGTTTAAGCAGACTGTGATTGTCTGTTGTTGTGACTTAGATAAAGATCAGATCACATTTTATGACCAATTTGTGCAGAAATCCATATCATTCCAAAGGGGTCACATACTTTTTCTTGCAACTGTGTGTCTATGGGCAAATGAATAGTAGCCTGTTTAAATAACACACTACACTGTCAGATTCTAAAATAAAAAAAAAAATAATCAGATTCACTAGAAACCAACGTGTTCATGAAATATGTACTAAATTTATATTTGTAGAATCAATTTTCTCATTGTTATTTGTGTGGGGGGTGTTCCAGAGTGTTAATTAGTTTGGGGTGTATTCCGGAGCTGACAAAAAAAGTTCTACTCCATGTTTCAACATTTCTGTGTAGAGCGGCAAACAACTTCACATAACTACTATTTCAGACTCCTTACTGCTTTCTACACTATTTATGTGTACTCTTTATTCCTAGCTCGAGTGGCATACTTTCATTGCCTGCTTAGCAGCGCTGTGAATACAGCTGAGTCATACCTGCTGAAAATAAGAATCATCTCTGCCAAGACAAGTGCCATGTGTGCTTCATACAGCGCATGCTCGCATGCTACATGCACATGTGCTGGCTGTACAGAGAGAGATCTAAGAAAGATAGCAGGTCTCCTATCATGTTTGACCTAGAAAGGCTTCTCCTTTCTATTCCACAGCTCTAGCACCACCCTTTACAACGCCCAGCAAGTTTATAGCTCCCCCAACATTCCCCTATCACTGCCCCGCCCAGGGACATATCACAGGAAATATGAGCTTCATGGACATGGAAGCAAATTATTCTCAACGAGGAAAAATACTTATATGGTAGTTGTAGAATCAAATCACTATTACTGAAAACAACTACCTAAAACATAACTTTTATAAAAGATCATTAAACATGGATCCCTTAAAGGGGACCAATACACACATGGACAAACACAGAATAGAGCTATACTGGACCATCCTCTGCCCAGAGATGCACCTGGATGGTAGGGGCACTCTGTCCTCGTGCCTAGACTACCTGTCCTTGTAACGCCCTTGTTAAAGATAAAAATTCTATACGTGGTTTATCAATGAAAATTAACCTGGGTCTCAGTATACACTAAGTACATGTTAGATAGATAATTATCGAGAGAGGTATATGTAGCAAACTTACCTTTTTGCCAGAGTTTGCCATGAGCTTTTGGAGGGGGCTGCGTGCCCGCCTCTTGCCCTGGGATTATGGTCCCTTAAGTTATTGGGTCTTAAGGCACTTGGGACTGAGCCCTTTGTCCCTGGATTGCATCATTTGCCTTACGTGCTTGGATTTTACTATTCCCATGGTGAGAACAATAGATAGCGGCCATTTTAACTCACAGACACTGTTCTGACTTTTCAACACGGTGCTATCTTGCCTGTATTTGGTGCACAGAGACATCATTCAGTAGTTTGAAACTACCAAACAGGGGACACATTTATTAGTGACTATTTTCTGTATAACTTGTATATTTTCGGTGTAACTGGCATACAACTGTATCTTCCAAACTACTGAACGGATGTCGGTGAATTTTGGATATGTGGTTCACCCAGATCCCCCGGTTCAGAGGATATACTGGTTATGGGGTTATTGCATGTTTTGGGGTTCCTGTAATATGTTTTATAAAACTGTATTTCTCTGCCTTTGATAATTATATTCGCCATTGTGTTCAGTAATCATCACCGGGGAGGATTTTGTGTGGGTGTGTTTCTATTGTCCCATTGTGTGTTTAAATGGTGATGTCTGTCCTGTTGTCTCCACATGTGTATTGGCGATTTCCCTTTGTCCTGAGAGATAATTGGATTGCTCCTCGGGTGTCGCCAGGGCAGAGAGGAGGAAACCATGAAGCATTGTCGGGATGTGTTGTGTCTGTGTGTCGCAGTCTCCCTTCTGGTCCCCTGGGGGCGTGTCCACCAGATGGGGACCTGCATAAATACGGGCGTGTAGCCCTCAATAAAGAGTTCCTGTTTTAACCCTCAAGGTGAAGTGTCGTCTCATTCTTGGGGGAAGGATTTATGGTATGCTGTTCCAGTTTGACTGCTAGGAGCGTAAACCTATTCGTATAGTTTCCTATTCCACTGTCTACAGCATTCATATGTTTGAAGAGGATTTATCTGCTTCTTCGGTTCGGTGATGGTGGTGTCTGCCAGAGTGCTTGGAAACCTCAGGAAACGCTAGGAGCATCCAGCAACGGAGGTACTCAGTCGGGGTGCCAGGTGATCCGTTACAGTATAGATATACAGACTCGATCAAAGCATGATACAACTCGTCCCGACGCGTTTCCCCTTCTCATCCAGAAGGTTTGCCAGGGGACGCAAAAAAAGTCTATTATCATAACATGTGTCACAGATACGTCACAAATGCAGAGACCAAAAAAGGCAAAACAAACAAAACAAAACTGGAGCACCCACAAGCCAGCACTGGTCTATGGGACCAAGCAATAAATTAGTGTGACTACTATAATAAGATGAACCATACTGAATACCAGTAAACTACTTATCTGGTGATGAACTTCAGTTTCAACTCACAGACCGGTGGTGCTTGGCTTGCGGCGCTCCAGGGGGCATAAAAAATGTGGCTCCAATTAGTCCATTCACCCACACTTACTTTTAAACCCCAGAGGGGGACGGACCTATGTCATCATAAACCAATCCTGAACTAGACATGTCGTCATGTGGTCAGGTACATGGGCGGGTTAGATAACATTAGGATTCAGTTTTTATAAATCCTGCAGAAATGGGTTGCGGGATATATAGGGTACAAGTATGTAATAAGATCCTAGCATGCTTCCTGTATAGTTATAAAATTATAAAAATGGCACACATCTATCATGGTTATATGGGGCGTGTCAAGATGGCCGTGCGTCTCACAAATGGCATGTTGAGATGGCCTTGCGTTTCACAGCAATCTACCTGAAATTTACAGCTAGGAACCCTCATATCCACACTCATTGGGCATATTACAATCGGCCATGTATTTCAGGGACACAGTGCCAATACATGAGTGCTGAATCTCCGCATCGAGACACACATCTCACTCGGGACCAAGAGGAGGGGGGCGTGACAAGATGGCCGTGCGTTCCAGGGAAGCAAAGACGGCTGTGCGCTCCATTGTACTGAAGCGCATGCCCATCATAGAGAGGACCGCAATCCGCCCTACCCACTCATGAGATAGAACTGCTGCCTAGACCGGACCATTACTTAACCCTCTTAGTGCTGACATGGTGGCCCATATCTCTGCTCTTAAACATAAGCGGTTGTGTGATAAATATTACTGGAAACAACATAGAAGTATATAATTCTGGGTGTACATGGACAACACACTGTCTTTACCATTAAAAGAGATTATACATATATACAGTACAGACCAAAAGTTTGGACACACCTTCTCATTCAAAGAATTTGCTTTATTTTCATGACTATGAAAATTGTAGATTCACACTGAAGGCATCAAAACTATGAATTAACACATGTGGAATTATATACATAACAAAAAAGTGTGAAACTGAAAATATGTCAAATTCTAGGTTCTTCAAAGTATCCACCTTTTGCTTTGATTACTGCTTTGCACACTCTTGGCATTCTCTTGATGAGCTTCAAGAGGTAGTCACCTGAAATGGTTTTCACTTCACAGGTGTGCCCTGTCAGGTTTAATAAGTGGGATTTCCTGCCTTATAAATGGGGTTGGGACCATTAGTTGCGTTGTGGAGAAGTCAGGTGGATACACAGCTGATAGTTCCACTAAATAGACTGTTTGTATTGTGGCAAGAAAAAAGCAGCTAAGTAAAGAAAAACGAGTGGCCATCAATACTTTAAGAAATGAAGGTCAGTCAGTCCAAAAAATTGGGAAAACTTTGAAAGTGTCCCCAAGTGCAGTCACAAAAACCATCAAGCGCTACAAAGAAACTGGCTCACATGCGGACCGCCCCAGGAAAGGAAGACCAAGAGTCACCTCTGCTGCGGAGAATAAGTTCATCCGAGTCACCAGCCTCAGAAATCGCAGGTTAACAGCAGCTCAGATTAGAGACCAGGTCAATGCCACACAGAGTTTGAGCAGCAGACACATCTCTAGAACAACTGTTAAGAGGAGACTGTGTGAATCAGGCCTTCATGGTAGAATATCTGCTAGGAAGCCACTGCTAAGGACAGGCAACAAGCAGAAGAGACTTGTTTGGGCTAAAGAACACAAGGAATGGACATTAGACCAGTGGAAATCTGTGCTTTGGTCTGATGAGTCCAAATTTGAGATCTTTGGTTCCAACCACCATGTCTTTGTGCGAAGCAGAAAAAGTGAACGGGTGGACTCTACATGCCTGGTTCCCACCGTGAAGCATGGAGGAGGAGGTGTGTGGGGGTGCTTTGCTGGTGACACTGTTGGGGATTTATTCAAAATTGAAGGCATACTGAACCAGCATGGCTACCACAGCATCTTGCAGCGGCATGCTATTCCATGCGGTTTGCGTTTAGTTGGGCCATCATTTATTTTTCAACAGGACAATGACCCCAAACACACCTCCAGGCTGTGTAAGGGCTATTTGACCATGAAGGAGAGTGATGGGGTGCTGTGCCAGATGACCTGGCCTCCACAGTCACTGGACCTGAAACCAATCGAGATGGTTTGGGGTGAGCTGGACCGCAGAGTTAAGGCAAAAGGGCCAACAAGTGCTAAGCATCTCTGGGAACTCCTTCAAGACTGTTGGAAGACCATTTCAGGTGACTACCTCTTGAAGCTCATCAAGAGAATGCCAAGAGTGTGCAAAGCAGTAATCAAAGCAAAAGGTGGCTACTTTGAAGAACCTAGAATATATCATATTTTCAGTTTCACACTTTTTTGTTATGTATATAATTCCACATGTGTTAATTCATAGTTTTGATGCCTTCAGTGTGAATCTACAATTTTCAGTCATGAAAATAAAGCAAATTCTTTGAATGAGAAGGTGTGTCCAAACTTTTGGTCTGTACTGTATATATATATATATATATATATATATATATATATATATATATGTGATATAAAGATAGGTACTCAGATGTAGAGCTAGCCTTCTGATAATAAATTGACACTTCATGTGTCGATTTCTGTTTCCACCATTTAGTGAGGATTTAGATTATGAATAAAGAATCTGGCCTATGGAACAGAGATTTAATTGAACTACAGGAAACATGAAAACGTTAATTTCTCATTCAGCCCTCCCAGTGACTGGGAACGGAACCTATAGATCCATTCAGTTTCTTTCTGAAGGATCCTACGGTCCCAGTCACCTTTTCTGGGAGAAGGTCTTACCACTTTTAGGGCTGAGAAATTCAGGGACTTGGGGTCGCCGCTATGGAATTCCCACATGTGGTACGGGGGTGTCTTTCCTCTTTTTAATGTCATTGACATGTTCCAAGATACGTCTCTGGAATTCCCTATAGGTTTTGCACACATAGTCCTTGGGGCAGGTACATTGTGCAAGGTTCACCACCCCCTTGCTCCTACAATTAACAAAATCCCTGATACTATAGTTCATCTTGGTAACCGAGCAGATGTTAATTTTTGTATTTTTCAAGTAGCTGCATGCCATACAAGACCCGCACCGGAATGTGCCTAATGGTTTCCTATCCAACCACGTTCCCTCCAGAGCCGGTCTTGTATAGTGACTGTGTACCAGGCGGTCGCGGAGACACCTACCCCGTCTGAAGGTAATACTTGGGCAGGGGGGGTTAGTACGTCAGATACTTCAAGGTCCATCAGGAGGATTGGCCAGTATTTGCCAATGATTTCCCTGATTTCCTTATTTCTCACGTCAAAGGTGGACATGATCCTGAAAAGCATTTCTTAAAACGTGTTGTGGATAACCCCTATTCCTGAAATGATTTTGTAATTTTCTAGATTCATTATGAAAACTCTCTGGGTCTGAGCAGTTTCTCCTCATTCTGAGATACTGACCCCGGGGGATACCTCTCTTCAAGTTGGTGGGATGATGGCTATCCCAGTGCAACAGACTGTTTGTGGCGGTGGTCTTCCTGAAAGTGGCGGTGAGAAGTCTGTCACCGACTTTAGTGACCCTGATGTCAAGAAAAGTTAAAGTCTCTGGATGGAATTCAAAGGTAAAGGACAGTCCCAGTTCATTTATATTCAGGAAGTTGACAAACGATTCAAATTAATCTGCACCGCCATTCCAGATTATAAACACATCATCAATATAACGTGTCCAGAAGACAATCTTGTCACCCCACCAGGTTGATACATCAGCAAAGACCACTCTATCTTCCCACCAGCCCAGGAGGAGGTTAGCACAAGTCGGGGCACAAGTGCTCCCCATTGCGGTCCCCCTGAGCTGGTGGAAGAACCGTGCATCGAACAAGAAGAAATTATGGGTCTGAACAAAATTAAGGAGGGTAACCACGAAAGCATTGTGTGCACTATGACAAACTGCCCTCGTTTTGAGAAACTTGGTTGCTGCCATCAGACCCTTGACATGAGGAATCAAACTATAAAGAGATTCAACATCAATGCTTGCGAGTGAGCATGATGTTTCAATGTTGATAGTTTCTATTTTACGCAAAAAGTCCATTGTATCCCTTGTATAGGATGGAAGAACAGATACAAAGCCTTTTAACACTTGATCAATATAGATACCGCTGTTCTGGGTAATGGAGCCCACCTCAGACACTATGGGGCGGCCCTTCAAGGGTGATATGCCCTTATGGATTTTAGGAATTAGGTGGCTGTCTGGGGTGTGCTAGGTAGCAGAAAGCGATACTCAGTGTCATTAATGACTTTATTAGAGAGTCCGTCATCAAGTATAGACTTGAGATCCCTCATGAAGATGTCAGTAGGTCTGAAGGCAGCACTCAGTAGCATTGTTTGTCATTTAATAAACGTTCACACATTTGTTTATATTGTAGGTGTCCCATGATCACGAGGTTACCTCCCTTGTCGGCCGGTTTAACCACTATTGAGGTGTCCTGCTCAAGGCTCCGAAGGGCCTCGGTTTCAGGTCCAGAGAGGTTATGAAAATAAGAGGTAGAGGGAGGTAATTTTTCGATATCTTCAGTGACCACTTGAAGGAAGATATCTATATGGTCATAGTTCATAGGTGGAGGTGGTTTCTTACTTTTCGGACGAAGGTCCGTGAATGGGCCCTAACCAGGTATAAGAACCTTCCTCAAGTAGATAAAAAAATACTCTGAAGTCCGCAAACTCACTCTCTTGCAAACCGAGTTGTTCACAGGTAATTCTATCGTTATTCTTCATGAACTTGTGCCATTTCAATTTTCTTGAAAACAGGTGAAGATCCTTGGTCCACACAAAAGGGGTTAAATCCTGTTGTGTGGACGAAGGACAGTCCCTTCCTAAGCAAAGTCTCTTCAGCCTCATTGAGAGCACGTGAGGATAAATTAATAATTTGTAATTGGTCATTTTCCACTGTGTCCCCCCTGGCTAGGTGCGATCTCGGTATGGTATAGGCCGCCCCTGGCTAAAAAATCCCCCTGAGTGGTGGGTATGGGATTGGGTATAGAGGAGGATGAGGATGAGGGAGAGGGTGATGGATATTTGCCACCTCTCCCCCTCTGCCCATTTGATCTTGGCCATCTCCTGTTGTTATAGCGTCCTCTACCCCCTCCTCTCTGACCACGTCTATAATTATTTCTCCCTCTGGTGTAAGGAATCTCAGAATCTGAATATTCCTGTTCCGAGGATGAAATGTCAGTCTCGGAGGGAGGTTGGAGTTTGTTGTCAAACTGATATGCCCTGTTCTTTTTAAACTCTCTTAGGTCTTTATTGAGTCCTCTGTGTTTTCTTTCTTATAATTGTCCCTGGAATCGCTCCACTGCCATCTGGAGGGAGGATTTCCTCCTATTAAACTCGGGATCAGTTTTAAAAGACACAGCTGATTCAATCAGGCCTCTTAATTTTTCTGAGGATTTTTCAAAGAATACTTTTTCTTCCGCTAGAAGTATATTCATTAACCCAAGGGAGCTATTGCTCAGTTCCTGTTCCCACTGTGTTAGTAGTCCAGGTGAGCGTATACGTTCGGCCGGGGTGATGCCGATACGCAACCCTCTTGAGATAATTTTATATTCCAAATAACTTTCTATGGACTTTATCTCCCACCAGGATTTTATATTATTTTTGTATTCATCATATAGGTCAGTAAACGCAAGTTTGCAAGTTAGTGAGTTTGAGAGGCCAGGCAGTTCCTTATTTGAAAAAAATATCTTGTGCTTCTTTTATAAGGTCCTCTGTGAACAATGTACCTGAAATTCTATACATGGTTTATCAATAAAAATTAACCTGGGTCTCAGTATACACTAAGTACATGTTAGATAGATAATTATCGAGAGAGGTATAGATATACAGACTTGATCAAAGCATGATACAACTCGTCCCGACGTGTTTCTCCTTCTCATCCAGAAGGTTTGCCAGGGGACGCAAAAAAAAAAAGTCTATTATCATAACATATGTGTCACAGATACGTCACAAATGCAGAGACAAAAAAAGGCAAAACAAACAAAACAAAACTGGAGCAGCCACAAGCCAGCACTGGTCTATGGGACCGAGCAATAAATTAGTGTGATTACTATAATAAGATGAACCATACTGAATACCAGTGAACTACTTATCTGGTGATGAACTTAAGTTTCAACTCACAGACCGGTGGTGCCTGGCTTGCGGCGCTCCAGGGGGCAGAAAAAAATGTGGCTCCAATTAGTCCATTCACCTACACTTACTTTTAAACCCCAGAGGGGGGCGGGCCTATGTCGTCATAAACCAATCCTGAACTAGACATGTTGTCATGTGGTCAGGTACATGGGCGGGTTAGATAACATTAGGATTACGTTTTTATAAATCCTGCAGAAATGGGTCGCGGGATATATAGGGTACAAGTATGTATTAAGATCCTAGCATGCTTACTGTATAGTTATAAAATTATAAAAATGGCACACATCTATCATGGTTGCAGGGGGCGTTTTAAGATGGCCATGCGTCTCACAAAGGGCATGTCAAGATGGCCGTGTGTTTCAGAGCAATCCACCTCACATTTACAGCTAGGAACCCTCATATCCACACTCATGGGGCATAATACAATCGGCCATGTATTCCAGGGACACAGCGCCAATACATGAGCGTTGAATCTCCGCATCGAGACACACATCTCACTCGGGACCAAGAGGAGAGGGGCATGACAAGATGGCCGTGCGTTCCAGGGAAGCAAAGATGGCTGTGCGCTCCATTGTACTGAATCACATGCCCAGAACGCCGGTGGGTGGAGACCTGCGTTCCACATACAGAGCCCCGGAACGCACAGAGGGGAAGTAAAGATGGCCGTGCGCTCCATTGTCATGTGACCACCGCCCAGTACGAGTGATCTCTATAACTACAGGACCAGACTTGGGCAAGGTTAATTATTAACTTTATTTACAAATGCCTAAGTAGGCAAAGAAACCTATCTTGGCCCAAGTCAAATTAGTACTTCACTTTTATTCGGTATTCATTAAAACCTAACACTGGGTGTGTACATGGAACGTAAATTAATTGATGTACAAATGCAGTTAGGCGTGTGGTATGCCCGGATGGTTGCGCGTCTGCGCATGCGCTGCCAGGAAAGCGCAGCAATGATGACGCACCTAGGAGGCGATGGCGGCAGTTCATAGGATATAGTGATGTTTATCCCGTCCTCTGAAGGTAATTGGCTGGCGCCATCTCCTGCCTTGTGACGGATAGGTTGCAAGTACCTGTCAATTAGCATCTGCACTATTTCAGTCTCCGGTTTTTGAGGTCATCCATTGCTGCCCATTGCCCCTGAAGAAGCCAGTGTTACTGGCGAAACATGTTGGGGGGCAGAATTAGGTTTTAACATGCGGTCATCACCCCACTGTGTATAGTTCACCAGTAGTCCGGTTGGATTACGGCCTCTTCACTGACAATATAAACAGTTGGCATTTATTGGAGATATAGCCGTTTAGCCTACGTCTGCACTGAATGTCAGCAGACAGTTAGTATTTTTAGTTGTCTGGTGGTTTTACGATTCGAGTCTTACACCACTACACATGCACTAGTCTTGAATAACAAGGCAATTAGACGAAGCCATAGTTAATAACTGCAGACGTGGCAGGGCAATCAATTGCCCCTACAGCTTTTGGAGTCAGGGATTGTGCACGTCCCCTCCAAATTCACCAAGCCAACACTAATTACAGTGGTCTGGTGACTGTCTTTTTAATATCCTAGTAACTTTTTTGTTTCAATAGTTTGTACACCAATTAATTTACGTTCCGTGTACACACCCAGTGTTAGGTTTTAATGAATACCGAATAAAAGTGAAGTACTAATTTGACTTGAGCCACGATAGGTTTCTTTGCCTACTTAGGCATTTGTAAATACAGAACGAGTGATAGGAGCAATAAAGAGAAAATAAATAAATTACAAAATTACAGCGACCATCATAAATTATTATTTGAAAGGATGTTGATGCAAACTGAGAACCTTTTATTGTTTTAAAGGGGTATTCCAGTTGTTTGAAGGTATTCCTTATCCATGAGATAGGGGATAACTATTAGATTGGTGGGGGTTCTACGGCTGGGAACAGGGGAAGCCATACCCCGTGGAGCTCCGTAAAGAATGGAGCAACCGCTCGGGCATACGCACTGCCACGCCAATAATTTGTATGGGAGTTTTGGAGATAACTGAGTACAGAGTTCTGCTATCTATTGAACTCCCTTGGAAATGACTGAAGCCACAGCTCGCATGCTTGACCATGCTCCTTTAATTTTATCTAATAGTTATCCCCTGTCCTTTGGATAGGCGATAACGTCAAATCCCCGGAATACCCCTTTAACACCAGTGCAGCAATTTCAAGCTCTGGACCTTGTAATTAACAAATAAAAAAATATTACTTAAAAAAATTACCTAGAAAAAAATGATGCAATAATCTACAAACTGAGAACTATCTGTATGCATGGTTCAAAATAGAGATGATCTTTTTGATTTGCAAGCTAGGCAAAACCTCCTTGTGCCAACCTGCCTTTAGGGTGGGTTCACACATAGGTTTTTTTAGTGGCATTTTACAGTATGCGGTGCATTTTTTGCTGTATTTAATGCGGAAAATATTAAATGCAGAACAATTTTTTTTTTCACTCTTGGGGTACTTTTTTGAGTCAATGGTAATTTTTATTTTCATATCACAATATGCTCTGGGTCTTGCATTTTCTTCTTCATTACCAGTTTATTTTTTTATTTTTAGTTTTTTTGCTGCTTCAAAACAACACATGCGCAATGTATCTTGTGATTTTTAATGGTGTTTTTAATGGCATTTTTTTCTACCAATGTTTTTCCCATTCAGGAAAAAGGACATCACGGTGGGAGGAGGGCTTAATTTAATCTTTAAAAAAAAAATCCAGGCATGCAAAAACAGCATTAAAAATTGCAGATGCTATAGTACCTAATAAAATTAAATCACATTTTTTAAAAAATAAATAAAAATTCAGGTCTTTTTTGGCTCAAATACTATGAATAAAACTGTGTACAGGGACTCCTTAGGCCTCTTTCACACTGCCTTTTTTTTTCTGTTTACGGGCTGTTTTTTGTGTTCTGTATATGGTCCGTATACGGAACCTTTCATTTCAATGGTTCAGCAAAAAAAAAACAGAATGTACTCTGTATGCTGTCCATTTCCGCATTTCCGTTTTTCCGTTCCGTCGGAAGATAGAACATGTCCTATTATTGCAAATCACGTTCCGTGGCTCCATTCAAGTCAATGGGTCCGAGAAAAAAAAACACATACGGAAATGCGTCCGTATGTCTTCCGTATCCATTCCGTTTTTGCGGAACCACCTAATGAAAATTTAATGCCCAGCCCAATTTTTTCAATGTAATTGCTGTATACTGTATATACCATACGGAAAAACTAAATGGAAAAACAGAACAGAAATGGAAACGCAACGGAAACAAAAAACAGAACAACGGATCCGTGAAAAACGGACCGCAAAACACTGAAAAATCCATATGGTCGTGTGAAAGAGGTCTTAGGCTACATGCACATGAACGTTGTTTTCCCTATGTTAGGATATACTGTATAAGGCCGAATGCACACGGCCGTGTTCCGCGGCCGAGAGCGGTCTGTGGTATGCCGGGCTGGATTCCTGTTCAGAGCAGGAGAGCACGGCGTCATTGGTTGCTATGACGCTGTGCGCTTCATGCTGCCGCTGTTGTACAGTAATACACTATACAAGTGTATTACTGTACAGCAGCGGCATGAAGCGCACGGCGTCATAGCAACCAATGACGCCATGCGCTATGATGCCGTGCGCTTCATGCCGCCGCTGCTGTACAGTAATACACTATACGAGTATTACTGTACAGCAGCGGCGGCATCAAACGCACGGTGTCATAGCAACCAATGACACCATCCGCTCCTGCTCTGAACAGGAACCCAGCCCAGCATACCACGGACCGCTCTCGGCCGCGGAACATGGCCATGTGCATTCGGCCTTATACAGTATATCCTAGCATAGGGAAAACGCGATGTTGTAAATGTTGCATTTTTTCTGTGCTATACTATTTGTTTAGAATTTTTTAATATTTTTTGACAGTTACATATTGCATATAATATTCCTCTAATGTTTTTGTACTAAATAATTGTTTCTCATATTCGCTGAATGGTCATTGAAGCAGTTATAAAATTGTGCTTTCTGTGATTGGAATCCTTATTATGCAGTGATTTTAAATTACAATCGAAGATTTACCAGAGGTAAAATTGCTTATGTTCATCAGAAATACTTCTCCACGGCCATTAAATTTTTTTCATAGGCATAATACAATTGTAGTAATAGACAATAGAGAACAAAATCCCTTTGTCAATTAACATATGCATATCTGAAATTGTAGTTGTGGGGCCTAATTCAGACCAACGCAGATATTATCTTCATTGCTCATACCATGTTACAAAAATTTAATAAAAAAAATAAAATAAAATAAAAACGCTTTCTAGAAACAAAAATCAAGTAATTAATATTCATTTTTGTACTGTTTTCTATCATTTCAATACCAGTCTACAGTGTTTACTCCCTTAAAGTAGCAGAAGCAGTTATAAAATTTGGATTTTAGCCCCTTCCAGCCAGTAAAGTATTGGCTGGAAATGCACACGTAGGGGGAAATTTTTCAAACTGTTGTAGAACTGGCTTAGTTTCCCATAGCAACCAATCAGATTCCACCTTTCATTTTCCAAAGGAGCAGTACAAAATGAAAAGTGGAATCCGATTGGTCAGCCTGATCATTAATGTCACATATGTCTGCAATGTCTGATATGCTTTTGTCATGTCTTTGCTTATGTTCTGGTTTGCTTTTGATATCCATGCTTCCTGTGTGTATTCTGGTCTGCATGGGTTCCAGTTTATGCTTTGTTCCTGATTCTGTGTCTTTGGTCTAATTTTGTATTTTTATTTCATGGCTTTTTGGCATGCTCGGATTCTGGCTGCATGAATAGGTCCCTGCAGTTCTTATTGCAGGTGCTTGGGCTCTGTCCATGAACTTAGAATAGGGACTGTCGACCAGTTGGGGGAGGTCATTTGGGACAGATCAACAAAGTAGGTAGGGATAGTGGTCGGGTGGAGTTTAAGTCTGTATTGTTCCCTACCTGTATGTCCTGTTTAATTCAGATCTGAACAAATGTTTTTTGTAACCCCTGAACGTGACATATTTCTTTACTGAAGAACAGTGATGGCCAGTTCGCCGATGAGCACATGCGATCTGCCATCTTTATTCCCAAGTCCGGCGATGCAGAGGTAAGTCCTTACCTGTGCCTGCGCTGCGAGCCGCTCTGAAACACATACGGTCACCGGGAACAAGCAGTTCACACAGGACAGGTCCTACTTGTAATAAACTGGATGATATTATACAAAATCAAGTATCTTCAGATGGCACAGGTCTCACAGCTGCACAGGTAATCATGAGGAAAAAAAAGGTGTATCTTTAAAGCTGAAGCAATCTTTCTTACTCTGCACTTTGCTAACTGACTTATACCCTAGCATCCTGATGTGGGGTATAATACTTCAAGTTAAGCAATATGTTGACTTGCCACCAATAAGCAAGTTCCCCTCTGTGGGAGGCATACACTTCTTCTACATCATTTGTACAGGATGCTAATCCATTCTTCCATTTTGGGATGTGCAGATATACAGTCGTGGCCAAACGTTTTGAGATTGACACAAATATTAGTTTTCATAAAGTTTGCTGCTAAACTGCTTTTAGATCTTTGTTTCAGTTGTTTCTGTGATGTAGTGAAATATAATTACACGCACTTCATACTTTTCAAAGGCTTTTATCGACAATTACATGACATTTATGCAAAGAGTCAGTATTTGCCCTTCTTTTTCAGGACCTCTGCAATTCGACTGGACACGCTCTCAATCAACTTCTGGGCCAATTCCTGACTGATAGCAACCCATTCTTTCATAATCACTTCTTGGAGTTTGTCAGAATTAGTGGGTTTTTGTTTGTCCACCCGCATCTTGAGGATTGACCACAAGTTCTCAACTCAATGGGATTAAGATCTGGGGAGTTTCCAGGTCATGGACCCAAAATGTCAACGTTTTGGTCCTCGAGCCACTTTTGCCTTATGGCACGGTGCTCCATCGTGCTGGAAAATGCATTGATCTTCACCAAACTGTTGTTGGATTGTTGGATGAAGTTGCTGTTGGAGTGTTTATTTGTACCATTCTTTATTCATGGCTGTGTTTTTGGGCAGAATTGTGAGTGCGCCCACTCCCTTGGATGAGAAGCAACCCCACACATGAATGGTCTCAGGATGCTTTACTGTTGGCATGACACAGGACTGACGGTAGCGCTCACCTTTTCTTCTCTGGACAAGCCTTTTTCCTGATGCCCCAAACAATCGGAAAGAGGCTTCATCGGAGAATATGACTTTGCCCCAATCCTCAGCAGTCCATTCACCATATTTTCTGCAGAAGATCAATCTGTCCCTGATGTTTTTTTGGGAGAGAAGTGGCTTCTTTGCTGCCCTTCTTGACACCAGGCCATCTTCCAAACGTCTTCGCCTCACTGTGCGTGCAGATGCGCTCACACATGCCTGCTGCCGTTCCTGAGCAAGCTCTGCACTGTGGCACTCCGATCCCACAGCTGAATCCTCTTTAGGAGACGATCCTGGGGCTTGCTGGACTTTCTTGGATGCCCTGACGCCTTCTTAACAAGAATTGAACCTCTTTACTTGAAGTTCTTGATGATCCTATAAATTATTGATGAGGTGCAATCTTAGTAGCCCAAATATCCTTGCCTGTGAAGCCATTTTTATGCAATGGCTGCACGCGTTTCTTTGCAGGTCACCATGGTTAACAATGGAAGAACAATGATTTCCAGCCTTGTGCTCGTCAACATTCTCACCTGAGTTAACAAGACGATTACTGAAATGATCTCAGCAGGTCCTTTAATGACAGCAATGAAATGCAGTGGAAAGTTGTTTTTTGGGATTAAGTTAATTTTCATGGCAAAGAAGGACTATGCAATTCATCTGATCAATCTTCATAACATTCTGGAGTATATGCAAATTGCTATTATAAAACCTTAAGCAGCAACTTTTCCAATTTCCAATATTTATGTAATTCTCAAAACTTTTCGCCACGACTGTAGTATCTGTAAAAATAAATTAATAATCAGTAGGAAAATACTTTCGTTTATTAATGATAGGTAAAATAATAACTATAAAAAAAAATAGGTATGGATGATAGATGGCATAATAAAGATTAAGAGTAGCTATATAAAATAAGTAAGAAAAGATTATAGGATTATTTAGTGATAAAATAATCTAGAATATTTTCTATTATGAAGATATAGCAATATATTCTAGATTTTTTCGAATTCTCAAAGTCCTTATATTCATAATAAAAATTTGCGAGTAGAATATTCCCGCTCAACACTACTACTGAGCAAAACGCTGAACCGGATTGAATTTGGGGGGTGTTTATCAGCTCTCAAATGTGCAATGTCCCTTCTAGTAATGGAGTCCTTGTAGTACCAGCAGCAACACTTTAGACCTGACAAAAAGCAGAGACCCATAATAGCTAATTACAGAACTGGTCTCCGTCTCTAGGCGCCAAGTGCGTGCTAGGCGACTCGGGTCTGCTCTTTATCTGAAAACCGAACAACCAGTCTTTCCACCAAACATGAAGTCCCGCAGGGTGCAGCTTTGTTCCTCAGCTCCTATCAGCCTTCCTGGAAACACTCTCCCTTTCCCTGGAAAGGATCTTCCCTGGACAGGATCTGGGTCTTGGACAATGATCAGCTTCACTCAGCTGCAGCTGTGGTCACTGAGGGGGTCCTCTCACTGCTGGATTCATTGGATTCTCTGCTCACACACAGCTCCTTAGTCTCAGCTAGCTTCTAAGATGGCTCCTGTTCTTCTTTATGCTCTGAAAAACCACACCTCTCATGATTATGGAAATATGTATATGCAGTCAACTGTGCCTAGGAAACAGCAGCATCATGTGGCCAAACATTCCAGAACATTTAATTTAATCCACACACAGTGTTCAAACAATGGGAGCTGTTTCTTAATCTCACACGGCATCCCCCAACATAGGATGATATGCAACATTTCCACCTATTGGAATTCCACCCTCCATATGTTGGACCGACTATATGAACAGAGAAAGGCCATAAACGATTTCTTGATAATC
Organism: Bufo gargarizans; assembly: GCF_014858855.1. NCBI lineage: Eukaryota > Metazoa > Chordata > Amphibia > Anura > Bufonidae > Bufo > Bufo gargarizans. The sequence goes on along the minus strand of NC_058085.1, from coordinate 83,122,994 downwards.
CAAACAGACAGGAGTACTCCCCTGTGTAACTTCGATGTCAGCCAGTGGCAGCTCATGCATGACACCTGCCGATTGCTCAGACCCTTTGAGGAGGCCACATTATTTCTCAGTCACCAGGACTATGGGATGAACAATGTCATTCCACTGCTTCATGTCCTGGAACAGATGCTGGTAAATATGACTGGTCAGTGGAATGGAGATGTGGTGCCGAGATCTCACAGCCACATGAGCCCTGTGGGGGCTGGACTTGAGGAGGAGAAGGAAATTGGAGCTCAAGCTAAGTGTAGCAAAATGGGTGGTTTTTCTACACAGGTGACAGGAGAGGAGCAGGAGCAGACAGATGAGCTACAGGGTGATGAGGAAGAGGAGGCAGAGGACCCTGAAACTCTGGGCAGTATGCAGTGGAGATGGAGGCAGGGAGTCCCACCCAGTCACTTGCATAAATCCCTCTATGCATGCTCACTTGCTTGTGTAGTGAAAGCTGAATTGTCACAATTCGGCAGAGGGATGACTTCTGGCTCACCACCTTGTTCGACCCTCTCTATCGGTTCAAAATGGGTGCCTTTTTTTTTTACACCCGTTGAGAGGGAGGACAAACTGAACTACTATAGAGACATCCTATGGTGTCAGTTGGCCGCTACCAATCTGCGCCATCGTACATCCTCTCGCAGGTCTGACCGGAGGGGCCCTCTGCACTCACGTTCCACTGCCATGGCTGGTGGCCATGGCAGCCACGATTTCCACCCATCAATGACTAATGCATCAGACTAGATCATCCATGGTGCCACAGCAACACTTTGACAAAAGAGACCGGTTTCTTCTGGCTACCTTCCTCAGCTACTATTCTGATGCTGCCACCCACCTGATGCCACACATCTGATGCCAAGTGCTCCTTCTTACACGCACCATTGTCTGCGGGTACTGTTACCTCCCACACTCTGCCACCTCCCCACTCTGTCACCGGGTCAATTTGTGGTCTCCTGATGCTGCTGCCACCTCCACACTTATGTCACATTGCCACTCTGTGGCCTCCTGATTCTGCTGTCACCTCCACACTATGTTACCTTGCTACTTTGTGGTCTCCCCATGCTGCTGCCACCTCTACACTCTGTCTACTCATGCTGCTACCACCCTCTCTGTGGCCTCCTGATGCTGCCCCCACCTCTAAACTCTGTCATAGGACCACTCTGTGGATTTCTCATGCTGTTCCCACACTCCCCACTTCATGACTGGGCCACTATTTTGACATTCAATTAGGATGTTTGCAGTGGCAGATCCAAGTAAGGCAGCTTAGAATGCTTCCCTTTTGGAGGTCTGGCCAGGAGGCTTTTTGCCAACCCCCCCCCCCCCCCCCAAAAAAAAAAAAAGTTGGCTAAACCCAATAAATTCAACCTTTGCTGGCAACCTTTGCTGGCTTATTATCCTTTTTTGTGTCACCTGCACAACACACTTGAAGAATGCCAGCTTCCATTTTTGTGAGGTTCTGAAGCTCTTGTGATAATTTATTTTCTATTATAATGTGATATTTACCTAAAATTTTGACATTTTCAACTTCCTAATCTATCTCCTTCCTCTTTCTTTAATTTGTTTACATTTTTGTAAAGTACTTCAGGACTTTATCACTTCTATAATATACTGCAATACGTCTGCATTGCAAATTATTAAACTTGTCGGTTATATACTCTGGACACAACAGACTTGGGGGGCCATTGTTAGGTCCTTGGCTGCAATATGCAACCCTACAATCATGTAGTGTGGGAAGTAATGGGCACATTCTACAGCACCACATAGGTTAAAATACTAGTAACAATAATGATACTACTAATAACAAGCATAAATAGCATTATTAGTAATTACTTTTGCTTATATGGTTGTCTTTTTTTGATACACTTTGCTTTCTCTAGATCTTTTTTAACATTTCATTCACTTTTAGACAATGGATTTTTTATTTGACTTCATATTTGTGGAAAAGCATAATGATTATGACATTTAATCTTAGACAAACTCCAAATTACAAACCTGGAGAAAATTATGTCTCTCATATGACCTCTGCTCGGTAACACTGAACTGTACTTCTTCCTGTCATAATAGCATTTAAGTAGTTTTTAAAAAGCTGTCTGTCAATAAACAATGGCAGTTCCATGATTAATTAACTGTTCTCTATTGACTTGAAAGACGGAGCATATCTGCCAGAAACTCTTATTTCCCACATGGGAAATAAACTCTGGAGCGCATAAACTTCCTTGGGGAGAAAGATAGTCATGATCGTCCATATTTCTCAACAATGACCAGTAAACTAGACCTTAAATTTCATTAACATTTTTTTGATTGATATTCAATCCTAAAACATAATTATACTTAAATTCTTATTGACATATGATTAATAACCTAGAAAATATGAACACTGAATGACAAAACAACAACAATCTTAACCTTATGGGCTTAAAGGGCAAACCTTTTCAGTTTGAAGCTACACCAGTAATCTGCTGATTGGGGATTCAGGTAAAAAATAGTTGATTCTGCTAGGGAAAGCCATAGATAGCACTTCCCATGCATTGGCCTCTTAATGTTAAAGGGAACCTGTCACCGGGATTTTGGCCATAGAGCTGGGGACATGGGCTGCTAGATGGCCGCTAGCACATCTGCAATACCCAGTCCCCATAGCTCTGTGTGATTTTATTGTGTTAAAAAACAGTTTTGTTCGAAATGCAAATGAACCTCATATGTGTCCTGTATCCGGAGATGAGTCCAGCGGAAAGGATCCCAGTACAGCCCCACGTCCTCCGAATCTCCTCCTTGATGGCTGACGTCGCAGAGCTTGAGCGCCGAAATCTCGCGATGCGCGAGCTAGCGCATGCGTGGTTCGTTCCCTGTGCTGATACCAGCACAGGGAATGAACATGATGCCAACACTGCGCATGCGCTAGCTCGCGCATCGCGAGATTTCGGCGCTCCTGCTCTGTGACGTCAGCCAGCAAGGAGGAGATTTGGAGGACGCGGGGCGGTGCTGGGCTCCTTTCCGCTGGATTCATCTCCGGATACAGGACACATATCAGGTTCATTTGCATATCGATCAAAACAGTTTTTTAACACAATAAAATCACACAGAGCTATGGGGACTGGGTATTGCAGATGTGCTAGCGGCCATCTAGCAGCCCATGTCCCCAGCTCTATGGCCAAAATCCCGGTGACAGGTTCCCTTTAAAGAGGCCCAATAGAGTAAATCCCCTGGATTGTTTGTTTATTGGTCTGACAGAGAGTTAACAAAATTAAATCACAGCTATTAAGTCCATTTTATCCTATGCCCTGAACATCCCTATAAACAGTATAGAGAATGAAAAGCGTGATAAACATATTTGCATACCAGATATAAATGCATGCCATGTTGGTGTTCATACCTTTATTACCCTAGATCTCCAGAAATGCTAAAGTTAAATCATTTACTATCATTCATTCCACCAGGGCTACTGAGATAACCCCTCTCATTATCAGCATGCATACTGGCATTACCCCATTCATTACCCTAACAATTTTTTATATACCAGACCACCAAGAATGTTTTGATAATGATAAACCCCTTTATAGTCCAAGAACACCAGTTAATAACAGACATGTTATAATTTACCATATCACTACCCTGTACCACCAAAGACACTGGTTTCCACTATGGATATAACCATTAACTCCTTCAATATTCAATATACAGTGCCTTGCAAAAGTATTCACCCCCCTTGACTTTTTTCATATTTTGGTGCCTCCCAGACTGGAATTAACATCAATCGTTTCAGAATTTATATAATTTAGTTTACAGAACATGCCCACAACTTTGAAAATGTTTTAATTATTTTTTTTTAATTGTGAAGCAAACAACAAATAGGACAAAATAACAGAAAAAGTCAATGTGCATAACTATTCACCCCCCTAAAGTCAATACATCGTAGAGCCACCTTTTGCGGCAATCACAGCTCCAAGTCGCTTTGGATAAGTCTGTATGAGCTCGCCACATCTTCCCACTGGGATTTTTGCCCTTTCTTCCTTGCAAAACTGCTCCAGCTCCTTCAAGTTGGATGGTTTGCGCTTGTGAACAGCAATCTTTAAGTCTGACCACAGATTTTCTATTGTATTGAGATCTGGGCTTTGAGTAGGCCATTCCAACACATTTACATGTTTCCCCTTAAACCACTCAAGTGTTTCTTAAGCAGTGTGTTTGAGTCATTGTCCTGCTGGAAGGTGAACCTCCGTCCTAGCCTCAAATCACGCACAGAGTGGCACAGGTTTTGCTCAAGAATATCCCTGTATTTAGCACCATCCATCTTTGCCCCAACTCTGAACAGTTTCCCAGTCCCAGTTGCTGAAAAACATCCCCACAGCATGATGCTGCCACCACCATATTTCACTGTGGGGATGGTGTTCTTTGGATGATGTGATGTGTTGGGTTTGCGCCAGACATAGCGTTTAATTTGATGGCCGAAAAGCAAAATTTTAGTCTCATCAGACCAGAACACCTTCCTCCATACATTTTGGGAGTCTCACACATGCCTTTTCGCAAACTCATAACGTGCCTTTTTGTTTTTAGCTGAAAGTAATGGCTTTCTTCTGGCAACTCTGCCATAAAGCCCAACTCTATGGAGCGTATGGCTTATTGTCATCCTATGTACAGATACTCCAGTCTCTGCTGTGGAACTCTGCAGCTCCTCCAGGGTTACCTTAGGTCTCTGTGCTGCCTCTCTGATTAATGCCCTCCTTGCCCGGTCCATGAGTTTTCGTGGATGGCTGTCTCTTGGCAGGTTTGCTGTTGTGCCATGTTCTTTCCATTTGGTTATGATAGATTTGATGGTGCTCCTGGGGATCATCAAAGATTTGGATATTTTTTATAACCTAACCCTGACTTGTACTTCTCAACAACATTGTCCCTTATTTGTTTGGAGAGTTCTTTGGTATTAATGGCAGTGTTTGATTAGTAATGCTTTTGCTTAGGTATTGCAGCCTCTGGGGCTTTTCAAAAAAAAGGTGTGTATATGTAATGACAGATCATGGGACACTTGGATTGCACACAGGTGGACATCATTTCACTAATTATGTGACTTCTGAAGGTAATTGGTTACAGCAGAGCTTTTTATGGGCTTCCTAACAAAGGGGGTGAATACATACGCACATGGCAATTTTCTGTTTTCTATTTCTAAACAATAGTTTTATTTTTATTTATTTTTCTCATTTTACTTCACCAACTTAGTCTATTGTGTTCTGATCCATCACATAAAATTCTGATTAACAAAACATTGAACTTAAGGCTATAATGTAACAAAATACCAAAAAAGTCAAGGGTGGTGAATACTTTTGCAAGGCACTGTACATGTAGAAATCTACTTTTACCCTAGACCACCTGGGTTATTACCATATTTTCCTTATCTCATACATATATGACCTAGGATATCTTTGAAGCACAAAACTACCTTACAAAGAGATATAATCTGGCCCTAAGTAAGCTCATAAATCAAACAATACTCAATATTGAATAGAAACCCATGGCAGTAAGGAAACACAATATATTTATCTCTAAGCAAAGTTTGACAGATTATCATTCAAATGCAGAATTTAGTTGGTATAGAGATGCTGAAAAAAATGATCTTCTCCACTTATTAGGAAAAATGTATGAATGTGCCTCTTACTGCAGAATAGAATGCCAAAATGTTTTCTTGTCAAGGGGTCCAGAATGTGCAAAAGCTATAATATATTCAAACCTAGCTATATGAAAAGCTTTATAGCAAAGTTAATTCTATCCACAGATCTTTATGGCATTGTGCAACTAATGCAGCCAGGGTCACACAAGTCAGTTGTATTTTGTATGTGCTTCAAATCCAGGATTAAACCCTATGCATTATAGTGATAAAGTGTTAAGAGAAATCATATACTTCTCTTAGGATCCAACCCCATAGCCTGAAATTGATCCTTACATTTTCACCAACATTCAGCATCCAGAATTTGACAATAATTGTGACCAAGCTTTTATAGAGTGTAAGGGGTTACACTCTCAGGTTGGGCGGCGATGACAGATTCTCTTGCAGACCACAGGGTTAAAGTCCAAATGTTGCATTATTTATCACACTCCGGCAATACAGGCACCCCAGTTATAATTCACTGGGTAAGGTGAAGGTCCAACACCACAAAACATAAACCAAAATAAACACCTGCCAGTCTGGACTCTGGCTAATACAGTGAAGTTCCTAACTCACCTATTGAACACAGTTCACACAGAGAACTCTGCTTCTCTAGCCAGCAGGGCAGCCAGCTTCCCAGACTTTCTCCAGGCCCCACTCTCCTAGACTGACAGCCTGGACTGTGCTTTATTTCCCCTTGACAATCCCAGCTGGCTTCAACTGGGATCCCTCAGGCTAGGGGAAAACCTGTCCTTGAATGGGGTGGACTGGGGAGGTCCCTCTACCAATGCTACCTTCTCCTAGTCCAATAAAATCCAGCCCATAAACTTAACAAAACTGTCTCAGCAACCTACACATTACTGAGACCATTTTAACCTTCTGGATTTTATTTACCTCGCCCAGTTGAGGAAGCTGTGTGGGATATATACCCCTTCCAGGACTCTACCATACACTTTTCTGTTCACCTTACCACAAGAGTTATTGTGTTGATAAATCTGCCAAGTTATTCATTACTATAGAAGAAAAATGCTTAATTGCCATTCTGGAATCTGGGAAAGCTACATTGGTTGCCACTTGTACCAGATTCTGCTTTAAATGCTTCTCCGGAGCTATCTAAGTCTGAGTTCACATCAGCCTTTCCGTTCTCTTGCTTTGTTATAAGAGCATAAGAACGGAAAGGACGGATTAGGCAAATAACTGAGCCGAATTGAGCCTACGGACCCCATAGACTGTAATGAGCTCCGTTAGGTTTCCACTCAGAAGAAGATTTTTGAAGTGGAGACAAAAGTTGTGTGTGCAGGACTTTTGTGGGGTCCGTAAGCTCAGTTATGTGCCTAATCCTTACTTTCCATTCTCTTGCTCCTGTAATGGAGCAGGAGAACGGAAAGGCTGAACGCCGATGTGAACTCAGCCTTATAGATGTGTCCTCCATACCTTTCCTCTTTTTTTTTTTTTTTTTCTGTTTGTGTGTTTATTGGATTTGTTCCAAGGGTGCCCTCCTTTTTTTTTTTTTAATTTTTATTTTATACAACGTAACAAGGTACAAGTACAGTCACTGACACGCCACACAGGGCATGTTGCATTACAAAAAAGTCAGAGCTTATGTCATATGAGATATAGCCATAGTACATTTCACTAAATATCACACACTATGTAGGTATAGCACCGTTTAGGAGAATTCAGTATCAGCAGTATTGGCTACTAAAAAGCTAAAAATACAGGAAGGTATTTTACTGAGAGAGATCGTGAAAAAGTCACTGCGGGTAGCAAGGGTGCCTAAATTTTTGCCACAAATGCCATTGGCGTTGAAATTTCGGATGGTTTCTCGCTTCCCATGAGGAAATTTCCTCAAAGCGGAAGATTTGATCCACCTTCAATTTCCATTGCTCAATAGGGGGAGGTGAAGTAGATAACCAGTATTTGGGTATTAGCAATCTGGCCGCTATCAAGAGCTGCTTAAAAAGAAAAGGCATAGGATATACTTCTTTAGGCACGTTAAGGTTAAGGTTAAGGAGGGCACTGCTCGCAGATGTTGGCACTTTTGTCTTACAGATTAAGTTAATAATTTGGAATATTTCTGTCCACCAGGTCTTGATGATTGGACAATCCCACCAAATGCGAAAAAAGGTTCCCTTATTTTTACCACATCTCCAACATGTATCAGAAGCTGTGAGCAAGTATAGGGCTGTAATATCCGGTGTTTTATACCACCTGGTTAGGCTCTTATATCCATTTTCCTGTATGCGTACGCATCTAGATACTTGATGCGGGGATGACAGGGTATTGGACAAGACGGAAAAGGGAATTTCCTGGCCCAGATCCTTTTCCCAGTGTCGGATAAATGCCGGCTTGGTGAAGAGCGGTGGCATGTTAATCCTTTTATATATTTGTGAAATCAATCTTCTTGGGGGAACAGGGTCCGCGATGAGGACCTCCGACCACTGCAAAGGGCGAAAAAGGTCGCCTTTTGCAACATGTTGTGAGAGGTATGTGTATACGTAGGATGTAGGGAAAATATGTAGGCCGTCGGCATTGAAAAGTTTTTGGAATTCTTTAGGCCGGAGTAGAGGGCCGTTAGCATCAAAAAAGGACAGGATTGGGGTAGGTGAGTCTCTCAATTCTTTTGGAGTACATTCTATTACTGCAGGTAGGGCTGTTCCCAGGATATCCCTGATGGAGAGAAGTGGGGAGGGAAAGGGAATCGAGCAATGGGAGGATTGGAGCCATTTCCATGCATTGATGGTAGCCTGAATAACAGGATATGGTGAGAAGGGTAATGTACACAAGCTTCCCTGAGCTAATAGAAGGGATCTAAACGGTTTGCGAATTAGTTCTTGCTCCATCGCGACCCAGGACTTTACGTTATCAGATCTAAGCCAATCAATTGCTCTAGATATTAAAACTGCCTTTCCATAAAGTTCTGGGTCAGGTAGTGCAATACCTCCAAAGCATTTTGGACGTGTTAACAACTCGTATGATAATCTAGGTTTCTTTCCTCTCCAGATAAAGGATCGGAAGAGTTTTTTCAGAGAATTATAGTAAGATTTGGGGACTGGGATAGGCAGAACCTGTTGTAGGTAGGTGAGGCGAGGAAGTATCAAGGACATAAGCATGTTTTTCCTACCAAACCAGGATATGGTTGGAATATCTAGTTTGCTTATACTATGGGAAATACTATCTAATAATGGAGTATAGTTTAGTGAAAATAACTCAGAGGGTTTAGGACTAATTTTAATCCCCAAATACGTTATGGTCGGGGAAGACCAGTTAAAAGGGGAATCTCTCCCCAAGATTCTTTGAGTTGGTTGGGGGATACCTATACACATTACTAATGATTTCTGTTTGTTAATTTTAAAATTGGAAAGGGTGCTATATATATCCAGATGTCTTTGAATTGTAAAGAGGGATTCTTTCGGGTTGGACGTCATAATCATGATATCATCCGCGAAGGCGGCAACTTTGTGGTCTGTACCTCCCAACGTTACACCTCGGATCTCCGAGTCAGTTCTCAATTTTAGGAGGAGCGGTTCCAGGGCCAAGACGAATAGCAGGGGGGATAGTAGGCACCCCTGTCTAGTACCGTTTTGAATTGGGAAGGGGTCTGATAGGTCACCATTGATCATAACAGAGGCCGAGGCCTGTGCATACATTGCAAAGGTGGCCTGCACAAAGGGATCAGGCAGGCCAAATCGGGTCAGGATACTTCTCAGGTATGACCAACTGATTCTGTCGAACGCTTTTTCTGCGTCCGTGCTCAACAGTAAAAGCGGTTTCGATCTAATGGAGGAGAACTGTATTATATTTAGTACTCTAGCCGTATTGTCTCTACCCTCCCTGCCTCTAACAAAGCCTACCTGATCCCTGTGTACAATTGTTGGGAGGAAAACTGCAAGACGGTTAGCTAGCATTTTTGCTAATAACTTGAGGTCAACATTGAGGAGGGAAATGGGTCTGTAGTTAGCACAGTGCTTGGGGTCTTTCCCTTCTTTAGGGATCAAAGTGATATGTGCAAGCGTCATGTCCCTGGAAAGCTTCTCTCCGTGCAATGCTAAATTACATACCTCTAATAGGTGAGGAAGTAAGCGTTGTCGGTACGTTCTGTAGTATTGGACCGGAAGGCCATCTGGGCCTGGGCTTTTCCCCGAGGGGGTTTGTTTTAATGCAGTCTCCAAGTCTTCTAAGGTGAAAGGGGAAGCTAATTTCTGCTTTTGGTCTTCAGAGATAGTTGGCAAGGGGAGATAGTCTAGAAAGGAGTTAAGAGTGGTCGTCAGGTCCTCTGGGGTCATTGTGTGGGGCAAATTATAGAGAGTTTTGTAGAATTCCCGAAATTGGGCGCCAATTTCTTTAGAGGAATATAAAGGTGAACCCTGGGGGGAGTCTATCTGGTGGATGTAATTCGTTGATCTCCTATTTTTTATCCTACTCATCATAAATTTGGACGTTTTGTCCCCATGAGCAAAAAATTTGTGTTGAGAATTCAAAAATAGCTTAGCCGCTGATTGCTGTAGCATGGCTTTCAATCCTGCTCTAGTATCGGATAACTCTTGGAGTTGCGAGGTAGAAAAGGACCATTTATGCTGTGATTCCAGGGATTTTATTTTCTGGATTAAGTGGTCAAGTTTTTTGTTTCTCTCTTTTTTAAGGTAAGCCCCTATACTAATGAAGTGTCCCCGTACAAAGGGCTTGTGCGCATCCCATAAGGATAGAGCTGAAATATCCGGGTCTGTATTAAGGGTGAAGTATTCCTCGAGAAGCCCGTCTATTTTATCTCTAGTGATAGGATTCCCTAAAATAGATTCATTTAGGCGCCACGTGAATTTATTTTGTGTGGGTATAGGGGTTGATATTGAAAGGGATATGGGGGCGTGGTCAGAGAGATGGATAGATCCTATTTGGGGATTGTGGCAGAATTGGAGATGCTGTTTGGAAACAAATAGGTAATCCAATCGATGATACGTCCCATGTGATGGGGAGTAAAACGTATAATCGTTTGTGGTGGGGTATAACGTGCGCCAAACATCTATCAGGTGCAGGTTCCATAGACCCTCCCTAATGTAGCGAAGAGTTCTGAGCGCCAGAGCTGACTTTGAAGCCGAAGAGTCTAATTGGGGGTTTAAAGTGGCATTGAGGTCTCCTCCAGTTACCACCAGACCCTCTGCGAAGGATTTAATGATAGGGAAAACCTTCGAGAACCAGCTATAGTGGCCAGTGTTCGGTGCATAAAGGTTAATGAGTGTGTATACCTGGGTACCAATACTACCCTTGACCATTAGGTAGCGGCCGTCAGGGTCTTGTAATTGAGAGCTACATTGGAAGGGAACTCTCCTCTGGAACCCAATACTCACACCGCTTGAGGCAGAGGAGTTGCCTCCACAATGATACCACTGGGAGAAGTGGCCATGGGATAGGTTGGGGTAATGATTAAATTTAAAGTGCGTCTCCTGGAGAAATAGGACATTGGCCCCCAGTTTGCGTAACAATGAGAAAACCTGACTCCTTTTAGATGGAGAATTAAAGCCTTTGACATTGTAAGACGCAAATGATAGGTCAGTCATAATGAGAGTTGTTTAACGTGTTACCTTGCTGTGTGACCTTCTTTCCCCAGGAGAGCGCACTTTTGCTAGAGTTGTAAGGAGAGAGCCGAGCGAGTCTGGGATCCAGAGGGAGCTCTTGCTTCTTTTGGGTCTTCAAGATAGACGATACCTGTACCTTCAAAACTACATAACAGTAATGAACAGAACGAAAAAAGACATGGTTGAGAAAACCAAAATAACAATACCCACTAGTATGGGATTGAACAAAAAGTGATACAAAGATCACAAGTGTCACAAAGGGGGAAATGGTTGGTCAACCCTATTGTGATCCTCTATGCACAAAGTGCTAGTAGGTGTGACAGATCGACAGATAATAGAAGAGCTTGCCGGTAAGGAGGAAGAAGGAGAGAGGAATGAGAAAGGGGGGGCGGGGGGGGGATGAGGGAGGGGTGAAATGGGTACAGGATTAAGCTGTCGCTAAGATTAGGGGTAGGAAGGGATTGGGAAACAGGCAAGAGGGACAGGATAAGAGGTATAAAGAGAGGCTAGCGATTAGGATCTAGCAAATAGAGCATATCATTACGGTATGAAGATAGTCTCTATGGTGTAGGCTGTGTGTTCCTCCGCTTGATCTTCTGGGCTTTCGGCGTCCGTGGAGGCTCAAAAGGTGAGATCTTCGGGAGATCCGGGAGTTCCGTGAGGTCTTGGTACATCTCCCAATTCGCAATGTCCAGCGGTGGTATTTGCAGGTGATCATATACCTCCATTAGGTCAGCGAACTTAGTAATGTTAAGGCGGCGGCCTGCATAAAAGAACGATATCCCAAAGGGGAATGTCCACCTGTAAGGGGTCTTATCCAGTCTGAGCCAGTCCGTCAGGGACTTCAGCGATCTCCGTTTTTTCAATGTCGACGGCGCCAGATCCTGGTAGACCGAGATGTTGGCGTCTTCATACGAAAGTTCCTCATGGGTCCTAGCTGCCTCTAGGATCACGGCCTTTGTTTGAAAATTCAGGAACCTGCAGATAACATCTCTGGGCGGCTCTGACCCTTTAGGCTTGGGTCTGAGCGCCCGATGTGCGCGCTCAATGATTATTTCTGCTTGGTTGTCAGTGCCCAGCAGGGAGCAGCATATGGCAATTACCGCATCAGGAATATCCGCTGCTGCGACGGTCTCCGGTATCCCCCTGAATCGCAAGTTGTTCCTGCGTCCCCTATTCTCTTGATCCTCCACTGCGTTTTGGAGGTCATTGAGGTAAGTGCGGCACTTATGCAGTGAGGAAGCGGTCGCTGTTTGGTGATTAATCATTGCAGCCTGTTGCGCCTCCAGTGAGACCACGCGATCGCCAATGTGGTGGATATCTTGGCGCATAGCTGTTAGCTTGGGTAGGACCGGCTCCATAGCTTTACAGAGAGATTGTTTCAAGAAGCGGCGGGTTATAGGGAGCGCGGTCCTGCTGTGGGAGTCTTCTATATCGCTTTCTCCCTCAGATGTTTCGGCCGTCCGCTCGCTCACCTTGTTCGGCGGGTTCGGCGCCATCTTGTTTTCTCTAGCCGCCACTGTTGCTGCAGCTTTTTTGAGAAATTTATCAATTTCCCCGTTATTGCTCTGCTTTCTGCTGGTACCGGAGGAATCACCAGACGGAGAGCTCCTAACTATGCAGCCATCACAGTCAGGCGCTAGCTCCGCCCCCCCTCCATACCTTTCCTCTTGATTGAGATATTGTATACCAAGATCAGTGGCTTGAGATAACCTGCTTTGGAAAAAAAAGCACAAAAAAATTGTGTTTCTCATAAACAATATCTCAAGGCAAATGGAAAGGTAAGAAACACATCATGTAAAAAGAGCAATTCTAATAGTGATATTATACCAGTAAGTTGCTGTTCATAAAATTCTCTTAAATAAGCCTTAAAATTCATACTGTAGGTCAATTTATGCTGCAGTTTTGTTGTTTTTTCCATCGTGAACACATGACATTTTCTAAAATCTCACCCACTTTGCTTGTCCTGTAATGTTATATGCTGTGGATTTCTGCAAACAATTCCAGAAAATCAACAAGATATACACTGATCTGTAAAACACAGATACCAGCTGTGTGCACGCCACATCATGATATAGACCATTGTGTCTAATGTTTTGCAGCACAGACACATGGATGTGAAAGCACTATGACATGTTAAAAAAGCTTTTGATATGTCATGGTAAAGTTGTTATCAGTACTGAGACAACCACCAGTTGCTAAAATGAGGAGGCAAAAGCTCTTAGCTGAGTTCCATATCTTCTCACTAGCTAAATATGGTATGAATACAATGTCTAGGAACTTCTATTCAGCTAACACCGAGAGATAGCAATTAATTGAAAGCTTCTTCTTTCTCATTTTAGTGCTTAGTGGGGGTCTCAGAACCTAATCCCAATGATTAGGGATGAGCAAAGCAAGCTTCGGATCCTAGATCCGAAGTTGCTTAGCTCGAAAGTCGTTTTAATGCTACATGGAGATTCATCTCTGTACAGCATTAAAATGTATGGGCTCTGTCAAGGCAAGTTCGTTATCAGCAAAGTATCGCTGGACTTCGGTTAATAACTTGGGGATTTGATTTTTCAACTTGATAACCATTTTAAAGCTCAGTTCCAAGTCGGCTTCAGTACGAAGTTCTGAGCAAAGTGACTTCGGATCTAGGATCCAAAGCTCGCTTCGCTCATCCCTACCAATGATCAAATCGACATGTAAGATACGGTAGTAAGTGAAAATAAAAATGTAAGGTACTTTTATCCAGTTTAGAAAAAATAAAAATAAAACAAAACAGAGTGCTGCATGTATGACTGCAAGTTACTGTAGGAAAAGCTACGGTTTAGGATTTTTACAAGCTAGGTAAGAACCTTATGGGACCTGAAATGGCAAGAAAAAATTATATCCATAATTAAATTTAACAGGAAAATTAAACCACTAACAGAATCCATGGTTATATAGAAAACATTATTTTTGAACGAGTCGGAAATGGGGAGAAGAGTAACTGGGGCAGCTTTCTTCCCGCTTCTTCCTCCAGCCTTAGCGAGATTGATTGGTTCCTCTCTATTTGTCTATAGAAGATATGTTGATCAAGCTAGCCCAACAATAAACACCACTCTTGGCGCATTCTTAAACTATACTCTTTTTGAAATGTCATGATGTTTCAGAGTAAAAACGCAGATGTTTGTAAGCAAGGAGCTTGTTGGTATTTCAAGCTGCCCATGGTTTAGTCAACATGAGTCTCCCGGCGTACTCCCATTGAAAACCGCACTACACAATGATTTAGCCAATTAATCCCTGATATAATGAGATTAAAATATATGTTCAATTGAATAAATGGCTGTCTCGCAGTACTTTTGCATACAAATGCCATTTATTACCATCACAATCATACTAACACATTTATTATAAAATAAACATCATTGGGCCCTATCCTCTTCAATATATTTATTAATGATCTTCTAGAAGGCTTGCACAGTAAAATATACATTTTTGCAGATGACACTAAACTGTGTAAAGTAATTGACACAGAAGGGGACAGTATACTACTACAGAGAGATCTGGATAGACTGGAGGCTTGGGCAGAGAAGTGACAGATGAGGTTAACACTGACAAATATAAGAGTATGCACATGGGTAGGAATAATACAAGTCACCCGTACATACTAAATGGTAAAACACTGGGTAACACTGACATGGAAAAAGACCTAGGAATTTTAGTGAACAGCAAACTAAGCAGTAAAATCCAGTGTCAGGCAGCTGCTGCCAAGGCCAATAAGATAATGGGTTGCATCAAAAGAGGCATAGATGCTTGTGATGAGAACATAGTCCTACCACTATACAAATCGCTAGTCAGACCACATATGGAATACTGTGTACAGTTCTGGGCTCCTGTGAACAAGGCAGACATAGCAGAGCTGGAGAGGATTCAGAGGAGGGCAACTAAAGTAATTACGGGAATAAGAGAATTACAGTACCCTGAAAGATGATCAAAATTAGGGTTATTCACTTTAGAAAGAAGACGACTGAGGGGAGATTTAATTACTATGTATAAATATATCAGGGGTCAGTACAGAGATCTCTCCAATCATCTATTTATCCCCATCTTCTGCGACTGCAGGAAAGAAGGTTTCTAGACAAACATAGAAGAGGATTCTTTTGGAGTCTGTCACCACATTTCAGCATATTAGACCGATCAAATAGGGTTACATGATCCACCCAGAACTTAAAAACGGTACCTTTGCTGTAGAAAATGGACCTTTCTTTTTGCCGAAAATGAACTTATAAGATTATGTTATGAGCCCTCTCAAGTGCCCAGGGCGGTCTCTCAATCCTCGGAGCCCCAGGCAGCTCCTCCTAAATGGCTCATAACCCCGCCCTCCGTGCGCCTCTGCCCGCCCGTTTACTCCCCTCCCCTGTCCTTTTCCACTGCGGCTGTGCGGTCCAAATCGTAGCGGGCGCATGCGCAATGCGATGCCCTCTCCTGGCAGGGCATCGCAATACCTACTGTGCATGCGCCCGCACAGCCGCAGTGGATCGGTCTAATATGCTGAAATGTGGTGACAGACTCCCTTTAAGAGCAGTGAGACTATGAAACTCACTGCCTGAGGAGGTGGTGATGGCAAGTTCACTAGAAGAGTTCAAGCTGGGCCTGGATGCATTTCTGGAGTGTAATAATATTACAGGATATAGCTACTAGAGAGGCGTTTTTGATCCAGGGAAGTATCTGATTGCCTGAATAGAGTTGGGAAGGAATTTTTTCCCCTTAAGTGGGGAAAATTGGCTTCTACCACCTCACAGTTTTTTTTTTGCCTTCCTCTAGATCATCTTGAAGGATAACAGACCGAACTGGATGGACAAATGTCTTTTTTCGGCTTTATATACTATGTTTCTATGTTATATCATTCCATGTAGGTTATCAATCAATAATCCATTCCAGCAACAATACACATATAAAAATGCGGAGCTCACGCATATGATTAAAAACGGTACTTGTAGTACTCCAATAATGTACTATGGCTTCTAACGGTAATATAATACCACAGTGGTAAAGATGTATCTATAACTATTAGTCTCCCTGGCAAAATTAATACTTTGTTTGACTTTTGGTTCCCCTTGGCAGGGTAGGGCTTAGGCCTGCTCTAAAAAATGTGAAGAAAAGTCTGAAGAAATTTTTATGCTAGCAACTCCTTTAAGATAACACACTCATTGCCTATTCACTAGCCATTCATATGCATCTTTTCTACTTGCCTCAGAGCCTGACACAGAAGATTGAATTTCCTGTAGATGCAATCTAACACTTATGACATCTACAGGGGAGAGATGTGTAGTGAAAAAGTAGTTATGGAAATAAAATAAAAAAGTTCATTTCCATCTGTAATGCTGTAAATTCTGGGATTCAGGAATAAATAGGATTAAACATGGCTGGTGAATAAAAAAGTTTACTAGACTATGATAAAAGATACATACTAAAGATAAAATTCTGAGTAAAGTATGTGATGTCAAGTAACAGTCACTAAAACAGTCACCAAAGCCTTGAAGCCATTTTCAACTTAACATTTGGCCGATGACCTTGTGACACAAACAGAGGTTGCGGTGGCAGGACATATCTTAACCAGAAGATGTCATTAATGAAGCTAACCTCTTTGTTACATAGCTACTGTAGATCTAGCTAGATCTAGCTCCCCGGTCCCTCCTAGCCCCCTTAAAGGTCTACAGTATGAAGTACACACGTACAGTTACTTCAGACCTTAGGAATGTGGCCACCTACCAGGTAACACTAACCAACTACAGTGCAAGGAATTAAAGAACAACTAAATACTTTGCTACAACCCACCTACAGATGTAGCAGGGTTAGTACTAAAGCTCTTAACTCAAATTTCTTAAGTCATCACGTTATCTTTAGACAAAACCCATTGAAAAGCAATTGAAGGTGTTTGCTCAAAGCATTTAGTTTAGATAACGCATCTCTTAAATCATAAATGGTTAACTATACTACATCCATAAAGTGTTTTGATTAGGCAGAATTAAAAGGGAAAATAATTGTATAACCTTAACCCATCAAATAGCATTATGAATAGGCTTGAGGAAATCGATTTCGGATTGCTCTATCCGAACCCGATTCATTTGAAAACTTTGTTAACGATATCGTCTCCGTCCTACTGTAAAATATATTGCGCCTGTGGAGGTTGTTCTGGCGTTTCAGCAAATATCGTGAGACTTACTTCGTCTCACCTCTATCACATGTCACTTTGTTTATTCACATAAATTGCTGTATCAAAATACTAAGCTGAACTCCGCTTCATATTTTGATACAGTATGCGAATAAACAAGGTAACACTTGATAGAATCAAGAGACAATATTCATAAGGCAGTTTTTTAAAAGAATCAGGCTCAGATATAGCAATCCAAACCTGATTCGCTCAACTCTAATTATAACATTATATATTTAACCTGCAAGAATAAATACATAATGTTATATATTTATATATTTAACCTGAAAGGTAATCATAGCATACATAGCAGAATTGCTGTAGTATGTTTACTCTTCTCCCAAAAATCATGTAACCCAAAAGAGGCTAATAATAAAACCTATCCCACAAATTACAAGCCCTCACAAATCTATTCAATAAGAAAAAAGGTAAGACTCTTGGATTGACGTAATAAAAATAAATAAAAAAATATGTCTTTAAGGGGTTTTCAACACAATCGGTGATAGCCGACTACAGCACCATGTCCAATAGACTTTGAATGGAGCACTACTGGGCATGTGCAACTGCCATTCTACTCTAACTTCCCCTCACTGAGGTCATACAGTAAGGAGGAATGGAGTCCTTGGGGCTCTTTGCTAATGCAATGGTGTGTTTCAAGCAGTGGGACCCCCAACGATTAGGCATTTGATTGTTGATAGGTGATAAATGTTGAATGTGGAAAAAAAACAAAAAAAAAAAAACAACCTTTCAGACTCCAAACAGCTTGTGTTCTTAAAGGGTTAAAGAACACGAGGTTAAATGAAGATATTGATAGACAGATGGAAATGTGGATGTCCATATCCATACGTGTCAGCATTTCTTCGTTCGTAATATCAGTGTTGGGCTCAAAACCTAAATAAATAAACCTAAAATCATTTTTTCAATTGGCCTTTATTAAAAATTTGGAATCCCTTTTTGCGTGCAGAGCTGTAGTAGCAGCCTGTGGATTTTCTGTCTTTTCTGTCATTTGGGGAACTGACAGGCTCCTTATCTCATAACACTCTTAAATAAGTGTTTATGATCTCTTAGTAAATTAATAATAAGGTTATTAGATGACTGGGCACAAAGTGGAAGTGAAAGTAACAGTCATGGAGTTAGAAAAACAGTTAACCCTTTGTGACAGAATGGCTTAATATTTTTTTTTTTTAAGGCCAATTGAAAATATGATTTTTAGCCAAAAATTTGTAAAATGCAATCTTAAAATAATTGCCTCCAAAGATGTATATAGCCTTTAAGCTCCATTAATATATTAAATCCTCATGCGCACAACCATATGTATTTTGCAGTCCGCATCTGTATGTCTGTTCTGCAAAATGCAGGCCACAGATTCATGAAAGTCTTGCAAAAAAAAAAAAAAAAGATGGAACACGGACACATCAGTATTTTGTGGACCGCAAATATTAACTGTTGGGTGCATGAGACCTATTTAATTATGTGACTGCCTAACTTTCATATGATGTCACAAGTATTATGCATGTATTCTACCATCCTTCTGTGAAAATCCAATAAAAAGTTATAAGACTAGTATATGTTTAGGGGGGAGGGAAAACACAAGGATGGGCATTTATCATTGACATTAGCAACTATAGTGGGGTAAAAAAAAATATTTTCAACTGCGCCATGATTTGTGACTCACTGTCTTATTTGCGCCATGATTTGTGACCTTTTGGCAGATGGTCGGAGCCCATCTCGGCTTGTTGGATATACTATAACTTAGGCTACTTTCACACTGGCGTTTAAGTTTCTGTTTGTGATATCCGTTCAGGGATCTCACAAGCGGTCCAAAACGGATCAGTTTTGCCCTTAATTCTGAATGGATAAGGATCAGCTCAGAATGCATCAGTTTGGCTCAGTTTAGCTCCGTTCCGCCTCCATTCCGCTTTGCAGCGTTTTCTTGTCCGTCTGACGAAACTAAGCCAAATGGATCTGTCTTGACACACAATGTAAGTCAATGGGGGTGGATCTGTTTTCAATGACAATATGGCACAAAAGAAAATGGATCCGTCCCCAATTGTGTTTCAATGGTGATCAAGACGGATCAGTTTTGGCTATGTTAAAGATAATACAAATGGATCCGTTCTGAACGGATGCATGTGGTTGTATTATCTGAACGGATGAGTTTGTGCAGATCCATGATGGATCCGCACCAAACGCGAGTGTGAAAGTAGCCTTCCACCAGAAACCAACGTAAGTTATAGCTCAAGTCTGCACAAGACACTATCTGGAGTAGATTTGAGTTTCCGGTGCATGGATAGCCAGACGTGAATCTAATTTATTAAGAGGCATCTCACTCCAGCAGACGAGAGCCAGTCTTGATAAATCTCCCTTATTATGTTTATGTAGTTAATTAGGAAACTATAGTAGTAGAATTGGTTTTCAGGAAAATGTTTGCCATTGAACAGCACATAACGTGGATAGCAGAAAAGCTTACATGAGAAGAAATTACATTAGAAACTGCTTAAGGCCCAAACAAAAAAGTGCAAGATAATTACAAGCTATTGGAGTGGATGATGTTGTACTTGCTATGTACTTTACTTGTAGTTTTATTCCCTGCTTGGAGCAAGTATGATTTGAATTGCATTATTACATCCTTTTTCTGGTTCTATAGGGTTGTAGTATTAACATGCAGGCTTGTAACAATAAGAAATTTAGAATACTTTACAGTATACCAAGGGTTCAAAAGGTCTGCCAAAGTACCAAAGAAATCTGTCTTTTACTCCCAGCAGCAGAATAGCTAAATGTGCTACAGAAAACAAATTTGCATAAATATGCAAACAAGGTGTATTCAGTAGCCAATAGCAAGGTATCTCAGGTGATAAATGACATTGCAATCATGTGACTCCCTTCTTTCTAGAGACAAATAAGGTAGATCCAAAATGAACTGAAGGTAACTAAGGAATAACTCAATGAAGACACATTTTCTGAACTTGAAGATGAAATTGGAAACTCTTCCAAACATACAGTATGAAAGTAGATTAGACTGAAAGAGAATAGGCAATACATGGGTGGGTTATTAGGGAGTGATAATGTTAATCTCCTGTCTTTCATCAAATCTATATTTTCCTTCACTGAAAGCTAGGGAGACTCCATTATGCATGCTTAAAGTTTATACTTCTAAAATATGCACTCAACAATAACAGTTAAGTAAGACAACATAAGACTAGTATCAGTCAAATAACACCACGGACACATGAGGGTCGGGGTGGAAATAGAAGGTTTTGAAGACAGATTCAGAAGCCCAGTTGGCTGCCTTCAGAATATCAAAAAGAGAGTCTCCTGTCTGACTTTAGTGACCATAGCGCCCCTGGTGGAGTGGGCTTTAACGATGAAAGTATCAATCCCAGCTAGGGACATAGTCTGAGATATCCATCGGGATAAAGTAGAAGCAGAAACAGGAGCATGGGGCTTGCAGTAGGAAATAAGGAGTTGTGAGCATGGAGATTTCTAAGAGGAAGAGATCTCTCCTCATAGGATTGTAAGCAGCGGACTACACACAATTTCTCTTGTTGGGGAAACATCGGGTAGAACACTGAAGAAATATTGGTCTTAGTGCGACGGACGATATAGAACTTTACACCCTAAGGTAAGTATTGTCTGTGAGCAATATCTAAGGCAAGAACATCTGAAACTCGCTTAAGAGAAATTAGACATAGAAGCATAGCAAGTTTGAATGACAAAAATTTTAGGGATATAGTATCATTATTCTCCCAGGAATTAAATAGATTTAGCGCAAGACTGACATACCATGTGGATTGATATCTAAGAAAAGAAGGTCTACGGAATCTAATTCCTTTCATCAGTTTACAGAACAAGGGGTGTTTGCCCACAGGTACATTGAATGATAGAAGAAGATAGCCGATCGATAGACGTTAATTGTTCAGTAGGCTACATAAGAAAATGTAATATTTGGTTTAGAGGTGCATGTACATGATCCAGATCCCGTTGATTGCACCAATCAGACCCAATTTTCCAGGCTGATCCGTAAGAAGATCGGGTACCTGGAGCCCAGGCGTCAGAGAGAATGCTCTGAGTAACGTGTGAAAATTTGAAATCAGAATTTCTTGGCCCGAGATGAGCCAAGCTACAAGGGACAAGGTCTCTGCTAGAACCAGGGGGTGTGGATTCCCAAAGGGGTCTATGAGATTGGATGGAAGAGATGGAAGGATGTGGAGAAAGTCTACCACCATCTCCAAGATCTGGGGAAACCAGGTCTGGGTCGGCCATAAAAGAGTGATCAACATCAGGGTTGCCTTTTTTTCGTCAGAAGAATGACTCGCAGGATTAGGGCAAATGGAAGGAACTCATACAGAGTCCCCGAGGGCCAAATTTGGAGGAGAGCATCGGTGCCTAGAGCTTCTGGATCTGGGTGCCAGCTGAAGAATTGAGGGAGTTGCCGATTCAGATGGGAAGCAAAAAGGTCCATCTAAAAAGGACCCCAAAGAGATTGAAGATGCTTGAAGAGGAGAGGATCCAGTCTCCAGTCGCTGTTGTCAACTAGGAAGCAGGAATTCCAGTCTGCAATAGAATTGGAAAGGCCCAGAAGATATTCTGCCTTGAGAATGATGTTCTTGTCTAGGCAAAAGTGCCAGAATTCCTTGGCAATGTTGGCCAGACGTTCTGATCTGGTGCCCCCAAGGTGAATGACATTTTGCACTGCTGAGATGTTGTCCATCCTCAGGAGAATGCATTAGTGTGACTTGTCCCTCGTGAAACTCTTGAGGGCGGGCAAAGGATCCGGCCAGAAGTTCGAGACAATTGATATGAAGACAGGCCTCTTCTGCGGACAACTTCCCTTCTGTGGAAAGGGAGCCACAACGAGCCCCCCAGCCTTGGAGACTGGCATCTGACTCTATTATCATGTCCGGGATTTAATTGAAGATATAGAGGCCTGGAATGGAAATGCTATGTTGTAACCACCACAGGAGTTCTTCCTTGGTGCCTGGTGTTAAGGTTATCTCGTCTGAATACATTAAACCTTCTTGTAAGTGGCGAGTCTTCAGACGTTGAAGAGCCCTGTAGTGTATTGGTGCAGGAAATATGGCTTGGATTGAAACTGACAACAGGCCCACTACCCGAGCGGTAGATCGCAGAGATATTAGTTTCATGTTGAGTAGAGATTGTATTTATCTCCGGATGATCTTCAACTTCCTGGATGGAAGGCTTAGGATAGCTGATCGAGTGTTGATCAGAAAACCCAAAAATTATATTTCTATTGAGAGATTCAAAATTGATTTTTCGTGATTTATAAGAAAAACCCAGGTTTGTCAGAAGAGATAGAGTCCATTGAATATGGAGTAGAATTAATGACCGAGACTGAGCCATTATGAGAATGTCATCTAGGTAAATAATTAGACAAACACCTCAGGATCTGAACATGGCGACCACTGGTTTTAATAGCTTTGTAAAGCAACAGGGGGCCAAAGAGAGACCAAATAGTAGACTTGAGAATTGGAATTTCTGACCTTCCCATATGAATTGGAGGTAAGGCTGGGATAGAGGGTGCATAGGCACCGTGAGGTAAGCATCTTTTAGGTCTACCTTGGCAAGCCAATCATGTTGTATTAGTAGGTCTTTCAATAGATGAATTCCCTCCATTTTGATGTGGCGGTAGAAAACACAATCATTGAGAGTTTTTTTTAGGTTGATGACTGGTCTGTGACCGCCGTCTCTTTTTGACCAGAAAAGTATTGCTCAGATAACCATGGGATTGCCAAGGGATTTGTGTAATTGCGTCTTTGGAACTCAGTTCCTTTATTTCCGATCTTACTAGATTTCGGTCTATTTTTGAGAAAAATATAGGATTGAATCTCTGTGTTTGTACTGGTGGACATATGAATTCTATTTGATAACCCACCACAGTGATTAGAATCCAAGAATCTGTGGTTATCGTAGCCCAAATGTGGATAAAATTAGCAATTCGTCCTCCCAAGGGAAGATGGGAAGAAACTGAAAGAAGAAAAAGAAGGCCCTCTGTCCTCTTTCCCTCCATGGGCGTCCTCTGGTGGGGAAGAAAGGACCTGTTGTATAGTGGGCCTGGGGAATTCGCAACGCAATTTGTTCCTTGCCGTTCTGCCCAACAGATTTTTTAGCCACAAGGATAACAATTTGGATACTTGTGGATGGGGGACCCACTCCCCAGATCTGGGATGTTTTATCATCCTGGGGTCGAAAAAAGGTGTACCAGACCGGTCCAAAAGTATAGGGTTCTCAGACCCTTCTTCCAAAAAGTCATCTACGTCATTAGAGATATCCTCATACAGCGAGTCAGTCTCTAGGTCTGAACCATCTGAATCAGTCTCAGAGGAGTCTGGAGCAGGGTTGAAATAATCAGGCTTGACCCTGGAAGCCTTATTAGCCCTCTTTACATGTACCTTCTTAGGGGCAGAGGGTGCTAATAATGCTGCTTCAACAGCAGAGGTAAGATTAATCTGATCCCCTTTATAATGCCGTTTCAGGGATTTCACTGGCGGGGAATCGGTATTAAAATGTAGCCTTTTGTGAGAGGATTTATCTTTTTTCATGCCTTATATAAGATGGAAGGTAGAATCCTCTGCTGACCAGAAAAGGTCCGACGGGGTAGAAGGACCTTTCTGAAGAGACTGAGTGATAGCTAGGGCCACAGACTTAGTAATGGCATCTTGCATAGAGCTCATAGCTGTACGAACAGCAATGTAACAGATCTAGCAACAGATGTATCCACTAGGGATTAGAGTACGCTCTCATTCATTTCCACGCCTGGCGTGCCAGGAGTCTTCAGGGTATCTTCTTTAGACATAGTAAAATATATAATGGCATATAGGAAATATATATATTTCTATGGAACGAGGATAATAATGTACATAAATAATAGAAATAACTAGGGTTGAATGAACCCGAACTTTAGGATTTTTGGACCCCGGACCTGAACATTTCCGTAAACGTTCGGGTTCGGTGTTCGGCGCTTTCTTGGCGCTTTTTGAAAGGCTGCAGAGCAGCCAATCAACAAGCAGTTAACTGTCTGACCTTAGAAGCTATCACAGCCATGCCTACTAATGGCATGGCTGTGATTGGCCAGAGCAGCATGGGATCCAGGCTCTACATAAGCTTGAGTCACGTAGCACTGCACGTCACTCTGCTGTTACAAGTGTAGGGAGAGAATGCTGCTGGACTTGTGATTTCAGGGAGAGAATAGGAGAGATTCTAACTCAGCGATCTACAGAGAAATAGTTGTGTGGGTGCAGGACACAATCATTTTACCCTGCCCTGAGGCCATTGACCCCAAAAAGAAAAAACTTTTATAATTCTGTTCGTTGTGGGTGACGGCGGCTGCGGACATTTTATGCAAGCTCAGCATCTGAGATTTTGGGACATTGTAGTCATGGCCTCTTCATCCACATCTGGAGTGAAAGTGCCACCAGGCACCCCACAAACAGAGGATCTGCCAGCAACACCAAAACCTGGGTCACCAAGCATCTCCACAATGTCCCACGGAAGCGTATAGCTCTCCATATCCCAAATGCTGGAGAGGAAGAGGAAGTACCCCCCTACCCATCCGCGATCCCTAGCCCTGTATGCCAGCATTTCTAAATTACTGGCCTTTGAAATGCTGTCATTCCGTCTGGTGGAAACATATCGTTTTAAAGGCCTTATGGCGGTGGCTGTCCCACAGTACATCGTGCCCAGCCGCCACTACTTTTCAAGGCGAGCCATCCCTTCCCTTCACAACCAAGTAGGGGACAAAATCAGGTGTGCACTGTGCAACGCCATCTGTTGCAAGGTGCACCTGACTACGGATACATGGACCAGTAAGCACCGTCAGGGCCGTTATATCTCCAAAACAGCACACTGGGTAAATGCAGTGGCGGCTGGGCCTGAGGCCGATAGCAGTTTGGCGCATGTGCTGAATTTAGTGGTGCAGAGATTCCTTAAAACTTACCCAGATATGTTAGAGCTGCTGCAAAAGTGCGGGCCGTCTGTGCGCGCTTTCGCCGTTCTCACCCTGCTGCTTGCCTGTTAGCACTGCAGCGTAACTTCGGCCTTCCCGCTCACCGCCTCATATGAGACGTGCCCATAAGGTGGAACTCCACCTTGCACATGCTGGCCAGACTGTGCGAGCAGCAGCAGGTGATAGTGGAGTTTCAGCTGCAGCAGGCACGGGTAAGTCGCTCGGCGGAACAGCACCGCTTCACCACCAATGACTGGGCCTAATGCAAGACCTGTGTTCCTTGTTGCCCTGTTTAGAGTACTCCACCAACATGGCCAGTGCTGATAATGCCGTTCTCAGCGTTACTATCCCACTTCTATGCCTCCTTGAAAAAATGCTCCTGGCGATGATGGAAGATAATGAGCAAAGCCACAGTTCTGGAGGATGATGATGAGGAGGAGATGGAGGAGGAGGAACCATGTTCACAGCAGGGTGGCACCCATACAGGGCCGTCTTCACCAAGGGGAAAAAGGGGCAGCTGCCCCGGGCCCAGTTGCCCCTGGGGGCCCAAGGCAGCTGCCTCTTGAGCCCTGCTAGCTACTGCCCCGGGTGTCAAGCTGTCAGCTACACAGGCATCGTACTGTGTTAAAGTTGTGATCTAGGACCTTAGATGACATCATCACCATGTGACCAGTAACCTAGCAATTACTGGTCACATGGCTATGAGGTCATCACAAGTCCTAGCAGGAGTGTTGCAGAATTTAACTGTGGAGCTTTTTTGTGTGAAGATTACATCAGAAAAAGGTGACAGGGGCTGTTATGTTAATATACTGTAAACTACTGTATAGTGGGGTGCTGTATACTGTGTGAGGGCCTGTATACTGTGGGGGGCTGTATATTGTGTGGGACTGTATACTGTGGGGGGCCTGTATACTGTGTGTTGGGCTGTATACTGTGTGGTGGGCTGTATACTGTGGGGGGGCCTGTATACTGTGGGGGGGCTGTATACTGTGGGGGGGGGCTGTATACTGTGTGGGGGGGCTGTATACTGTGTGGGGGGGGCTGTATACTGCGTGGGGGGGCTGTATACTGCATGGGGGGGGCTGTATACTGCGTGGGGGGGGGCTGTATACTGTGTGGGGCTGTATACTGTGTGGGGGCCGTATACTGTGGGGGCCTGTATACTGTGTGGAGGCCTGTATACTGTGTGGGGGGCTGTATACTGTGTGGGGGGCTGTATACTGTGTGGGGGGCTGTATAGTGTGGGGGGTGCTGTATAGTGTGGGGGGGCTGTATAGTGTGGAGTGCTATACTGCTGTACTGTATACTGTGGGGGTCTGTATACTGTGGGTGCGGTATAGTGTGGAATGCTATACTGCTGTACTGTATAGTGTGGGGTGCTATACTGCATACTGTGTGGTGTTGTATACTATAGGGTGCTATACTGCATACTGTGGGGTGCTGGGGTGCACTGTAACACTAGGGTGAGCCGAGCCCTGGTCTCCCTCCTGCAGAGCGGTGCCCACTTCCAGCCTGAGCCCAGCTGCCCAGAGCACTGATTCTGAGCCGCTGAAGTCTTCAGAACTGGAAGAATTTACAGTCATTCACTGTACTCTACCAGATGTGTGGATTTTTTTTGTGTGTGTTGTGGTGGAGGGCGTGATTGCCTGCTAAGGTGTGGGAAGGCGGGATCCAGGGGGCCCAAGTGGAAGCACAAGGCGAAGGCAGAGGACGAGGAAGAGGTCGCCAACGCAGCTGCGGCACCACCAGCACCTCAAAAGGCAGGGTTAGCATGGCCGAACATCGAAAGTTGATAGAGCAGATATCAAATTGGATTATGAACATCAAGGGTTGTGCGACATGGTGGGGCAGTAAGTATGCACACATCTACACAAACTGACAGGGGTCAGCCCCTGCAACTTCTGGGTCTCCAAATTGGGCACATGGCCTTAGCTTTCCCTTTACGCCTTGGAGGTGCTGGCCTGCCCTGCATCCGGTGTATTGTCTGAACGTGTGTTTAACACGATTGGAGGGTTATATTTCCCACTGTTTTGGGGTGTACCCTAATTAAAAAAAATAAAATAAAAATGTAACCCAAAAAGCAGTGTAGGCTACCTCCTCCTCCACCGCCACTTCCACCTACACCGCCACATCCACCACCTCCTCAACCTCCTACTCCATATGGACCTGGTCCTCCTAGATCAAGATTATTATTTTTACGTATTTTATGTTAAAGTCATTTCCCTATCCACATTTGTTTGCAGAGCACTTGCCATGATCTTAACCACATTTTGACAACATTTTCAGCCCTCTAGGCCTTTCCATTACATTTTTACAGCCATTTTAGTGCTCAAAAGTTCGGGTCCCTATTGACTTCAATGGAGTTCGGGTTCAAGGTCAAGTTCAGGTCAAGTTCGGGTCCCAAACTCAAACTTTTTTCCAAAGTTAGGCCGAACCCATCGAACCCGAGCATCCATGTGTCCGCTCAACTCCAGAAATAACTAATTAATTAATGAACAAAATAATTACAAAATAATTACTAATTATTAATGAAATAATAGTCAAATAATAATAAAAAATTAATATATATTTTTTAAATATGAAACAAAAATCAATTAGCACTAAATTAAATGAACAGATTTCTGAAGGAGGATACAGGGTTAGAACTCTAGTCTCCCACACACTATTGTAATCATAAGTAATGGCTGCTCAAACCATTGAACCCCAACAATAGCTAGCAGACATGGGGTTAGATGAAATAGATAAAAGCTACTGTAGGCAGTAGACAAACACTGAATAAGGATACTGTAGGCATCTGAACACTAGAGGGTGTCGACGGATGGCTGACTAGGTTAGTCAGAGCGGGGAAGAGGCGTAGTTTGAAGAGAGACGTGGATACCGGCTGACTGAAAGCAAAGTCTGAGGTGACTAAAAAGCGCGCGTAGCTGTAACACCAGCTCGGCATTGTTACCAGAGACCCTGAAGTAAGCAAGCAGTAGCAGCAATAGGATGGTAAAAATAGAGAAAATGCCCAGTAACAGGGGAAAAAACAGACTGGAAATGGAGGAAAGAAAAACGGGGCTTGGCAAATCTGGGTAGGTGAAGGAAAAAGACACCCATTGATAGTGGACAGTAAGATAGAAGACTGGGTAGCACAGAAGGACTACAAATACCAGCAACAACATATAATAATATATATATATATATATATATATATATATATTTATATATATAACACCCAAGAAATATAGATACGCAACTCCTGCAGGAGCAGCAGAAAGAAGAGAGTCACATGATTGCAGAGGCCATTTATCACCGGAGATACCTTGCTATTGGCTACTGACTACACCTTGTTTGCATATTTATGTAAATTTCAATTCTGTAACACGTCTAACTATTCTGCTGCTGGGAGTAAAAGTAAGATTTATTAGCATAATGGAGTCTTCTGTCTTGAAATAAAGTCTTCCTTTGGTCTCAGATTCTGATAATAATGGTCCCCAAAGGTCCAGCAAACTATAACTCGGTTTGCCACGAAGGTCTATTTCTTGCATTTTAAAGTGCACATGCATACGTTCCCTTTGGATGGAGGATGGACATTTAGAATTATTTTGTATGATGGGTCAAAGGAACTTAATTTACACTATATCATATAAAATCTAAACATTGTATAATACATATTATAGGGATCAACTTTATGCTGACCGTACTGAGGGCAGTATAAAGTAGTGACAGAAATACAGATTTCAGCGGTAAGTCACACATCAGCTAAAAGTAAGTGGTTGCCGAGAACCAGCATCATAATCATTGCAGCGCAGGCCTAGAGTCAAATCTACCTGAGAAGAGTCATGGTTATTCATGAATTTCTGTCCAATAACTTCCGCACAAGTCACATAGCATGCCCACCTATAAAGCCTATCGTGGTTAACTGCTGATAAGGCAAGATGGCTGACCCTATAATCACGTGCAGAAATTAGAATAAAAGAACTCTGCAATCATGAAAACAGGGTAGAAAAAATATAGGTGATATATTTTTAGAATTTGTCACAGCTAAAAATGTACAGTAGCTAAGGTTTGTGTCAATATATAAACAAACTCACAATGGGCGGATGATGCTATAAAATGAAACAAAAAACTCTTTATTGTTTACCTGTTAAATTAAAATTGGGCAAAAGAAAAAGGTCACCCAATAGGACACCAAGGAGTGATGATAATATTGTTGGTATCCAATTTGAATTGCCTATATGACCTCTATCAGTGTGTATGACTATATAAAGTATGATCCCTTTGTATGTACTCCAATACAATCAGTACTGGAGGGTAAATAGAGGGGACCTGGTTAGTAGGAGAGGTTCTTGTAAATGATTTTGTCCAAATGAATAGGCGGTCAGACAGGAATTAATAAAGACACCAATGGGATATCAATGTATGCCTCACTCATTAGGCAGCATTGTCCCTCAGTGCAGACACTACAGTCAGAGGAAAACGAAGGTGCGGACAGACATGAAGCAGTAGCCATCTTTCTCTACTTCAAGCTGCTGCCTAGCACTTCGCTCGTACACACTGCTGAGTAAGTAGCAGAGGAGAGCGAGTGCACTGCCCGCATCCTCAAATTTCCTCCTGCAGATACACTGTTGCTCCAGCTATCAGATGGTACGTTAGTGTTACTCTCTATAAAGAGTCAGGCTCTGATATATTTTTAGTTAAAAAAAAAAAAAAGGTAGATTATACATTCCAGGAATTACCTTTTATCTTCCATAATAGATCCAGAATTCTTGCTTACATCACCGAATACCTCTGTTTGTTTGTTTGTATTGCCCCGTGCTACAGATTTTACATATTCATTCTGAGAGTAAAATACATTTGAAAACAATCAATTGATATTGCATATTGATATGTAATTGTATAGTGCGCATATAGCCAATTAATGGTATACTGTATGTTGTATTTTGCACTTTATACACTGTAGGACACTACCATCAAAAATTTATTTTATTACATATTAACAGCCTATATACAGTATAAATGCTCTGCTTTCTTAGTTTTTGTTTTTTTTTGTTCTACAAAAAAAAGAGGGGATACTTTTCTGGATATCATTTTTAAAGTCAAAGTTAGGCTCCTTTCACACTAGCGTTCGCTGGTCCGCTCGTGAGCTCCGTTTGAAGGAGCTCACGAGCGGACCCGAACGCCTCCGTCCAGCCCTGATGCAGTCTGAATGGAGCGGATCCGCTCAGACTGCATCAGTCTGGCGGCGTTCAGCCTCCGCTCCGCTCGCCTCCGCACGGAGAGGCGGACAGCTGAACGCTGCTTGCAGCGTTCGGGTGTCCGCCTGGCCGTGCGGAGGCGTGCGGATCCGTACGGATCCGTCCAGACTTACAATGTAAGTCAATGGGGACGGATCCGTTTGAAGATGCCACAATATGGCTCAATCTTCAGGCGGATCCGTCCCCCATTGACTTTACATTGAAAGTCTGGACGGATCCGTACGAGGCTATTTTCACACTTAGCTGTTATATGCTAAAAATAATGCAGACGGATCCGTTCTGAACGGAGCCTCCGTCTGCATTATTATGATCGGATCCGTTCAGAACGGATCCGATCGAACGCTAGTGTGAAAGTAGCCTTACAAGGAAACATCCTCTGCGTCTGGAGGAAAGAAGGTTTCTACATAAACACAGAAGAGGATTCTTTACGGTAAGAGCAATAAGACTATGGTGAATTCACTAAAAGAGTTCAAAAGGGGCTTGTATGAATTTCTGGAGTGTAATAATATTACAGGCTATAGCTACTAGAGAGGGGTCGTTGATCCAGGGAGTTATTCTGATTGCCTAATTGGGGTCAGGAAGGATTTTTTTCCCCCTAAAGTGCGTAAAATTGACTTCTACCTCATAGTATTTTTTTGCCTTTGTCTTGATCAACTTGCGGGATAACAGGATGAACTGCAGTAGATGTACAGATGTATTTTTTTTCAACCTAATAAACTATGTTTCTATGTATTATACTTCCTGTCCAGCTGTTAACATCTTGCTTGGTTTGGAATTTTATGGTTCAATATCTTTTCATTGAGATATAAAATACGTAATAGCATAAATCGAAAGAATGCTTCATGAAAATTAAAATTTCGACATGTATGAGGAGTACATACAAAGGTAAACAAATTACAAAGCATGTAACAATTAGTTTGCTGAAATCTACATAGGTTCTCTATAGTGACAATATCAGCCTTGAGACCACCTAAGAGACCAAGAGAAAAAACTTAGAGAAAAAAAAGAAGAAAAAGGGGAGGGGGGGGGGAGAGGGTGGACAGACATGAACAAAGGAAAAATAAAGGGGGGGGGGGGGGAAGAGGTGGGAAAAAGCTAGAGCTTCAAACAGGTATTATTACAAGGCTCCAGAAGATACATTGCCGGAAGTTAACCAACCCGAGAATGCTGTTGAGGAGCGGAATTGATACCAAGGTTACCAAACCCACAAAAAGGCCGGAAGTATATTACGGTCAGTAGCACCCAGTTTTTCCATGTGAATCAGGAAATCAAGCACCATGACCCAATGGACTCTCTGTAAACTCTCGGTTGATCTCTATCTGTAGGGAATGATCTGTTTCATGGCCAGGACAAACAAACAATCTCCATGAGCCCTTTTTGACTTGGGAGATTCGGCCAGGGAAAATTGACAAAAGAGCTATAGCAGAAGATGCTTGTGCATTAGATCTGTAAATGTGATTATGGAGAGAAAAGACTTCACGCCAGAGGGGGGCAACTCCCGGACAGTCCCACCAAATGTGAGACATTGTACCCACATCTGAAGAGCATCTCCAGCATGTGTCTGATACTGAAGGATAGAACTGATCTAGTTTAACCGGGGTCCTATACCATCTGGTGAGAACCTTATAATAAAGTTCTTGTAGGTTGCAGGAAACAGTCAGAGCATGTGAAAAAAGTAAGGACCTCTTCCACTGCTCAACAGTAAACGCACATCCCAATTCCACTTCCCAATCAATCATGAATTTAAGTTTTATGTGGGAGGGGTCAGCAGCGGTAACTCCAGGCTCCTTGGTGTTCAGCATGGCAGTCACGAGGGTGTCAAGAACCACGCCTGACTCCGTAATACCCGGGGTCAGGAAGTCGCAGCGGTTGGCTGCGCGCTCTATGTAGATAGATAGGGCTGTTTCTTTATGGTAGCTTTCTGGGTTTACGTTGCAAACCTTTTTGGCTCATTCAGGGATCCGTAGCTCCTTCTCCTCAGCTGTTCCTTGTCCAGCACTCCCAACCTCCTTATATTCCCCTCTCTCACTTCTCTGGTTGCCAGATATAGAGCTTCCTGCCTGGACTTCTATACTGACCCACTGGAGCTGTGTTGCTGCGTTCTCTGGTTGTTGGTCCAGAATGTTTCCCTCCGGATCCCTGTTGGACCTTTGTGGTCTGCTGTTGTCGCCCACCTGGGTTTATGTGTTTGTCTGTATTGTCTGTCCTCTCCCTGGTGTTTTCCTCTTAGTGTCAGTGGTGCGGACTAGCGATCCCACCGGCCCGTTCACTATCTAGGGCTCATTTTAGGGAAAGCCAGGGTTTAGGCACGTGATCGCCGCATGGGTGAGGAACCCGTCTAGGGAGGTCAGGGCAGTCAGGTGCCAGCCGCAAGGTGAGTCAGGGGTTGCCACCTTTCCCTCTCCCTTGGGCAGGGCTTTCCCTTTTCCCTCCCTGTGCGTGAAGGGCATGTTAGCGAAGGGCATGACTGTAATCCAGGTATAAGGGAATTGACAAAACTGCAAAGTTGTAGATAAAGAAACCACTGTCCCAGGGCAGAGGGGATAATTTGTGAGAGGGCAATATACCCTTTTGATTGCATATGTCTTTCAAACATATTGAGAGCTCACTCAGGTCTGAGGGCTGGTATTTGTTTGAGGCCTGATGGTAAATTTTGATTCTCTGTTAGGATAGTGAGGCCTGGTAAATTTGCAAGGTGGAGTTTTGTGGCGAATCCATTACACGTTCTAGCTAGCGAGAATAGAAGTAAGTCTGATTGTCAGTGAGGCAACTGGTTCATGACAGTCCGCGGCAGCCAAAATATTTTGCCAGATGAGGGGTTAATTTGTGTTCAATTTCCACCCATAATTTTGAGGAGCAGTTGTGGTATAGGTCTGTTTTTAGGTTGTGTCAATAAATTGTAGTTAAGTCTAGTTGTGGAGTTTTGCCAGGTGAAGCGTGATATTAGACTTTTGAGTCGGCTGAAGTAATTGAGGGGTACCCCACAGTGGATTGTTTGAAATATATATAAAAGACAAGGCAAAATGTCCATCTTGATGGCATTTATTTTACCAAACCACGATATGTAAAGTGGTGACCATTTTTGAAGGTCCGCTTCTATATAGATCTAATCATGGGTTGGTAATTCAATTTGAAAAGGAGAGAGAGAGAGAGAGATATGCTGGAATACGAACACCCAGGTGTTTGATAGACTGAGTGGCCCACTGGAAGGAAAATGAGTCCTTGAGAGAAGCGGCTTCCCGTTGTGGAAGTGTGATATTCAGTATTTCTGACTTCTGAATATTATAGTTTATGTTCGGTCTTACCTAGTTTAAATCCTCGTATGGAGGAGTTAGCTCTAATGGAGTTTGCAAGGGATTCCATCACTAAAATATATATAAAAGGGTGACAAAGGACACCCCTGGTGTATCCCATTTTGTATCATAAAGGGAGTAGATAACAATCCATTAACTCGCACGCAGGCCGAAGGGGAGGAATATAGCGCTAAAATTCTATGTAGCATCTTAGCCCCTAGACCAATATGAATTAGTGTTTCTTCCAAAAACCGCCAATTAAACTCTGTCAAATGCCTTCTCAGCATCCACTGTGAGAAGGCACAAGGGCAATTTCGCTCTGGCTATCAGACCTATGGATTTGGAGATATTGTCCCTGGCATCCTGCCCACGGCACAAACCCAACTTGTTCTCTATGTATAAAGTTTGTGATAAGAGGATGTAGTCTAAAGGCCTGAAGCTTGGAGTAGACTTTAAGATCTATATTTAGAATAGATATAGGCCTATAGTTCGAACATGCCTTAGGGTCTCTTCCTGGTTTGGGAATAACCGTTATATGTGCTTGTAAAGCATGAAATGAAAAAGGGCCAGTCTTTGAAGATAGAGTTAAATGTGTCAGTCAATATTGGAACTAAGTCCTCTTCTAGGACTTTGTAAAAGTGGGGTGAAATCCCATCTGGGCCGGGGCATTTTCCATTCTTCAAATCTTTAAAGACGCATCAAATCTTGGAATGAGTAAAATCATCCTATAAGGAGGCAGCTGTATCATTGGATATAGGGGCTTGGCCGTATTGTGGCAAGTAGTATTGGATATCATTCCCACAAGGGTATACGTGTGTGTCTCCCCTGTGTTTGAGGTTGTACAAATTTGAGTAGTGAGACCTAAACTCCAAAGAGATCTCTGATGGGGCATGAACCAGTCCTCCTGAGGATGTATGGGGGTCTGCTACATGGGTTAGAGGAGTGTTAGGGTGAAACGTTCTCGCTAACCATTTCTCACTCTTATTGCTATATTCGAAATAACCGTGCTTAATTTTATCTCTAACACAGCGATTTCTGGTCTAAGATCTGTAGGATTTGATGTCGTATGGAGGAAATATCAGTTTTAAGGATATCTGAAGGGGATATCTTATTCTGGGACTCTTTTATATTAAGATCGGAGATGAGGGACGACAATTCTCTTTTCAGTCTGGCGCCATGCAAAATAAAAATGCCTCGGAGAACACATTTAAGGGCTTCCCATTTCAACAGCGGGGAGGTTGGATCAGTTTGGTGATGTATGCCAAAGTCTTTGATTGCCCTTTTGATGTCATCTAAACAAATAATATCATTTAGGAGGTTGTCATTTAATTGCCACTAAAAGGAGTGTGGGTGTGTAGTGTGTGCAGTAAAGAGACCAAAGACCGAGGCATGGTCAAACCAAATGCGCGTATCTATTAAAAATTTGGGGCCTGTGTCTAGGAGCTTCTGTAACACAAAAAGAAGGTCTAAGCTATTGTGAACTTGAGAGTGGAAACTATAGTCCCTGACACCTGAATGCAGTGTACGTCAGAGGTCCACCAGCCTGAGAGACGACAGTTCGGCTTTAAATTTGCAAAGAGACACAGAGGATACTGAAGACTTACCAGAGGAAGAATCTACAGCTGGGTCCATAACTATGTTGAAGTCCCCTCAGAGAATGATTGAGTATCCCTCTGCGAATTTGGAAAGTAGTCTTAGGATTCTAGACCCAAATGATGTTTGGCCCTGGTTGGGAAAATAGACATTAGCCACCGTAAGAACCAATTGATCAACCAAGAGTTTCACAAAGAGGAATCTGCCATTAGGGTCAATATCGGAAGATACAACAGAGTACCCGAAATTCTTGTGAAATGCCACAGACACACCCCTCGTCTTGCTAGTAGGATTGGGACTATGGAACCATGACTGAAAATACCTGTTATCACATTTCGGAATAGAAGCTGCCTTAAAGTGGGTTTCTTGGAGCATAGCTATCATAACCCTTTTCTTATGTAGGCGGTATAGCACCTGACTCCTTTTCTTGGGTTTGTTAAAACCACACACATTATAGGTACAAAATTATAGGGGTGCCATCATGAAATGCGTGTAAGGACCCAACTATTGTTAAGGAAGCTCATACCTATAAGGACAGAAAATTCGAACAAGGGGTAGGAAACACTAGAAGTGAAAAACAAACACACAATAACGTAAGAAGGGAAAAATAAAAAAGGAAGATACAGGATTATAAACGAGAGTCGACTAAGTCAACTCAATTATAACCTAAGCAGTGGCTTCAGTCACTAGCAACATCTAATGTCGCCGTCCCTAAGTGGAGGAGGAGGAGAGGACAAAGGCTCAGCAGCCACCTTACTAAACTCAACGGCAAGTAACAATTAACATTAGAATTAACAGGTCAAAGAAGGCAGCGATAGAGAAATCATGGCATGTGATATCCATAAAAGAAGGACATCAAAAAGAGGTTAAGCTCAATTAGATAATAGGACAGTGGCCTCTGCTGCAAAAGAGAAAATACACATATAAAATGGCATTAACATTCAGACGTCTGGGCCTCAAGAGCGTCTGGAGGGTCTCTTCTGCTTAGGTGGATTCTTCTGCCATTGTTCCCTGTGTGGAATGGAGAAAGTCTCTCTTGGACGTAGCCAGTCCGGCAATTCAATGCGCGGGAGATAAAAGGTAGTGATGTCCCGAACTATTCGCCGGCGAACATGGCTTGTTTGCGTTCGCCGCGGCGGGCGAACATATGCAATGTTCGGTCCGCCCCTTATACATAATTGAGCAAACTTTGACCCTGTACCTCACAGTCAGCAGACACATTCTAGCCAATCAGCAGCAGACCCTCCCTCCCAGACACTCCCACCTCCTGGACAGCATCCATTTTAGATTTATTCGGAAGCTGCACTCTTAGTGAGAGGAGGGACAGTGTAGCTGCTGATGATTTAATAGGGAAATTGATAGCTAGGGCAGTGTTCTGTGTCCACAGCGTCCTGACAGCACCTCATAAAAAGCCCTTTTTAGGGATGGTACATCAGTCTGCTATATATATATATATATATATATATATATATATATATTGCAGGTGCCTGCCAATGTGTGAGAGGCTGCACGCCCACAGACTGTACTGTGTGCACACCATTCATACAGGGTGTCACAATACCTTGCAGATAAAAAAAGTAAATACATTTTTTCTCTGTGATATAAACGCAGTTGCAAGCCAGTTAGTGTCTGGCCCACAGACTGTACTGTGGTCACTGGCCAGGCCACCACTCATACCGTTACAGGGTGTCACAACACCTTGCAGATAAAAAAAAATGTCAATGAATTTTTCTCTGTAATAAAAATAATTGCAGTTGCAAGCCAGTGAGTGTCTGGCCCACAGACTATACTGTGCGCACACCATTCATACAGGGTGTCACAATACCTTGCAGATAAAAAGTCAATTTATTTTTTCTCTGTGATATAATCGCAGTTGCAAGCCAGTGTGTGTCAGGCCCACACAGACTGTACTGTGCCCACTGCCCACCACTTATATAGGGTGGCACAGTACCTTGCACGCATAGTACCACTTATCTAAAAAGAAATTACAGGCAGAGGCAGGCCACCCCGCAGGGGCCGTCGTGGTCGTGGTGCTGTGATTTCCACTGGCCCTGGAATAATGCCCAGTGTTCAGAGGCCACGTACCCTGAACCCCAAAAATTGTGAGGACATAGTTAACTGGCTTACACAGGACACTCAATCTTCAACAGCTTCCGCTAAGAACCTTGATGCCCCATCCTCCTCCAGCTCAGCTTCGGTCACCTGCTCTCAAGTTACCACTCTCCCGCCTGCCGCCACCACCACCACAGCCGCTTCACTTGATCCGTTAGAGCAGTTATTTACACATCAGTTGGATGAAATTAGTGATGCGCAACCATAATTGCCAGAGGATGTAGATAACAGGGATAGGTCTCAGTCAGGCAGTATTACACACATGGACGTACAGTGTGATGAAGATGATTATGTTGCACCCGCTGCTGCTTTCGTTGCTGAGGTGTCAGATACAAAGTGAAGTGGTTGATGATGGCGATGTGTCTGTGGATGCCACGTGGGTGCCTGCTCAAAGAGAAGAAGAAGAGGGGGAAAGTTCAGAAGGGGAGACAGAGA
This sequence comes from Bufo gargarizans, assembly GCF_014858855.1. Taxonomy (NCBI): domain Eukaryota; kingdom Metazoa; phylum Chordata; class Amphibia; order Anura; family Bufonidae; genus Bufo; species Bufo gargarizans. The sequence continues at coordinate 83,084,951 of NC_058085.1, read as the reverse complement.
GAAGGAGGAGACGAGTTGGAAGCAGGGGGAGGTCGTCACAAGGAGCTAGTGGCACAGTCAGACAGCATGTATCAGCACCCGGGGTCAGCCAGACAGCACGCCAATCAACGCATGCTGTTGCCACCACCAGAATGCAGTCATTGCAAAGCTCAGCAGTGTGGCAATTTTTGTGTATCTGCCTCTGATAATAGCAATGCCATTTGCAACCTGTGCCAAAAGAAACTGAGTCGTGGGAAGTCCAACACCCACATAGGCACAACTGCTTTGCGAAGGCACATGATCTCACATCACAAACGCCAATGGGATCAACACATGAGTAAAAGCAGCACACAAACTCAAAGCCACCATCCTCCTCCTGGTCCAGCATCTTCAGCCATGTCAACCACTGCTATCCTCCTTGCCCCCTCTCAACCACCCGCCACTCCGCCTCTCACCTTCAGCAGTTCCATCTCATCTGCCCACAGTCAGGTGTTTGTCAAGGAAATGTTTGAGCGTAAGAAGCCAATGTCACAGAGTCACCCCCTTGCCTGGCGTCTGACAGCTGGCTTGACAGAACTCTTAGCCCACCAGCTTTTACCATACTAGCTGGTGGAGTCTGAGGCCTTCAAAAAATTTGTTGCTATTGGGACACCACAGTGGAAGGTGCCCGGACAATTTTTTTTTTTCAAAAAAGGCAATCCCAAACCTCTACTCTGTTATTGAAAAGGGAGTCATGGCATCTCTGGCATACAGTGTTGGGGTAAGGGTCCATCTGACCACTGATACCTGGTCTGCAAAGCACAGTCAGGGCAGGTATATCACGTACACTGCACATTGGGTCAACCTGCTGACAAGCATGGAATGCGTTGCTCAGCAGCGGAGTTGGTGACACCGCCACGACTTGCAGGCAGGCCTACTGCCACCTCCTCTACTCCCCCTACTCAATCCTCTTCGATAACCCCCTCTTCTGCAGCGGCATCTGGATGCACATCAACTTAATCCCCCCAGCTCCCCAGGGGCTATTCCACATCCCGGATACGACAGTGTCACGCTGTCTTGGGGTTAACTTGCCTGAAGGCAGAGAGCCACACCGGACCAGCACTCCTGTCTGCCCTGAACGCACAGGTGGATAAGTGGCTGACCCCGCACTAACTGGAGATCGGCAAAGTGGTGTGTGACAATGGAAGCAATTTGTTGGCGGCATTGAATTTGGGCAAGATGGCACATGTGTTGAATCTCATCGTACAACGCTTTGTGTCTAAGTACCCAGGCTTACAGGACGTCCTCAAGCAGGCCAGGAAGGTGTGTGGCCATTTAAGGCATTCCTACACGGCCATGGCGAACTTTTCCAATATACAGAGGCGAAAAAACATGCCAGTGAGGCGCTTGATTTGCGACAACCCGGAATTTAACACTCCTAGGACAGCCTCTGCGGAGCTGGGAATTTTTTTGCCACGTTACTGGACGCTCATGCGCAATGCCTGTAGGCTCATGCGTCCGTTTGAGGAGGTGACAAACCTAGTCATTTGCACTGAAGGCACCATCAGCGACCTCATCCCATTTGTTTTCTTCCTGGAGCGTTCCCTGCGAAGAGTGCCGGATCAGGCTATAGATGAGTGTGAAGAGGAAGAGGTGTGGTTGCCATCACCATCACCACCAGAAACAGCCTTGTCATCATCGCTTGCCGGACCTGCGGCAACGCTGGAAGAGGAGTATGAGGAAGAGGAATCAGAGGAGGAATGTGGCTTTGAGGAGGAGGAAGACCAACCATAGCAAGCATCCCAGGGTGCTCGTTGTTGTCACCTATCTGGGACCCGTGGTTTTGTACGTGGCTGGGGGGGGGGGGGAAGAACAGACCGTCAATGACATCAGTGAGGACGAGGAACGGGAAATGAGTAGCTCGGCATCCAACCTTGTGCAAATGGGGTCTTTCATGCTGTCATGTCTGTTGAGGGACCCTCATATAAAAAGGATGAAGGAGAACGACCTGTACTAGGTGGCCACGCTACTAAACCCCCGGTATAAGCAGAAAGTGGCAGAAATGTTACCAAATTACCGAAAGTCGGAAAGGATGCAGCAGTTCAAAACCAAACTAAAAAATATGCTTTACACAGCTTATAAGGGGGATGTCACAGCACAATGGAAATCTAACTGGGGAAGAGGTGAAAGTAATCCTCCTCCTACCACGGCGGTAAGGACAGGACGCTTTACAGTTGTGTTGTTGATGGAGGACATGCAGAGATTTTTCAGTCCTACACATTGCAGACTACCTCGCCTTAACTGCAGATATTGACATTCTGAGGAGCGATGAACCCCTTTACTACTGGGTGTGCAGGCTTGACCTGTGTCCTGAGCTATCCCAGTTTGCGATAGAACTTCTGGCCTGCCCCACTTCAAGTATCCTGTCAGAAAGGACCTTCAGTGCAGCAGGAGGCATTGTCACTGACAAGAGAAGTCGCCTCGGTCAAAAAGTGTTGATTATACCTCATCTTCATTAAGATGAATGAGGCATGGATCCCGAAGGGACTGACAGTGGGGAATACGTTTGACTAACAATAGGCCTGATGACATGCCTTGGCCTCAAAATGGTTCCCACGCTGATGTATTTAATGTCTGCATACTGGATGACTTTCGTGAATTCTCCACCACCAACTAGGGTTAAAGCCGCAATGTTTTAGTCACCTTTCTGCTTGGAAAACATAAATTTTTCCGGCTGCTGCTACAACAGCGGCTGCAACAATACCATTATTTTTTAGGCATGTGTACATGACTAATTTTTCTGTCCTCTGGTGCTGCACTGTGGATGCAAAAACAAAACAAAACAGCACATACAAGTGTCAATTCCCCTTTGTGATCGTTACCTTGTTGTGGTGAAGGGGCTTGCGTATCACAATGAAGCGATCATCACCTCTATGAGTGTGTTGGCAATGTTGCCACACCCCAGATGATAAGGCCGTTGCTTCATTATGATCAGACCAAAAGCGATCAGCTGGATAATTTTTCATATAAATTTTTATTTTATTTTTTAAGTTGTATGGGTTTTTAATATTACAGTACAGACCAAAAGTTTGGACACACCTTCTCATTCAAAGAGTTTTCTTTATTTTCATGACTATGAAGGCATCAAAACTATGAATTAACACATGTGGAATTATATACATAACAAACAAGTGTGAAACAACTGAAAATATGTCATATTCTAGGTTCTTCAAAGTAGCCACCTTTTGCTTTGATTACTGCTTTCCACACTCTTGGCATTCTCTTGATGAGCTTCAAGAGGTAGTCCCCTGAAATGGTCTTCCAATGGTCTTGAAGGAGTTTCCAGAGATGCTTAGCACTTGTCGGCCCTTTTGCCTTCACTCTGCGGTCCAGCTCACCCCAAACCATCTCGATTGGGCTCAGGTCCGGTGACTGTGGAGGCCAGGTCATCTGGCGCAGCACCCCATCACTCTCCTTCATGGTCAAATAGCCCTTACTTTCAAAGTTTTCCCAATTTTTCGGCTGACTGACTGACCTTCATTTCTTAAAGTAATGATTGCCACTCGTTTTTCTTTACTTAGAATTTGTATTATGGCAAGAAAAAAGCAGCTAAGTAAAGAAAAACGAGTGGCAATCATTACTTTAAGAAATGAAGGTCAGTCAGTCAGCCGAAAAATTGGGAAAACTTTGAAAGTAAGGGCTATTTGACCATGAAGGAGAGTGATGGGGTGCTGCGCCAGATGACCTGGCCTCCACAGTCACCGGACCTGAGCCCAATCGAGATGGTTTGGGATGAGCTGGACCGCAGAGTGAAGGCAAAAGGGCCGACAAGTGCTAAGCATCTCTGGAAACTCCTTCAAGACCATTGGAAGACCATTTCAGGGGACTACCTCTTGAAGCTCATCAAGAGAATGCCAAGAGTGTGGAAAGCAGTAATCAAAGCAAAAGGTGGCTACTTTGAAGAACCTAGAATATGACATATTTTCAGTTGTTTCACACTTGTTTGTTATGTATATAATTCCACATGTGTTAATTCATAGTTTTGATGCCTTCAGTTTGAATCTACAATTTTCATAGTCATAAAAATAAAGAAAACTCTTTGAATGAGAAGGTGTGTCCAAACTTTTGGTCTGTACTGTATATAAAAAAATCATAATAAAGTCTCTTAATAGTTAATTAGAAATAATGCAGACAATTTAAAACATCCCCATCAATTCCAATACAAAGCAAGTACAGAGCTCAGAACTAAATTATTTCAGGATGTCGTAATGGTTTGTTAATTCGACAATGGTTAATCAATTCGACACACGTCACAACGTAACAGGGATTAAACTGATAGGAATAGTACTAGTTAAGACACCACTCATATAGGGTATCACAGCACATTGCTCAGTGCACACGCAGTCCCCCAACTTGGGAGTAAGAGGACCGACCAAGCTGCTTTTTCCATCTACCGGTTCCTAAAATCAAAAATTTTTCACAAAAAGGCAATCCCTGATATGGGACATAACAGGGATTAAACTGATGAGAAGAGAACTACAGAAAATACCACTCATATCGGGTGTGACAGTAAATTGCACGGCGCAGACGCAGTGACCGTGACGTGGATTAAAACAAAGGGGAGGGAGCCAGTATTTTTTTAACCATCTCCCCGTTCGAAAAATCAATTCAATTCACCTTTCGGGGACCCTTGGTGTTGTACGTGGCTGGGTGGAGGAAGAAACCTTCAATTACATCAACGGGGCATGGCTAGCTTGGTATCCAACCTTATGCAAATGGGGAGTTTGCGGTTGGGCAAATGGACTTTTTGCGGTGCATTAAAAGGGGAGTTTGGTTTGTCAATGTCTGTGAAGCGGGCGTAACCCTTACACTACCTGATCGATACAACATCATGCCTGATCGTATACACACACTGGATGTTTTAAACCACGTTGTTCAAAAAAAATAAAAAATAGGATTGTTAGGTGATTTATGCCCTTTATGGATTGAAACCCAACTCTGCGTCAGCTATGTAATTTTCCATGGGAGTTTTGCCATGGATCCCCCTCCGGCATGCCACATTCCAGGTGTTAGTCCCCTTGAAACAACTTTTCCATCACTACTGTGGCTAGAAAGAGTCCCTGTGGGTTTTAAAATGTGCCTGCCTATTGAAGTCTATGGTGGTCGACGGGATGGGTCCCCAGATTTAGGGACCGAGGCCCTGTGTATTCAGTTGTTTTCTATCGGATGATCAGCTCGTCTGGATATTAGAGAACCAAAAAAGGAGATAGCCCATGGCTCTAGATCTTTTGGCAGGACGGATTCCGGAAGTCCCCGTATACGGAGATTGTTTCTTCTATTACGATTTTCTATATCGTCCAAGTGAGAGAGAATATCTTGTATTTGATCAGAATGTTCCACAAGCACTTGCTGATGGGATTCAAGCGCTGCAAACACATGCTCTTGAGAGGTCTCAATGTCCTCAACCCTCTGGCCCACTTGTTTGATATCATGTTGTAAGGCCTCCATATCTTGCTTATGGGAAGCCTCAAGGCGTAGGAATAAGGAGTCTATCTCCAATTTAGTAGGGAGAGACTTAAGATGTGCCTTCCAGTCCCAATCTCCCATGTTCTCCTGTGTGTAAGAGCTTTGCACTGCCTTGGGGTAGTTATCTGCAGGGCCGCTGTAACAGGGAGAGGAGGTTTGCGCCAAAGCAGTGATAGCAGACATGGTGGGGGAGGATGAGGCATGCGAGCGTGGACTGACTGCTCCTGCATAAGAGGAAGGAGAATCACCGCTACCTGGAGTCATGGTATGCCGAGGTGTAAGTGATTCCTAAAAAACGGGCGCACGGCGGTGTGTGGGGGATACGGCGTCACTGTGTGCCATTGCTATCTTGGGAAACTTGTCTTCCTCTTGCTGCTCACCAGAATGACTGTGGTGGCCGAAAATATCGGGAGATGGCTCCCGAGGATCGCTTCACGGGAGCAGGGGTTGACGAGGTTCTCCTTCTGCTCTCCTTCATGGGTTTAGGGTGTCTGGTGGCGTCCTGTTTGATGCGCCAGAGTCTTTCAGAAGCTCTGTGGAAGCACGTCTCACAGCGCCATTGGCAAGCTCTGCCCCCGTCTGGTTTTGAATTTTAGCAAGGCAAACAGCGTCACTTGATATTTTATTGAGACCATTCTCTGTGGTCAGAGAGAGCCCTGTAGTGACTGAATTAGAACATCACCCATTAATGTAATCAATGCAATGCTCTTCCGTGGGCATCTTTATTTTGGCCTATGAAGAGAATAATAGAGCTGTCAAACTTTTATCCTTATTTTACTAATCTATTATTATACTAGCAGATACCATATTCTCCTCACAGCAGAATTAGATTAACAATGAATTACCTATCTCTATAGAAGTTTTATCTCTCTCTGCTGACTGCTACAGAAGAACAATATTTTGTATCTAATTTTCAATGGCATAGTACTGTTCAAATGAAAAAAATATATATAAGCATTCTTAAAAATATATATTTATATTGATATTATTTTAAAAATATATCTGTCTGATGGAAATGTCCCTTTAAATACTGAAAAAAGTTTGTGTTAATCAGAATCTTATAATGCAAAAGCACGATAAAAAATCATGCAAGGGGTATTCTCTTCTATAGCAGGCCTGTTTTGCAAGAATCCAAATAATACCATACCTTACGTTAATAGTATACTCACATCCTGACACTTAGAACATGACACGGTAGCAAACAGCGAAATTAGATTTGACTTTCCTGTTAAATTAATTGACTTTGAATCTATAAATATTCATGATGAAAACATTTAGACATAAGTGTTAACATGACGAGGCCAATTAAGTCCTGGTAATTATTAATTCATACACGTTCTTATTCATACTCCCAAACAGATAATAGTCTAGTAATGAAAGGTGATTTTTTTTTTTTTCATAATATGCATAAATTAACAAAGAAAAGACAGGAGAAAAACCTAAATCAATAAAGTTAAGTAGAGTAAGAAATGTAAAAAGTAAATTCTTAATCAAGACCTGCTATAAAAGGATAATGAGGATTTTACAACTAGAGATGCCCTTGCGGTTCGCCCAGCAGTCAATTTGCAGCGATCTTTGCGCGTTCGCGATTCGCCGAACATATGGCAATGTTCGCATGCGCTATATTCTTTTGAATTGCGCCAAACTTTGACCCATGACACATCCATCAGGTGGGACAGGATAGTAAATTGAGATGTTTCAGCACATGGACATACCCCCACCCTATAACAGAACCCGATCTGGCAACCATTTTACATTCTGTGTTTTGCCAGTGTAGGGAGAGGTTGCTTTGTGGAGCAGGGACAGACTCTTAGGGACACCAAACGCTAGATAATACTGCCACACAAGTCCTTTTAAGGACTGGTATAGGTGTGCTATCAATAGGTGTGATATACTGAGGGGTATTCCTGTAATATACTTTCCAACATAGAAAGTATATAGTACATTTGCATTGTGCAGCAGTTGTGTGCAATTCTGCTGCGATACCGCAGGGACAAGCACTATTGGAACAACTATTTGCAATGGGTGTGAGATATACCCATTGCTCCCAAAAACTGATTGAGGAATGCAATATACCTGCTTCCACAAAATACTGATTAAGGGGATTGAGATACCTGCTTCCACCAAATATTGATTGAGGCCTGCGATACACCTACTTCCACAACATACTGATTAAGGGGTTTGATACGCCTGCTTCCACAGAATACAGATTGAGGGGTGCAATATACTTGCTTCCACCAAATATTAATTAAGGGGTTCTATATACCTGCTTCTATAAAATACTGATTAAGGGGTGCAATATACCTGCTTCCACTAAATAATGATTAAGGGGTTTGATATACCTGCTTTCACAAAATGCTGATTGAGGCATGCAATATACATGCTTCCTCTAAATAATGATTGAGGCCTAAGATGCACCTGCTTCCTTGAAAAACTGATTAAGTGGTTTGATATACCTGCTTCCACAAAATATTGATTAAGGCCTGCGGTACTGCTGCTTCAACAAAATACTGATTGAGTGGTGCGATATACCTGCTTCCACAAAATACTGAATAAGGTGTTTGATGTACCTGTTTCCACAAAATATAGACTGAGGGTTGCGATATACCTACTTCCACTAAATATTGAATAAGGGGTTCTATATACCTTCTTCCACAAAATACTGATTAAGGGGTTTGATATGCCTGCTTCCAGCAAATACCGATTGAGGCCTACGATACACCTTTGGCAGCAATAACTTCAACCAAACGTTTCCTGTAGTTGCAGATCAGACGTGCACAACGGTCAAGAGTAATTCTCGACCATTCCTTTTTACAGAACCGTTTCAGTTCAGCAATATTCTTGGGATGTCTGGTGTGAAACGCTTTCTTGAGGTCATGCCACAGCATCTCAATCGGGTTGAGGTAAAGACTCTGACGGCCACTCTAGAAGACGTATTGTCTTCTGTTGTTGATTTACTTCTATGCTTTGGGTCGTTGTCCTGTTGCAACACCCATCATCTGTTGAGCTTCAGCTGGTGGACAGATGGCCTTAAATTCTCCTGCAAAATGTCTTGATTAGAGTTGAGCGAACACCTGGATGTTCGGGTTCGAGAAGTTCGGCCGAACATCCCGGAAATGTTCGGGTTCGGGATCCGAACCCGATCCGAACTTCGTCCCGAACCCGAACCCCATTGAAGTCAATGGGGACCCGAACTTTTCGGCACTAAAAAGGCTGTAAAACAGCCCAGGAAAGAGCTAGAGGGCTGCAAAAGGCAGCAACATGTAGGTAAATCCCCTGCAAACAAATGTGGATAGGGAAATGAATTAAAATAAAAATTAAATAAATAAAAATTAACCAAAATCAATTGGAGAGAGGTTCCATAGCAGAGAATCTGGCTTCCCGTCACCCACCACTGGAACAGTCCATTCTCAGATATTTAGGCCCCGGCACCCAGGCAGAGGAGAGAGGTCCCGTAACAGAGAATCTGTCTTCATGTCAGCAGAGAATTAGTCTGCATGTCATAGCAGAGAATGAGGCTTCACGTCAGCCACCACTGCAACAGTCCATTGGCATATATTTAGGCCCAGCACCCAGGCAGAGGAGGGAGGTCCCGTAACAGAGAATCTGTCTTCATGTCAGCAGAGAATTAGTCTGCATGTCATAGCAGAGAATGAGGCTTCACGTCAGCCACCACTGCAACAGTCCATTGGCATATATTTAGGCCCAGCACACACAGGCAGAGGAGAGAGGTCCCGTAACAGAGAATCTGGCTTCATGTCAGCAGAGAATCAGTCTGCATGTCATAGCAGAGAATGAGGCTTCACGTCAGCCACCACTGCAACAGTCCATTGGCATATATTTAGGCCCAGCACACACACAGGCAGAGGAGAGAGGTCCCGTAACAGAGAATCTGGCTTCATGTCAGCAGAGAATCAGTCTGCATGTCATAGCAGAGAATGAGGCTTCACGTCAGCCACCACTGCAACAGTCCATTGGCATATATTTAGGCCCAGCACCCAGGCAGAGGAGGGAGGTCCCGTAACAGAGAATCTGTCTTCATGTCAGCAGAGAATTAGTCTGCATGTCATAGCAGAGAATGAGGCTTCACGTCAGCCACCACTGCAACAGTCCATTGGCATATATTTAGGCCCAGCACCCAGGCAGAGGAGGGAGGTCCCGTAACAGAGAATCTGTCTTCATGTCAGCAGAGAATAGTCTGCATGTCATAGCAGAGAATGAGGCTTCACGTCAGCCACCACTGCAACAGTCCATTGGCATATATTTAGGCCTAGCACACAGGCAGAGGAGAGGTTCATTCAACTTTGGGTAGCATCGCAATATAATGGTAAAATGAAAATAAAAATAGGATTGAATGAGGAAGTGCCCTGGAGTCCAATAATATATGGTTATGGGGAGGTAGTTAATGTCTAATCTGGACAAGGGACGGACAGGTCCTGTGGGATCCATGCCTGGTTCATTTTTATGAACGTCAGCTTGTCCACATTGGCTGTAGACAGGCGGCTGCGTTTGTCTGTAATGACGCCCCCTGCCGTGCTGAATACACGTTCAGACAAAACGCTGGCTGCCGGGCAGGCCAGCACCTCCAAGGCATAAAAGGCTAGCTCTGGCCACGTGGACAATTTAGAGACCCAGAAGTTGAATGGGGCCGAACCATCAGTCAGTACGTGGAGGGGTGTGCACACGTACTGTTCCACCATGTTAGTGAAATGTTGCCTCCTGCTAACACGTTGCGTATCAGGTGGTGGTGCAGTTAGCTGTGGCGTGTTGACAAAAGTTTTCCACATCTCTGCCATGCTAACCCTGCCCTCAGAGGAGCTGGCCGTGACACAGCTGCCTTGGCGACCTCTTGCTCCTCCTCTGCCTTGGCCTTGGGCTTCCACTTGTTCCCCTGTGACATTTGGGAATGCTCTCAGTAGCGCGTCTACCAACGTGCGCTTGTACTCGCGCATCTTCCTATCACGCTCCAGTGCAGGAAGTAAGGTGGGCACATTGTCTTTGTAGCGTGGATCCAGCAGGGTGGCAACCCAGTAGTCCGCACAGGTTAAAATGTGGGCAACTCTGCTGTCGTTGCGCAGGCACTGCAGCATGTAGTCGCTCATGTGTGCCAGGCTGCCCAGGGGTAAGGACAAGCTGTCCTCTGTGGGAGGCGTATCGTCATCGTCCTGCCTTTCCCCCCAGCCACGCACCAGTGATGGACCCGAGCTGCGTTGGGTGCCACCCCGCTGTGACCATGCTTCATCCTCATCCTCCTCCACCTCCTCCTCATCCTCGTCCTCCTCGTCCTCCAGTAGTGGGCCCTGGCTGGCCACATTTGTACCTGGCCTCTGCTGTTGCAAAAAACCTCCCTCTGAGTCACTTCGAAGAGACTGGCCTGAAAGTGCTAAAAATGACCCCTCTTCCTCATCCTCCTCCTCCTCCTCCTGGGCCACCTCCTGTTCCATCATCGCCCTAAGTGTTTTCTCAAGGAGACATAGAAGTGGTATTGTAACGCTGATAACGGTGTCATCGCCACTGGCCATGTTGGTGGAGTACTCGAAACAGCGCAACAGGGCACACAGGTCTCGCATGGAGGCCCAGTCATTGGTGGTGAAGTGGTGCTGTTCTGTAGTGCGACTGACCCGTGCGTGCTGCAGCTGAAACTCCACTATGGCCTGCTGCTGCTCGCACAGTCTGTCCAGCATGTGCAAGGTGGAGTTCCACCTGGTGGGCACGTCGCATATGAGGCGGTGAGCGGGAAGGCCGAAGTTACGCTGTAGCGCAGACAGGCGAGCAGCAGCAGGATGTGAACGCCGGAAGCGCGAACAGACGGCCCGCACTTTATGCAGCAGCTCTGACATGTCGGGGTAGTTGTGAATGAACTTCTGCACCACCAAATTCAGCACATGCGCCAAGCAAGGGATGTGCGTCAAATTGGCTAGTCCCAGAGCTGCAACGAGATTTCGCCCATTATCACACACCACCAGGCCGGGCTTGAGGCTCACCGGCAGCAACCACTCGTCGGTCTGTTGTTCTATACCCCGCCACAACTCCTGTGCGGTGTGGGGCCTGTCCCCCAAACATATGAGTTTCAGAATGGCCTGCTGACGTTTACCCCGGGCTGTGCTGAAGTTGGTGGTGAAGGTGTGTGGCTGACTGGATGAGCAGGTGGAAGAAGAGGAGGAGGAAGCCGAGAAGGAGGAGGTGGCAACAGGAGGCAAAGAATGTTGCCCTGCGATCCTTGGCGGCGGAAGGACGTGCGCCAAACAGCTCTCCGCCTGGGGCCCAGCTGCCACTACATTTACCCAGTGTGCAGTTAGGGAGATATAGCGTCCCTGGCCGTGCTTACTGGTCCACGTATCTGTGGTTAGGTGGACCTTGCTACAGATGGCGTTGCGCAGTGCACACTTGATTTTATCGGATACTTGGTTGTGCAGGGAAGGCACGGCTCTCTTGGAGAAGTAGTGCCGGCTGGGAACAACATACTGTGGGACAGCAAGCGACATGAGCTGTTTGAAGCTGTCTGTGTCCACCAGCCTAAATGACAGCATTTCATAGGCCAGTAGTTTAGAAATGCTGGCATTCAGGGCCAGGGATCGAGGGTGGCTAGGTGGGAATTTACGCTTTCTATCAAATGTTTGTGAGATGGAGAGCTGAACGCTGGCGTGTGACATGGTTGAGACGCTTGGTGACGGAGGTGGTGGTGGTGGTGTTGGTGGTACATCCCCTGTTTGCTGGGCGGCAGGTGCCAACGTTCCTCCAGAGGCGGAGGAAGAGGCCGAGGCGGCAGCAGCAGAATAGGCCGAGGCGGCAGCAGCAGAAGAGGTAGCAGGGGGAGCCTGAGTGACTTCCTTGGTTTTAAGGTGTTTACTCCACTGCAGTTCATGCTTTGCATGCAGGTGCCTGGTCATGCAGGTTGTGCTCAGGTTCAGAACGTTAATGCCTCGCTTCAGGCTCTGATGGCACAGCGTGCAAACCACTCGGGTCTTGTCGTCAGCACATTGTTTGAAGAAGTGCCATGCCAGGGAACTCCTTGAAGCTGCCTTTGGGGTGCTCGGTCCCAGATGGCGGCGGTCAGTAGCAGGCGGAGTCTCTTGGCGGCGGGTGTTCTGCTTTTGCCCACTGCTCCCTCTTTTGCTACGCTGTTGGCTCGGTCTCACCACTGCCTCTTCCTCCGAACTGTGAAAGTCAGTGGCACGACCTTCATTCCATGTGGGGTCTAGGACCTCATCGTCCCCTGCATCGTCTTCCACCCAGTCTTGATCCCTGACCTCCTGTTCAGTCTGCACACTGCAGAAAGACGCAGCAGTTGGCACCTGTGTTTCGTCATCATCAGAGACATGCTGAGGTGGTATTCCCATGTCCTCATCATCAGGAAACATAAGTGGTTGTGCGTCAGTGCATTCTATGTCTTTCACCGCTGGGGAAGGGCTAGGTGGATGCCCTTGGGAAACCCTGCCAGCGGAGTCTTCAAACAGCATAAGAGACTGCTGCATAACTTGAGGCTGAGACAGTTTCCCTGGTATGCATGGGGGTGATGTGACAGACTGATGGGGTTGGTTTTCAGGCGCCATCTGTGCGCTTTCTGCAGAAGACTGGGTGGGAGATAATGTGAACGTGCTGGATCCACTGTCGGCCACCCAATTGACTAATGCCTGTACCTGCTCAGGCCTTACCATCCTTAGAACGGCATTGGGCCCCACCATATATCGCTGTAAATTCTGGCGGCTACTGGGACCTGAAGGTAGTTGGTACACTAGGACGTGTGGATGTGGCAGAACGGCCACGTCCTCTCCCAGCACCAGAGGGTCCACTAACACCACCACGACCATGTCCACGTCCGCGTCCCTTACTAGATGTTTTTCTCATTGTTATGGTTCACCACAACAACAAATATATTATTTGGCCCAATGTATTGTATTCAAATTCAGCGGGATATAAATTTGAGGCCTAGTATTTAGGCGCTGGGTGACCGGTATGGATTTAGTGACAGAATTAGACTTGGAAATGCACAGAAGCGTGTGTGTGTGAAGTTATTCTGAATGACCCAATGTGCACCTTGAATATTATATACCCTTTTAGGGATAGATTTCAAATAGCTCTGATATAGCAGAAACCACTAAATTATGAAATTGCTAAATTGGGAATTGTACTTCAACCCAGAACAAAAAATGTGCTTTGACGGACACTAAATATCTTGCCCAGCAACAACAGTACAACGGTGGGTAACGAGAGATTTAGAGGGAATTAAATTTGAGGCCTAGTATTTAGGCGCTGGGTCACCGGTATGGATTTAGTGACAGAATTAGACTTGGAAATACACAGTAGCGGGTGTGTGTGAAGTTATTCTGAATGACCCTATGTGCACCTTCAATATTATATACCCTTTTAGGGATAGATTTCAAATAGCTCTGATATAGCAGAAACCACTAAATTATGAAATTGCTAAATTGGGAATTGTACTTCAACCCAGAACAAAAAATGTGCTTTGACGGGCACTAAATAACTTTCCCAGCTACAACAGGACAACGGTAACGAGAGATTTAGAGGGATTTAAATTTGAGGCCTAGTATTTAGGCGCTGGGTGACAGGTATGGGTTTAGTGACAGAATTAGACTTGGAAATACACAGTAGCGGGTGTGTGTGAAGTTATTCTGAATGACCCTATGTGCACCTTCAATATTATATACCCTTTTAGGGATAGATTTCAAATAGCTCTGATATAGCAGAAACCACTAAATTATGAAATTGCTAAATTGGGAATTGTACTTCAACCCAGAACAAAAAATGTGCTTTGACGGACACTAAATATCTTGCCCAGCAACAACAGTACACCGGTGGGTAACGAGAGATTTAGAGGGAATTAAATTTGAGGCCTAGTATTTAGGCGCTGGGTCACCGGTATGGATTTAGTGACAGAATTAGACTTGGAAATACACAGTAGCGGGTGTGTGTGAAGTTATTCTGAATGACCCTATGTGCACCTTCAATATTATATACCCTTTTAGGGATAGATTTCAAATAGCTCTGATATAGCAGAAACCACTAAATTATGAAATTGCTAAATTGGGAATTGTACTTCAACCCAGAACAAAAAATGTGCTTTGACGGACACTAAATATCTTGCCCAGCAACAACAGTACAGCGGTGGGTAACGAGAGATTTAGAGGGAATTAAATTTGAGGCCTAGTATTTAGGCGCTGGGTCACCGGTATGGATTTAGTGACAGAATTAGACTTGGAAATACACAGTAGCGGGTGTGTGTGAAGTTATTCTGAATGACCCTATGTGCACCTTCAATATTATATACCCTTTTTGGGATAGATTTCAAATAGCTCTGATATAGCAGGAACCACTAAATTATGAAATTGCTAAATTGGGAATTGTACTTCAACCCAGAACAAAAATGTGCTTTGACGGGCACTAAATAACTTTCCCAGCTACAACAGGACAACGGTAACGAGAGATTTAGAGGGATTTAAATTTGAGGCCTAGTATTTAGGCGCTGGGTGACAGGTATGGGTTTAGTGCCAGAATTAGACTTGGAAATACACAGTAGCGGGTGTGTGTGAAGTTATTCTGAATGACCCTATGTGCACCTTCAATATTATATACCCTTTTAGGGATAGATTTCAAATAGCTCTGATATAGCAGAAACCACTAAATTATGAAATTGCTAAATTGGGAATTGTACTTCAACCCAGAACAAAAAATGTGCTTTGACGGACACTAAATATCTTGCCCAGCAACAACAGTACACCGGTGGGTAACGAGAGATTTAGAGGGAATTAAATTTGAGGCCTAGTATTTAGGCGCTGGGTCACCGGTATGGATTTAGTGACAGAATTAGACTTGGAAATACACAGTAGCGGGTGTGTGTGAAGTTATTCTGAATGACCCTATGTGCACCTTCAATATTATATACCCTTTTAGGGATAGATTTCAAATAGCTCTGATATAGCAGAAACCACTAAATTATGAAATTGCTAAATTGGGAATTGTACTTCAACCCAGAACAAAAAATGTGCTTTGACGGACACTAAATATCTTGCCCAGCAACAACAGTACAGCGGTGGGTAACGAGAGATTTAGAGGGAATTAAATTTGAGGCCTAGTATTTAGGCGCTGGGTCACCGGTATGGATTTAGTGACAGAATTAGACTTGGAAATACACAGTAGCGGGTGTGTGTGAAGTTATTCTGAATGACCCTATGTGCACCTTCAATATTATATACCCTTTTTGGGATAGATTTCAAATAGCTCTGATATAGCAGGAACCACTAAATTATGAAATTGCTAAATTGGGAATTGTACTTCAACCCAGAACAAAAAATGTGCTTTGACGGGCACTAAATAACTTTCCCAGCTACAACAGGACAACGGTAACGAGAGATTTAGAGGGATTTAAATTTGAGGCCTAGTATTTAGGCGCTGGGTGACAGGTATGGGTTTAGTGACAGAATTAGACTTGGAAATACACAGTAGCGGGTGTGTGTGAAGTTATTCTGAATGACCCTATGTGCACCTTCAATATTATATACCCTTTTTGGGATAGATTTCAAATAGCTCTGATATAGCAGAAACCACTAAATTATGAAATTGCTAAATTGGGAATTGTACTTCAACCCAGAACAAAAATGTGCTTTGACGGACACTAAATATCTTGCCCAGCAACAACAGTACACCGGTGGGTAACGAGAGATTTAGAGGGAATTAAATTTGAGGCCTAGTATTTAGGCGCTGGGTCACCGGTATGGATTTAGTGACAGAATTAGACTTGGAAATACACAGTAGCGGGTGTGTGTGAAGTTATTCTGAATGACCCTATGTGCACCTTCAATATTATATACCCTTTTGGGATAGATTTCAAATAGCTCTGATATAGCAGGAACCACTAAATTATGAAATTGCTAAATTGGGAATTGTACTTCAACCCAGAACAAAAAATGTGCTTTGACGGGCACTAAATAACTTTCCCAGCTACAACAGGACAACGGTAACGAGAGATTTAGAGGGATTTAAATTTGAGGCCTAGTATTTAGGCGCTGGGTGACAGGTATGGGTTTAGTGACAGAATTAGACTTGGAAATACACAGTAGCGGGTGTGTGTGAAGTTATTCTGAATGACCCTATGTGCACCTTCAATATTATATACCCTTTTTGGGATAGATTTCAAATAGCTCTGATATAGCAGAAACCACTAAATTATGAAATTGCTAAATTGGGAATTGTACTTCAACCCAGAACAAAAAATGTGCTTTGACGGACACTAAATATCTTGCCCAGCAACAACAGTACAGCGGTGGGTAACGAGAGATTTAGAGGGAATTAAATTTGAGGCCTAGTATTTAGGCGCTGGGTCACCGGTATGGATTTAGTGACAGAATTAGACTTGGAAATACACAGTAGCGGGTGTGTGTGAAGTTACTCTGAATGACCCTATGTGCACCTTCAATATTATATACCCTTTTTGGGATAGATTTCAAAGAGCTCTGATATAGCAGGAACCACTAAATTATGAAATTGCTAAATTGGGAATTGTATTTCAACCCAGAACAAGAAATGTGCTTGAACGGACACTAAATAACTCGCCCAGCTACAGCACTAGGGACAGATTTAGCTGGATATAAATTTGAGGCCTAGTATTTAGGCGCTGGGTGACCGGTATGGATTTAGTGACAGAATTAGACTGGGATATGGCCAAAAAATGAACAGACTATTGCTGGTTAAATGCACTTGGTGTGACAGCTTCACCCTGATGTAGGCTTTAGCCAAAAAACAACCACACCATTGAGGGTTAAATGCACTTGGTGACAGGCGCAGCTTGCCCCTGATTTTGTATATGGCCAAAAAATGAACAGACTATTGCTGGTTAAATGCACTTGGTGTGACAGCTTCACCCTGATGTAGGCTTTAGCCAAAAAACAACCACACCATTGAGGGTTAAATGCACTTGGTGACAGGCGCAGCTTGCCCCTGATTTTGTATATGGCCAAAAAATGAACAGACTATTGCTGGTTAAATGCACTTGGTGTGACAGCTTCACCCTGATGTAGGCTTTAGCCAAAAAACAACCACACCATTGAGGGTTAAATGCACTTGGTGACAGGCGCAGCTTGCCCCTGATTTTGTATATGGCCAAAAAATGAACAGACTATTGCTGGTTAAATGCACTTGGTGTCACAGCTTCACCCTGATGTAGGCTTTAGCCAAAAAACAACCACACCATTGAGGGTTAAATGCACTTGGTCGCAGCTTGTGCTGGCGCACCACAAGACACAAAATGGCCGCCGATCACCCCAGAAAAATGAGACTGACAAACGGTCTGTGCAGCCTAAAAACAGTGAGCAATTGAGGATCAGCAGCTCAATGATCCACAGCTGCAGATCGATCAGTTAATCAAGTCCTTTGGAGGAGTTAATCTGCCTAATCTCGCCCTACTGTCGCAGCCGCAACCTCTCCCTACGCTAATCAGAGCAGAGTGACGGGCGGCGCTATGTGACTCCAGCTTAAATAGAGGCTGGGTCACATGGTGCTCTGGCCAATCACAGCCATGCCAATAGTAGGCATGGCTGTGATGGCCTCTTGGGGCAAGTAGTATGACGCTTGTTGATTGGCTGCTTTGCAGCCTTTCAAAAAGCGCCAAGAAAGCGTCACAAAAGCGCGAAGAAAGCGACGAACACCGAACCCGAACCCGGACTTTTACGAAAATGTCCGGGTTCGGGTCCGTGTCACGGACACCCCAAAATTCGGTACGAACCCGAACTATACAGTTCGAGTTCGCTCATCCCTAGTCTTGATAAACTTGGGAATTCATTTTTCCTTCAAATTATAGCAATCCGTCCAGGCCCTAATGCAGCAAAGCAGCCCCAAACCATGATGCCCCCACCACCATAAAATTGTAAACGTGCAGCAATATATATTTTTTTTTGACAGCAGTGGCTTCCTCTGTGGTATTCTCCCAGGAAATCCATTCTTGTTTAGTGTTTTACGTATCGTAGATTCGTTAACAGGGATGTTAGCATATGCCAGAGACTTTTGTAAGTCTTTAGCTGACACTCTAGGATTCTTCTTCACCTCATTAAGCAGTCTGCACTGTGCTCTTGCAGTCATCTTTACAGGATGGCCACTCCTAGGGAAAGTAGCAGCAGTGCTGAACTTTCTCCCTTTATAGACAATTTGTCTTACCGTGGACTGATGAACAGCAAGGCTTTTGGAACACACACAGGTCGTGAGTGTCCATAGACAGGGCGTTTAAATGATAACAGATCACGTGTTTGAACTAAAAAGTGAACGCAAGCTGAGCCACAAACACATCCAGTCTATGTGGTCACATGATAGCACACCTTGGAAATGATAAGAAAAACTCCCAAAATGGTGACATGGCTGCAAGAATATTAGATATACAACATTTTATATTGTAAAGTGAAAAGCTTTGATCCTATAAAAATAGCAAGGGCAAAACCCGATAAAAGCCATTAGGTAAGTTATGTGTCCCATATCTAGCGGTGGATGTGAAACTCTGAACTTGTTAAATAACAACCAGGCTGTCTTATACACCTTCAATGTATTTTTGGAGAGGGACTGTTCGATCAGGGATCTGGCAGTGAGCAGAAGTGGTGCTAATGCAGGTTGTGCTGCGGAACCGTCACTGGTAGCGGATCTGCCCCTGGAGAAACCTGTAAAAAGAATGGAACGTTAAGTCTGGATAGAGCGTCTGCAGCAAGATTCCTCTGTCCTTGAATATGCGTGCAGACAAAATTGAACCTATGCTGTAACGGCAACCATACAAATCTCCTCAGAAATGCCATGACTTCTATGGACCCAGACCTCCTTTTTTTTTTTTTTTTTTTTTTTTTTTTCAATCTCCATATTTTATTTATGATACAAAAATACATATCGACATGACATTTATAATATCTTAAATGTTGAAATCATCCCCAACCCGCCCCAACCACCCCCCTCCCTCCCAACCTTGCAGGGAAAAAAAAAAAAAAAAAAAATAAAAAAATTATGAATTAAGCCGTAACCCACTCTCCCCACAGACCACTCCATTTTAAGTAGGCTCCTCTCTGTTTGTACAAGATCTTCTCGTAGTTCTTCACCTTCTCAACCATAGCCATCCAGTTACCACAATCTGGGATGGAGGAGCTAAGCCACAGTCTAGCAACAATAAGCCTGGCCAGGAACATAACCTTAATCAATAATTGACGATTTATGGGCTGATAGTTAACCTCCGATAGGTCTCCCAGGACCCATATCCTGGGGGACAAAGGAACAAGCATATTCAGTTTGCAGGCCAAAGTGGTCTGGACTGATCTCCAATAACCACCCACCATCGGGCAATCCCAGAACAGATGTAAATGATCTGCCCCGGAGTCGCCACAGCGTGGGCAATCGGAGGAGGTCCTAAATCCTCTTCTATATAACCACATAGGTGTCACATATATTTTGTGCAGAATGTTAAATTGTACAACAGTGTGATTGAAGTTGTGTGAAACATATTTTAAGTTTTCCCCTATAGTTTCCCAATCTGGGGGACCCACCTCCGAAAGTAGCAAAGACCAGGACTTCTGTCCTGGAGAAAGAAGACCCATAAAAAAGTGTTTCATTAAGTGTCTATAACAATATGACATTTTAATTTTTGTAGCAGTTTTCTTAATAATAAGATTGTGTAAAAATTCAGGAGAATCTATAAAAAGAAGGTGACTATTCAAAGTGCTGGAGAGTGCAAACCTCAATTGGAAATATGCATACCAAGCCACCTCACCCATATCTGCCCTCTCCCCTATTTCCCTTGAGGACAGAATTTGTCCACCACTAACCACCTGATGTAAATACTGAACTTTCTTCGTCCTCCAGTACTGGCAGCACTTCAGGTCCCTTATATTCACAAGCTTTAGGTTATGCCACAGTGGGGTGCAAATAAGCGATGCCTCAACTCCACACCAGCTCCTGATGACCCGCCAGGTCTTTGTAGCCATTCTGCAAAAAAGTGTATACCCGGTCTGTGAATTTAATAGATAGTCGGACTCCAATACAGTAAAGAAATCCGTAAAGCCTGAGTCTTTCACCACCTTATTGCAGAAATGGCTATTCTCCCAATCACTAAAAAGGCAGAGCTGAGAGGCCATGAAGTAACCCCTAAAGTAAGGGAGGTTAAGGCCTCCCTGACTATAGGGCATAGAGAAGTAGAGCGCCTTCAATCTGACGCGCTTCCTCCCCCACAATAGATCATTAAGCATCCGCTCAATTAATCTAAAGTACTTGTCTGCGATCCATACAGGCGAGTTGCGCAGGACATAAAGAACCTGGGGCAGTACTACCATTTTGATTAAAGAAATTCTATCAGCTTTCGTATGCAGAATTTTTTGCCATATCTTGGATTTAGCCCTCAGCTTTGTCAGCAGGGGAATCAAGTTAAGTTGTAAATATTCCAGAGGTTTAGCAGAAACTAAAATCCCCAGGTACTTTATTGATTCAGAGACAGTTAGCTGATCATCCCAGTTACCTCGCAGCTCGTCTATAGGAAGGAGAGCAGTCTTCTCCCAATTGATCTCTAGGCCAGACGGAGCGGAGAAAAAGCCAACCAAATCCATTATACGAGGGAGACTAGTTTCTGTTTGCTGAAGGAAAATCAAAATGTCATCTGCGTAGAGAGATACGCGGTCATGCTTCCCCATTAAACCGAAGCCAGCCACCTGCAAATCCTGTCTTATGCTGGCTGCTAAAGGTTCAATATAGATATTGAAAAGAAGAGGTGAAAGAGGACAGCCTTGACGGGTGCCTCTTCCTAGGAAAAAGCTCTCTGTGACCGTATCATTAATCCTGATCCTAGCAGTTGGGGAGCTATATAATAGCTGAACCATCGCCATAAATCTAGGGCCAAAGCCCATTTTTTTCATTACCGCCCAGAGAAAAGTCCACTCCACCCTGTCGAAGGCCTTGGTGGCATCCAGCGACAGGATGGAGCGGGCCCCACACCCCGGAGACTGAATGTTAATAAATAACCTGTGCAGATTGTGGTGAGTGCCCCTTTTTGGCATGAAGCCATTTTGGTCTGGGTGAATAATAGTTGATATAACCTGTGAAAGCCTCCTAGCTAAAACTTTAGATAGTAGCTTAGCATCTGTGTTTAATAACGAGATCGGTCTATAGGCGCTCATTTCTAGCGGATCCTTATCCTTTTTGGGAATTAAGACAATCAGAGCCTCCATCATAGTGCATGGTAGATTTCCTCCCTGTGTTGCCTGAGAAAGGACCTCTAATAGCTGAGGGAGAATCACGTCGCTATGCTTGCGGTAAACCTCATATGGAAGGCCATCCATCCCCGGCGACGAGTTCCCTGTGATGGATCCCAAAGCCTCTTGAAGTTCCAAAAGGGATAACTCCTCTTCCAGATATTCTACTTGGGCTTCATTTAATACAGGAAGTGAGATCCTCTCAAGAAACCGCGTCGCTAGGTCAGGCGGCAAGCCAGGAGAGGGGCTATATATCTGGGTGAAATATTGTAGGAAGGTGTCCCTGATTCCTTCAGGATCTGTTATAGTTTCCCCTGCTGTATTACGGATCGAAACAATAGACTGATTTTTCTTGCCTTGTTGTGAAATTATCCTAGCCAGCAACCTGCCGGGGCGTCCAGACTCCGAAAAATATTTTAAACCCTTGAAAAATACTCTATGAGTTGCTTTCTCTGTTATGTATTTATCCAAGGAGCAGCTGGCCTTCTGCATCTCCTCCCTATTATACTCACTGGGTTGGGCGATAAAACGCTCGCTTGCGCCTGCTACAGCCCTGGTCAATTCCTCCTCTTTTTTTTTAAATGTTCTCTTTGTTGCAGCGATCTCGCTTATGAAGACCCCCCTCAGATATGCTTTCAGGGCATCCCATACTATGTTAATGTTAGCAGAGGGGCGATTCACTTCCCAAAAAAAGGATATCAATGATTTAGTGGACTTTAAATTATCCATAATAGAAAACCAATATGGGTTCAGCTTAAATCCTAGCCCCCTGTTGTCCTTGTTCTTCCCAGCACAAACCTCAATCAATACCGGTGAGTGATCCGAGATTGTTCTTACCCCATATCGTATCCTGCGGATATTACAGAGATTATTCTCATTGGTAAATGCTAAATCAATTCTAGACATAGCTCTGCCACCCCTGCTGACACAAGAGTATACTCGCTTGCCTCCGCCAAGATGTTCCCATATATCCACCAGTCCAACTTCCCGGCAGAATTGTGGCAGCGGGGAGGCAGATAGATTCCTCCCACATTCTGCATCTAGTGTGAATCTGTCTTTCTTGGGGTCCATTACTGCATTAAAGTCCCCCATCAAAACTAGCCGGCATTCAGATCTCCCTTCAAAAAAGTGTGTTAGCTGGACCAATGGGTACATTGAAAAGGGCGGAGGTATATAAAAAAAAGCGAGAATATAGCTATGGCCGTACAACTTACCATGCAAGAAAATAAATCTACCCTGGTCATCTATATAGGATTTAATAAGGATAAAGTCCACAGAGTTATGGATCAGAACTGACACACCCCTAGAGGCGCCACTAAAAGTGGAGTGATAAGACTGCAAGTGCCATCCCGTTGTCAAGCGGGACACGGTTTCTTTGGTAAGATGGGTTTCTACCATGCAAATAATTGCTGGAAGATATCGTTTAAGTGTATCCATAATGGCTTGCCTTTTTACCCTTTCACCGAGCCCTCTGATATTCCAGGTTACAATCCGAGTAGACATCCTTCACTGTGCATAAGAGAAGAGAAAAAAAACAAAAAAAACAAAAAAAAAACAAACCCTCCCCGAACCTGCAAGGTGGGTTCCCACCCGCCCATCCCGCTCCCCTCTCCATTGATCCGCCCGATCTGGTCAGCGAACCTCTAAACCCACGGCCGTTCTCCCTTGCCCTGGCCCCTCCCTTCCATAATAGTATCCGTTTTCTCCAGCTACTCTGACGCTTGTTCTGCTTTGTTTTTTTTTTTTTTTTTTTTTTTTTCCTTTTCTTTCTTTTCCTCTATTTCTATCTAAAAAGGATTAAGCAGTTCCCTTATGGATCATTCTTGGATCGCTGGATACTATAGCAAATATTTAACATCATTGGGCGCCCCTCCCTCCCCTCCCCCCCTTCATTCCTGCTAATACAAAATTTCAGATGCCCATTTGCTCCAGCCAGTTTAGCGCCTGCTGTGGTGTCTCAAAATAAAGTGAAGTCCCGTTGTGGATTACTCTCAATTTCGCTGGATACTGTAGAGAGTATTTGATCTCCTTGGCCGCCAATCGTTTCTTTATCTCTATAAAGTTTCTTCTTTTCTCCTGGGTCTGCCGCGCAAAATCAGGGAAAAAGAGCAGTTTAGTACCCTGATATTCAATGGGTGCACATTCTCTTGCTCTTTTCAAAATCATGTCTCTATCAGCAGACAGTAGAAGTTTGATTAAAATTGCACGCGGCGGTCTCCCTGGTATGGGCTTCCCTCCTGGTATTCGGTGTGCTCTTTCTATTTGGAACATAGGGGAAAAGTTCTCACTCCCAAAGCTGTGCATGACCACATCTTTAATTTCTTCCTCTAGTTGTCGGCCCTGAGCTCCTTCCGAAAAGCCGATTATGCGCACATTATTGCGTCTTGACCTGTTTTCTAGGTCCTCTAGCTTATTTTGTAGTGCTTGATTTTCTGATGCCAGGGTTGTCATTTTGGATTTTAGCATGCCCATGCCTGTTTGCAGGGAATCAATAGTTTTTTCCACGCTAAGAACTCGCTCCCTCATCTTTCCTAGATCTTCTCTTATTAAGGAAATATCGCTCTGCACTGACCCCAATTGCGTGGACATTCCCTGCACCAGAGTGCCATTATTTTCCACAGCGCAAAGGATTTTGTCCAAGACCGATGGGTCGTATCCCGTTGGTATTTGTGTAGAGGAGCCTTCCTCGCCTTCCTCCTGGTCAGCGTCCTCTGATCCATCCTCAGAGAGATCAGCAGTTTGACGAGTATTCGCCAGTTTTTTCATCTTGGCTGGAGGTTTAATTTTGGCTGGAATTTTTTCAGCTAGGAAGGGCGATTTTAAAAATTTATCGATTTTATTCTCTGGAGTCTTAGCCCCCAGCTTAGTAGTGGAGGAGTCAATTGAACGTCGTTTTGGGGCCATTTCCAACACCTTATATTGTGTATATATTTTTTTTTTTTTTTTTCTCGTTCTCTTCCCTTTTTTTTTCCTTTCTTTTCTTTCCCCCCTCTCTTTTTCTCTTTCTTTCCTTTAGTTCTTTTTATTTATTTATTTTTTATTTTATTTTTTCCCTCCCTCTTCTTTCTTTTTTTTTTTTTTTTTTCTTTTCTTTTTCTTTTCCTTAACCACAAGCAGGGAGCAGTTTTGACAAAAGCTATATCCACCTCATATTAACAGTACAATAAGTACAAAATCAAAGTTCAATCCTCACGTGACCGACGTTGTCGTCCCAGTATCCGCCGTGGCCGTGGCAGCAAGTCCAAGCCGTGGTTTAGATATAGTGTATCCGTCCGAGTGGCAAAAAGACCGATAGCAGGCGAACAGCAGAGGGTCAAGGAGTCCAGCAGCAGGCACACCAACACGCCAGCAGACAGGAGGCAGGAAAAGCCCAGCAAGGCAAAAATCCAGAGGGACAAGCAGTCCAGTAGTCCAACGTCAAGCAGAGCAGCGAGGCAGCGACAGCAGACAGGGGCCACAAAAAGGAACCAGACGGGCAACCACAAGGACCAGCAGATAAGGATCAAAATCCAACAGGTGAGGCGGATACAGCAGCGCAGGGCAAGCAAGTCTAGCGGAGACCAGGGAGCAAGACAGCCACAGCCGGCATCTACGTCCTCTACTTAACTTATCATGCGGAGACGTTAGCTGTACGAGGATCAAGCCGGGCACACAGCTCTGCTCTCCTCATCAGCTGGCCGGTTCAACGCATCGGAGCTCAGCGCATCGGAGGGCACCAGCATCAGCTGTTCGGAGCAGGGCGTCGGAGCTTGGGAGGAGGACGCCGGTATCAGCTGTTCCGCGTCAGGGCATTAGCGCTTGCAGGGAGGAAGCCAGCACAGAGGGGAGAGCGAGACGTGATGCGCTCACGTCATCCCGCCGCCCCAGCTGAATGTCTATGGACCCAGACCTGCCCTTCATGAGGATGTCCACCAGCGCTGCATTATCTGTTAAGAACAACACGGTCTGATTACCCCACAGACTACCCCATGTTTGAGCTGCTGCCACTATAGGATATATTTCAAAAAGGGGGGATGACTGTAGAAAGCCTGGAATAGCTAAAACCTCAGGCGGCCAAGGACTGGCCATCCAGTGTTTCCCGTAGATGGCCGCGAATCCGGTAGAAGAGACTGCATCCGTGTGGATGATCGGGGAACGACTGGATACAGAGGGAACAAAAAATGACACGCCGTTCCATTGCGCTAAAAATTCATCCCAGATCTGCTAAGGCATTCTGATCTAATCTAACTATGCTATCCTGATCCGGGGCTATGGGCAGAAGCTTCAGCAACCTGGATATGAACGATCTACCTTGTGGGATAATTCTCATTGTGAAATTTAACATGCCAAGTAGACTCTGGAGACCTGTTTTGGTGGTGACTCTGACACGTGCGAGTTTGTGTACTACCTCTCTGATCCTGATTAACTTGTTGTGAGGTAGACTTGCTTTCATGCTACCTGTGTCTAGGCGAATGCCTAAAAAGGTAATGATATTACCTGGACCCTCTACTTTATTGGGGGCTACGGGGACTCTAAGGTCTTCGAAAACTCCTCTTAACACCGTGAGGTCTTGTGGCACCTGTGTGGGTGGCTCAATTAATAGGAAATCGTCCAGGTAGTGGATTACATGGTGAACCCGAAACACATTTGATAGTATCCAATGCAAGCCTTGAGCGAACTGATCAAATAACTAGGGACTCGACTTAGCGCCAAAGGTCAGCTTGTTTGCAAAATAATACTGCCCTTGCCACGCCATTGCCACAGCTGGGGTTTGAGGGGTAATAACTTAAATGCATCCGTGATATCGGCTTTTGACAACCAAGTTCCCTTGCCTAGTGATAAAATGACCTGTATGGCTTCATCCATGGAAGAATATTTCATAGAAACTTCTTCAGAAGGTATCAGTGAATTCAAAATTGGAATGGAGATTGAATGAGGAGCTGACAAGTCGTAGATTACCCTTTTTTTATTGGAAAATTTCCCCGTGACAACACCTATGGGGTTAACCCTCCAACACTCATATGGGGATTGTGCCATTGGGCCTATCAAGTATCCCTTCTCTAACTCGACGGCTAGCAAATGTGAAATAGAGACCGGGTCTCTGGCGGCTGACAACAGGTTCTTGCATTCATATGCGACCTGCGGCAGTGCCACCAAACCAGTGTGGAAGCCATGCCGAAGACCATCAAGCAAAAATTGTACCCAACTCTGATCTGGATGACCTAGTAAATATATGGCCAGTAAATCCGTATCTACAACGCTTAGTCACGCTGAATGCTGCCCTTTCTGAGGGCACACGGTGATAGAATGAGCCCTGAAACAAAGTGTACACAAGTGCAGCAGCCTACATTGATTATAATAACAACCTGTGGTGTTTAAGTTGTTACATATCTGTGATTTGCCAAGGTATTTGATTGGGAGCCCTAACTTGTCTACGCCTGCTGAAAGCCTGGCAAGCGGAGGTTGGGGGGGTATGGCTAGTTTGTGCTCATTCTGACTTAGCACTAGCGCACCAATCTGTTGCATGTGAATAAGAGCCACAGTTACTACACGCCGGGGCTTTGAGACCTGCAAAATAGCTCAGTATCGACTATGGACCAATCAATGGTATGCTGAAATTGTCTCTGCGCAGCTACAGCTTTGGCTGAAAATGATCTATGATATTCATAGAATGCTGTACCGCCATATTTGTTGGCTAAATCCACAACTTTGTATAAATACAGATCCAGCTCCTCTCTTCTATTAGGACTCACTGAACATACCACATCTCTAAACAAGCTGAATGCCAGTACAAACTCTGCTACGGTGAGTTTCCTGTTGAGCCTGACATCTCTGGACTTTAAAATCACTGAAACCTCCCCACATGCTATGGTCTTGTTATCCGGTATTTCGTGCGTGGCTATCAGCAAGGAAGCTAAGTTGACGTCCTTACCATCTAATATGTCTTAGCGCCATCTCATTTCATTCCGGCCAACGTGCATCATGTTGGGAGAGTTGATATGGGAGCCAGCAATTGAGGACTGGGTGAGTGACTGCACGGCAGTACTGGGACTGACAACATTAGAAGTAGAGGCCGTACTTTCTACTGCCTCTAATCTGGTCTGAAATTGGGACAGAGAAGATGTCATCGTATTGACTACAGCGTGAAGTTGTGTCAAGGAAGTTTGGATCACGTTCATGGATACCGAGTCCTCCCCTGAAGCAGGGGGTTCTGAAAACAGCAATCTGTAAAGTTCCGCTTTCCTGGCGGATGCTGGAGAAGGAATTCCTCTCTTTGTCAGCTCTGCCGTGAGCCTCGGCACAGTCCAGGACCTGATAGCTGGAACCGCCTCTCTCTCGGATTGGGAGTCTTCATTACTGTGAGATGCCAAACTTCCTTCCACATGGGATTGCTGAGACATCCTAACTAAAAGAAACTGTGGTTACCTATGGGTACCAACTGTCGTGCTCCCGACACCAAGCGCCACCGGATACGTGATACATGACCCTGCTACCATGAACCCGTTGATGAGCCCACGGCTACTGAAAGGGATATAATTCCCTCGTGACCTGTAGCCGCGACAGACTTTGAGCGTCTGTAGCCGCGACAGACTTCGAGCGTCTGTAGCCGCGACAGACTTTGAGCGTCTATAACTCCAGGCGCCTGCAGTCGTGAGAGACCTCGAGCGTCTGTAGACGTGACAAACCCTGTGTCAGCACCAGTGACAGACTACGCATGCCTATAGGTAACAGGCCACGAGCGTCTGCCCTGGTGACAGACCACGAACGTCAGTACTCGTAACAGACGACACGAGAGCTGTAGAGCCGCCCAAGGTCTATGTGACGTGACCATGCCCATGATGGATTTGAGGAATCCTGTATTTGTGACAGGATCTACTGACCTATGAACACGACAGACGATGAAAGGAACATTTTAATATTATTTCCTTTGCCATTTACATATTTTTTTTTTCAGGAGTAGAATACCCTATATTGAACGTGTTTCACCCTCGTGCTTCTAGATCGTGACACAAACTCCTGCACCAAGAAGGACCCTCTGTCACCTACTTGTACCAATGCGGGTACGCCCTACCGCTCTGTGTTGAAGGGGAAGGAAGAGGAAAAAAAAAAAACAAAGTGATTCAAACGTTCCCCCCATTTATTTTAATTTTTTTTACCTGCCGGAAACAAAGTAACGGGAGATACGTTGCGGCAAATGTGTGCCGTGGGATGATGTTCCTACTGACCTGTAAGAGATACTTACCACCTTACCCAAAAACCCTGATGACCTTAATTCTATGAGCCGTGCTACTAGTGTTAGGTGTGCGACAACTATGCGTCCCTTGTGCTGTCTGCAGACCCCTGTAGGTGTGACAAGAAAAGGCCACGAGGTGTTTGATGTGTGGGCTCTGCTTGTACTGTGCTACTTCCTGGTTGTATATGACAGCGGACATGAATTGGACATGGCAATGAGCACTGGAAGCCCTCACTGAGAGGACTGAAAGTACTGCCAGTCTGCCCTGCCGAAGGGCCCATGAACCCTCCGCACATGTGCACAGTACTCTGCCCTGGAACATTACACACGCCCCTATCATGCGCACGAACGCGGAAGTACCGGCTGTGGCTGAACAGCCACAGAGTGAGAGTGGAGTGGCCGGCGATCGCAGCGTACGTTAAATGACAGTATGATTCTAGGCATGTACATATGTATAACATTCCCCCCCCCCCCCAAACCTTATCACCTTAGTCAGACGCTCGTAGCTTGGGAACCAGAGCTGACGCTGGGTGTATTGATTGCGCTTGCGACGTGACGCTCCCGACCGCTGCCGAAGGTGCTGACCCGCAAGTGAACCTCGCCCGAAGAGCGATGAGCCGTGCGGCGTAGGCTAAGGGGGTGCGACTTATATGCTGTGAGAGGGAGCCTCCCCTCCCACAAATCCGGCAATACCTTGCCTTAATACATACATACATATATATATATATATATATATATATATATATATATATACACACACATATACATATACACATACACACACACACACACACACACACACAGTACAGACACCTTCTCATTCAAAGAGTTTTCTTTATTTTCATGACTATGAAAATTGTAGATTCACACTGAAGGCATCAAAACTATGAATTAACACATGTGGAATTATATACATAACAAAAAAGTGTGAAACAACTGAAAATATGTCATATTCTAGGTTCTTCAAAGTATCCACCTTTTGCTTTGATTACTGCTTTGCACACTCTTGGTATTCTCTTGATGAGCTTCAAGAGGTAGTCACCTGAAATGGTTTTCACTTCAAAGGTGTGCCCTGTGAGGTTTAATAAGTGGGATTTCTTGCCTTATAAATGGGGTTGGAACCATCAGTTGCATTGTGGAGAAGTCAGGTGGATACACAGCCGATAGTCCTACTGAATAGAATGTTAGAATTTGTATTATGGCAAGAAAAAAGCAGCTAAGTAAAGGAAAACGAGTGGCCATCATTACTTTAAAAATGAAGGTCAGTCAATCCAAAAAATTGGGAAAACTTTGAAAGTGTCCCCAAGTGTAGTCACAAAAACCATCAAGCGCTACAAAGAAACTGGCTCACATGCGGACTGCCAAAGGAAAGGAAGACCAAGAGTCACCTCTGCTGCGGAGGATAAGTTCATCCGAGTCACCAGCCTCAGAAATCACAGATTAACAGCAGCTCAGATTAGAGACCAGGTCAATGCCACACAGAGTTCTAGCAGCAGACACATCTCTAGAACAACTGTTAAGAGGAGACTGTGTAAATCAGGTCTTCATGGTAGAATATCTGCTAGGAAACCACTGCTAAGGACAGGCAACAAGCAGAAGAGACTTGTTTGGGCTAAAGAACACAAGGAATGGACATTAGACCAGTGGAAATCTGTGCTTTTGTCTGATGATTCCAAATTTGAGATCTTTGGTTCCAACCACCGTGTCTTTGTGCGACGCAGAAAAGTTAAACGGATGGACTCTACATGCCTGGTTCCCACCGTGAAGCATGGAGGAGGAGGTGTGATGGTGTGGGGGTGCTTTGCTGGTGAAACTGTTGGGGATTTATTCAAAATTGAAGGCATACTGAACCAGCATGGCTACCACAGCATCTTGCAGCGGCATGCTATTCCATCCGGTTTGCGTTTAGTTGGACCATCATTTATTTTTCAACAGGACAATGACCCCAAACACACCTCCAGGCTGTGTAAGGGCTATTTTACCATGAAGGAGAGTGATGGGGTGCTGTGCCAGATGACCTGGCCTCCACAGTCACCGGACCTGAACCCAAACGAGATGGTTTGGGGCGAGCTGGACCGCAGAGTGAAGGCAAAAGGGCCAACAAGTGCTAAGCATCTCTGGGAACTCCTTGAAGACTGTTGAAAGACCATTTCAGGTGAGTGACTACCTCTTGAGGCTCATCAAGAGAATGCCCCATGTGTTAATTCATAGTTTTGATGCCTTCAGTGTGAATCTACAATTTTCATAGTCATGAAAATAAATAAAACTCTTTGAATGAGAAGGTGTGTCCAAACTTTTGGTCTATACTGATTATATATATATATATATATATATATATATATATATATATATATATATATATATATATATATATATATATATATATATATATATATATATATATACACACACACACACACACACACACACAATGATGAACAGAGCATATGCGCAAAAAAATAAGCATGCACAACAGTTTAGAGTATTCTAATAACCAATAGTTAATTAAGTAGTTAATTAAGTGGCGAATAAGTGGTTTATGCTGGTAGTCCTCAACAGGATCAGGACAAACAAAAGCAGCAGATAATTGTTAAGGGTATAGTATGAGGCCGACACCTAGCTAGACCAAACTCAGCAGGAGCAGGTCAGACTGCTGCAGATAAATGGTAACTCTGTAGTGTAAAGCATACACAGAGCTCTGCCTAACTCAGCAGGAACAGAACAGACAGCAGCAGGGAAATAGTAATGCTGTAGTCTAGGGCATGCAAATAGCTTGGCCGAACTCAGCAATATCATGACAGACAGCGGCAGCTGGAAAATGGTAACGCTGTAGTATACGGCATACACATAGCTGGGCCTGTAATATTAGATCAGATAGCAGCAGCTGGAAAATTCTAACGCTGTAGTGTCAAGAGTACATATATCTGGGCCTAACTCAGCAGAAACAGAACATACAACATCAGGGAAATGGTAATGCTGTAGGACAAGGCCAAAACATAACTCATTAAGATCAGGACCGACAGCAGCAGCAGATAATGGTAACAGTGGAGTATAAGGCCATCACATAACTCACCATGATCAGGACAGACAGCAGCAGGTACATGGTAATGGTCTCGGCCTAACTCAGCAGGAAAAGACAGCAGAAACTTAGACACCTCTGAAAGCAGCAGCAGGTTCTCTTTTGCAGCAGGAATTTGCTCCCATGCATACAAAATGCAATATTTAAATTTGACAAAATAGTTTATTGATTATATTTTACGTTTATAAAGCCCACAATAAATTAGTACTACATTAGCTCCACACGCTGCCCGCACCGGTCTGCTCTCAGTTTCCATATCGGCATATCAAGTCTGGAGAAGAACACTGCGGTAACGTTGCCTGTCGTGCTGTGTGCCGATTCATCCAAGCCAGAGGTCAGCAGGACTGGCGTGGTTTAGCAGTAGCTCTGTCATCCTCATGGTTACTGTGGATCGCACGACTCATGCAATATCAGTGCCACACACACACACACCGTGGTCCAGCCATCGGCAGCACCCAGCCGTCCTCTTCCCATCAGAGCACAGATGCCAGTGAGGAACCAGCTTGCCTCAGCCCAGGTGTAGGTGTCCCCGGCTCTGCCACCGGGATCAGTTCCCCTGCCCTCAGTGAGGACTCTGTCACAGGTCCTCGGCAGCTGCCTCAAATGCTCAGCCCAGATCATCGATCGCAGGTCATGCTGCAGAATAAGCCTTTAGCTGCGAGGCTTGGCTACACACAGGCGTAGTGTCACATAGTCAGGGGCAGACTTATCCAGGAAGGGGCTGACAGGCAAAGGGGAGCACCTACACTGTCATCCAGCAGAGCACAGTTTGTAGTCTTTTTTGAAGGCACCATGTGTTACATTGAACAGCCAGTAAACTTACCCCACAAAACGAATGAAGCTTTGCTTCATCTTTGTGGACTTGACATAGAAATGCATATTCCCTAGGTTCATGAAAAACGTACAGTAATCTGGGCCTATACAATGCAGATGCCTGTAGGGGGAGAATAATGCAGAGCTTCCAGGGAGAGATGAGGTAGATAGATATATACATGTTGTCCATCATGCTATAATCTATCTACCCCATCTCTTTGCCTTCAAAACAGACTACAAACTCTGCTCTGCTGGATGACAGTGTAGGTGCTCCCCGATGCCTGTCAGCCCCTTCCTGGCGAAGTCTTCCCCGGGCTGTGTGACACTACCCCCGTGTGTAGCCAAGCCTATTCTGCAGCATGACCTGCCATCAATGATTCGGGCTGCGCACTGGAGGCAGCTGCTGAGGACCCCTCCAGAAGCCGGGGACCGTGAGTCATCGTTGAGGTGAGGGGAACTGTTCCCGCCAGCAGAGCTGAGGACACTTCCACACCCAGACCGAGGCAAGCTGGTTCCTCACTGACTTCTCTGCTCTGGCGGCCAGAGGTCGGCTGGGTGCTGCCGATGGCTGTAACCTTTCGTGTGTGTTGCGCTGATCATGTATGGGTCGTGCGATCGTCGGTTACCAAGACTCTTCACAGACAAAAGGAGGATGAGATAGCCGCTGCTCAACCACGCCAGTCCTGCTGCCCTCTGGCTTAGAGGAATCAGCAGGCTGCGTTACTGCAGTGTTCTTCTCCGGACTCGATGTGTCCAATATGGAAAATGAGATCAGACCTGTGCGGGCAGAGTGTAGAGCGCTGTGTGCCAATTGGTATCTTAGAGGTCTATTTTCCAATATGTTTTATGTATGGAGGGCAGTGTCTAGAGATCACACAGAGGAATAAGGGTTACACTCTACTAGGCCTGAAACGATTAATTCAATTGAATCGAGTTATTTAACACAAAAAGCCAATGTGGTAAAGTTCCCTTGATATTTAACATATTATGTTGCTACTAATGTTTATGCACTACTGTTCTAGTGTACGTTATTTAAACGTGCCTAATGTGTAATAAATATATATATATATATATATATATAAAAATTTCAACAATTAGTTAAATTAATAAATAAAAGGTTTCATAAATTAATGAACAAAAAGAGAAATAAACTGAAAGATTTAAAAATAAAAAAATTGGTTGCCAAAAAAATATGTAAAGAAATTCAACAATAGAGAAATATATAAATTAGGTCATCAATAAATAAATACATAAATTAATTAATCAAGACCAAGAAAAATCCAGGACCCTGATTTACTTGCGGTCTGAAACGCGTTACTGTAACCTGTGATGTCTTGCATTGGATTTTAAACGCACAATAAAGATTCCGCCTTTTGCATCTTGGAGCTGGATTTTTCTTGGTCTTGAATATTTCACAGCAATCAAGTCCGGAGGTTGCCATCCGTGCTCCAGGCAGGTGGACAGTGGGTGAGAGCTGCTTTACTTTCCCTGTTTCATAAATAAATAAATTAATAAATACATAAATTAATTCATCAATATAGAGCTAAATAAATAAAGTTATCAATGAATAAATAAAAAAATTCATCCATAAATAATTACATGAATAATATCAAATACATAAATAAAATCATCAATACAGAAATATGTAAAGTTATTCCAAATTTAATCCATAAATAAAAGTGACCATTCAGTGCCCGGAACAGATGTAGGGGGCCAAAAAGTTGCTGCTGATCTAGGACTCAGTGGACAGATGGGTCTGCTTGTCGGTGACCACCCCACCTGCTGCGCTGAATGTCTGCTCAGACAGTAAGCAGGAGGGGGAACAAGACAGTACTTCCAGTGCATACTGAATGAGCTCATGGCAGGTGTCCAACCTACCAACACAGTACTCAATGGAGTAGTCGGTGCTCATCTAGCCTGCCACTATGCGGGCAAGCCGCTGGTGGTGACTGCTGCTGCTACTGGATCGCGCAGGCTAGTAGGACAGCCTCAACTCACCCATAAGATCACCTGCTCGGCTGGAGGTGCTTGGGCCAGTCATCTGCTGGGTGAGATGGGTGGGAAGAACTGGAGCGTGAAGCTGAGGGTTTGCCTGCTCCAGCCAGAGGAGCAGACAGGCCCGCAGGTTTTGCATACGGGCCTCCCTCCGGCTGGCCTGGATGAACTGCTCCAGTTTCCCCTTGCAGCGAGGGTCTAAAAGGGTGGCCAATCAAAACTCAACCCTCTTCTTAATTTTCACAGCATGTGGGCAACTGCTATTACTCTTTTTGGCTGCTTGGGACCATTACATCTTGGTCCTCCTGCTGCTGTTGCCTGTGGGAGCCGCCCCACCCCCCGGACTAACGGTGCTCCCCACACTGGCTCTCCCTCCTGACCAGGCCCAG
This sequence comes from Bufo gargarizans, assembly GCF_014858855.1. Taxonomy (NCBI): domain Eukaryota; kingdom Metazoa; phylum Chordata; class Amphibia; order Anura; family Bufonidae; genus Bufo; species Bufo gargarizans. The sequence continues at coordinate 83,049,758 of NC_058085.1, read as the reverse complement.
AATCCTGGACGTCGGCAAACTCCTCAACAAATTCTTCCTCCTCCTCATCCTGGGCCTGGTCTTGGTGGAACATTGTTGCCTCTTCTTGCTCCACCAAGGCACTCACCCCAGCCTCGCGCAGGCGATCTAGTGTCCTGTCCAGCAGGAACACTATGGGGAGCACGTCATTAAGGCCGACATGCTCCCTGCTGACCATCTTGGTTGCCTGATCGAATGGGGCCAACACATGGCAGACCTGGTGTATCTGCCCCCACTCTGCATGGGTGATGTAGGGATTGGGTGTGATGGCCTGGAAGTGCCTTGTTCCAGCAGGTACTCTTTCACCACTGTCACTGCTCCCACAACCTCTTCAGCAAGTGAAGGGTAAAGTTAAATTGCGTCACGCTGTCCACAATCAGCCTGTGAGGTGAAAGACTGTTGTCCTGTTGCAGTTTGGACAGGGACGCGGTGGTGGTTGGGTAGTGTCAGAAGTGGCTGGCAATCCTATGTACATGGTGCACAATGTCGCTCAACCTTGGGTATGTGCGTAGAAACTTCTGTACCACAAGGTTGAGGACATGTGCCATGCAGGGCAGGTGTGTGAGACTGCCAGCATAGAGGGCAGCGAGGAGGTTGCTGCCATTGTCACAGACAACCATACCTGCCTGGATCTTTCAAGGTGTTAGCCACTAGTGGACCTGAGCCTGGAGGGTTGCCAGAACATCAGGTCCAGCGTGTCTACGGTCCCCTAAGCTAACAAGCTGAAGCACGGCCTGGCAGCAGACGTGCCCCACACTGGCATAGCTACGGGGAAGCTTGCTGGGAGGCTCAGCAGTGGCTTGAGAGAGCAGCGACTTGTAGACAGTGGCTTGAGGGAGAACAGTAGTTCTCCCCTGGACACTGCGGGGTGGCACAACAAATTGAGATGCCGCCACATCTGATGATCCTTCCCCCGTGCCTCGGAGGGACACCCAATGGGCAGTAAAGCTTATGTATTATCCCTGCCCATGTCTGCTGGTCCAGGCATCCATTGTCAGATGTACCATGTCAATAACAGCGTGATCCAGTGACAAGGATACATGTGCTGGTGTAGGGCAGGAACTCTGGTCCTGGCAAAGAAATGGCTGCTGGGGACATGCCATCTGGGTTGGGCCTGCTCCAACATCTGCCAGAATGGATTGCTGTCCACAATATTGAAGGGAAGCATATGTTGGGCGATAACGCTTGCCAGGAGTCCATTGAGTGAACCCAGGGGGCGTAGGGCGCGGTGCGTTCAAATGAGTCGGAAACTGACGGCTGGTGCCGGATGAAAGTGGAGGCGATAGAGGAGGGTGCAGAGGAGGCAGAGGTCTGACTGCCGGTATCAGTACCTATAGGAGAGGGAGTGATGGAGTGGGAATGCATTGTTGAAAGGGGTTGGGGTGGCTGCAGGACAGTGGCAGGAGCTGCTGTCCCCTGTGCACTGCTGCTGGCACTGCTACAACCACCCTGCATCTCTTCCCCTTTCTCGCCAATGGTTGAATCTCAGGTGCTGAGTAAGGGCAGTGGTACCCAGTCGAGCAACAGACCTCCCTTTCCTCACCCTGGCATTGCATAGCTGACAGAGGGCAATTGTCACATTGTCTGCTGCCAGGATGAAGTAAGCCCAAACAGGCGACTTACGCACCTACATCATGTAAGATGGGGTGGTTCTGGCTTGTGCCTGTTCGGGCTCGGTGCACACAGGTGAAGCCGCCACCAGCTGCTGCTGCAGCCTCCTGCAGCCATTATCAGTGGAGCCCCTGCCACTGGGCTCCCTGGTGACCTGGCGCACTGTTTGCCTCAGGTGCCTACCTTCCTCATCAGTGCTGCTGTCACCTGACAAGGGAGGTGGCACCCATTCAAAATCACCCTCCTCTTCATCTCCTGTAATGTCAGACCCAAGGTTGACCAGTGGTTGACTGAGGGGAACAGCAGACGTGGAGCCCCTGACCTGGCTCCGCTGTCCCCTCGCTGACGCCTGGGTCTGACTAGGTGCGGAGGGTTCTGTGGTTGAAACAATCCGCACCAGTTGGAAGGGATGTCACTGGGGTACTGACGGGCGGTATCCCCTCCTCCTCTTCCTCCAAAAGGTCCTGATCATCCGGACCAAGCTCTAGCTCACTCTCCTACATTACCACCCCCAAGATGTTCCTCTCACTGTTGCTGTCAAACAGCATCAGGGTTGATTCTTGGAGGCTGGTCTTGCAGGAGGTGGAGATCTGCCGCTCAGAGCCGGGGAAGAACACGTCCACTCATTATTTCACCAAATTAGTAAATGACCACAATGTTTTTAAACAAAAATAAAATAAAAGATAGAACAAAAATAATGAGGGAGTTTGGGCAATCATTTTTGGGTTGGGGACAATGGGGCAAAAAAGAAAATACACAAAACCCTAAAACAATAAACACTAATACAGAGGCATAGACTTTTTTTTTCACAGACAAAAGAAGCAGACAATAATCCCACCCTAGCAAATGAAAACCTATGGGGAGTGGGGGAAACCCCCACTGTGCGGTGTCAAAGGGTAAAAGGGGATCAGTATGGCCAAAAGGAGTAATAAGGGAGCAGGGCACCCCCCCCCCCCCCATCATCCCTAATCCTCTCCCAGACTCCTTACCATATGAGCAGACCCCGATGGTAGGACTCAAACTCAGGATTCCTAGAGACCCTAAGTCACCCTGGTAATCCCTCACCAAGGAGCCGGGAAGAGACTACCTGTTCATCCCAGTCATGGAGGAACAGGAGTCTCTATCTGAGGCCATGCTGCAAGGAGAGGGGAACACATACAGCTTAAGTACAACTGCCTCCAGCCAGGAAACCACAAAAGATATAAGCCAAGTGACCACACCCAGTCAGGGAGTTAACCTCTACAGCACCAGACAGAGGGAGGCCACAACTTAAAGGGGAAGTGCACACACAAGCATACCAACCACATAACTACCGGCAACAACATGCGTGGCAGCCATGTCACGGCAATCACACACAGAAGGCAGAGACACTGCCACCGCCAGCCCCTGGAGCAACACACAGGAACCAGGGCACGAACCACCAAACAGCCCAGACATGTAACACCAAACTAGACATACAAACACCCTGAATATAACCCACTCCATACAAATAGGAACAGGAAGGGAAGGAGACACCTGGATGACATTGATGACCACAAGGGTGGCCCTCACTCTGGGAGATGGAACATGAAGACCAGGAGCATAACTCCAACACACACCAACAAGGTGATTAAACCCTCCAGCACCGGACAGAGGAGGAAAAAACTGAAATGGGAAGTGCACACACACAAGCATAAAAAGCTACACTTTGCCGCAGGCAACAACATACAATGCAACCATGTCACGGCACACACCACAAAGGCCGTGACACTGAAACAACAAGCATGGCATAAGTGTCACAGCGCACACCAAGGGCCGTGACACTCCCACCCCTCAAAGCCACCCCAACAGAAAAGGGGAAACTAGTGAGGAACCCACAAACAGGGATGGGAAAAAAAAAAGTGGCAGAATCAGTGTCAGCGCAAGGGAGTCTCCCCAGAACTTCTGCCAGCCCCTGGAGGAACACACAAGAACCAGGGCGCCAGCCACCAAACAACCAGGAGAGACTGCACTGATCACTGCGTCCACACTCAGACATGGTTCACACCAAGTCGCTGCCAGCATGCATCCCCTACCAGCATACACCAAAGCCAGTTCGACAAGAAATGCAGCCAGCCACCAAAACACAAGCAACCGAAACACTGAGACATGGACGAGGGGAGACCAACCGCAAGTGACAGTTCACACCTACTGCAACTTCAGTTACAGAGAACCACACTGTTAACCGGGTTCCCCTTTCACCCTCCCTCTGGAGGATAAGCATGTGCGTCAAAAAACGGCAGGCGACACATGCTGTGCCCTCTTCCGAAGGCTCTAAGCAGGAAACCCCCCACAGTGCGGTGTCATAGGGTAAAAGGGGATCACCTTGGCCAAAAGGAGTAATAAGGGAGCATGTCAGCCCCCCCCCCCCATCGTCCCTAATCCTCTCCCTGACTCTTTACTGTATGAGCGGACCCCGATGTAGAACGACTCATACTCAGGATTCCTAGAGACCCTAAGTCACCAAGGACCTGGGAAGAGACGACCTGTTGATCCCAGTCATGGAGGAACAGGAGTCTCTATCTGAGGCCAGGCTGCAAGGAGAGGGGAACACATACAGCTTAAAGGGGTATTCCCATCGTAATGATCATTGTTAAATCTGTTAATGATTTAACAGTGATCATTTTTCTAAATATATTCAATTAACAAATTCCCACCCCTTAGAAGAAAATAAACATATACTTATCTGACTGTTGTCTTCCGTCTCCCCTGGTTACGGCCACTGCTCTTCTCAGGAATCGCGGTGGCCGCGTATGTGCGCAGACGACTTTTTTTCTTCTCCGGGCTGTGCACAGTCCGGAAAGCGCACGCCGAGGCCGCGCATGCGCTATGGTGATTTCTTCCTGGCCAGTATAGTATACTTGCCAGGAAGAAGTCACCAGGGCGCGTGCGCGTTCAGTACAGCGCGCGGCCCGGCCGGGATAAGACTTCAATCAAGATGGAGCCCGCCCCCTGCCAAGTGCCGAAACCAGGAAGTGGACAGCGCGCCGGGAGCAGGCAAGTATGAAATAGCGTGTTGAGAATACCCCTTTAAGGAGATGGCAGGTAAGAGAAACCAATAACACACTTACCTGCCACAGACACACTGACTGGAACCCGTGCACAAGTGCTGCTGTCCAAACCAACATTAAAGGACACAGCACACACCACAAACCACACAGGAACCCAGGACACCCATAGCTGCAATAAACATGAGACAGGGGAATGTCTAGCAAACATGACACCAAACACCACCAGACATGTAACACTAAACTAGACATACAAACACCCTGAACATAACCCACTCCATACAAATAGTGACAGGAAGGGAAGAAGACACCGGGATGACATTGATGATCACAAGGGTGGCCCTCACTCTGGGAGATGGAACATGAAGTCCAGAAGCATAAGTCCAACACACACCATGGCTGGAGTACAACTGACTCCTGGCCTCTAGCCACAGTTAAGATGAAGCACCTAGTGACCACGCCCAACAAGGTGGTTAACCACACCAGCACCGGACAGAGGAGTAAACAACTGAAAGGGGAAATGCACACCAGCATAAAAAGCTAAATGTTGCCGCAGGCAACAACATGCAAGGCAACCATGTCACAGCACACACCACAAAGGCCGTGACACTTCCCCCACATGCTCTCACAGCAACACGTTGCCGCGGGCAACCACAAGTGTGGCAACAGTGTCAGTGTACACCATAGGCCGTGACACCCTAAAACAGTAACACTAAAATGCAGGCAAATACTTTTTTTCATATTTTTTTTTTTTTTCACAAACAAAAGACGCAGAGACAATAATTCCTCCCTAACAAATGAAATTCTAAAACAGTAACACTAAAAAAAAAATCTTTTTTTTTGTTTTTGTAGTTTTTTTCACAGAAAAAAGACGCAGACAATAATCTTTAACAAACTAAACCCTAAAACAGTAACAAAAAAACACAGGCAAAGATTTTTTTTTTCTTTCACAGACAAAAGACGCAGACAATACTAGCACACAAAAACCTAAAACACAGCAAAAAACTTTTTTTTTTCACAGACTAAACAGACAGCAAAAGGCTACACTATACTATATCTCTATCTAACCTACACTACACCCCGCAATAAACCCTATCAGCTACACTATTAACTAACTAACCTACGCTATCTCACACTAACTATCTGGATTATATATTAAATCCATTAAATAGCACACAATAATAGTATAACTCAATATTTATTAATTAAAAGAGAATGAATGATTACATGATACAAAAAATATATAATTACATGTAGTGGTAGCAGTGCAGGAGTGTACTGTGACAAGTATAACAACCACCGTCCCTCCTACAAAAATATTAACTCCTAAAGTATGTTAAGCGCTGTCAAGCAGAATATACACCTATAATGCTGCGATACCAATGTAATTATACAACTATAGAATGATATACCAGCGCAGAATGTAGGCAACTCAATATTTGACCTCATGACATCATTTCACCCTACCCATAGTGTTACCGCTGCACAGAAGTCAGAGTGGGGTCTATACAGAGAATCCCAACACAAGACGGTTGTACTGACATACATGCAGCCACAAGACAAGGAGCAGTGGATGAAATAGAGGACATGAAACAGCTAATACTGACAAGGAGAGGAGAGAGGATGATGGCACAACTAATTGCCAAATCTCATTGTCCTTATCGACTGCCTATTAGTGATGAGCGGGAGGTGCCATATTCGATTTAGCGATATTTCGTGAATATTAGATTGAATATTCGTCTTATATTCGTCGAAATCGAATATTCGGCATTATTCTATTTATCGCGAATAATATGCGATTTTATTATTTGCGTATTGTAAATTTTCTTTTAACTGTATAAAGCAACTTTCCTATGGCTATGGCTAGACTAATATGTGTATTTTACAAATATTCGCTATATTGCTATAACTTAGTTTTTTAGAATATTCGTAATATTCTAAAAAACAAAGCGATAGCAATATAGAGAATATTCATAAAATACACATACACACTGTAATTTAGCTAATATATTGCTATAATTATTTTTTTGTCTAATTTTTTTTTGCCTCTTCTGAACTTCAGTTTTGGAAAAAATGAACACTATAGAAAAAAAAAACTTTAGCACTATATTAGCTAAATTGCAGTCTATATGTGTATTTTACGAATATTCGCTATATTGCCATAACTTAGTTTTTGGGAATATTTGTAATATTCTAAAAAACAAAGTTATAGCAATATAGCGAATATTCATAAAATACACATACACACTGTAATTTAGCTAATATATTGCTATAATTTTTTTTTTGTCTAATTTTTTTTGCCTCTTCTGAACTTCAGTTTTGTAAAAAATTTACACTATAAAAATAATATACTATAGCACTATATTAGCTAAATTGCAGTCTTTATGTGTATTTTACGAATATTCGCTATATTGCCATAACTTAGTTTTTGGGAATATTCGTAATATTCTAAAAAACAAAGTTATAGCAATATAGCGAATATATTAGTTATTTAGAATATTTGTCTTTTTTTAATGTGTACTGTTATTCCACTTTGGCATACTGCTCCCCGACAAGTGTCCCAGTCACCATGGGAACGCCTGTGGGTAAGAATATACCATCGGATCCGAGCTTTCACGATCTCAGGGAAAACTCTGATCCAATGGTATTTTCTAACCCACAGGCGTTCCCATTGTGATGGAGACGCTTGTCGGGGAGGAGTATGCGAACAACTGTACAGATAGGAAAAAAGCGCCTTTCAAAAAGCGCCATTCACTCACCGAACACGGGACCCGAACGAAAACTTTTACTGAAAAGTTCAGGTTTGCTCAACCCTAGGCTTGACCTAGAGCTAGTACAATTTGCCATGGACCTCTTGGCTTGCCCCTCGTCGAGTGTCCTGTCCAAAAGGACGTTCATGGGGGATCATGACCAATAATCGCACTCGCCTAGCTCACGACAGTGTGAACTACCTCACATTTCTAAAAATGAATGAGGCATGTACTTCGGAGGAATTCAGCACCTGTGACGACCACATGTAATTGAATTTCCTCATGCTAGCCAACACATATCTGCCACCACCCAGAACAAAGAATGGTCCTTGTCTTATGTATATACAGCGGCATAAAAGGCCATTTCTGTCAGGTGAAAGCCTAGTTTTTGGGGCCTATTCTCCACTGGCCTACAGTAAAATTGTTATTCAGTGACCGCCTAATGTACCTCCAGCCACATAATCACTTGTTCTTTTCTGTCAGGTGAATGCCTAATTTTTGGGGCCTGTACTGGCGTACAGTGAAATTGGTATCCAGTGACCTCCTAATGTACCTTCAGCCATATAATCACTTGCTCTTTTCTGTCCGGTGAATAGCTAATTTTTGTTGCCTGTACTCCACTGGCCTACAGTAAATATGTTATTCAGTAACCACCTAATATACCTCCAGCCACATAATTACTTGTTCTTTTCTGTCAGGTGAATGCCTCATTTTTGGGTCCTGTACTGGCGTACATTAAATTGTTATCCAGTGACCGTCTAATATACCTCCAGCCACATAATCACTTGTTCTTTTCTGTCAGGTAAATGCCTAATTTCTGGGGTCGACACTCCACTGGCCTACTGTAAAATTGTTATTCAGTGACTGCCTAATGTACCTCCAGCTACATAATCACTTGTTCTTTACCGTCAGGTGAATGCCTAGTTTTTGGGGCCTGCACTGGCCTACAGTAAAATTGTTATCCAGTGACCGCCTAATGTACCTCCAGCCACATAATCACTTGTTCTTTTCTGTCCGGTGAATGTCAAATTTTTGGGGCCTGTACTCCACTGGCCTACAGTAAAATTGTTATTCAGTGACCGTCTAATGTACCTCCAGCCACATAATCACTAGTTCTTTTCTGTCAGGTGAATGCCTAATTTTTAGGGCCTGTACCGGCCTATAGTGAAATAGGTATCCAGTGACCTTCTAATATACCTCCAGCCACATATTCACTTGTACTTTTCTGTCCGGTGAATGCCAAATTTTTGTTGCCTGTAGGCCTACAGTAAATTTGTTATTCAGTGACCACCTAATGTACCTCCTGCCACATAATCACTTACTCTTTTCTGTCAGATGAATACCTAAATTTGGGGGCCTATGCTGGCCTACAGTAAAAGTGTTATTCGGTGACCACCTAATGTACCTCCAGCCACAAAATCACTTGTTCTTTTCTGCCAGGTGAATGCCTAATTTTTGGGGCTTCTACTGGCCTACAGTAAAATAGTTATTTGGTGACCGTCTAATATACCTCCAGCCACATAATCACTTGTTCTTTTCTGTCCGGTGAATGTCAAATTTTTGGGGCCTGTACTCCACTGGCCTACAGTAAAATTGTTATTCAGTGATGGTCTAATGTACCTCCAACCACATAATCACTAGTTTTTTTCTGTCCGGTGAATGCCTAATTTTGGGGGCCTGTACTGCCTATAGTAAAATAGGTATCCAGTGACCGTCTAATATACCTCCAGCCACATAATCACTTGTTCTTTTCTGTCAGGTAAATGCCTAATTTTTGGGGTTGATACTCCACTGGCCTACTGTAAAATTGTTATTCAGTGACTGCCTAATGTACCTCCAGCTACATAATCACTTGTTCTTTTCTGTCAGGTGAATGCCTAGTTTTTGGTGCCTGCACTGGCCTACAGTAAAATTGTTATCCAGTGACCGCCTAATGTACCTCCAGCCACATAATCACTTGTTCTTTTCTGTCCGGTGAATGTCAAATTTTTGGGGCCTGTACTCCACTGGCCTACAGTAAAATTGTTATTCAGTGACCGTCTAATGTACCTCCAGCCACATAATCACTAGTTCTTTTCTGTCAGGTGAATGCCTAATTTTTAGGGCCTGTACCGGCCTATAGTGAAATAGGTATCCAGTGACCTTCTAATATACCTCCAGCCACATATTCACTTGTACTTTTCTGTCCGGTGAATGCCAAATTTTTGTTGCCTGTAGGCCTACAGTAAATTTGTTATTCAGTGACCACCTAATGTACCTCCTGCCACATAATCACTTACTCTTTTCTGTCAGATGAATGCCTAAATTTGGGGGCCTATGCTGGCCTACAGTAAAAGTGTTATTCGGTGACCACCTAATGTACCTCCAGCCACAAAATCACTTGTTCTTTTCTGCCAGGTGAATGCCTAATATTTGGGACCTGTACTCCACTGGCCTACAGTAAAATTGTTATTCAGTGACCGCCTAATGTATCTCCAGCCACATAATCACTTGTTCTTTTCTGTCAGGTGAATGCCTAATTTTTGGGGCTTCTACTGGCCTACAGTAAAATAGTTATTTGGTAACCGTCTAATATACCTCCAGCCACATAATCACTTGTTCTTTTCTGTCCGGTGAATGTCAAATTTTTGGGGCCTGTACTCCACTGGCCTACAGTAAAATTGTTATTCAGTGATGGTCTAATGTACCTCCAGCCACATAATCACTAGTTATTTTCTGTCCGGTGAATGCCTAATTTTGGGGGCCTGTACTGCCTATAGTAAAATAGGTATCCAGTGACCGTCTAATATACCTCCAGCCACATAATCACTTGTTCTTTTCTGTCAGGTAAATGCCTAATTTTTGGGGTTGATACTCCACTGGCCTACTGTAAAATTGTTATCCAGTGACCGCCTAATGTACTTACAGCCACATAATCACTTGTTCTTTTCTGTCCGGTGAATGTCAAATTTTTGGGGCCTGTACTCCACTGGCCTACAGTAAAATTGTTATTCAGTGACCGTCTAATGTACCTCCAGCCACATAATCACTAGTTCTTTTCTGTCAGTTGAATGTCTAATTTTTGGGGCTTGTACTGGCCTACATTAAAATTATAATCCAGTGACCGCCTAATGTACCTCCAGCCACATAATCACTAGTTATTTTCTGTTAGGTGAATGCCTAATTTTTGGGGCCTGTACTGCCTATAGTAAAATAGGTATCCAGTGACCTTCTAATATACCTCCAGCCACATAATCACTTGTTCTTGTCTGTCTGGTGAATGCCAAATTTTTGGGGCCTGTACTCCACTGGCCTACAGTAAAAATTGTATCCAGTGACCGCCTAATGTACCTCCAGCAACATAATCATTTGTTCTTTCCTGTCAAGTGAATACCTATTTTTTGTGCGAATTTTTGCCATTGATCCCCCTCTGGTGTGTCACTGTACATGTTTTGGGACTATTTGTGCACTTCTAGTAAGTATTTAGTGGCTGTAAATATGACCTGAAGGTTTTTCAGGTTCAACTGCCATTAAAGTCAATGGGGTCCGCTGCGAGTGCGCGGTTAGCAAAAATTTTATCGCAAACTAGCATTCGTAAATCGTCACGACCGATGTTCGTCAATCACTATTTACAACATCGCAAAATGCAGTAAAATTCCTTTAATTTGGAATCTAATAATCTGATAACCTACCAATAATTTCCACCGTGAAATTGCAGTAAATTATCTACCTAAAGTAAATAACTGAACAGTGAAGGCCAGTTAGGGTGCTATTACACATGTGATCAAGGAGACTCTAGTCTACCACTAACTGCTGCACCTGGAATCACCATTATTTTAATTGCAAGTACAGCAATTATTTGAAATCCGCATGCAGCACCTGCAACTCAGTTGCAAATGTTTACCATAATATGACCTTTGAATTTTTTTTATTAAAATGTTATTAAAAATTTTGATTAAGCAGCAAAGTTACACAAGGATGTTAAAAGATTTCTGTTATCAGAAACCTGGACCTAAAGCTGTCTTATCTGAGACATGAACCTTTGAAAGCTGAAGATCATGGTCTTGGTCCCATCAGCCTCCGTTCCCGCATTCCCAAGAACATTTCACTTTTGTAATATGTAATTACGCCTCTAGGAGCAAATAGTGTGGTGCCTTTGTGCCTCGCTGCTCCTAGAGGTTCCTCTCACTCCTCTTTATGTTGAACCCTCAATGCTAAGACTGACAGTCCAGGCAGTGAAAACATATTGATAACTGGTGTAGCTAGCCAGCTAAGACCTGTCCTAGGTTTCTAATATAACTTGTGTGTTTATATAGCTAAACCTGCCAATAACCTTAATATAGTTCCTATGTTTGTGTGTTAAAGACAAAAGTAGAGTTATTTACAGTGACTTCGTGTTTAGATGTCATATAACTGTTATATATATTGTGTTCACAGAAGCAGAAAATATAATTTGCCTTTAAGATTCATTATATGGAGGTGAGGTAAGCTCAATGACACAGCAGAAACAACAGAACGCATATAGTTAAAACTGTTGTTGCTGGGCAGGAGTCTAGACCAATCACAGCCAGCCTCACAGATAGCATGAGTCTTGGCCAATCATAGCCAGCCTCACACACAGCCTGTGTGGGAAATTCCCTAGCAGGATCTGCTAGAAATTATCATTCACCAGAGTAAGAAGCTGAACAGACATTCACTCCCCTAAGAGCTGTGTTTTATGGAAGCAGAGAGGCCAAAATAGGCATATAAAACCGTTATACACTGTGTCGAAAGACACATCTCATGGTCATGGAAAATATGTTTGTTTGAGAAGGGTCAAATCATTGGCATGCATCAAGCAGAGAAAACATCTAAGGACATTGCAGAAACTACTAAAAGTGTGCTAAGAACTGTCCAATTCATAATTAAAAACTGGAAGGATAGTGGGGACCCATCATATTCAAGGAAGAAATGTGACGGGAAAAAAATCCTGAATGATCGTGATCGGCGATCACTTAAACGTTTTGTGAAATCAAATCGAAGAAAAACAACAGCAGAACTCAGAGCTATGTTTAATAGTGAAAGTAAGAGCATTTCCACATGCACAATGCGAAGGGAACTCAAGGGATTGGGACTGAACAGCTGTGTAGCCTTAAGAAAACCACTAATCAGTGAGGCAAACCAGAAAAAATGGCTACAATTTGCTAGGGAGCATAAAGATTGGACTTTGGAGCAATGGAAGAAGGTTATGTGGTCTGATGAGTCAAGATTTACCCTCTTCCAGAGTGATAGGCGTATCAGGGTAAGAAGAGAGGCAGATGAAGTGATGCACCAATCATGCCTAGTGCCTACTGTGCAAGCCTGTGGGGGCAATGTTATGATTTGGGGTTGCTGCAGTTGGTCAGGTCTAGGTTCAGCAACAGTATGTGCTCCAAGAATGAAGTCAGCTGACTACCAGAACATACTGAATGACCAGGTTATTCCATCAATTGATTTTTTCTTCCCTGATGGTATGGGCATATTCCAAGATGACAATGCCAGCATTTATCAGGCTCAAATTGTGAATGAGAGGTTCAGGGAGTATGAGACATCATTTTCACACATGGATTGGCAACCACAGTGTCCAGACCATAACCCCATTAAGAATCTTTGGGATGTGCTGGAGAAGGCTTTGCACAGCAGTCAGACTCTACCGTCATCAATGCAAGATCTTGGTGAAAAAGTAATGCAACACTGGATGGAAATAAATCTTGTGACATTGCAGAAGCTTATCGAAACAATGCCACAGCGAATGCGTGCCATAATAAAAGCTAAAGGCCAACAAAATATTTTTGGTGGCGACTTTTTTTGGGACGGGCAGTGTATAATGTTCCTACTGTTAATATAGTGATTAGAACTGTATACTGAACCAGTTATATGTGTGTTTACTTACAGTTCCACTAATTGCAAACTACAAAGTTCAAAATTCAAATTCAAATTCCATATTGCAATCCAAATGTCATACAACCATACCAGATCATACTCAACCAATCTTCAAATAGTTACTGCTAACTGCATATTGAAAATTGCTGCCAAATTCAGCAAGTGAACTATTAGTTAGACCTCAAATATACCTCTCAGAGAGATCATAAAGTGCTTAAATAACTTAAAGTGAGAGTACAGATACTCAAGAGAGAAATATATCCACCATTTTATGTTGAGTGACAAAATTGAACAGTTGAACCACCATCCTATGCATACTGCCATTTTGTGATATCTTTTCTACACGTGTTATGTGCATGGATTATCTGCTATGGAGGCGGCAGTGTTATAAATGAAGAAAAGTTGAAGTTAATAAAGAAGTTATTTCAAGCATTTGGTGTGCTCTTTAAACCTACTGTTTCCATACAATGGCACTAGAGGAATTACAGAGTAAAAGACAGTCTGGTTAGACAAAAAAGTTAGAGATATCAAAATTCTTCTAATGCCACAGCGCAAAAAGCACTTCATAGTGCTGCGCCTGCCACAGTGGAACTATTACCCTCAGAGGGCGAAGTGATAGCGCTCCTCAACTTGCACAGTAAAGAGCGCATTAGACCAGCAGAGCGCCAGCATATACTGCCGCTCAGCAACTGTTCCCTGAGTGAGCAAGCAAATACACCTCAGCAGAGCTACCATAGAGGCCATACACCTCAGCAGAGCTACTTTAAAGTGCCAGAACGGCAAAGACAAAATAGTCAGAGAAAGAGCGCCAACCCTCCTGCAATCCCTAGAGAGAGAGAAAAAGACGCATGGTGAGAGGCCAAAGTCCAGAGCTATAGTGCCCACACCACTACCTACGAAGAGGCCACGTACTGCAGCCAGCTAGTTTCACGCCACTTGATCCAAGGTCTGCAGCAGCATATCCAAGCCAGTGCATCGCAAGTCATCACAGATCGTTGCAAGTTATCACAAAACATTGCAAGTCTGCACAGAGCATCGAAGTCTGCACAGGGCATCACTAGTCAGTGCAGAGCATCGCATCATATCAAGAAAAGACACGTCTCCTTTAAGAATAAATAGAATAATTATAATAATTATCAGGTATTATAAATATTATATTCATTTAAAAAAAAAAAGCTAAGTAATATAATCGCATAGCGAATTAAACTTAGCTGTGTCTAAGTAAACTTTCCTATATGATTGCTAGAATTAGCGAAGTTGATGAATAGGTAGCTAAAACGAAGATGGAGAATACTTTGTTATCTTCGTTTTGTGGAATATAACGAATACATTCGTCATATTCACTAATTCTACCAAGCCAATCATAGTAAACCAGGTCCAAGTTGAAATCGCAATGCGATTAATATAACTCGAAGTAATCGCATGGCGATTTCAACTTAGTAATGCTATATTCCATATTCGTTAATTCTAGCCTAATATGGAATATAGCAGTGCTAAGTTGAAATCGCAATTCGATTATTATAACTTGAATTAATCGAATTGCGATTTCAACTTAGCTCTGCTATATTCCATATTAGGCTAGAATTAATCGTGATAACTAGGGATGAGCGAACTCGAACTGTATAGTTCGGGTTCGTACCGAATTTTGGGGTGTCCGTGACACGGACCCGAACCCGGACATTTTCGTAAAAGTCCGGGTTCGGGTTCGGTGTTCGTCGCTTTCTTCGCGCTTTTGTGACGCTTTCTTGGCGCTTTTTGAAAGGCTGCAAAGCAGCCAATCAACAAGCGTCATACTACTTGCCCCAAGAGGCCATCACAGCCATGCCTACTATTGGCATGGCTGTGATTGGCCAGAGCACCATGTGACCCAGCCTCTATTTAAGCTGGAGTCACATAGCGCCGCCCGTCACTCTGCTCTGATTAGCGTAGGGAGAGGTTGCGGCTGCGACAGTAGGGCGAGATTAGGCAGATTAACTCCTCCAAAGGACTTGATTAACTGATCGATCTGCAGCTGTGGATCATTGAGCTGCTGATCCTCAATTGCTCACTGTTTTTAGGCTGCCCAGACCGTTTGTCAGTCACATTTTTCTGGGGTGATCGGCGGCCATTTTGTGTCTTGTGGTGCGCCAGCACAAGCTGCGACCAAGTGCATTTAACCCTCAATGGTGTGGTTGTTTTTTGGCTAAAGCCTACATCAGGGTGAAGCTGTCACACCAAGTGCATTTAACCAGCAATAGTCTGTTTATTTTTTGGCCATATACTACATCAGGGGCAAGCTGCGCCTGTCACCAAGTGCATTTAACCCTCAATGGTGCGTTTGTTTTTTGGCTAAAGCCTACATCAGGGTGAAGCTGTCACACCAAGTGCATTTAACCAGCAATAGTCTGTTTATTTTTTGGCCATATACTACATCAGGGGCAAGCTGCGCCCGTCACCAAGTGCATTTAACCCTCAGTAGTGTGGTTGGTCAAGCTATCACACCAAGTGCATTTAACCAGCAATAGTCTGTTCATTTTTTGGCCATATACTAAATCAGGGGCAAGCTGCGCCCGTCACCAAGTGCATTTAACCAGCAATAGTCTGTTCATTTTTTGGCCATATACTACATCAGGGGCAAGCTGCGCCCGTCACCAAGTGCATTTAACCCTCAGTAGTGTGGTTGGTCAAGCTGTGACACCAAGTGCATTTAACCAGCAATAGTCTGTTCATTTTTTGGCCATATACTACATCAGGGGCAAGCTGCGCCCATCACCAAGTGCATTTAACCAGCAATAGTGTGGTTATTTTTTGGCCATATCCCAGTCTAATTCTGTCACTAAATCCATACCGGTCACCCAGCGCCTAAATACTAGGCCTCAAATTTATATCCCGCTAAATCTCTCGTTACCGCTGTCCTGTTGTGGCTGGGAAAGTTATTTAGTGTCCGTCAAAGCACATTTTTTGTTCTGGGTTAAAATACAATTCCCAATTTAGCAATTTAAAAATTTAGTGGTTTCTGCTGTATCAGAGCTATTTGAAATCTATCCCTAAAAGGGTATATAATATTCAAGGTGCACATAGGGACATTCAGAATAACTTCACACACCCGCTACTGTGCATTTCCAAGTCTAATTCTGTCACTAAACCCATACCTGTCACCCAGCGCCTAAATACTAGGCCTCAAATTCATATCCAGCTAAATCTGTCGTTAGTGCTGTAGCTGGGCGAGTTATTTAGTGTCCGTTCAAGCACATTTCTTGTTCTGGGTTGAAATACAATTCCCAATTTAGCAATTTCATAATTTAGTGGTTTCTGCTATATCAGAGCTATTTGAAATCTATCCCTAAAAGGGTAGATCATATTGAAGGTGCACATAGGGACATTCAGAATAACTTCACACACCCGCTACTGTGCATTTCCAAGTCTAATTCTGTCACTAAACCCATACCTGTCACCCAGCGCCTAAATACTAGGCCTCAAATTTATATCCAGCTAAATCTGTCCTTAGTGCTGTAGCTGGGCGAGTTATTTAGTGTCCGTTCAAGCACATTTCTTGTTCTGGGTTGAAATACAATTCCCAATTTAGCAATTTCATAATTTAGTGGTTTCTGCTATATCAGAGCTATTTGAAATCTATCCCTAAAAGGGTATATAATATTCAAGGTGCACATTGGGTCATTCAGAATAACTTCACACACACCCGCTACTGTGTATTTCCAAGTCTAATTCTGTCACTAAACCCATACCTGTCACCCAGCGCCTAAATACTAGGCCTCAAATTTATATCCAGCTAAATCTGTCCTTAGTGCTGTAGCTGGGCGAGTTATTTAGTGTCCGTTCAAGCACATTTCTTGTTCTGGGTTGAAATACAATTCCCAATTTAGCAATTTCATAATTTAGTGGTTTCTGCTATATCAGAGCTATTTGAAATCTATCCCTAAAAGGGTAGATCATATTGAAGGTGCACATAGGGACATTCAGAATAACTTCACACACCCGCTACTGTGCATTTCCAAGTCTAATTCTGTCACTAAACCCATACCTGTCACCCAGCGCCTAAATACTAGGCCTCAAATTTATATCCTGCTAAATCTCTCGTTAACGCTGTCCTGTTGTGGCTGGGAAAGTTATTTAGTGTCCGTCAAAGCACATTTTTTGTTCTGGGTTGAAATACAATTCCCAATTTAGCAATTTCATAATTTAGTGGTTTCTGCTATATCAGAGCTATTTGAAATCTATCCCTAAAAGGGTATATAATATTCAAGGTGCACATTGGGTCATTCAGAATAACTTCACACACACCCGCTACTGTGTATTTCTAAGTCTAATTCTGTCACTAAACCCATACCTGTCACCCAGCGCCTAAATACTAGGCCTCAAATTTATATCCTGCTAAATCTCTCGTTAACGCTGTCCTGTTGTGGCTGGGAAAGTTATTTAGTGTCCGTCAAAGCACATTTTTTGTTCTGGGTTGAAATACAATTCCCAATTTAGCAATTTCATAATTTAGTGGTTTCTGCTATATCAGAGCTATTTGAAATCTATCCCTAAAAGGGTATATAATATTCAAGGTGCACATTGGGTCATTCAGAATAACTTCACACACACACGCTTCTGTGCATTTCCAAGTCTAATTCTGTCACTAAATCCATACCGGTCACCCAGCGCCTAAATACTAGGCCTCAAATTTATATCCCGCTGAATTTGAATACAATACATTGGGCCAAATAATATATTTGTTGTTGTGGTGAACCATAACAATGAGAAAAACATCTAGTAAGGGACGCGGACTGTGGACATGGTCGTGGTGGTGTTAGTGGACCCTCTGGTGCTGGGAGAGGACGTGGCCGTTCTGCCACATCCACACGTCCTAGTGTACCAACTACCTCAGGTCCCAGTAGCCGCCAGAATTTACAGCGATATATGGTGGGGCCCAATGCCGTTCTAAGGATGGTAAGGCCTGAGCAGGTACAGGCATTAGTCAATTGGGTGGCCGACAGTGGATCCAGCACGTTCACATTATCTCCCACCCAGTCTTCTGCAGAAAGCGCACAGATGGCGCCTGAAAACCAACCCCATCAGTCTGTCACATCACCCCCATGCATACCAGGGAAACTGTCTCAGCCTCAAGTTATGCAGCAGTCTCTTATGCTGTTTGAAGACTCCGCTGGCAGGGTTTCCCAAGGGCATCCACCTAGCCCTTTCCCAGCGGTGAAAGACATAGAATGCACTGACGCACAACCACTTATGTTTCCTGATGATGAGGACATGGGAATACCACCTCAGCATGTCTCTGATGATGACGAAACACAGGTGCCAACTGCTGCGTCTTTCTGCAGTGTGCAGACTGAACAGGAGGTCAGGGATCAAGACTGGGTGGAAGACGATGCAGGGGACGATGAGGTCCTAGACCCCACATGGAATGAAGGTTGTGCCACTGACTTTCACAGTTCGGAGGAAGAGGCAGTGGTGAGACCGAGCCAACAGCGTAGCAAAAGAGGGAGCAGTGGGCAAAAGCAGAACACCCGCCGCCAAGAGACTCCGCCTGCTACTGACCGCCGCCATCTGGGACCGAGCACCCCAAAGGCAGCTTCAAGGAGTTCCCTGGCATGGCACTTCTTCAACCAATGTGCTGACGACAAGACCCGAGTGGTTTGCACGCTGTGCCATCAGAGCCTGAAGCGAGGCATTAACGTTCTGAACCTGAGCACAACCTGCATGACCAGGCACCTGCATGCAAAGCATGAACTGCAGTGGAGTAAACACCTTAAAACCAAGGAAGTCACTCAGGCTCCCCCTGCTACCTCTTCTGCTGCTGCCGCCTCGGCCTATTCTGCTGCTGCCGCCTCGGCCTCTTCCTCCGCCTCTGGAGGAACGTTGGCACCTGCCGCCCAGCAAACAGGGGATGTACCACCAACACCACCACCACCACCTCCGTCACCAAGCGTCTCAACCATGTCACACGCCAGCGTTCAGCTCTCCATCTCACAAACATTTGATAGAAAGCGTAAATTCCCACCTAGCCACCCTCGATCCCTGGCCCTGAATGCCAGCATTTCTAAACTACTGGCCTATGAAATGCTGTCATTTAGGCTGGTGGACACAGACAGCTTCAAACAGCTCATGTCGCTTGCTGTCCCACAGTATGTTGTTCCCAGCCGGCACTACTTCTCCAAGAGAGCCGTGCCTTCCCTGCACAACCAAGTATCCGATAAAATCAAGTGTGCACTGCGCAACGCCATCTGTAGCAAGGTCCACCTAACCACAGATACGTGGACCAGTAAGCACGGCCAGGGACGCTATATCTCCCTAACTGCACACTGGGTAAATGTAGTGGCAGCTGGGCCCCAGGCGGAGAGCTGTTTGGCGCACGTCCTTCCGCCGCCAAGGATCGCAGGGCAACATTCTTTGCCTCCTGTTGCCTCCTCCTCCTACTCGACTTCCTCCTCCTCTTCTTCCACCTGCTCATCCAGTCAGCCACACACCTTCACCACCAACTTCAGCACAGCCCGGGGTAAACGTCAGCAGGCCATTCTGAAACTCATATGTTTGGGGGACAGGCCCCACACCGCACAGGAGTTGTGGCGTGGTATAGAACAACAGACCGACGAGTGGTTGCTGCCGGTGAGCCTCAAGCCCGGCCTGGTGGTGTGTGATAATGGGCGAAATCTCGTTGCAGCTCTGGGACTAGCCAATTTGACGCACATCCCTTGCTTGGCGCATGTGCTGAATTTGGTGGTGCAGAAGTTCATTCACAACTACCCCGACATGTCAGAGCTGCTGCATAAAGTGCGGGCCGTCTGTTCGCGCTTCCGGCGTTCACATCCTGCTGCTGCTCGCCTGTCTGCGCTACAGCGTAACTTCGGCCTTCCCGCTCACCGCCTCATATGCGACGTGCCCACCAGGTGGAACTCCACCTTGCACATGCTGGACAGACTGTGCGAGCAGCAGCAGGCCATAGTGGAGTTTCAGCTGCAGCACGCACGGGTCAGTCGCACTACAGAACAGCACCACTTCACCACCAATGACTGGGCCTCCATGCGAGACCTGTGTGCCCTGTTGCGCTGTTTCGAGTACTCCACCAACATGGCCAGTGGCGATGACACCGTTATCAGCGTTACAATACCACTTCTATGTCTCCTTGAGAAAACACTTAGGGCGATGATGGAAGAGGAGGTGGCCCAGGAGGAGGAGGAGGAGGAGGAGGAAGAGGGGTCATTTTTAGCACTTTCAGGCCAGTCTCTTCGAAGTGACTCAGAGGGAGGTTTTTGGCAACAGCAGAGGCCAGGTACAAATGTGGCCAGCCAGGGCCCACTACTGGAGGACGAGGAGGACGAGGATGAGGAGGAGGTGGAGGAGGATGAGGATGAAGCATGGTCACAGCGGGGTGGCACCCAACGCAGCTCGGGTCCATCACTGGTGCGTGGCTGGGGGGAAAGGCAGGACGATGACGATACGCCTCCCACAGAGGACAGCTTGTCCTTACCCCTGGGCAGCCTGGCACACATGAGCGACTACATGCTGCAGTGCCTGCGCAACGACAGCAGAGTTGCCCACATTTTAACCTGTGCGGACTACTGGGTTGCCACCCTGCTGGATCCACGCTACAAAGACAATGTGCCCACCTTACTTCCTGCACTGGAGCGTGATAGGAAGATGCGCGAGTACAAGCGCACGTTGGTAGACGCGCTACTGAGAGCATTCCCAAATGTCACAGGGGAACAAGTGGAAGCCCAAGGCCAAGGCAGAGGAGGAGCAAGAGGTCGCCAAGGCAGCTGTGTCACGGCCAGCTCCTCTGAGGGCAGGGTTAGCATGGCAGAGATGTGGAAAACTTTTGTCAACACGCCACAGCTAACTGCACCACCACCTGTACGTGCACACCCCTCCACGTACTGACTGATGGTTCGGCCCCATTCAACTTCTGGGTCTCTAAATTGTCCACGTGGCCAGAGCTAGCCTTTTATGCCTTGGAGGTGCTGGCCTGCCCGGCAGCCAGCGTTTTGTCTGAACGTGTATTCAGCACGGCAGGGGGCGTCATTACAGACAAACGCAGCCGCCTGTCTACAGCCAATGTGGACAAGCTGACGTTCATAAAAATGAACCAGGCATGGATCCCACAGGACCTGTCCGTCCCTTGTCCAGATTAGACATTAACTACCTCCCCATAACCATATATTATTGGACTCCAGGGCACTTCCTCATTCAATCCTATTTTTATTTTCATTTTACCATTATATTGCGAGGCTACCCAAAGTTGAATGAACCTCTCCTCTGCCTGTGTGCTAGGCCTAAATATATGCCAATGGACTGTTGCAGTGGTGGCTGACATGAAGCCTGATTCTCTGCTATGACATGCAGACTAATTCTCTGCTGACATGAAGCCAGATTGTCTGTTACGGGACCTCTCTCCTCTGCCTGGGTGCTGGGCCTAAATTTATGACAATGGACTGTTGCAGTGGTGGCTGACGTGAAGCCTGATTCTCTGCTATGACATGCAGACTGATTCTCTGCTGACATGAAGCCAGATTGTCTGTTACGGGACCTCTCTGCTCTGCCTGTGTGCTAGGCCTAAATATATGCCAATGGACTGTTGCAGTGGTGGGTGACGTGAAGCCTCATTCTCTGCTATGACATGCAGACTGATTCTCTGCTGACATGAAGCCAGATCGTCTGTTACGGGACCTCTCTGCTCTGCCTGTGTGCTAGGCCTAAATATATGCCAATGGACTGTTGCAGTGGTGGGTGACGTGAAGCCTCATTCTCTGCTATGACATGCAGACTGATTCTCTGCTGACATGAAGCCAGATTGTCTGTTACGGGACCTCTCTGCTCTGCCTGTGTGCTAGGCCTCAATATATGCCAATGGACTGTTGCAGTGGTGGGTGACGTGAAGCCTCATTCTCTGCTATGACATGCAGACTGATTCTCTGCTGTCATGAAGCCAGATTGTCTGTTACGGGACCTCTCTGCTCTGCCTGTGTGCTAGGCCTAAATATATGCCAATGGACTGTTGCAGTGGTGGGTGACGTGAAGCCTCATTCTCTGCTATGACATGCAGACTGATTCTCTGCTGACATGAAGCCAGATCGTCTGTTACGGGACCTCTCTGCTCTGCCTGTGTGCTAGGCCTAAATATATGCCAATGGACTGTTGCAGTGGTGGGTGACGTGAAGCCTCATTCTCTGCTATGACATGCAGACTGATTCTCTGCTGACATGAAGCCAGATTGTCTGTTACGGGACCTCTCTGCTCTGCCTGTGTGCTAGGCCTAAATATATGCCAATGGACTGTTGCAGTGGTGGGTGACGTGAAGCCTCATTCTCTGCTATGACATGCAGACTGATTCTCTGCTGTCATGAAGCCAGATTGTCTGTTACGGGACCTCTCTGCTCTGCCTGTGTGCTAGGCCTAAATATATGCCAATGGACTGTTGCAGTGGTGGGTGACGTGAAGCCTCATTCTCTGCTATGACATGCAGACTGATTCTCTGCTGACATGAAGCCAGATTGTCTGTTACGGGACCTCTCTCCTCTGCCTGTGTGCTAGGCCTAAATATATGCCAATGGACTGTTGCAGTGGTGGCTGACGTGAAGCCTCATTCTCTGCTATGACATGCAGACTGATTCTCTGCTGACATGAAGCCAGATCGTCTGTTACGGGACCTCTCTGCTCTGCCTGTGTGCTAGGCCTAAATATATGCCAATGGACTGTTGCAGTGGTGGGTGACGTGAAGCCTCATTCTCTGCTATGACATGCAGACTGATTCTCTGCTGTCATGAAGCCAGATTGTCTGTTACGGGACCTCTCTGCTCTGCCTGTGTGCTAGGCCTAAATATATGCCAATGGACTGTTGCAGTGGTGGGTGACGTGAAGCCTCATTCTCTGCTATGACATGCAGACTGATTCTCTGCTGACATGAAGCCAGATCCTCTGTTACGGGACCTCTCTCCTCTGCCTGTGTGTGTGCTGGGCCTAAATATATGCCAATGGACTGTTGCAGTGGTGGCTGACGTGAAGCCTCATTCTCTGCTATGACATGCAGACTGATTCTCTGCTGACATGAAGCCAGATTCTCTGTTACGGGACCTCTCTCCTCTGCCTGTGTGTGTGCTGGGCCTAAATATATGCCAATGGACTGTTGCAGTGGTGGCTGACGTGAAGCCTCATTCTCTGCTATGACATGCAGACTGATTCTCTGCTGACATGAAGCCAGATTCTCTGTTACGGGACCTCTCTCCTCTGCCTGTGTGTGTGCTGGGCCTAAATATATGCCAATGGACTGTTGCAGTGGTGGCTGACGTGAAGCCTCATTCTCTGCTATGACATGCAGACTAATTCTCTGCTGACATGAAGACAGATTCTCTGTTACGGGACCTCCCTCCTCTGCCTGGGTGCTGGGCCTAAATATATGCCAATGGACTGTTGCAGTGGTGGCTGACGTGAAGCCTCATTCTCTGCTATGACATGCAGACTAATTCTCTGCTGACATGAAGACAGATTCTCTGTTACGGGACCTCTCTCCTCTGCCTGGGTGCCGGGGCCTAAATATCTGAGAATGGACTGTTCCAGTGGTGGGTGACGGGAAGCCAGATTCTCTGCTATGGAACCTCTCTCCAATTGATTTTGGTTAATTTTTATTTATTAAATTTTTATTTTAATTCATTTCCCTATCCACATTTGTTTGCAGGGGATTTACCTACATGTTGCTGCCTTTTGCAGCCCTCTAGCTCTTTCCTGGGCTGTTTTACAGCCTTTTTAGTGCCGAAAAGTTCGGGTCCCCATTGACTTCAATGGGGTTCGGGTTCGGGACGAAGTTCGGATCGGGTTCGGATCCCGAACCCGAACATTTCCGGGATGTTCGGCCGAACTTCTCGAACCCGAACATCCAGGTGTTCGCTCAACTCTAGTGATAACTAGAATAATGACGAATATTCGATTTCGACAAATATAAAATGAATATTCTATCGAATATTCGCGAATTTTGTTGAAATCGAATATGGCACCTGCAGCTCATTACTAATCATTGCATATAGGCTTTGGCATAAAGAGACATTTTTTTTTGTTCAGAAATAATAGACTTGAAAGTAAAAAACAAAAAAAAACAAAGGACAGTTTGTAGTATATGTACTCTAAAGTATTTAAAGTTAAAGTCATTTATTGCCTGCATTTATCGCTGTTACATTTAAAGTGAGTAATTTATTTCTGCATTTGTCAATATTGCATTTAAAGTGAAAGTCATCTTATTATTCGTATCGATTGTCAATATTGCATTTAAAATAAAATGGCTGACCCTAGTATTACCATGCCACTATTAGAGGATACAAAGATAGATAGAGTAAAAGTTGAAGAGCAAGGGAACCTGTCTGAGTTACAAGAGTCTAATGCAAGCACTAGTCTTTCCTCAAACAAATCTAGCCCAAACAAATGAACTAAGACGTTCATCACGTGCCAAAAAACCGACCCCAAAAATTTTAGAGCAAGAAGCTCTCACTGAAAGAGAAAAAGCTGGGATGTATGATAGGTGGAAATTATACATTAAAGACATTTGTAGAAAGCTAAAGCAAGACAGTATGAAAAGGAACTTGAGTGATTTGGTAGAGACAGTAGAAGCATCTGAATCAGAGCTTATGGCAGCATATGTCAAAAATGACAAATATTCTAAAAAACGAATATTTACCACTATTTTCAATATAGTGCTACATATTTGTTTTTTAGAATATTCTTTTTTTTTTCATCTGAAGTGAACACTGTTCAAATGACAAATATTCTAAAAAAACAAATATATAGCACTATATTGAATACAGTGCTATATATTACATTTTTTTTAATATTCGTCATTTTTTCCATCTGAAGTGAACACTGAACACTGTTCACTTCAGATGGAAAAAAAAAGACAAATATTCTAAAAAGCGAATATATAGCACTATAGTGAATATAGTGCTATATATTAGTTTTTTAGAATATTCATCATTTTTTTCCATCTGAAGTCATGATTCCTCCCTGCTTAACTTGCTTTTGGGCCAATGACTCATTGGCCCACAAGCAAGAAGCAGGGCGGAATCATGACTTCAGATAGAAAAAAATGACGAATATAAAAAAATATATATATATATTTGAAATATTTGCGAAGTTGCGATATTTGAGATAAAAATGTGCTTATTGAATATTCGCGCTCAACACTAATCTACGACACCTTCCCAGGATATTGTCAGAAAAATGGACACATATACTGCGGTCACTAAAGATTTAGTAAAGCTGGGGGCGTGGCCAACTGCAGTAATGGCCGGACGCATCTAAGAGCAGCTCCGGCTCCCAACAGCTATCCTGAGCCATCCTGACTCCTACTTCTGCCAAATAAAGACCTGACCAGCTCATCTAGGTCAGCAGCAGGCGCTAGACACGTACCATGAGTCCAAGCAAAGCGCAGATGGCGGCGGAGAGACTTAAGGAGTTCGCCAGACAGGATTCTCAACATGGCGCCGCGGCTCCGTCTCCGACACTTGCGGCCAGCACCAGGAGTCAGACTACACAACAGCCACAATCCGATGTGGAGACTGAACCCAAATTCACCCTGCAATCCTCCCACCAACAGCTTATGGCGGTCATTACCGGGTGCCAGGTCTCCCTGACAGAGAAGATAGAGGAGGTAAGGGTGGATTTGGGCCTAATGCGCCAAGATGTGCAGCAGCTGCGTGAGCGAGTCCGCCTAACCAAAACCAGGGTGTCGGACTTGGAGGATCTGACCAACCCCTTACCGGCAAGGATAACCGCAGTGGAAGCATCGGTGGAGCTATTCCGCCAAAAATGTGACGATCTTGAAAACCGCGCACGGCACAATAATGTGCGTATCATTGGCATGCCAGAGCGGGCTGAGGGCCCAGATCCAGCAGCTTTTCTGGAGGGATGGTTCAAAGAGGTATTCCCCAATGCTGTTTTTTCATCTGCATATACAGTGGAAAGGGCACACCGAGTTCCCACCAGGCCGTTACCGCCTGGTGCCCCCCCAAGACCTCTACTAGCCCGCATGCTAAATTGGCGTGACAGAGATCTAATTCTTGCGCAAGCTAGAGTCGCACAAAATATATCTTTGGGCTCTGCGAACATCTCTCTGTATCCAGACTTTTCTGCTGACCTCCAGAAGAAACGTGCTACCTTCGTCTCCATTAAAAGACGCCTTCGGGAAATGAACCTCAAGTATTCTATGGCGTATCCTGCACGCTTGAGAGTTGTGGACGGCGACAGATCACTTTTCTTTTCCAATCCGGCTGAAGCGGAGGACTGATTATCTGGAAGACATCGTCGTTCCCCTCCCAAGTGTGCTACCCTGCACTTGAGGCCTGGTTGTTATGTGTAGGGGAGACGAAAGGGTTACTGCAAAGCCTGCTCCATGAACACCCTCTTGTCTCATGTTATTTGCATTTATATTCTTCAATACTGCCCTGGTTCAGAGTTGGGTAATGTATTGCCTCATGTTTTATTTCTCCTTTCTTTTTCTTCATGTGGACTCAGGGACACTAAGGGTTAATGGTCTACAGCTCTTATTTAAAGTCGCTCTTGTAACCGACAAGTATTACTGAAAATGACGGGAGCCAGCTACTACACCTGCATTGGGTTACCACCTATACACACCGTGCAGGTCCCCCAAGCACATGGACAATTGTTATTATGGATGTGATTATGTTCTAACAGTTCACCCACTGTTGGGGTGGTTTAGAGTATTCACATTGAGTTACGCTAATATTGTGATGTCTAATAGTCAAGATATAAGAGTTATCTACAATGAGCATTATCCTAGTCATGGTGAACCCCAGGAATTGGTGTATATCCTTATTTCTATAACTGGCATTCATCATGGCCGGGTTAAGAGTGATGTCCTGGAATGTCAGAGGCTTAGGTGGACCCAGGAAACGAATGGCTGTATTTGCACATATCCGCAGTTATGTTCCACATATTCTGGGCTTGCAAGAAACACATCTTACCACAGAAACGGGAGGGAGAGTCAGGAAACCCTGGGCTCAGTGGCTGGAAAGTGCATATGGTACCTCTTACTCTAAGGGGGTATCATTGCTGATTCACCGGTCAGTCAGGTGGGAGCTCCATCACATGAATGCTGACCCAGAAGGGAAGTTTATTTTTGTATATGCCCATATTAATAGAATGCCATATGTGATACTGAATATGTACAACCCTCCGCCTGCCAATCTCTCACTGCTGCAGGCGGCGGCAGGATTTGCAGCACAATTTCCGTCGGCCGGGATCCTCGGCATGGGGGATCTTAATTTGGTCCTGGATGATCTGAAAGATCGATTCCGTAACCCGTCCATTAGTTCCTATAGACATACATCAAGTAAAACTGCTCTGGCGCGCCTGTTGTCCGAGCTTGGGTGGATTGACATATGGAGGGAAAGATATCCAGATAGAATTGAATTCTCTTGTTTCACACCTTCCAGAGGAGCTTCGTCTAGGATTGACTACCTCCTGGGCACCCCTGGCACCTTCATGGCAACGCGAGAGATACATTATGGGCCCCAGGGTCCATCTGACCATGCACCTATAATGGCCTCGATCATTGACCCATATTCTGCTACCCGCATACCTAAACAGCGTATACACCCATTCTGGCTATCCTTAATGTCCCTAAATGATAGAATACCCGACCTACTCCACGCATTTCTTGCTGCTAACTCAGTTGACACAGATCCAGCCCTATTGTGGGAGACTTTGAAAGCCTTCCTGCGAGGGTGCCTTAAGTCCTCTATCTCCTACATTAAGAGATTCACCCGCCGTAAGGAGGAGGAGCTGAGCACGCAGTGTAGGAATGCAGAACTTGCATATACATCTGACCCTACTGAAGAACATAGGAGGGATTGGATGGTGAAGGGTAGACTGTATATGAATCATTTACAGGAAAAATTCGATCGTAAGATGCTTTTTATGCAGCAGCAATCCTTTGAACAAGGCAGTAGAGTAGGTAAAGTATTGGCACAGGTAGTGAGGAGAAACAATATGTCTCCACCAATACTACGCATCATGGACAGTGGTGGGACGGTGGTGTCTGAGCCTGAGGACATATTGGGTCGGTTCAAAGAATTTTATCAGGACCTGTACTGTTCTAGGGCTCAGTATACCACTCAGGCATTAGAGGACTATTTCCAGGAGGTTTCTTACCCGCAGTTGTCCGTCTCAGATAGGGAAATGCTGGATGGGGAGTTCACCCTAGAGGAAGTGTGTGAGGCGATTTCAGGGTTAAATTCAGGCAAAGCCCCCGGGCCGGATGGGATCCCATTAGAGGTGTACTCTAAGTATGCAGATATTTTAGCACCACAGCTCCTACGTATGTACAAAGCGTCCCTAAATGCTGACGCTCTCCCAGAATCGTTATACGAGGCCTCTATCGTAATCCTATTAAACCCCGACAAGGATCCTATAGAATGCGGGTCATACCGTCCTATATCGTTGTTAAACTTAGATTACAAAATTCTCACCAAATTACTAGCAAAGAGACTGAACAGAGCGATATCATCCATTATCCACGAAAACCAATCTGGCTTCATTCCTGGTAGGTCCACCTCCAGCAACATACGAAGGGCGCAGGTCATAGCTCAGGTGGGATGTGCAGACCGGAAGTCATGGGCTTTGGCCGCGCTGCATACGGCCAAGGCGTTTGACTCAGTGGAATGGCCCTATCTGATACATGTCCTCAGGCATTTTGGCTTTGGCCCCATGTTCATCAGATGGGTAAATATCATTTACAACTCACCTTCCGTGAATATTATGATTAATGGCTCCCTCTCACCGACATTTAAACTATACAGAGGAACCAGGCAGGGTTGTCCCTTGTCGCCCCTGTTGTTCGCGGTAGCTATTGAGCATCTGGCATTAAGAATCCGGCAAGATAGTATTTTTAAAGGGATAGCTATAGGAAATAGGGAAGATAGGTTGGGTCTATATGCTGATGACCTCATTTTGTACATGGACTCAGTAGAGCTCACCTTGCCTAGAGCGATTGCACTAATTGAGAAGTTTGGGGTTTTCTCTGGCCTATGTATAAATTGGGCAAAATCGGCCATTATGCCATTGTGGGATTCGGAATGGCCTCTGGTGTATCAGAACTTAATGGTAGTGGATAAATTCAAGTATTTAGGAGTAATCATTACTAAAGACCCCGCTACTTCACATGAACTGAACACGAGTCCATTAATACCATATTTTGTAGATAAATTTAAGTCCTGGAACACCTTACCGCTGTCCACCATGGGCCGCATAAACATAATCAAAATTATTCTCCAACCCAAGGCTCTTTATTTGTTGGAGCACGCATGTGTACCCATCCCACGTAAATTCTTTGATAAATTGCACTCTCTAATGGCGGCTTTCATATGGGGTAAGAACAGACGAAAATTGGCCATTAAATCCCTGCAGAGGAGCTGGGATGAGGGTGGGGCAGCCTTGCCGGACCTATTCTTGTATTTTCTCGCTGGTCAGTTGCGATATCTGGTGCCATGGGTGACCCAGGATGCGCTTCCTAACTCAGAATATTATTTGCGGGAGTATTTGCATCTCCCCACTTTATGGCCGGTTTTGGAAGGCCTGACATCCATATCAGGCTCACTCCTTCCGATTCATAAGCTGGCACATCAGGTTTGGGGAGCTGCAAAACTGCAGCAATACAATGATCTACCAGATGATATCCAACTGTGGAATAATCCATTATTTCCACATCTGGTACTCTGTGAAGGGGAGAGGATATGGAAGGGATATGCCATTTGCTACTTGAAAGATTTATATGAGAATGGCATTCTGTTCTCCTTCTCTCAGCTACAGACCAAAGTGGGAGTTTTGAGGCCACATTTCTTCAGATATTTGCAGCTTAGACATGCCCTTCAGGCCCAGTTCCGAGCACTTAAGAAACAGGTGTCTTCGTACCCACTCATTGGGGTATTTAGAACACAAGGACCGAGGAGAATGATATCTGCCATATACACACACATCTGCTTAACCTCAAAATCTCAGCATCTCCTATTGGGTGCGGAATACAAATGGAGAGGGAATATACCCACATTGACAGATGAGGAGTGGAGTGAGGCCCTTGAAGCCCAGATGGCTGTATCTCCATCCCTTACCAACAGGCTGATACAACTCTTTATATTGCATAGGTGTTACCTCACCCCGACTAGGCTCTATAAAATGGGTAGGAGGCCACACACTGGCTGTCACAGATGTGCACAGCTGAACGCGGATTTTTGGCACCTGGTGTGGGACTGTAGTTATATTCAATCTTTCTGGAGGGGGTAGTAGATGTTGTTTCTTCCCTGATCCCAGATGCTTTAGAAGTTTGTCCCAAGGTTTGTCTTCTGGGAATTATTGATGAGGACTCGAGATCACGCCACACTCTCAACTTTATCAGGGAAGCCCTTTTCCTAGCCAGAAAAGCTATTGCTCTGAGGTGGATGGCGGATAGGCCCCCTACAGTTAGTCAATGGAAAGCCCTGGTCAATAATGTAATTCCCTTTGAGAAGATCATCTACTCCCGTAGAGGTTGTCCTCAGAAACACCAGAAAATATGGGGACCTTGGTGTGATTCTCCTATGACTGCCACAACAGCGCATTTACACTCTATAAACTAATCATATTGGTTTGTTCACCATACAGCTCCAGAATTCAGATCAATATTTACTAGAAAGAAAATAACACAATATATTATGTTAAAATAAATGTTCATTGACGTGTTGTAATATTGATATGTCTTGACTATTAACGATTTGATGAAGAAATACTCTTTATTTCTGTCTTATCATTTTGCACTGTGATG
Source organism: Bufo gargarizans (assembly GCF_014858855.1). Classification (NCBI taxonomy): domain Eukaryota; kingdom Metazoa; phylum Chordata; class Amphibia; order Anura; family Bufonidae; genus Bufo; species Bufo gargarizans. Next base: position 83,018,682 of record NC_058085.1, on the reverse strand, counting down.
CGTAATCCATTGTAATTGTCTTTGATTGCGCTATTGTATTTCTTGCTTATCATTTTTCAATAAAGTGAGTTTAAAAAAAAAGATTTTGTAAAGCTCATGAGAGAACTTTCATCTGCAGCAAACTATGATGAAGTTGAAGCAGGAGAGAGAATGAACAAGCTTTTTAAAGAAAGACTGTGCTAGGTCTTTAGGGGAAACCACAATCTCAAGTGTGACTTCCTTTGCTAGCAGAAGTGCCACCCACATATCATAGTCCTCAAATACTTCAGCCAAAAGAAAGGAATTAGCTGAGCAACTTGCTGTCATGAGGGCAGAAATTGAGATGGAATCTGCCATCGAGGCACAGCGCTATCCAATGGAGGCACAGCACCATCAAATGGAAGCTGAAATGGAGGCACCACGCCAACAGATGAAAAGTCTGGAAAGAAGTTAAGATCATAGAAGCCAGACTTAGAGTGCACAAAGAGGATATGAATCAGAGTAGTCATAGGTTCAAATCTGTGAAGAAACAGACTCCTACTTTCCTTCATACACCTAGGAGGATGGAAGGGAATCTCCAACATGGAGTGAAGAAAAAAGTTATTATCCTTCCATCCCTGCTCAGAAAAACAAAGAGAGGCCTAGTCCAGTGTTAGGAAAAGGGTGTGTGGATTTACCCTCTATCTCTACCAGAAAAGATAAAAAAATGGACTCAGTAATTCAGAACTAAGTGAGAAAATAAAACAGGATGATTCTATTCCTAGATGTCATGGCAATGCACAGGAGGTGTTACAACCATTGTCCCAGCAAGACAACAGAGAACAGTCCTAGCTAGACTTTCCGTTCCGGAACCTACTGTACTTTTAGGAGACATACTGAAAGGAGAAAGCAACAGCACATCAATGGTTGTACCAGTGTGCATTTCAAATCCTAAAAGGAGGAACAAGAAGGTATATGTCTATGCACTACTGGATGCCCAGAGTGACGTCACCTTCATTGATCAAGAAATCTGCAAGAAATTACAAGTGGCTACAGAACCAATGAAGCTCAAACTCATCACAATGACACGGAGAGACACATTAGTGAATAGTGAAAGGGTCAAAGGACTGAGAGTTAAAGGACTTCATTCAAATTTCACATTAGATCTACCTCCAGCTTATACAAAAGACAATATACCTCTAGATTGAGGTCGCATAACTACCTGTGAAACAGCCAATAAATGGGAGCACGTATCTGTCATATCACATGAAATGTCCCCGCAGAAGGAGTTTGGTGTTGGGCTGTTTATAGGCTACGATTGTCCTGAAGCTTTAGTACCACGAAAGGTAATCACAGGAGGAAAGGGTGAACCCTACGCTGTTCAAGCTGATCTAGGATGGGGTGTTGTTGGAGGAAAAGAGCAGATCGCAAACTCAAGACAGGTGACAGGATTGTGTCGTCGAATATCTGTCCAAGAGTTACCAACTATAAGTTCAGCAAAAGTAATCAAGATCCTTGAATCCGACTTTGCAGACATAAGTTCTAACGAGAAGAGTGTATCCCTAGAAGACATAAAGTTTGTATACACTCTAGAAGAAAGTATTCAGCAGAATTAACAAGGTCATCTTGAAATGCCAAATAACAGAAATCTTGCCCTTGTTCAAACTGAAGGATGATTATTTCAAATTCATTGAAGGCATCCTTGAAGAAGGACATGCAGAGAAAGTTAATATTCTGCCTAAAAAACTGAGAAGTGTGGTACATCCCACATCAAGCTGTCTACCACTCAAAGAAACCAGATAAGATTAGAGTGGTATTTGATTGCTCAGCAACGTATCATGGTGTTGCATTGAACAATCATCTACTAAAAGGACCAGATCTTACAAACACTCTGCCTGGAGTACTCTGTACATTTAGAAAGTATCCCGCAGCAGTCATGTGTGACATTAAAAAGATGTTCCACCAGTTTCATGTGAAGAATGAAGATAAATACTTCCTGAGGTTTCTATGGTGGGAGGCTGGAGATACAGATACAGAGCCCGCAGAATACAGAATGAAAGTACACTTGTTTGGAATAGCATCGTTTCCAGGTTGCACCAATTATGGTATGAAATACATGGCCAATTAGAATGAAAAGGATTGCCCATCAGCAGCAAATTTTCTGAAGAAAAACTGTTATGTAGATGATGGTCTTAAAAGTCTAGAGTCCACAGAATCTGCAATCAAACTAGTGAAAGAAAGCCAAGTTATGTGCAAGAGGAAACCTGCGCCTTCATAAATTTATCTCAAACAACAGAAAGATACTTGAATCCATTAGTGACTCTGAACGTGCATCAACAATGAAGAAAGTAGATCTCAATTATGGTCATCTTCCAGTTCAAAATGTACTTGGATTGGGATGGAATGTAGAAAATGATAAGTTCTTCTTTGAAGTATCTATTGAAGAGAAAGTTGCAACTAGATGTACCATTCTTTCGCAGTGGCTTCTATATATGATCCATTAGGAGTCTTGGCCCCAGTAATCATCACAGCAAATGAAATACTCCAAGAATTATGCAGACAGAAGTTGGGATGGGACGAGCCCATACCTGAAAATTTGAGGCCAAGGTGGGAGAGTTGGATAAGAGACTTGCAAAACTTGAGAGAAGTTTGGATACCCAGATGTTTTGTACCTGATGATTTCGGAAAGTACAAGATAATAGAACTTCATCACTTTTCAGATTCCAGTAGTTATGGTTATGGTCAGTGCTCCTACATCATAGTGTTAGTAAAAGAAGATTTAACTAGAAGTCAATGGAAAGTTCAAAAGGATGAAGATAAACTAGTAAGAAGAGTATTGTTACAAATAGGAGACTCAAAACTTGACAAAAAAGGAAAACGTCTCACTATTCCACTCAAGTTGGAACGTCCTATATGGAAGTTAGTTGTTCTACTTGAGAGTGACAAAGGACACTTGGAAGTTGAAAACCTGATGGGAAATTCCTTAAATTCATGTTCAAGTCCTACCACAAAGAACATTATTACTAATTATAGGTAATTTTGGTGGGAGTGTAGCTTGCCAGCTATGACCTGTCCTAGGTTGCTAATATAGCTTGTCTGTTTATACAGCTAAACCTGCCAATTACCTTAATACAGTTCCTATGTTTGTGTGTTAAAGACAAAAGTAGAGTTATTTACAGTGACTTCATGTTTGGATGTCATATAACTGTTATATATATTGTGTTCACAGAAGCATAAAAAATGTATATGTCTTTAAGATTTATTATATGGATGTGAGGTAAGCTCAATGATACAGCAGAAACAACAGAAAGCATATATTTAAACTGTTGTTATTGGGAAGGAGTCTAGACCAATCACAGCCAGCCTCACACAGAGCAGGAGCCTTGGCCAATCATAGCCAGCCTCACACACAGTCTGTGCGGGAAATTCCCTAGTAGGAGCTGCTAGAAATTATTATTCACCAGAGAGAGAAGCGAGAAGCTGAACAAACATTCACTCCACTAAGAGCTGTGTTTTATGGAAGAAGAGAGGCCAAAAGAGGTATTTAAAACAGTTATATAATGTTCCTACTGTTAAAATAGTGATGAGAACTGTATACTGAACCAGTTATATGTGTGTTTACTTATAGTTCCACCAATTGCAAACTACAAAGTTCACAATCCAAATTCAAATTCCATATTGCAATCCAAATGGCATACAACCATACCAGATCATACTCAACCAATCTGCAAATAGTTACTGCTAACTGCATATTGCGACCAAATTCAGCAAGTGAACTATTAGTTAGACCTCAGATATACCTCTCAGAGAGATCATAAAGTGCTTAAATAACTTAAAGTGAGAGTACAGATACTCAAATTTGTGATATTTTGCTAATATTTTGTAGACTATTTGTCGAATATTCTCAAATTTGAATATTCGTTATATTCTGCATTCTTTTTTTTAACAAAAAAATTGGCAAGGTAATGATCGTGTAATATGCAAATATTATGCAATAAATACAGGTGTGGGTCAAAAACGAATATATAGCACTATAGAATATAGTGCTATATATTCGTTTTTAGAATATTCATCATTTTTTCCATCTGAACACATGATTCCTCCCTGCTTCTTGCTTGTGGTCCAGTGAGTCTTTGACCCACAAGCAACTTAAGGAGGGAGTGATCATGACTTTCAGATGGGAAAAATTATGCATATTCGATATAACAAATATATAGCACTATATTCTAAATATTCGCAAATTCTCGAAGTGGCGATATTCAAGATAAAAATTAACTTTTCAAATATTACACTAGAACACTAATACTCAAGAGAGAAATATATCCACCATTTTACGTTGAATGACAAGATTGAACAGTTGAACCACCATCCTATGCATACCGCCATTTTTTTATATCTTTTCAACACGTGTTATGTACATGGACTATCTGCTGCGGAAGCGGCAGTGTTATATATGAAGAAAAGTTGAAGTTAATAAAGAAGTTATTTCAAGCATTTGGTGTGCTCTTTAAACTTACTGTTTCCATATAATGGTGCTAGAGGAATTACAGAGTAATAGACAGTCTGGTTAGACTAAAAAGTCAGAGATATCAGAATTCTTCTAATGCTTCAGACTAGGACAAAGCTAATAGATTTATACACAGATGGAAAATTGATTTCTGTCAAGGCAATGAGTGATCTCTTCAACATCCCCTGGTCCAGCTTTAATGGCTTCCACTTTCTAAAGGCATATATGATGCAACATATTAAACTACAAGACTTATTACGCCCAATAACGTGGTTTGAACACCTGATTTCTCTGACCTCTCCGCCACACAAATTGATATCCCAATGGTATAATAGATTGAGGACTCCCCCTGTCGCGCTAACACCCGCTTTCATTAGACTATGGGAAAAAGATCTAGACAAACGCTTCTCTCCTGATGACATCAACACTATCTATAACTCCTCACACAAAGCCTCAAGATGTGTCAAAATTCAAGAAAATAACTACAAGATTATCACACGCTGGTATAGAACCCCGGACAAGGTGTGTTTATACTCAACCTCAGCTTCCGACATATGCTGGAGATGCTCAAAAAATAGAGGTACATATATTCACATCTGGTGGTCTTGCCCGATCTTAGCTGCCTGGTGGATCAAAATTTTCAATACCTGCAATACAATCTGTAAATCAAATATCGCCCCGTCACCAGAGGTTGCTCTCTTAAACCTCTTTCCTAAAGAATCATCCTCACCCAACATGGCACTTTTTAAACATCTAATGCGCGCTGCCAAATTACTGATCCCCACTCTGTGGTTATCAGAGGAGGTTCCTTCTATTGAACAATGGCACTTAAAAATTGACCAAATTTATCGTCTAGAAGAATTATCCTCCTGGGAATTGAGAGCTCACCCCAAATTTCTGAAAACCTGGAACAGGTGGATCTCCCATAGAGGTTACTAAATGGTCCATTTCGTTTGACCGATTCTCTTATAACCTAAAGTTTAGTGGACAAATGGTGGATCCACTTCATGCCGTGGAACCCATCTCTCGACCTGTCTCGGATGAACTTCTTGGAGGAGTACCTTTGATCTAGAACCAATCCGTACCTCCAAATTTTACTTCTTTGAAGATTACCAAGTATAGGGATTAACAGGTTCATCTCCCTGACTATCTTTCTTGCAGACTTTTTTTATATTGACGGACTCACGTCTTATATATATGATCAAGTATTTAGACCTACACCTATGCTTGATATTACAATCCTTCCTGTTGAATTGTATATTTGAAAGAATATGACCTGAAATATGTATTGCATAGACCTGGATATTGTTCATAAATGTTTCGGAAGGGTGGAGACATGTCACCTCTCTGCCATTCCAGTTTCTATGTATGATTACGAATTATTCAATAAATCTTTAAAAAAAAAAGAATTCTTCTAATGCCACAGCGCAAAACACTCTTCATAGTGCTGCGCCTGCCACACCAGTCCATGAAGCCTCGCAGAACAACGTTCATCACATGTGCATTAAAGGGATGGAGATTGCCCGTCTGCTTGGCAGTCTTGTGCCCATCTGCCTAGTAGTCACTGCTCTGTTCCAAGAGGCTGATTTTCATATCACAAACGTGTAATTTTCTGGGACCAGAGTGAGTTTTTATGTTTGTTTCTACAACCTATAATAATCCTATTAGATTTCATTGATGCCAGATTGCAGCAAGTCCAGGAAGGAAGAGGGAGAGGATGGGAGTGGTTATTAGTGGCCACAATGGTGGTAGCAATATTCACGGTGGCAGCCCTTGCTCTATCGCTCCTTGGGTTGTGCAGGGAGGGGCACATCCTTTCTTCCCTTGAGATATCCTGCCTGGTGGTAGGTGGGGTCCCCTTGGTGACTGTGGGTGTTGGAGGTGCAAGTCAGGAGTCCATTGGAGTACAAGCAATGTTATACTGTGGCAGTGTAGGTGATGGTTCATAACAATTTTGAGACTGGTTTTAGTGTAATCAGAACTTTACTGAAGAAACGTGGCAGTTGGTACATACACATACTTAATGCAATCGCACTCTGCAACCAGCACTCTGCTCTGCCTTTATGCTGGATGTTGAATAAGGTAGGAACTAGTGTTAGGGACCACTCATTAAGGCGACCTTGACGTGGTGAGTGGCTTATTACGCTTTGGCCAAAATGTACACCAATGCCTTATTCAACATCCAGCATAAAGGCAGGGCAGAGTGCTGGTTGCAGAGTGTGATTGCATTTTGTGTTTTTGCGTTTGTATCTGTATTTCGCCATAGCAATCTGCACCTGCTAGGGGTTGTGCGGGCTGAATCCCCCACATACACATACTTGTAAGAGACGGCACCATCTTTGCACATTGCATTGGAAGATTTCTAAAGGGGTGGAATTTCTCTCTTTCTCTCTCTCTCTATGTATATTCTCCAGTCCAGTCTATATTTCTACAAGGTGGCTAATCTGTCTCATTAGTACGGTAAGGCACCTGTGCTTCTAACTCCAACCAAAAGCAATGAAGTCTAGTGCCTGAATACATGCATAACATTCATTGACTTTTTGTCCGTGCACTCTACCTTGCTGTTAAACCTTCTGTTGGATTTGATTTTTCTCTCCCTCAAATGCTAGAGCCTAAGTCTGTCAGGGCTTCTCCCACTGTTGCATTTCCTCCGCCTGCTAAAAAAAACATGCGTGGATTCCACACAAATTTTTTCAGTGTGTTTTCAAAATTCATTGTGTAAAATGTTAGCTTTGGTCATATCTAAAGTACGTATGCTTGTGCAGTTGTCTGTACAGTATAATAGATGAATTGAATTTAATCTGTTAAGATAGTGGCCTAGCTTGGGCCGTAAGGATTTACAAATATTTCTTTTTGTGTTTACATTTCTAATTTTGAAACCCTTAAAGGGGTTCACCAGGACTTTGACTAAATTCTACTTAAAAGTTTCACCGCTACTTAACATTCTATTATGCCACCTATTCTGCAATCTAGGCTGTGCTCATATTACCACCTGACTGGACTGCCTGTGAGCTCCTCCACTAATGTCTCAACTGGGTCAGCTCCTGTATCTTCCTGTTCAACTGCAAAATAAAGATGCAACTGAAATAAAAATAAAAATAAACTACATTAAATACTCTCACAAAACAAAAGTTATATGTAATGCTGAGAAGTAGTCAATCAAAGAAGCCATGGATGGACCTAGAAATCAAAAACGATTTTGAGATGGTTGACCAAAAATTGGTGATGAAGATAAGAATGGGGAAAAAGGAAAATCAAAGATTTAAGGTTCATAAGTTTAGGAATTTTCCAAGTGCGCAAATAAGGGTATCGTCATTAGAGTACAGTACAGTATGAAGTAATCAAAGCCAAGCTTCAAAAATAGAAAACATATTTTATTTAATAGTTTTCACATACTGTATGTGTCCTTCAGTGGAATAGTCTGATTTTTACTGTGTTTGTACACTAACAAATATCTAAGGTTATCACATCAATCTTTCAAACCTGACTAAGCAGTTCTTTGATCTTCCGTTCTGTGTAAATTCTTCCTTGTTCAGCTATTGTCAGAGTGTAATATACAGAGGTGTCCAAGATAAAATGCAGGATATAGTCTTTGGATATACAATGAATCATACTGAAATGTCCTATTTTCATAGCTACCAATAACTAGTCTATGTATCCAGCCTTTCAGTTCCATTGTCCTGATCGGCATGGGTCCTTTATATGTGACAGAGAGTGAGTTGTGAACCATTGTTTCTTTTGGGAAAGGTTTTAATGATGACAAATTATTTCTGAAGGACTCTTTCTCCATAGGAATTCATGTTTTTTTTATCCCACTGCCTGTTCATAACTTAGCAGATATCACAAATGTGATATTATTTAAAGAAATATGCTAAAATGATAACTTCCTAAAAAGTTAATGTTTCCATTGTTATAAATAAGACTTTCCAGGTAAACTCTCTTGGAAACCTTGGAAGCATAGATGATTGTGTAAAGCAAAGTTTGTGATATATCCATTATTCTATTCTTACTCTTTTTTATCATTACTATTAGAGATAAGTGAATTTCTAAAAAATTTGATTCAGCCGGTTGCCGAATTTTCCATAAAGGTTTGATCCAAATTTATTTGCGGCAAATTGAGTTAAAAGAGACTGTGTATAGTGGGGTAGAACACTGTGCTTTGCAGTAACACGCAGAGGCCCAAGATCCAATTGTAGCGTGAAAGAACACACTCCTTTTACAGTCATCAACTGATTCCACATAGATGTCTACAGAACCTCTTCTATTAAATGCTTATACAGTAGAGCCCCCCTGACAGAGTGGAGAGGATGTGATGTCACTGATTATTTTGCCCTCTGATCAGTCAGAACAATAACCCCCCAAGAAACGGATCCTGTCTGTTGAGCATCTGCCTTCACTCGGTCAGCATTTGGTCAGTAATCCATCAGTATTGCTAAAGCCCAAAAAAATCAGGAGTGGATCCAAAACAAAGATGACACGTGAATGAAATATTTGCATGCCTTCTGTGTTTTGTACCCACTCCTGCTTTTGGCTAATAAATCATAAGCCAATTCTGATGGGACCATACAGGCCTTACAGCTGCTACACAGACAGGATCTGTTGTGCCTCTAATTTTTCCTTCCTTCTAATAGATCAGAAGAAGGGTCATATAAATGATTATGTCATCCAGGCCAAAAAGGCAAAATATTGGCCCAGTCATGGAGCCGAGAGAGTGGGAAAACAGCTTGAGAAGTCCATAGAGTGACCCAATGACATAGTGTTGAGGTAGCATCAGCATGAGGAGACCACAGAGTGGCCCAGTGACATAGTGGGGAGGTGGCAGCAGCAGCATGAGGAGAACACAGAGTGGTCCATTTACATAGTGTTGAGGTGGCAGCAGCATGAGGAAGCCACAAAGTGGCCCAGTGACATAGTGTTGATTTAGCAGCAGCATGAGGAGGCCAAAGAGTGGAAAGGTGACATAGTGTGAAGATGACAGCAGCAACAGCATAAAGAGGCCACAGAGTGGCAAGCTGACATAGTGTGGAGGTGGCAGCAGCAGCATGAGAATGCCACTAAGTTGCACAATGACAGAATGTATATTAGACGGTCACAGGATAACTATTTTACTGTAGGCCTTTTACAATGCCAAAAATTAGACATTCACCTGACAGAAAAGAGTAAGTGACTATGTGGCTAGAGGTACATTAGGCGGTCACTGAATGACAATTTTACTGTAGGCCAGTGGAGTACAGCCCCCAAAAATTAGGCATTCACCTGACAGAAAAGAACAATTGACTATGTGGCTGGAGGTATATTAGATGGATAACTATTTTATTGTAGGCCAGTATAGGCCCCAAAAATTAGGCATTCACCTGACAGAATAGAACAAGTGATTATGTGGCTGGAGGTATATTAGACGGTCAGTGGATAGCAATTTTACTGTAGGCCAGTGGAGTACAGCCCCCAAAAGTTAGGCATTCACCTAGAACAAGTTATTATCTGGCTGGAGGTATGTTAGACGGTTACTTGATATCTATTTTACTGTAGCTCAGTATAGGCCAGTGTTGGCGAACTTATGGCACGGGTGCCAGAGGTGGCACTCAGAGCCCTCTCTGTGGGCACCCACACCCTGGAAAAAGTCTATGGTGTACCAATATGCCTTAGACTTTTCCTGCCATTCATCATTGCAGGGCACACTATGAATGGCACAGGCAGCGCATTGAATGTAGGCAGGCTATTATAGCTAAATGATAAAGTACATGGAAGATATACTATATTGGACTGTTGTATTCAGGGTAAATTGCCATGTTGGCACTTTACGATAAATAAATGGGTTTTGGGTTGCAGTTTGGGCACTAGGTCTTTAAAAGGTTCATCATCACTAAAAACTAGGCATTCACGTGACAGAAAAGAACTAGTGATTATGTGTCTGGAGGTATGTTAGGCAGTCACTGAATAACAATTTAACTGTAGACCAGTGGAGTACCAGCCCCCAAAATTTGGCATTTATCTGACAGAAAAGAACTAGTGATTATGTGGCTGGAGATATATTAGACTGTCACTTGATAACAATTTTACTGCAGATTAGTACAGGCCCCAAATATTTGGCATTTACCTGACAGAAAAGAACTAGTGCTTATGTGACTGGAGGTACATTAGGCAGTCCCTGGATAAAATTTTTACTGAAGGCCACTGGAGTAGAGGCCCCAAAAATTAGGCATTCTCATGACAGAAAAGGCCTTTTTTGCCGCTGTATATACATATCACAAGTACCATTCTTTGTTCTGTGAGGTGGCTGGTATTTGTCGGCTGGCATGAGGAAATTCAATTACATGTGATCGTCACAGGTGTTGAATTCCTCTGATATCGATGCCTCATTCATTTCTAGAAATGTGAGGTAGTCCACACTGTCGTTAGCTAGTGCGATTATCCGTCACGATTCCCCCCTGCTGCGCTGAACGTCCTTTCGGACAGGAAACTCGACGAGGGGCAAGCCAAGAGTTCCATGGCAAATTGTTCCCTGGCCACAAGTCAAACCTGCACACCCATTAGTCCAGGGGTTCCTCGCTTCTCAGAGCATTCACATAGGCCGTTAACCCGATGTAGTCGGACACCTGTCGGTCTAGGCATTCCCTGAGGCTGGATCCGAAGGGCGGCTGTCGATGGATTGGCTGCAAGAATGATCTCAAGTGACCAACACATCTTCAAACCACCCTCTTCTTGCAGGCACAATAGGATTGGTACCCGTACCTGTTTCGTTGTCGTTGGAAATTCCTCTGCCAGCGCACGCAACAGCAGAATGCAGCATCTCTACCAGCAAGGCCTGGGAATGCTGCATACTGCCAGACCTCTGTGATGCTATTAATATGAACACAATTTTGTGTTTGTACTGTGTGTCTAAGTACTTTGCCACCCAGTACAGGTCCTTGCCCTTTATGCTTTTTATTTGGGGGTTCCTCTTTAAACTATGGAGCATGAAGGCCCCCATTTGCACTAAATTGGAAACGGTGGAGCACCCTGGCTCTTGCTCATCGCCCAGGAAAATGTCGTCCTTGGTCTCCTCCGCCCAGCCACAGACAACATCAGGGATCCCCGAAAAGTTTAAAGTTCTCCTACAATCCTACTCTTCTTGCTCCTCCTCCTCCCCCCAGCCACCATCCTCCTCTGACTCCTATTCAGACTCCTGCTGACTTGTCTCAGATGGAGTAGCCCCCCTGGAAATTCATTCAGCATTGTAACTTCCTCATCTTCCAGCTCCTGCTCCTCGACAGCTTGATCAATGACACAATGCAATGCAGGCTCCAGAAAGAAGGTGTAAGGTTCAATGTCACTGGTGCCTTGGGTGCGACTGACCAGTTTGGTGATCTCATCAAATGGCCGCAGAAGTCTTCATGCGTCGCGCATGAGCAGCCACTGGAACAGTGAAAAGAAACCAAGCTCCCCAGAACCTAACCTGCTGCAGAGTCCGTATAGGTAGTCGTTAATGGCACGTTGCTGCTAGAGCCCTGTTTCAGCGCGCTCAGTAGATCGTCACCAATGTCGCACACCACTTTACCAACTGTCAAATTGAGCAGGGTAAGCCACTGATCGACCTGTTACCACAGAGCTGAAAGCACTGCAGGACCGGTGTGGCTCTTGGCTTCCAGGCACAACAGTCCCAGCACAGCATGGCAACGTCTCACCTGGCACGTCGAATAGGTTCTGGGGATCTGGGGTAGTGCAGGGGAAAAAGCGGTAGCAGTGGAAAAGGAGGAGTCAGCCGAGGAGGAGCTGGAGGATGGAGTAGGATGTGGAGAAGAAGAGGCAGGCCTGCATGTAATCCGTGGTGTTAACACCAAATCCACACGGTTGCCACGTGATACATGCTTGACGGCCGTCAAAAGGTTCACCTAGTGGTCAGTAAAAGTTATGTAGCTCCTCTGCCCGTGTTTGCTAAATCATGTGTCTGTGGTCAGATGTATCTTGGCACCGACACTGTGTGCCACAGATATTCATTTGCCACTGAACGTGCCCATATACGTAACTCTGGGATGCCCTTCTAGGAGAAATATTTCCTTCCAGGGACCTTCCATTGCAGGGTGCCAATGGCCACAAATTTTCTAATGGCCTCCGAATACCCCAGTTTATATGGCAGTAGTTGGCGGGCTAGCAGTTCCGACAAGCCAGTGGTCAGCCGTTGGGCAAGAGGGTTATCCGGCGTCATCAAATTTTTATTCTCGAACATTTGGGCCATGGAAGCCTGCCTTTTGCCAGATGAACGCGATAACGGCGCGGTTGAAGGTGGAGTGCAGGACAAATGAGAGGAGAAGAGAAGAGGCAGGGTGTGGAGCAACGGGAGTGTGGCTTTGTGGGTTCTGACGGCATTGCTCCCACTGGGCTCGGTGATGTGAGGCCAGGTGCCTTCTTAAGGCGGTCATCTCTAGATGAGTGTTGAGCTTACCGCGACTTATGCGTTGACAGCACAGGCGGAAGATGGCAACACTATTGTCAGCAGCTAACACATAAAAAAAAGCCTACACTGCGAAGCCATGTGCCGGCATCCTGGGAGTGCAAGATGTGGCCATGCATGGTCGATAGCACGCTCCAGATACATTTGCAGTCTGCTTTTTGCCTTCTGTGCACTGCAAGTTCTGCCTGCTTCTCTTCCTTCTCCTCCCTATCTGCTGCTCATTTTTTCCCTCTAAACTCCCCTCCTTTTCCTCTCTTGTGGACACCCACGTGACGTACATCGACACGTCATCAACGTCACCTTCATCATCACTGACATTAGAGATCTCGGAGTAGGCACCAACAGTGGGGACCACCCTCCTTGGGCTAATCTGGGTACTGTCGTCAGACTGCTGGGTGGCGGCCGTTGCTACCTCCTCTTCCTCATCCAATGCCAAGAATGGCTGCGCATCGGTTAGGTCTGGGAATGGATGGGAAAATAATTCCTCTGACTCGAGTGGAGGGGCTGTGGTGGTGTCTTTGGGGGTGCACATAGCAGAGGGTGGGGAGGGTGCAGATACAGAGGATGAGGAGGGAGCAGAAGCGGAAGGCTGAGTGAGTCACTCAACCAACTCTGGTCCTTCCTTTGACGTAATCGCATGCACTTTCTCTAACTTCCCACTTAGGCTCTGGCCTTGTGCACCTGCCCGACCCCTACCAGCCCTGCGGAATGGCCTGCCTCTTCCTCTGCCTGTCATTTTCAAAATGTCCCAGTGCCAAATTCCCTAGAGAAGAGCAGTATTTGTGGAAGCTGGTACATTGGTCATTGTTGCATTTTTGATATTTCCAAGTCTTTTGGGGTGTACCCTAATTTCAAAAAAATAAAATAATAATTAAAACCAAAAACCTGTGTTGGCTACGTCGTCCTCCTCTACTGTCGCTTCCACCAAACCGCTACGTCCACCGCCTTCTCAACCTCCTACTCAATATTGACCTCCACCTCATACATCAAGATTTTTTTATTTTTTTTATTTGTACATATTTTTTTTATTTTATGTAATTTCACAAATTTGTCTGTTACATTTTCAGGTAAAATTCACCAAGTTTTGGCTGTGATATACCCCTGCTCTACCTAGTAGACAGGTAAACAAATTTCACAAATTTACATTTACATTTTCGGGTGACATCTGGGATTAGACATGCATAAAGTGACTGTCACATTTAGGCCAGAAATACGGCTTTGTGCTTACTGGGGTGAAAAAACCCTCTAATATAATGCACATCTAGGATTATACATGCATAAGTGACTGTCACATTTAGGCCAGAAATACGGCTTTGTGCTTGCTGGGGTGAAAAAACCCTCTGATAAACTGCACATCTGGGATTAGACATGCATAAGTGAGTATCACATTTAGGCCACAAATACGGCTTTGTGCTTACTGGGGTGAAAAAAACCCTCTGATATACTGCACATCTGGGATTAGACATGCATAAGTTACTGTGAAATTTAGGCCACAAATACCTCTGTCATATAGAATAAAAAATAAATAAATTGAGTGTCATACCCTACATCATGGTTTTTATTGGCGGTTGAATATTTTTAACAGACATAACCACTTTTTCCTTTGCTTTGTGAACGCTAACTATGAGGCAAACATCTAATAAGGGACGCGGTCATGGTCGTGGTGGTGGTTTTGGTGGAGCCTCTGGTGCAGGGAGAGGACATGGCCTTTCTGCCAAAGCTACACATCCTACTGAACCTACTACCTCAGGTCCCAGTAGTCGCCAGAATCTACAGCTATATTTGGTCGGGCCTAATGCCGTTCTAAGGATGGTAAGGCCTGAGCAAGTACAGGTGCTAATCAATTGGGTGGCCGACAGTGGATCCAGCACGTTCACATTATCTCCCACCCAGTCTTCTGCAGAAAGCGCACAGATGGCGCCTGAAAACCAAGCCCATCAGTCTGTCACATCACCCCCATGCATATCAGGGAAACTGTCTGAGCCTCAAGTTATGCAGCAATCTCTTATACTGTTTGAAGACTCTGCTGGCAGGGTTTCCCAAGGGCATCCACCTAGCCCTTCCCCAGGGGTGGAAGACATAGAATGCACTGACGCACAACCACTTATGTTTCCTGATGAAGACATGGGAACACCACCTCAGCACATCTCTGATGACGAAACACAGGTGCCAACTGCTGTGTCTTTCTGCAGTGTGCAGACCGAAAGGAGGTCAGGGAATAAGAGTGGGTGGAAGACGATGCAGGGGACGAGGAGGTCCTAGACCCCACCATGGAATGAAGGTCGTGCACTGACTTTCAGAGTTTTGAGGAAGAGGCAGTGGTGAGACCGAGCCAACAGCATAGCAAAAGCGGGAGCAGGGTGCAAAAGCAGAGCAGCCGTCGCCAAAACAGTTTGCCTGCTACTGGCCACAGTTACCAGGGACCGAGCACACCAAAGGCAGCTTCAAGGAGTTCCCTGGCATGGCACTCCTTCACACAATGTGCTGACGACAAGACCCGAGTGGTTTGCACGCTGTGCCATCAGAGACTGAAGCGAGGCATTAACGTTCTGAACCTCAGCACAACCTGCATGACCAGGCATCTACATGCGAGACACGGGCTGCAATGGAGTAAGCACTTTCAAAACCAAGAAAGGGCTCAGGCCCCTCCTGCTCCCTTTTCTGCTGCTGCTTCGTCCTCTTCCTCCGCCTCTGGAGGAACGTTGGCACCTGCCACCCATCAAACAGAGGATGTGCCACCAACAGCACCACCTCCGTCACCAAGCATCTCCACCATGTCACACGGAAGCGTTCAGCACTCAATCTCACAAACCTTTGAGAGAAAGTGTAAATTCCCACCTAGCCACCTAGCCACCCAGGCCGTTCTGAAACTGATGTGTTTGGGGGACAGGCCCCACAACGTGCAGGAGTTGTGGCGGGGTATAGAATAACAGACCGACGAGTGGTTGCTGCCAGTGAGTCTCAAGCCCGGCCTGGTGGTGTGCGATAATCGGCGAAATCGCGTTGCAGCTCTGGGACTAGCCGGTTTGACGCACATCCCTTGCCTGGCGCATGTGCTGAATTTGGTTGTGCAGAAATGTATTCACAACTACCCCGACATGTCAGAGCTGATGCGTAAAGTGCGGGCTGTCTGTGCGCGCTTCCGGCATTCTCATCCTGCCGCCGCTCGGCTGTCTGCTCTACAGCGTAACATTGGCCTTCCCGCTCACCGCCTCATATGCGACGTGCCCACCAGGTTAACTCCACCTTGCACATGCTGGAGAGACTGTGCGAGCAGCAGCAGGCCATAGTGGAGTTTCAGTTGCAGCACCCACTGGTGAGTCGCACTTCGGAACAGCACCACTTCACCACCAATGACTGGGCCTCCATGCAAGACCTGTGTGCCCTGTTGCGCTGTTTCGAGTACTCCACCAACATGGCCAGTGGCGATGACGCCATTATCAGCGTTACAATACCACTTCTATGTCTCCTTGAGAAAACACTAGGGTGATGATGAAGAGGATGTGGCCCACGATGAGGAGGAGGAAGAGGGATCATCTCTAACACTTTTGGCCAGTCTTTTAGAAGTGGCTCAGAAAGAGGATTTTTGCAACAGCAGAGGCCAGGTACAAATTTGGCCAGCCAGGGCCCATTACTGGAGGACGAGGTGGATGAGGAGGAGGAGGATGGGGATGAAGCATGTTCACAGCGGGGTGGCATCCAACGCAGCTCGGGCCCATCACTGGTGCGTGGCTGGGGGGATACGGAGGACGCACACGATACGCCTCCCACAGAGGACAGCTTGTCTGGGCACCTGGCACACATGAGCGACTACATGCAGCAGAGTTGCCCCTATTTTAAAGTGTGCTGACTACTGGGTGGCCACCCTACTGGATCCCCGTTACAAAGACAATGTGCCGTCCTTAATTCCCTCACTGGAGCGTGATCGGAAGATGCGCGACTACAGGCGCATGCTGGTATACGCGCTTCTGAGAGCATTCCTGACTGACACCGGGGACAAGTGGAAGCACAAGGCAAAGGCAGGGGAGGAGGAAGAGGTCGCCAACGCAGCTGTGTCAGCGCCAGCACCTCATAAGGCAGGGTTAGCATGGCCGACATGTGGAAAAGCTTTGTCACCTCGCCGCAACAACCGGCCCCAACTGCTGATATAGAGCGTGTTAGCAGGAGGCAGTGTTCCAAAACAGTTTGCCTGCTACTAGCCACAGTTACCAGGGACCGAGCACACCAAAGGCAGCTTCAAGGAGTTCCCTGGCATGGCACTTCTTCACACAATGTGCTGACGACAAGGCCCGAGTGGTTTGCACGCTGTGCCATCAGAGACTGAAGCGAGGCATTAACGTTCTGAACCTCAGCACAACCTGCATGACCAGGCATCTACATGCGAGACACGGGCTGCAATGGAGTAAGCACTTTCAAAACCAAGAAAGGGCTCAGGCCCCTCCTGCTCCCTTTTCTGCTGCTGCTTCGGCCTCTTCCTCCGCCTCTGGAGGAACGTTGGCACCTGCCACCCATCAAACAGAGGATGTGCCACCAACAGCACCACCTCCGTCACCAAGCATCTCCACCATGTCACACGGAAGCGTTCAGCACTCAATCTCACAAACCTTTGAGAGAAAGTATAAATTCCCACCTAGCCACCTAGCCACCCAGGCCGTTCTGAAACTGATGTGTTTGGGGGACAGGCCCCACAACGCGCAGGAGTTGTGGCGGGGTATAGAATAACAGACCGACGAGTGGTTGCTTGTAGTGAGCCTCAAGCCCGGCCTGGTGGTGTGCGATAATCGGCGAAATCGCGTTGCAGCTCTGGGACTAGCCGGTTTGACGCACATCCCTTGCCTGGCGCATGTGCTGAATTTGGTTGTGCAGAAATGTATTCACAACTACCCCGACATGTCAGAGCTGATGCGTAAAGTGCGGGCTGTCTGTGCGCGCTTCCGGCATTCTCATCCTGCCGCCGCTCGGCTGTCTGCTCTACAGCGTAACATTGGCCTTCCCGCTCACCGCCTCATATGCGACGTGCCCACCAGGTGGAACTCCACCTTGCACATGCTAGAGAGACTGTGCGAGCAGCAGCAGGCCATAGTGGAGTTTCATTTGCAGCACCCACTGGTGAGTCGCACTTCGGAACAGCACCACTTCACCACCAATGACTGGGCCTCCATGCGAGACCTGTGTGCCCTGTTGCGCTGTTTCGAGTACTCCACCAACATGGCCAGTGGCGATGACGCCATTATCAGCGTTACAATACCACTTCTATGTCTCCTTGAGAAAACACTTAGGGTGATGATGAAGAGGATGTGGCCCACGATGAGGAGGAGGAAGAGGGGTCATCTCTAACACTTTTGGCCAGTCTTTTAGAAGTGGCTCAGAAAGAGGATTTTTGCAACAGCAGAGGCCAGGTACAAATTTGGCCAGCCAGGGCCCATTACTGGAGGACGAGGTGGATGAGGAGGAGGAGGATGGGGATGAAGCATGTTCACAGCGGGGTGGCATCCAACGCAGCTCGGGCCCATCAGTGGTGCGTGGCTGGGGGGATACGGAGGACGCACACGATATGCCTCCCACAGAGGACAGCTTGTCTGGGCACCTGGCACACATGAGCGACTACATGCAGCAGAGTTGCCCCTATTTTAAAGTGTGCTGACTACTGGGTGGCCACCCTACTGGATCCCCGTTACAAAGACAATGTGCCGTCCTTAATTCCCTCACTGGAGCGTGATCGGAAGATGCGCGACTACAGGCGCACGCTGGTAGACGCGCTTCTGAGAGCATTCCTGACTGACACCGGGGACAAGTGGAAGCACAAGGCGAAGGCAGGGGAGGAGGAAGAGGTCGCCAACGCAGCTGTGTCAGCGCCAGCACCTCATAAGGCAGGGTTAGCATGGCCGACATGTGGAAAAGCTTTGTCACCTCGCCGCAACAACCGGCCCCAACTGCTGATATGGAGCGTGTTAGCAGGAGGCAGTGTTCCAAAACAGTTTGCCTGCTACTAGCCACAGTTACCAGGGACCGAGCACACCAAAGGCAGCTTCAAGGAGTTCCCTGGCATGGCACTTCTTCACACAATGTGCTGACGACAAGACCCGAGTGGTTTGCACGCTGTGCCATCAGAGACTGAAGCGAGGCATTAACGTTCTGAACCTCAGCACAACCTGCATGACCAGGCATCTACATGCGAGACACGGGCTGCAATGGAGTAAGCACTTTCAAAACCAAGAAAGGGCTCAGGCCCCTCCTGCTCCCTTTTCTGCTGCTGCTTCGGCCTCTTCCTCCGCCTCTGGAGGAACGTTGGCACCTGCCACCCATCAAACAGAGGATGTGCCACCAACAGCACCACCTCCGTTACCAAGCATCTCCACCATGTCACACGGAAGCGTTCAGCACTCAATCTCACAAACCTTTGAGAGAAAGTGTAAATTCCCACCTAGCCACCCAGGCCGTTCTGAAACTGATGTGTTTGGGGGACAGGCCCCACAACGCGCAGGAGTTGTGGCGGGGTATAGAATAACAGACCGACGAGTGGTTGCTTGCAGTGAGCCTCAAGCCCGGCCTGGTGGTGTGCGATAATCGGCGAAATCGTGTTGCAGCTCTGGGACTAGCCGGTTTGACGCACATCCCTTGCCTGGCGCATGTGCTGAATTTGGTTGTGCAGAAATGTATTCACAACTACCCCGACATGTCAGAGCTGATGCGCAAAGTGCGGGCTGTCTGTGCGCGCTTCCGGCATTCTCATCCTGCCGCCGCTCGGCTGTCTGCTCTACAGCGTAACATTGGCCTTCCCGCTCACCGCCTCATATGCGACTCTCCAGCATGTGCAAGGTGGAACTCCACCTTGCACATGCTGGAGAGACTGTGCGAGCAGCAGCAGGCCATAGTGGAGTTTCAGTTGCAGCACCCACTGGTGAGTCGCACTTCGGAACAGCACCACTTCACCACCAATGACTGGGCCTCCATGCAAGACCTGTGTGCCCTGTTGCGCTGTTTCGAGTACTCCACCAACATGGCCAGTGGCGATGACGCCATTATCAGCGTTACAATACCACTTCTATGTCTCCTTGAGAAAACACTTAGGGTGATGATGAAGAGGATGTGGCCCACGATGAGGAGGAGGAAGAGGGGTCATCTCTAACACTTTTGGCCAGTCTTTTAGAAGTGGCTCAGAAAGAGGATTTTTGCAACAGCAAAGGCCAGGTACAAATTTGGCCAGCCAGGGCCCATTACTGGAGGACGAGGAGGATGAGGAGGAGGAGGATGGGGATGAAGCATGTTCACAGCGGGGTGGCATCCAACGCAGCTCGGGCCCATCACTGGTGCGTGGCTGGGGGGATACGGAGGACGCACACGATACGCCTCCCACAGAGGACAGCTTGTCTGTGCGCCTGGCACACATGAGCGACTACATGCAGCAGAGTTGCCCCTATTTTAATGTGTGCTGACTACTGGGTGGCCACCCTGCTGGATCCCCGTTACAAAGACAATGTGCCGTCCTTAATTCCCTCACTGGAGCGTGATCGGAAGATGCGCGACTACAGGCGCACGCTGGTAGACGCGCTTCTGAGAGCATTCCTGACTGACACCGGGGGACAAGTGGAAGCACAAGGCGAAGGCAGGGGAGGAGGAAAAGGTCGCCAACGCAGCTGTGTCAGCGCCAGCACCTCATAAGGCAGGGTTAGCATGGCCGACATGTGGAAAAGCTTTGTCACCTCGCCGCAACAACCGGCCCCAACTGCTGATATGGAGCATGTTAGCAGGAGGCAGCATTTGAACAGCATGGCGGAACAGTACCTGTGCACACGCCTACACGTACTGACTGATGGTTCTGCTCTCCAAATTGTCCACATGGCCAGAGCTTGCCCTGTATGCCTTGGAGGTGCTGACCTTCCCTGCAGCCAGTGTACTCTCTGAACGTGTATTTAGCACGGCAGGAGGCATCATTACAGACAGATGCAGCCGTCTGTCCACAGCCAACGTGGACAAGCTCACGTTCATTCAAATGAACCAGGCTTGGATCCCTCAGGACTTGACTATACCTTGTGTAGAATAGACAGTTCTAACAGCCTCAACCATCCTTCCTTGTGCTCAAGTGCACTTATTCCTTTTTTTTTCTTTTCTTTTTTTATATGTTCCAATATTTTGGGGGATACCCCTATGTAAAAATGCAAAATAACACATCTGTGTTGGCTACCTTTTCCGCATCCGACGCCGCTTCCAGCTAGACCTCCACGTGAGCCTACACGGCCACATGCACCTATTCACAGCCTCCTCAACCTCTTCCTCCTGCATCATTCCTAATTTTTATTTTTTTAAGGTCTTTTATGTATTTTTAGTTCATTTCCCTATCCACATTTGCCATGCTCTTAAGCACATTTTGCTGCCTTTTGCAGCCCTCTAGCTCTTTCCATGACATTTTTACAGCCATTTTAGTGCTCAAAAGTTCGGGTCCCCATTGACTTCAATTTTTTTTTCACGTTCGGCCGAACCTGCCGAACCAGACCATCCAGGTGTCCGCTGAACTCTATCTATGATATGCCCCTGCAATACCTAGTAGACAGGTTAATAAATTTCACAAATTTTTCTGTTACATTCTTGGGTGACATTTTACATTTTTTTCCGTGAATAGACCCCTCTTCTGTATAGGTGACAGGGATCTAAATTTTTAAAAATCATCTGTTCTATTGGTGGGTGACATTAACCCATTTCTGCCGATGAAAAACCCCTGCTCTGCATAGGTGACAAATTGTCTGTAATTGGCCCTTTCATTCGATCCTTCTGCTTTAATAACTTGTCCCACATTTCAGCTTGATCACATTGCAGCCATTGACCTCCCTTGTATGTGGTATCTCTTTCTCACGCTCCCTCTCCAGTGTGGAACCCTGATTCGCCGCTAACCATGATCAACATGGTAGGCGCAGAAAAGAACATCGAAAGTTGGTAGAGCAGATATCCAATTTAATCGTGGACATCACGGGGGATGTGCAACATGGTGAAGCAGTATGTGTGAACACGCCTACACCTACTGACTGATGGGTCTGCCCCCTTTAACTTCTGGGTCTACAAATTGGGCATATGGCCTGAGCTTGCCCTTTACGCCTTGGAGGTGCTGGCCTGCCCTGCAGCCATTGTATTGTCTGAAGGTTTGTTTAGCACAGCTGGAGGGTGTTATAACAGGTTATATTTCCCAATGTTTTGGGGTGCACCCTAATTTAAACAAAAAATAAAAATAAAACATAAAACCAAAAAGCAGTGTAGGCTCCACAGCCGCTTTCACCTACACCGCCACATCCACCACCTCCTCCACCTCCTACTCCACATGGACCTCATCCTCCAAGATCAAGATTATGATTTTTTTAACGTATTTTATGTTATTTTAAGTCATTTCCCTATCCACAATTGTTTGCAGAGCACTTTTCCATACTCTTAACCACATTTTGATGCCATTTGCAGCCCTCTAGCTTTTTCCATGACTTCTTTACAGCCATTTTAGTGCTCAAAAGTTCAGGTCCCCATTGACTTCAATGGGTTTTGGGGTTAAGTTCGGGTCAAGTTTGGGTCCCGAACTCGAGGTTTTTTGTGAAGTTCGGCCGAACCCGTCGAACCTGAACCTCCAGGTGTACACTCAACTTTAGTCACTAGGGAACAAAATTCTTCGCCGTATCCAGCAGGGCTGTGGAGTTGGTAGACCAAACTTCCAACTTTGACTGAGCCATCTATTTTCCCTCACTCCAGCTACCACTCCAACCTACCAAAACTGCTTTTGCCCCCAACCCCACAGCCCTCCTAGTTATACAATTTTTGAAAAACAGAGGTATTAGATTATTACAACATAGTATATGAATAACATTTGTAAAGTTTGCACAATTTTATGCAACAAGCTATGCAATTTTATAGCATTTTTTATTTTATTTTGAAGCCAAAGTTGGACAACTCTGACCTCACCCAAAACTGACTGAGACATCAAACCCCTTGCCACCACTGTTTAGTCCTGTCACTTGATGTGTATCTTTATTGACCAAAAATTGTATTATTCTACCTGTAAAATTCTGGGAATTTTTGCTACATTTGTTGCAATGTATAGAGCAGTCAAGTTTTCAAGACTATATGCAGCTATATGAAGGGCAAAAAAGTCTGTAAGCCTTTCATGTTAGTTCTTGGAGATATGGCTTCCTATAAAACAAGCTCTATATAAGCACATGATGAAAACTGATTGCTGCATTATTCAGTATTCACATTTTATAGGACATTTAGCTCTTAAATAGTGTAATTCAAATAGTTCAATAGCCCTTAAAATACAGTTAATGTAGCAAATAAATTAAGAAATCATTTACAAGAAATATTCCTCATGGGTCCACTTAAGCTTTTACTTACTTGAATTATAAACAAAATTATAGCTTTTTCACCTTTATAAAATATCTGTAAATTGCAAAGTAACATTAAATACATGATAATAGTTAATTAAATAACTGCACAAACTTACTTCATTCTTGATATGCAACTTTAAGTCTTTATTACAAAATATAACGCAAAATGAGCTACAATTAAACATGAGTATCAATTCTATAGAATCAAAATTTGGATTTTATAGATTCAGAATTTCAAGAGGTTTGGTTTGTTAGAATGTTTGCATAGAGCAAGAAAGAGCAAAAGAGAGACAGAGAGAACCAAAATGTGCTCTGGCTAGCTTGGGTTGGGCACGTCCATCAGGGACAAGCCCAGCACACCCTCCCTTGGCAGGGGGTAAGCAGGAACTCACTAACTCTGGTCCCCACCCTACTTGCAGGAAGTGGGGAGAGCCCATTTCTCCACAGAGGGGGTTAGAATGAAATTGAAAGCTCCATTCTACCTATTTGTAGCTCTGCTGTGTTTGCTGCCACCTGCTGGTGAACCAGGCATATAACATTTGAACATAACAGTTACATTAGAGATAGGAATGCACAGTGTAGTGGACCTGAAATAAATACACAAGATGACATTATATCAGCCCATTAGAGATAGTAACGGGGTGACGAAGTGGTAATGCCACTCCGACGGCGTTACAAAATCAGTTTGGTTCCAAATCGATTCAGACTCCAGATTCCGTTAAATCAAACGCATTTTGAATTTCCCGAAATTTGCTGATCACTAGCTAAAATTCTAGTAAATATTCCCCCAAAAACTGGACATACATTATGTAATTTTGTCTTGAGAGCTGAGCATAGGGAGAGATGTGGCAAACACTCATGCTCTAGGGACAGTGTCGCTTCAAAGTGTTAATAAAGCAATATCGGAGAGGGAGAGTGCAGGGAGACTGCAGGGACACTGCAGGGAGAGTGTATCACCATGTGCATCATTGTGCAGTGCATCGACATTCAGAGTTATTCCGTCATTTTAATGATACACTTAGTGTGCCTTATTATTAAAGGCAGGTGTCATATATCGCCGTGTGCATCACTGTGCAGTGCGCTGATATTCATAGCTAATCCATTCTGTTAGCTGTAGCAATATGTTGCGTCCTTATTACAGGCAAGTGCACATTATCGCCCTGTACATGGCAGTGCAGTGGAGATAAATTTATCATAGCTAATCCCTTCTGTTAGCTGTAACATCATGTTGTGTCTGTATTACAGGCAAGAGTAATTTATTGCCCTGTTAATAAGTGTGCAGAGGAGCGAAATTTATCATAGCTAATCCGTTCTGTTAGCGATACAGTTGTTCTACACTATGGCCAACAGACAGTTCCATGTGTCCTCCAAAGGAAAAGGCAGTGTCAAAAATGTTGCTGTAGCTGCCACAAGTAATAGCAGAAGAAGAGGGATGACATCAGCCTCAAAAACAGGCCAGAGGTGCTGCTGTCATCCAGCGGTCATGTTTTGGCCAACAATCCAGCAGTACTAGAATGATTGACTCGCTCTTCAATATCATATCAAGTTACAAAAGATACACCCATACAAGAATTGGTTGGTTTCTCTTACATCACTCTTAGTTGGCATGACCCAGGAATTGCATCTTGCCCTCACCTGTCCTAACCTGCCTCTTTCTTTTGCTGCTCCTTCTGCTAGCCAAGTAATGATACCCGCTGGCTCTGCTACGGTTTTCATCGACAATGAGCTTTATGAGGACAGTAAGCAGTTACAGGCCGGCCCAGACTTGGAGGAGAGGTCCACTGTGGACTCCTTTAGGCGTGCAACTACTGTAACTATTGATGATGACAGTCAGGTGGGAGCCCATGCTGCGAGAGGTCAGGGAAGTGCACAAGAGACAGATGAGGTTGACAAAAGTGATTACCATTTGTACATGAAGATATAGCTGATCACATGTGGGAGCCAGGCAGCTTGCCTGTAAAACAGCAGGGTGGAAGCATGCCCATTAGGCAGCAGGGTGGAAACAGTGGGAAATCTGGAGCCAGACACGGGAGGGGTACAGCATCTGTTACTTGGTAGACTACGTCTGCAGAACACCCTAACAGTACATGTGTTTATACAAGCAGAGACAGTCAGGCATAACAAAGTGGTGGAGGAAAAATGGCATACTTGGCAGTGTGGAATTTTTTAAGTCACTAGCGTGTCAGCATGCAGGATGTGTGGGCAGAAGGTGAGGTGTGACCAGGGTGCTATTGATGGCACAATGCTTCAACACTAGTCACCATAGTGTGGCATAGGAACACCATGCCACTCATTTAGTGTTACAACCTGATGCAGCAACCACTTCATCTTCCACTGGCCGTTACCCCCTCTCAAGCAGTCAGGTCTCTTCAATGTCAGCAGAAGGAAGCTGTTGTTCTTTCCCATTTACTTCAATGTTGTCTATTGCTCGCGATGATCCCCCTCCTACTACTCCTTGTCACTTGTTTCAACAGCAATCAATCACAGGGGCAATTAATTGCAAAAAGACAACAGAATGCGTGTACTCATCCAATGGTGTAGAAGCTGAATGTGCACATGGCTAAGTTGCTGGTACTACATTCCCTCCCTTTACATGTAGATGACTCTGCACATTTCATAGAACTTATGGCTTGTGCCCTTCCAAGGTAGAGAGCCTGAAGCAGTCATTACTTTTCCAAAAAAGCTGTACCAGCCTTGAACACGTACTTTGAGCAGAAAGTGGTCAAATTTTTGAGCCTCTTGGTGTCTGGTAGAGATCACACCAGAACTGACGCATGGAGTTGTAACTATGGTTAAGGACATTATATGTTATTCACAGCCCGCTTGGGAAATGTGGTTCCACCCCAGGCACACCAGCAACTTGGCAATGGGATGTCAATGGCACCTCCGTTTTGTAATTAGAGATGTCCCACGGCGGGCGAACATATAGGATGTTCGGTCTGCCCCCTATACGTCATCATTGAGCAAACTTTGACCCTGTACCTCACAGTCAGCAGACACATTCCAGCCAGCATACCCTTCCTCTCAGACCCTCCCACCTCCTATCAGAAAACAAGGACAGCATCCATCTTAGATTCATTCTGAAGCTGCAGTGTTAGTGAGAGCAGGGAGAGTACAAGTGAAGCGGTTGATGATGATGATGTGTTTGTGAATGTCACGTGGTGCCCTCTCGAAGAGAAGAAGAACTGGGGGAAAGTTCAGATGGGGAGACAGAGATGAGGAGGAGACAAGTTGGAAGCAGGGGGAGGTCATCGCAAGGAGCTAGTGTTACAGTCAGACGGCATGTATCGGCACCCGGGGTCAGCCAGACAGCACGCCAAACAACGCATGCTGTTGCCACCACCAGAATGCAGTCATTGCAAAGCTCAGCAGTGTGGCATTTTATTTGTATGTCTGCCTCTGATAACAGCATGCCATTTGCAACCTGTGCCAAAAGAAACTGAGTTGTGGGAAGTCCAACACCCACCTAGGTACAACTGCTTTGCGAAGGCACATGATCTCACATCACAAACGCCTATGGGATCAACACATGATGAGTACAAGCAGCACACAAACTCAAAGCCACCATCCTCCTCCTGGTCCAGCATCTTCAGCCACGTCAACCACTGCTGTCCTCCTTGCCCCCTCTCAACCACCCGCCACTCTGCCTCTCACCTTCAGCAGTTCCTGCTCATCTGCCCACAGTCAAGTGTCTGTCAAGGAAATTTTTCAGCATAAGAAGCCAACGTCACAGTGTCACCCCCTTGCCCGGCGTCTGACAGCTGGCTTGTCGGAACTCTTAGCCCGCCATCTTTTACCATACAAGCTGGTGGAGTCTGAGGCCTTCAAAAAATGTGTAGCTATTGGGACACCGCAGTGGAAGGTACCCGTCCGGATTTTTTTTTCACAAAAGGCAATCCCCAACCTGTACTCTATTGTGTCAAATGAAGTCATGGCATGTCTGGCACACAGTGTTGGGGCAAGGGTCCATCTGACCACTGATATTTGGTCTGCAAAGCATGGTCAGGGCAGGTACATCATGTACACTGCGCATTGGGTAAACCTGCTGACGGCTGCCAAGCATGGAATGCGTGGCTCTGCAGAGGAGTTGGTGACACCGCCACGACTTGCAGGCAGGCCTGCTGCCACCTCCTCTACTCCTCCTACTCCATCCTCTTTGCTAACCTCCTCGGCTGAGTCCTCTTCTGCTGCTGCGTCTTGCTCCACATCAACCGCACCTTCCCAGCTCCCCAGGGGCTATTCCACATCCCGGATACGACAGTGTCACACTGTCTAGGGGTTGACCCCAGCATGCCTGTCCGCCCTGAACGCACAGGTGGATCATTGGCTATCTACGCACCAACTGGAGATCGGCATAGTGGTGTGTGACAACAGAAGCAATTTGTTGGCGGCATTGAATTTGGGCAAGTTGACACATGTGCCGTGAATGGCACATGTGTTGAATCTGATCGTACACCGCTTTGTGCATAAGTACCCAGGCTTACAGGACATCCTCAAGCAGGCCAGGAAGGTGTTTGGCCATTTCAGGCGTTCCTACACGGCCATGGCGCACTTTTCAGATATTAAGCGGTGAAACAACATGCCAGTGAAGCACTTGATTTGCAACAGCCCGACATGTTGGAATTCAACACTCCTAATGTTCGACCGCCTGCTCCAACAAGAAAAATCCGTCAACAAGTATTTGTATGATTGGGGTGCTAAGACAGCATCTGCAGAGCTGGGTATTTTTTTGCCACGTTACTGGACGCTCATGCGCAATGCCTGTAGGCTCATGCGCCCTTTTAGGCCTCTTTCACGCTTGCGTTGTCCGGATCCGGCGTGTACTCCACTTGCCGGAATTACACACCGGATCCGGAAAAACGCAAGTGTACTGAAAGTATTTGAAGATGGATCCGTCTTCAAAATGCTTTCAGTGTTACTATGGCACCCAGGACGCTATTAAAGTCCTGGTTGCCATAGTAGGAGCGGGGGAGCGGTATACTTACCATCCGTGCGGCTCCCGGGGCGCTCCAGAGTGACGTCAGAGCGCCCCATGCGCATGGATGACGTGCCATGCGATCACGTCATCCATGCGCCTAGGGCACCCTGACGTCACTCTGGAGCGCCCCGGGAGCCGTACGGATGGTAAGTATACTGCTCCCCCGCTCCCCGCTACACTTTACCATGGCTGCCGGGACTTTAGCGTCCCGGCAGCCATGGTAACCACTCTAAAAAAAGCTAAACGTCGTATCCGGCAATGCGCCGAAACGACGTTTAGCTTAAGGCCGGATGGGCATTTATTCCGGATCCGGCCTTGCGGCAAGTCTTCAGTTTTTTGGGCCGGAGCAAAAAGCGCAGCATGCTGCGGTATTTTCTCCGGCCAAAAAACGTTCCGTTCCGGAACTGAAGACATCCTGATGCATCCTGAACGGATTTCACTCCATTCAGAATGCATTAGGATAATCCTGATCAGGATTCTTCCGGCATAGAGCCCCAACGACGGAACTCTATGCCGGAAGACAATAACACAGGTGTGAAAGAGCCCTAAAAGAGGTGACAAACCTAGTCAGTCGCACCGAAGGCACCATCAGCGACATCATCCTATTTGTTTTCTTCCTGGAGCGTGCCCTGCGAAGAGTGTTAGATCAGGCCGTAGATGAGCGTGAAGAGGAAGAGATGTGGTCACCATCACCACCAGAAACAGCCTTATCAGCATCGCTTGCTGGACCTGCGGCAATGCTGGAAGAGGAGTCAGAGGAAGAGGAGTCAGAGGAAGAATGTGGCTTTGAGGAGGAGGAAGACCAACCACGGCAGGTATCCCAGGGTGCTCGTTGTCACCTATCTGGTTCCCGTGGTGTTGTACATGGTTGGGGGGAAGAACAGACCTTCAGTGAGATCGGTGAGGACGAGGAACGGAACATGAGTAGCTTATCATCCAACCTTGTGCAAATGGGGTCTTTCATGCTGTCATGCCTGTTGAGGGACCCTCGTATAAAAAGGCTGAAGGAGAACTACCTGTACTGGGTGGCCATGCTACTAGACCCCCCGGTATAAGCAGAAAGTGGCTGAAATGTTATTGAATTACCGGAAGTCGTAAAGGATGCCGCAGTTCCAAAACAAGTTAAAAAGTATGCTTTACACAGCATAAAGGGTGATGTCACAGCACAACGGGAATCAAACAGGAGAAGAGGTGAAAGTAATCCTCCTCCTACCAAGACCACGCCGGCAAGGACAGGGCGCTTTACAGACGTGTTGTTGATGAAGGACATGCAGAGCTTTTTAAGTCCTACGCATCGCCACAGCCCTTCGGGGTCCACCCTCAGAGAACCTTAACTGCAGATATCGACACTCTGAGGAGCGATGAACCCCTTGACTGCTGGGTGTTCAGGCTTGACCTGTGGCCTGAGCTATCCCAATTTGCGATAGAACTTCTGGCCTGCCCCCCGCTTCAAGTGTCCTGTCAGAAAGGACCTTCAGCGCAGCAGGAGGTATTGTCACTGAGAAGAGAAGTCGCCTAGGTCAAAAAAGTCTAGATTACCTCACCTTTATTAAGATGAATGAGGCATGGATCCCGAAGGGACTGACAGTGGGAGATGCATTTGACTAAAAAAGGCCTGATGAGATGCCTTGGGCTAAAAATGGTCCACACGCTGCTGCATGCCGGATGACTTGCGTAACTTCTCCGCCACCAACTAGGGTTCAAGCCGCAATGCTTTAGTGCACGTTCTGTCTGGAAAACATAAACTTCTCCGGCCGCTGCTACAGCAGTGGCTGCAACAATATCTAATTTTTCAGGCATGTGTACATGCCTAATTTTTCTGGCCTCTGGTGCTGCATGGTGGCTGCAAAAACAAAACAAAAACGCACATACATGTGTCAATTCCCCTTCGTGATCGTTACCTTGTTGTGGTGAAGTGGCTTGCGTATCACAATGAAGCGATCACCTCTATGAGTGTGTTGGCAATATTGGCACACTCCAGATAAGGTCGTTGCTTCATTGTGAACAGACCAAAAGCGATCGGCTGGATAATTTTGCATAGAAAAAACATTAATTTTCTTTGTGATCATCTAAGGTGATCATTAAAGCCTAGTAGGCCAACAATGGCCCCACACTGCAGAATCATTGTTTTCTGGGTCACTTAACTGTCACTGAACTACCTCAGCATGACCATAGGCTTTGAAAAACCGCCATCGCCTGCAATCTCCCAAACGTACGCACGAGCAGAGTCATCACTACACCAAGATTGACGCATAGAGGAATAACATTTATTTCATGAGTGTGTCAACTATTGACAACTCTTTGCGGTTGTCTAAAATCTATTCCATGCACGTCCCCTGATAGGGGACGTAACAGGGATTAAACTGATAAGAATAGTACTACTTAACACACCACTCATATAGGCACAGTATATTACACGGCACACGCACAGTGCCCCAAATTGAAAGTAAGAGGACCGACCAACCAACCATATTTTTCCATCTCCCGGTTCCTAATCTGTGGTGTTCTGTAACCAAAACTGTACAACATCAGAAAATAGTGTCTGTTTTGCAAATTCCAATAATATGGGCATAATATAGTGTCCTTAATCTCTGGTGTTCTGTAACCAATAATGTACTACATCAGAAAACTGTGTCTGTATTGCAGATTCCAATAATCTGGGCCTATTATAGTGTCCATAATCTGTGGTGTTTTGTGAGATTTAGTGTCCATAATCTGAAAACTGTGTCTGTATTGCAGATTCCAATTATATGGGCCTAATATAGTGTCCATAATCTGTGGTGTTCTGTGACTAATACTGTACTACTTTATAAAGAGGTGTATATTACAGATTCCAGAAATCTGGGTCTAATATAGTGTCCATAATCTGTGGTGTTCTGTAACTAATACTGTCCTGCGTCCAAAAACTGTGTCTGTATTGCGAATTCCAATAATCTGGGCATAATATAGTGTCCATAATTTGTGTTGTTTTGTGACAAATACTGTACTACAACAGAAAATAGTGTCTGTATTGCAAATTCCAATAATATGAGCCTAATATAGTGTCGATAATCTGTGGTGTTCTGCAACAAATACTGTACTACATAAGAAAACAGTGTCTGTATTGCAAATTTCAATAATATGAGCCTAATATAGTGTCCATAATCTGTGGTGTTCTGTAACCGATACTGTACTACATAAGAAAATAATGTCTGTACTGCAAATTCCAATTATATGAGCCTAATATAGTGTCCATAATCTGTGGTGTTCTGTAACCAATACTGTACTACATCATAAAATAGTGTCTGTATTGCAAATTCCAATAATCTGGGCTCAATATATTGTCCATATTCTGTGGGTTTCTGTGACATATTCTGTCCTGCATCCGAAAATTGTGTTTGTATTGCAAATTCCAAAAATCTGGGCCTAATATACTGTCCATAATCTCTGGTTTTCTGTGACCAATACTGTACTACATCAGAAAATAGTGTCTGTATTGGAAATTCCATTGATCCTGGCCTATTATAATGTCCATAATCTGTGGTGTTCTGTAATCAATACTGTACTACATCAGAAAATAGTGTCTGTATTGCAAATTCCAATAATCTGGGCCCAATATAGTGTTCATATTCTGTTGGTTTCTCTAACATATACTGTCCTGCATCCAAAAACGGTGTCTGTATTGCAAATTCCAATAATCTAGGCCTAATATAGTGTCCATAATTTGTGGTATTCTGTAACCAATACTGTACTACATCAGAAAACAGTGTCTGTATTGCAAATTCCAATAATCTGGACCCAATATAGTGTCTATATTCAGTGGGTTTCTGTGACATATACTGTCCTGCATCCGAAAACTGTGTCTGTATTGCAAATTCCAATTAACTGGGCCATATATAGTCTCCATAATCTGTGGGTTTCTGTGACATATAATGTCCTGCTACCGAAATTTGCGTCTGTATTGGAGATTTCAATTATCTGGGTCTAATATAGTGTCCATAATCTGTGGTGTTCTGTGACCAACACTGTACTGCATCAGAAAACTCTATATTGCAGATTCCAATAATCTGTACTACATCAGAAAATAGTGTCTGTTTTGCAAATTCCAATAATCTGAGACTAATATAAGGTAGTGTCCATAATCTGTGGTGTTCTGTAACCAATACTGTACTACATCAGAAAACAGTGTCTGTATTGCAAATTCCAATAATCTTGGCCTAATATAGTGTCCATAATCTGTGGTGTTCTGTAACCAATACTGTACTACATCAGAAAACAGTGTCTGTATTGCAAATTCCAATAATATGAGCCTAATATAGTGTCCATAATCTGTGGTGTTCTTTAACCAATACTGTACTACATAAGAAAACAATGTCTGTACTGCAAATTCCAATAATCTGGGCCTAATATAGTGTTTATAATCTGTGGTGTTCTGTAACTAATACTGTACTGCATCAGAAAACAGTGTATGTACTGCAAATTCCAATAATATGGGCCTATTATAGTGTCCATAATCTGTGGGTTTCTGTGACATTTAGTGTCCTGCATCTGTATACTATGTCTGTATTGCAAATTCCAATAATCTGGGCCTAATATAGTGTCCATAATCTGTTGTCTTCTGAAGCCAATACTGTACTACATCAGAAAACAGTGTCTGCATTGCAAATTCCAATAATCTGGCCCTAATATAGTGCCCATATTCTGTGGGTTTCTGTGACATATACTGTCCTGCATACGAAAACTGTGTATGTATTGTAAATTCCAATAATTTGGGCCTAATATTGTGTTCATATTCTGTGGGTTTCTGTGACATATACTTTCCTGCATCGGAAAACTGTGTCTTTAACGGACAGTAAAACCATCTGAGCCACATCTAGTGACAAAACCATTAATATGAAGAAGGCGAGCATTAAGGGACGGGGAAGTGGGCGTGATGCTGATGGTGCATGCAGAGGCTGTGGCCCTGGGCGAAATGAAACTGTGCCTGCTGCTAGAGCACCAGAAAAAAATAACATCCACCGTACCTAGCTTCATGTCCAACTTAGCAGGGCGGTGCAAGACAACACTGTCCAAGTCGGACCAGTGCAAACAGTTTGTCGTTTGGATTGCTGAAGATAATGCTTCCAGTCGGTTAAGCACAACCCTCTCTTCCACCAAGTCCAGTCTCTGTAGCCAAGAGTCTGGTCAACCGAATCCTCACTCTGATCATTCTTCCTCCCACCATGGAGAGGCTTTCTAAATGAGTGATCCCACATTCGGATATTCCAAGGAGCTCTTTCCAGCGCCACTATTACATTTGGCCCTCGCCCCCAGCACACTTGAAAAAAGGACCTGAGATATTGGTTCCAACCTCTTGAGCCTTCACAGTCTCAAGAAGATGACGTTGGTGAACGAAAATAATTCGTTCACGAGGTGGATGATGATGAGACACAGTTGTCAATGACTGAGGTTGTGGTTAGGTCAAGTCAGGAGGATGAGCAGTGAGGAAATGGAAGAGGAGGTAGTGGACAATAAGGTCTCTGATCCAACATGGGAAGGTGAAAAGCCGAGCGAGGAGAGCAGTACAGAAGGGGAGGGATCCGCAGCACCGCAACAGGCTGGAAGAGGTAGTGGCGTTGCAAAAGGGAGAAGTTTGCCCACACCAAACAGGCCCGCAACCGTTACACCGAGCACCCCCATGCATAAATCTACCTTGCCAAGGGGTAGGTGTTCTGCAGTATGGCACTTTTTTGAGGAAACTGCAGACAACAAAAGAGTGGTAGTTTGCAACCTGTGTCATACCAAAATGAGCTGGGGCGTGAATACTAGCAACCTCACCACCACCAGCATGATCCGCCACATGGCATCCAAGCACCCTAATAAGTGGTGGCCAATCCCCTGTCGAAGGCACAGATCTGGATGCCCCTCGCCCTGCACCTGGATCTTCACATGAGCCATCAGCAACAACATCCATTTCCCTGTCCCAGCGTCAAAATGTCCATAACACAGTCATTTGAACACAAGCGCAAATACCCACCCACAGGCCATATCACTAAATGTGCAAATTTCTAAATTACTGGCCCTTGAAATGTTGTTATTTAGGCCTTTTGCATCCTGATATCGGCAGCCATCCCTCGGTACGCAGTCCCTAGCCGCCACTATTTTTCACAGTGTGCCATGCCTGCCTTACACCAGCATGTGTCCCAGAACATCATCCGTACCCTGACCAACGCACTTACTGGGAAGTTCCACTTCACCGCGGACACATGGATAAGTGATGGTTGCCAGGGACGCTACATTTCCCTGACCGCACACTGGCTGAATGCTGTGGAGGCCAAGAGTGAGTCGTACCCTGGAATGGCACAGGTGCTACCCACGCTCAGGGTCCCTACATCCATCAGGGTCTCCGCCAGCAGCTATATTACTGGCTCCAACCCCCACTTCTCCTCCTCGGCCGCCTCCTCCTCCACTTCCACCTCCAGCAGCAGTCAGCCATCAGTCGCTAGTTGAAAGCAGTGTAGCACTGCTGTGGGTAAGCGTCAACAGGACATGCTGAAGCTGATCTGTTTAGGGCACAAACAGCACACCATGCAGAGCTGTGGCAGGGTGTAAGGGACCAGACTAAGCTGTGGCTCTCGCCACTCAACCTACAACCAGGCATGGTTGTGTCTGACAATGGCCGTAACTTGGTGGCGGCTTTGGAGCTTGGCAACCTGACACACATCCCATGCCTAGCCCACGTCTTAAACTTAGTGGTTCAGTGGTTTATCAAAACCTACCCCAATTTGCCAGAGCTACTAGTGAAGGTGTGCCGTGTGTGTGCCCTTTTCTGCCAGTCATCCACAGTTTCAGCCAGTCTGTCAATGCTGCAGCAGCGCTTGTGGCTTCCAGCTCACCAACTGTTGTGCGACGTGAGCACGCTCTGAAACTCTACATTCTACATGTTGGCCAGGCTTTGTGAGCAGCAGAGAGCAGTTGTGGAATACCATCTGCAAGATGGTCATCACCTTTCATGTCAACTGCCACTATTCACAAGCGAGG
Source organism: Bufo gargarizans (assembly GCF_014858855.1). Taxonomy (NCBI): domain Eukaryota; kingdom Metazoa; phylum Chordata; class Amphibia; order Anura; family Bufonidae; genus Bufo; species Bufo gargarizans. The sequence continues at coordinate 82,983,451 of NC_058085.1, read as the reverse complement.
AGTAGGCATTGATGTCAGACCTCTGTGAGGTTTAAAAAACTTTGATGAACCACACAGATGGTTAGTGGCGATAATGCTATTATTAGCGTAACCATCCCAGTGCTGTATCTACTCAAACGATAGCTGCTCACAATTAAGGACGATGCTCTGAATGTGACAGACGAGGAAAAGGGGGAACAAAATTACACAGGGTGATAGCCAGACCACCCACAGTTCGTATTCTCAGCACAAATTGAACCATAACGAGGAGGAGTTGCTGGCGACAGTTGACTCCGCTACAGAGGGTAGTACCCATGGAACTTTAATTCCATTCTGTTCGGAATGGATGGGCAGAAGAGGAGGAGATGGAGAGTCATCCTGATGTCGACATCGACCTCTTGACTGTTGGTACTCTGGCAAACATGGCTGACTTCATGTTAGGCTGCCTTTCACACGACCCTCACGTTAGACGTATTTTAGATAACTCGGATTACTGGGTGTTCACCCTTTTTGACCCCTGCCACAAATAACTTCTCATCTTTCATTTCTGTAGTGGAGAGGACTAGTAAAATGGTGCAATACCAGCAGGTACTTGTTGAAAGATGGCTCCAAAATTTTCCATCTGACAATGCAGCTGGCAGAGTTCGTACTTCCTTAGGCAACCGAGGAAGGGACACAAGGGGAACACACATCAGTTCCAACAAAGGCAGGACAATACTCTCCAAGGCATAGGACACTTTCATGACACCCCGCCAGCAACCTCACCCTGAAGCGCGGCCTAGAAGTACAAGGAGGGAAACGTTTTGGAAGATGGTGAAGGAATACATAGCTGACAGTGTCAGCATCCTAAATGATCCCTCAGTGCCTTACAACTATTGGATGTCCAAGCTGGACACGTGGCACGAACTTGTGCTCTACGCATTGGAGGTTCTGGCCTGCCCTACCACCAGCGTTTTGTCTGAGTGTGTATTTAGTGCTGCTGGTGGCATTATAACAGATAAGCATATCCGCTTGTCCACTGGCAATGCTCTCAGTCTGACTCATATAAAAATGAACAAGGCCTGGATTACCCCTTAGTTCTCAACTCCACCAGAGGAGAGCTGTGCTGATGATGAAGATAAAGGCAATTTCAATCCATCATTTATAATGTATTCAATCTACTGTAATCTTCTTTTCTCCTCCTCATCATCATCATCCAGATTCTATATATTTCATCCACTAAATTTTTTCTTAATAGGGTCAGCTTAAATGCATGCCCTAAACTCAAATTTTTTTATAGGGTCAGCTCAACTGCAGGCACTCGCATATAATGTTTTTGAGTGTTAGCTGTACAGCATGCACTCACATATAATGTTTTAGAGCATCAGATCACCTGCAGGCACTCGCATATAATGTTTTAGAGCGTCAGATGAACAGCATGCACTCGCATGTAATGTTTTAGGGCATCAGCTAAACAGCATGCACTCGCATATAATGTTTTAGAGCGTCAGCTCACTTGCAGGCACTAGCATATAATGTTTTAGAGCGTCAGCTCACCAACAGACCCTCGCCCCTAATGTTTTAGAGGCGCAGCTCAGCAGCAGGCCCTCGCCCCTCATGTTTTGGTTGATTAGATCAGCAAGTACTTGCTCCAAATGTTTTTGAGGGTCACCAGCAGGCCACCAATCATTATTTTTCAAGGGTGTGTATGATGCACTCCTTTATTTGTAATAAAGGGTGTATTGTAGTGCCGGTTCCTTGTAATTTTTGCCAGACCTTTCACTTAGTGCATAGGCTTTATGAGTGTAGGAGTTTCACTACCTGAACAATTTTACCACAATGTGAATGAGGCCCTCCTTTATGTGATTACATATGTTATAGGCTGTTTCAGAATGCCTCTCGTCTGTAATTTTTTTGCTGCACTAGCACTTTATACACAATTAAATATACAGGAAAGAATGTTTCCTAACAATTTTTCCTGTAAAATTGATTTCTTTGGGGGGTTTTGTGAGTATTTTTGTCAGTCTGTAAAATTGGCATACAACTCAGACAACATGGTTCCCAGCAGCGACCTGGGAGTCCAAGATGCATCCAGATATTGTCACCATGCTGTTTCCGATCCATTTCGGTGGTGTTTCTGTCACTTTCTGACTTTTGCCAATGGACCAGGCTCCCTCCCCTTCAGAGCAGAGGGTGCCTGGTTGTCTCCCATTGACTTCCATTATACTCTGGTGCTCAGTCGGGCACACGAATATAACAATGTGTTTGGGCCGAACACCCAAATACTTTGGTGCTCGATCATCACTACCATATACCTTCTTCCACATAATACTGATTGAAGGGTGCTATTGCTATATACCTTCTTCCACCAAATACTGATTGAGGGCTGCAATACACCTGGTTCCACAAAATACTGATTGAGGGGTGCCATATACCTGTTTCTGCCAAGTACTGATTGAGGGGTGCTATATACCTGTTTCCGCCAAATACTGATTGAGGGGTGCTATATACTTGTTTCTGCCAAATACTGATTGAGGGGTGCCATATACCTACTTCTACAATATACTGATTGGGGGGTGCTATTGCTATATACCTTCTTCCACCAAATACTGATTGAGGGGTGCCATATACCTACTTCTACAATATACTGATTGAGGGGTGCTATTGCTATATACCTTCTTCCACCAAATACTGATTCAGGGGTGCCATATACCTGTTTCTGCCAAATACTGATTGAGGGGTGCTATATAGAGTTGAGCGAACACCTGGATGTTCGGGTTCGAGAAGTTCGGCCGAACATCCCGGAAATGTTCGGGTTCGGGATCCGAACCCGATCCGAACTTCGTCCCGAACCCGAACCCCATTGAAGTCAATGGGGACCCGAACTTTTCGGCACTAAAAAGGCTGTAAAACAGCCCAGGAAAGAGCTAGAGGGCTGCAAAAGGCAGCAACATGTAGGTAAATCCCCTGCAAACAAATGTGGATAGGGAAATGAATTAAATTAAAAATTAAATAAATAAAAATTAACCAAAATCAATTGGAGAGAGGTTCCATAGCAGAGAATCTGGCTTCCCGTCACCCACCACTGGAACAGTCCATTCTCAGATATTTAGGCCCCGGCACCCAGGCAGAGGAGAGAGGTCCCGTAACAGAGAATCTGTCTTCATGTCAGCAGAGAATTAGTCTGCATGTCATAGCAGAGAATGAGGCTTCACGTCAGCCACCACTGCAACAGTCCATTGGCATATATTTAGGCCCAGCACACACAGGCAGAGGAGAGAGGTCCCGTAACAGAGAATCTGTCTTCATGTCAGCAGAGAATTAGTCTGCATGTCATAGCAGAGAATGAGGCTTCACGTCAGCCACCACTGCAACAGTCCATTGGCATATATTTAGGCCCAGCACACACACAGGCAGAGGAGAGAGGTCCCGTAACAGAGGATCTGGCTTCATGTCAGCAGAGAATCAGTCTGCATGTCATAGCAGAGAATCAGGCTTCACGTCAGCCACCACTGCAACAGTCCATTGTCATAAATTTAGGCCCAGCACACACACAGGCAGAGGAGAGAGGTCCCGTAACAGAGGATCTGGCTTCATGTCAGCAGAGAATCAGTCTGCATGTCATAGCAGAGAATCAGGCTTCACGTCAGCCACCACTGCAACAGTCCATTGGCATATATTTAGGCCTAGCACACAGGCAGAGGAGAGAGGTCCCGTAACAGACAATCTGGCTTCATGTCAGCAGAGAATTAGTCTGCATGTCATAGCAGAGAATGAGGCTTCACGTCAGCCACCACTGCAACAGTCCATTGGCATATATTTAGGCCTAGCACACAGGCAGAGGAGAGAGGTCCCGTAACAGACAATCTGGCTTCATGACAGCAGAGAATCAGTCTGCATGTCATAGCAGAGAATGAGGCTTCACGTCACCCACCACTGCAACAGTCCATTGGCATATATTTAGGCCTAGCACACAGGCAGAGCAGAGAGGTCCCGTAACAGACAATCTGGCTTCATGACAGCAGAGAATCAGTCTGCATGTCATAGCAGAGAATGAGGCTTCACGTCACCCACCACTGCAACAGTCCATTGGCATATATTTAGGCCTAGCACACAGGCAGAGCAGAGAGGTCCCGTAACAGACGATCTGGCTTCATGTCAGCAGAGAATCAGTCTGCATGTCATAGCAGAGAATGAGGCTTCACGTCAGCCACCACTGCAACAGTCCATTGGCATATATTTAGGCCCAGCACCCAGGCAGAGGAGGGAGGTCCCGTAACAGAGAATCTGTCTTCATGTCAGCAGAGAATTAGTCTGCATGTCATAGCAGAGAATGAGGCTTCACGTCAGCCACCACTGCAACAGTCCATTGGCATATATTTAGGCCCAGCACACACACAGGCAGAGGAGAGAGGTCCCGTAACAGAGAATCTGTCTTCATGTCAGCAGAGAATTAGTCTGCATGTCATAGCAGAGAATGAGGCTTCACGTCAGCCACCACTGCAACAGTCCATTGGCATATATTTAGGCCCAGCACACACACAGGCAGAGGAGAGAGGTCCTGTAACAGACAATCTGGCTTCATGTCAGCAGAGAATTAGTCTGCATGTCATAGCAGAGAATGAGGCTTCACGTCACCCACCACTGCAACAGTCCATTGGCATATATTTAGGCCCAGCACCCAGGCAGAGGAGGGAGGTCCCGTAACAGAGAATCTGTCTTCATGTCAGCAGAGAATTAGTCTGCATGTCATAGCAGAGAATGAGGCTTCACGTCAGCCACCACTGCAACAGTCCATTGGCATATATTTAGGCCCAGCACACACACAGGCAGAGGAGAGAGGTCCCGTAACAGAGAATCTGGCTTCATGTCAGCAGAGAATTAGTCTGCATGTCATAGCAGAGAATCAGGCTTCACGTCACCCACCACTGCAACAGTCCATTGGCATATATTTAGGCCCAGCACACACACAGGCAGAGGAGGGAGGTCCCGTAACAGAGAATCTGTCTTCATGTCAGCAGAGAATTAGTCTGCATGTCATAGCAGAGAATGAGGCTTCACGTCAGCCACCACTGCAACAGTCCATTGGCATATATTTAGGCCCAGCACACACACAGGCAGAGGAGAGAGGTCCCGTAACAGAGGATCTGGCTTCATGTCAGCAGAGAATCAGTCTGCATGTCATAGCAGAGAATCAGGCTTCACGTCAGCCACCACTGCAACAGTCCATTGGCATATATTTAGGCCTAGCACACAGGCAGAGGAGAGAGGTCCCGTAACAGACAATCTGGCTTCATGTCAGCAGAGAATCAGTCTGCATGTCATAGCAGAGAATGAGGCTTCACGTCAGCCACCACTGCAACAGTCCATTGTCATAAATTTAGGCCCAGCACCCAGGCAGAGGAGGGAGGTCCCGTAACAGACAATCTGGCTTCATGTCAGCAGAGAATTAGTCTGCATGTCATAGCAGAGAATCAGGCTTCATGTCAGCCACCACTGCAACAGTCCATTGGCATATATTTAGGCCTAGCACACAGGCAGAGGAGAGGTTCATTCAACTTTGGGTAGCATCGCAATATAATGGTAAAATGAAAATAAAAATAGGATTGAATGAGGAAGTGCCCTGGAGTCCAATAATATATGGTTATGGGGAGGTAGTTAATGTCTAATCTGGACAAGGGACGGACAGGTCCTGTGGGATCCATGCCTGGTTCATTTTTATGAACGTCAGCTTGTCCACATTGGCTGTAGACAGGCGGCTGCGTTTGTCTGTAATGACGCCCCCTGCCGTGCTGAATACACGTTCAGACAAAACGCTGGCTGCCGGGCAGGCCAGCACCTCCAAGGCATAAAAGGCTAGCTCTGGCCACGTGGACAATTTAGAGACCCAGAAGTTGAATGGGGCCGAACCATCAGTCAGTACGTGGAGGGGTGTGCACACGTACTGTTCCACCATGTTAGTGAAATGTTGCCTCCTGCTAACACGTTGCGTATAAGGTGGTGGTGCAGTTAGCTGTGGCGTGTTGACAAAAGTTTTCCACATCTCTGCCATGCTAACCCTGCCCTCAGAGGAGCTGGCCGTGACACAGCTGCCTTGGCGACCTCTTGCTCCTCCTCTGCCTTGGCCTTGGGCTTCCACTTGTTCCCCTGTGACATTTGGGAATGCTCTCAGTAGCGCGTCTACCAACGTGCGCTTGTACTCGCGCATCTTCCTATCACGCTCCAGTGCAGGAAGTAAGGTGGGCACATTGTCTTTGTAGCGTGGATCCAGCAGGGTGGCAACCCAGTAGTCCGCACAGGTTAAAATGTGGGCAACTCTGCTGTCGTTGCGCAGGCACTGCAGCATGTAGTCGCTCATGTGTGCCAGGCTGCCCAGGGATAAGGACAAGCTGTCCTCTGTGGGAGGCGTATCGTCATCGTCCTGCCTTTCCCCCCAGCCACGCACCAGTGATGGACCCGAGCTGCGTTGGGTGCCACCCCGCTGTGACCATGCTTCATCCTCATCCTCCTCCACCTCCTCCTCATCCTCGTCCTCCTCGTCCTCCAGTAGTGGGCCCTGGCTGGCCACATTTGTACCTGGCCTCTGCTGTTGCCAAAAACCTCCCTCTGAGTCACTTCGAAGAGACTGGCCTGAAAGTGCTAAAAATGACCCCTCTTCCTCCTCCTCCTCCTCCTCCTCCTGGGCCACCTCCTCTTCCATCATCGCCCTAAGTGTTTTCTCAAGGAGACATAGAAGTGGTATTGTAACGCTGATAACGGTGTCATCGCCACTGGCCATGTTGGTGGAGTACTCGAAACAGCGCAACAGGGCACACAGGTCTCGCATGGAGGCCCAGTCATTGGTGGTGAAGTGGTGCTGTTCTGTAGTGCGACTGACCCGTGCGTGCTGCAGCTGAAACTCCACTATGGCCTGCTGCTGCTCGCACAGTCTGTCCAGCATGTGCAAGGTGGAGTTCCACCTGGTGGGCACGTCGCATATGAGGCGGTGAGCGGGAAGGCCGAAGTTACGCTGTAGCGCAGACAGGCGAGCAGCAGCAGGATGTGAACGCCGGAAGCGCGAACAGACGGCCCGCACTTTATGCAGCAGCTCTGACATGTCGGGGTAGTTGTGAATGAACTTCTGCACCACCAAATTCAGCACATGCGCCAAGCAAGGGATGTGCGTCAAATTGGCTAGTCCCAGAGCTGCAACGAGATTTCGCCCATTATCACACACCACCAGGCCGGGCTTGAGGCTCACCGGCAGCAACCACTCGTCGGTCTGTTGTTCTATACCCCGCCACAACTCCTGTGCGGTGTGGGGCCTGTCCCCCAAACATATGAGTTTCAGAATGGCCTGCTGACGTTTACCCCGGGCTGTGCTGAAGTTGGTGGTGAAGGTGTGTGGCTGACTGGATGAGCAGGTGGAAGAAGAGGAGGAGGAAGCCGAGAAGGAGGAGGTGGCAACAGGAGGCAAAGAATGTTGCCCTGCGATCCTTGGCGGCGGAAGGACGTGCGCCAAACAGCTCTCCGCCTGGGGCCCAGCTGCCACTACATTTACCCAGTGTGCAGTTAGGGAGATATAGCGTCCCTGGCCGTGCTTACTGGTCCACGTATCTGTGGTTAGGTGGACCTTGCCACAGATGGCGTTGCGCAGTGCACACTTGATTTTATCGGATACTTGGTTGTGCAGGGAAGGCACGGCTCTCTTGGAGAAGTAGTGCCGGCTGGGAACAACATACTGTGGGACAGCAAGCGACATGAGCTGTTTGAAGCTGTCTGTGTCCACCAGCCTAAATGACAGCATTTCATAGGCCAGTAGTTTAGAAATGCTGGCATTCAGGGCCAGGGATCGAGGGTGGCTAGGTGGGAATTTACGCTTTCTATCAAATGTTTGTGAGATGGAGAGCTGAACGCTGGCGTGTGACATGGTTGAGACGCTTGGTGACGGAGGTGGTGGTGGTGGTGTTGGTGGTACATCCCCTGTTTGCTGGGCGGCAGGTGCCAACGTTCCTCCAGAGGCGGAGGAAGAGGCCGAGGCGGCAGCAGCAGAATAGGCCGAGGCGGCAGCAGCAGAAGAGGTAGCAGGGGGAGCCTGAGTGACTTCCTTGGTTTTAAGGTGTTTACTCCACTGCAGTTCATGCTTTGCATGCAGGTGCCTGGTCATGCAGGTTGTGCTCAGGTTCAGAACGTTAATGCCTCGCTTCAGGCTCTGATGGCACAGCGTGCAAACCACTCGGGTCTTGTCGTCAGCACATTGTTTGAAGAAGTGCCATGCCAGGGAACTCCTTGAAGCTGCCTTTGGGGTGCTCGGTCCCAGATGGCGGCGGTCAGTAGCAGGCGGAGTCTCTTGGCGGCGGGTGTTCTGCTTTTGCCCACTGCTCCCTCTTTTGCTACGCTGTTGGCTCGGTCTCACCACTGCCTCTTCCTCCGAACTGTGAAAGTCAGTGGCACGACCTTCATTCCATGTGGGGTCTAGGACCTCATCGTCCCCTGCATCGTCTTCCACCCAGTCTTGATCCCTGACCTCCTGTTCAGTCTGCACACTGCAGAAAGACGCAGCAGTTGGCACCTGTGTTTCGTCATCATCAGAGACATGCTGAGGTGGTATTCCCATGTCCTCATCATCAGGAAACATAAGTGGTTGTGCGTCAGTGCATTCTATGTCTTTCACCGCTGGGGAAGGGCTAGGTGGATGCCCTTGGGAAACCCTGCCAGCGGAGTCTTCAAACAGCATAAGAGACTGCTGCATAACTTGAGGCTGAGACAGTTTCCCTGGTATGCATGGGGGTGATGTGACAGACTGATGGGGTTGGTTTTCAGGCGCCATCTGTGCGCTTTCTGCAGAAGACTGGGTGGGAGATAATGTGAACGTGCTGGATCCACTGTCGGCCACCCAATTGACTAATGCCTGTACCTGCTCAGGCCTTACCATCCTTAGAACGGCATTGGGCCCCACCATATATCGCTGTAAATTCTGGCGGCTACTGGGACCTGAGGTAGTTGGTACACTAGGACGTGTGGATGTGGCAGAACGGCCACGTCCTCTCCCAGCACCAGAGGGTCCACTAACACCACCACGACCATGTCCACGTCCGCGTCCCTTACTAGATGTTTTTCTCATTGTTATGGTTCACCACAACAACAAATATATTATTTGGCCCAATGTATTGTATTCAAATTCAGCGGGATATAAATTTGAGGCCTAGTATTTAGGCGCTGGGTGACCGGTATGGATTTAGTGACAGAATTAGACTTGGAAATGCACAGAAGCGTGTGTGTGAAGTTATTCTGAATGACCCTATGTGCACCTTGAATATTATATACCCTTTTAGGGATAGATTTCAAATAGCTCTGATATAGCAGAAACCACTAAATTATGAAATTGCTAAATTGGGAATTGTATTTCAACCCAGAACAAAAAATGTGCTTTGACGGACACTAAATAACTTTCCCAGCCACAACAGGACAGCGTTAACGAGAGATTTAGCAGGATATAAATTTGAGGCCTAGTATTTAGGCGCTGGGTGACAGGTATGGGTTTAGTGACAGAATTAGACTTGGAAATACACAGTAGCGGGTGTGTGTGAAGTTATTCTGAATGACCCAATGTGCACCTTGAATATTATATACCCTTTTAGGGATAGATTTCAAATAGCTCTGATATAGCAGAAACCACTAAATTATGAAATTGCTAAATTGGGAATTGTATTTCAACCCAGAACAAGAAATGTGCTTGAACGGACACTAAATAACTCGCCCAGCTACAGCACTAAGGACAGATTTAGCGGGATATAAATTTGAGGCCTAGTATTTAGGCGCTGGGTGACAGGTATGGGTTTAGTGCCAGAATTAGACTTGGAAATACACAGTAGCGGGTGTGTGTGAAGTTATTCTGAATGACCCAATGTGCACCTTGAATATTATATACCCTTTTAGGGATAGATTTCAAATAGCTCTGATATAGCAGAAACCACTAAATTATGAAATTGCTAAATTGGGAATTGTATTTCAACCCAGAACAAGAAATGTGCTTGAACGGACACTAAATAACTCGCCCAGCTACAGCACTAAGGACAGATTTAGCGGGATATAAATTTGAGGCCTAGTATTTAGGCGCTGGGTGACAGGTATGGGTTTAGTGCCAGAATTAGACTTGGAAATACACAGTAGCGGGTGTGTGTGAAGTTATTCTGAATGACCCAATGTGCACCTTGAATATTATATACCCTTTTAGGGATAGATTTCAAATAGCTCTGATATAGCAGAAACCACTAAATTATGAAATTGCTAAATTGGGAATTGTATTTCAACCCAGAACAAGAAATGTGCTTGAACGGACACTAAATAACTCGCCCAGCTACAGCACTAAGGACAGATTTAGCGGGATATAAATTTGAGGCCTAGTATTTAGGCGCTGGGTGACAGGTATGGGTTTAGTGCCAGAATTAGACTTGGAAATACACAGTAGCGGGTGTGTGTGAAGTTATTCTGAATGACCCAATGTGCACCTTGAATATTATATACCCTTTTAGGGATAGATTTCAAATAGCTCTGATATAGCAGAAACCACTAAATTATGAAATTGCTAAATTGGGAATTGTATTTCAACCCAGAACAAGAAATGTGCTTGAACGGACACTAAATAACTCGCCCAGCTACAGCACTAAGGACAGATTTAGCGGGATATAAATTTGAGGCCTAGTATTTAGGCGCTGGGTGACAGGTATGGGTTTAGTGCCAGAATTAGACTTGGAAATACACAGTAGCGGGTGTGTGTGAAGTTATTCTGAATGACCCAATGTGCACCTTGAATATTATATACCCTTTTAGGGATAGATTTCAAATAGCTCTGATATAGCAGAAACCACTAAATTATGAAATTGCTAAATTGGGAATTGTATTTCAACCCAGAACAAGAAATGTGCTTGAACGGACACTAAATAACTCGCCCAGCTACAGCACTAAGGACAGATTTAGCGGGATATAAATTTGAGGCCTAGTATTTAGGCGCTGGGTGACAGGTATGGGTTTAGTGCCAGAATTAGACTTGGAAATACACAGTAGCGGGTGTGTGTGAAGTTATTCTGAATGACCCAATGTGCACCTTGAATATTATATACCCTTTTAGGGATAGATTTCAAATAGCTCTGATATAGCAGAAACCACTAAATTATGAAATTGCTAAATTGGGAATTGTATTTCAACCCAGAACAAGAAATGTGCTTGAACGGACACTAAATAACTCGCCCAGCTACAGCACTAAGGACAGATTTAGCGGGATATAAATTTGAGGCCTAGTATTTAGGCGCTGGGTGACAGGTATGGGTTTAGTGCCAGAATTAGACTTGGAAATACACAGTAGCGGGTGTGTGTGAAGTTATTCTGAATGACCCAATGTGCACCTTGAATATTATATACCCTTTTAGGGATAGATTTCAAATAGCTCTGATATAGCAGAAACCACTAAATTATGAAATTGCTAAATTGGGAATTGTATTTCAACCCAGAACAAGAAATGTGCTTGAACGGACACTAAATAACTCGCCCAGCTACAGCACTAAGGACAGATTTAGCGGAATATAAATTTGAGGCCTAGTATTTAGGCGCTGGGTGACAGGTATGGGTTTAGTGCCAGAATTAGACTTGGAAATACACAGTAGCGGGTGTGTGTGAAGTTATTCTGAATGACCCAATGTGCACCTTGAATATTATATACCCTTTTAGGGATAGATTTCAAATAGCTCTGATATAGCAGAAACCACTAAATTATGAAATTGCTAAATTGGGAATTGTATTTCAACCCAGAACAAGAAATGTGCTTGAACGGACACTAAATAACTCGCCCAGCTACAGCACTAGGGACAGATTTAGCTGGATATAAATTTGAGGCCTAGTATTTAGGCGCTGCGTGACAGGTATGGGTTTAGTGCCAGAATTAGACTTGGAAATACACAGTAGCGGGTGTGTGTGAAGTTATTCTGAATGACCCAATGTGCACCTTGAATATTATATACCCTTTTAGGGATAGATTTCAAATAGCTCTGATATAGCAGAAACCACTAAATTATGAAATTGCTAAATTGGGAATTGTATTTCAACCCAGAACAAGAAATGTGCTTGAACGGACACTAAATAACTCGCCCAGCTACAGCACTAGGGACAGATTTAGCTGGATATAAATTTGAGGCCTAGTATTTAGGCGCTGGGTGACCGGTATGGATTTAGTGACAGAATTAGACTGGGATATGGCCAAAAAATAAACAGACTATTGCTGGTTAAATGCACTTGGTGTGACAGCTTCACCCTGATGTAGGCTTTAGCCAAAAAACAACCACACCATTGAGGGTTAAATGCACTTGGTGACAGGCGCAGCTTGCCCCTGATTTAGTATATGGCCAAAAAATGAACAGACTATTGCTGGTTAAATGCACTTGGTGTGACAGCTTCACCCTGATGTAGGCTTTAGCCAAAAAACAACCACACCATTGAGGGTTAAATGCACTTGGTGACAGGCGCAGCTTGCCCCTGATTTTGTATATGGCCAAAAAATGAACAGACTATTGCTGGTTAAATGCACTTGGTGTGACAGCTTCACCCTGATGTAGGCTTTAGCCAAAAAACAACCACACCATTGAGGGTTAAATGCACTTGGTCGCAGCTTGTGCTGGCGCACCACAAGACACAAAATGGCCGCCGATCACCCCAGAAAAATGTGACTGACAAACGGTCTGTGCAGCCTAAAAACAGTGAGCAATTGAGGATCAGCAGCTCAATGATCCACAGCTGCAGATCGATCAGTTAATCAAGTCCTTTGGAGGAGTTAATCTGCCTAATCTCGCCCTACTGTCGCAGCCGCAACCTCTCCCTACGCTAATCAGAGCAGAGTGACGGGCGGCGCTATGTGACTCCAGCTTAAATAGAGGCTGGGTCACATGGTGCTCTGGCCAATCACAGCCATGCCAATAGTAGGCATGGCTGTGATGGCCTCTTGGGGCAAGTAGTATGACGCTTGTTGATTGGCTGCTTTGCAGCCTTTCAAAAAGCGCCAAGAAAGCGTCACAAAAGCGCGAAGAAAGCGACGAACACCGAACCCGAACCCGGACTTTTACGAAAATGTCCGGGTTCGGGTCCGTGTCACGGACACCCCAAAATTCGGTACGAACCCGAACTATACAGTTCGAGTTCGCTCATCCCTAGTGCTATATACCTGTTTCTGCCAAATACTGATTGAGGGGTGCCATATACCTACTTTCACAAAATACTGATTGAGGGGTTCTATTGTTATATACCATCTTCCACCAAATACTGATTGAGGGCTGCAACACACCTGCCTCCACAAAATACTGATTGAGGGGTGCCATATACCTGTTTCCACCAAATACTGATTGAGGGATGCTATATACCTTTTTCCACCAAATACTGATTGAGGGGTGCCATATACCTTCTTCTTGCTCCAGTGTTTGAAGAGGGACCCCCGTATAAAATGCATATTGGGCAAGGACCTTTACTGGGTGGCAATGTACTTAAACCCCCGGTGCAAATGCAAAATGGCGGACATGTTATCAGTTATTCAGCTCTGCGGTCACAGGCCGATCAGTGGCTAACCTTGCTTAATTTTGCAGTTGTTAAAGTGGTGTGCAACAACGGTGCCAATTTGCTGAGCACACTGAAACAGGGCAAAATGACACACGTGCCATGCATGGCACATGTCCTGGACTTAGTCGTGCAGCGATTCAGTGCCAAATACCCTGGGGTCCAGGAAGTCTTGTGGCAGGCCAGGAAAATCTCTGGCCATTTTAGAAGATCTTACATAGCCATGGCTCACCTTGCTGACGTTTAGCGGCGACACCACTTGTCCATCAGACATCTGATTTTGTGACTGCCCGACACGCTGGAATTCCACCTTGTACAGGGAGTGCAGAATTATAAGGCAAGTTGTATTTTTGAGGATTAATTTTATTATTGAACAACAACCATGTTCTCAATGAACCCAAAAAACTCATTAATATCAAAGCTGAATATTTTTGGAAGTAGTTTTTAGTTTGTTTTTAGTTTTAGCTATTTTAGGGGGATATCTGTGTGTGCAGGTGACTATTACTGTACATAATTATTAGGCAACTTAACAAAAAACAAATATATACCCATTTCAATTATTTATTTTTACCAGTGAAACCAATATAACATCTCAACATTCACAAATATACATTTCTGACATTCAAAAACAAAACAAAAACAAATCAGTGACCAATATAGCCACCTTTCTTTGCAAGGACACTCAAAAGCCTGCCATCCATGGATTCTGTCAGTGTTTTGATCTGTTCACCATAAACATTGCATGCAGCAGCAACCACAGCCTCCCAGACACTGTTCAGAGAGGTGTACTGTTTTCCCTCCTTGTAAATCTCACATTTGATGATGGACCACAGGTTCTCAATGGGGTTCAGATCAGGTGAACAAGGAGGCCATGTCATTAGATTTTCTTCTTTTATACCCTTTCTTGCCAGCCACGTTGTGGAGTACTTGGACGCGTGTGATGGAGCATTGTCCTGCATGAAAATCATGTTTTTCTTACCTTGCAGACTTCTTCCTGTACCACTGCTTGAAGAAGGTGTCTTCCAGAAACTGGCAGTAGGACTGGGAGTTGAGCTTGACTCCATCCTTAACCCAAAAAGGCCCCACAAGCTCATCTTTGATGATACCAGCCCAAACCAGTACTCCACCTCCACCTTGCTGGCGTCTGAGTCGGACTGGAGCTCTCTGCCCTTTACCAATTCAGCCATCTGGCCCATCAAGACTCACTCTCATTTCATCAGTCCATAAAACCTTAGAAAAATCACTCTTGAGATATTTCTTGGCCCAGTCTTGACGTTTCAGCTTGTGTGTCTTGTTCAGTGGTGGTCGTCTTTCAGCCTTTCTTACCTTGGCCATGTCTCTGAGTATTGCACACCTTGTGCTTTTGGGCACTCCAGTGATGTTGCAGCTCTGAAATATGGCCAAACTGGTGGCAAGTGGCATCTTGGCAGCTGCACGCTTGACTTTTCTCAGTTCATGGGCAGTTATTTTGCACCTTGGTTTTTCCACACGCTTCTTGCGACCCTGTTGACTATTTTGAATGAAACGATTGATTGTTCGATGATCACGCTTCAGAAGCTTTGCAATTTTAAGAGTGCTGCATCCCTCTGCAAGATATCTCACTATTTTTGACTTTTCTGAGCCTGTCAAGTCCTTCTTTTGACCCATTTTGCCAAAGGAAAGGAAGTTGCCTAATAATTATGCACACCTGATATAGGGTGTTGATGTCATTAGACCACACCCCTTCTCATTACAGGGATGCACATCACCTAATATGCTTAATTGGTAGTAGGCTTTCAAGCCTATACAGCTTGGAGTAAGACAACATGCATAAAGAGGATGATGTGGTCAAAATACTCATTTGCCTAATAATTCTGCACGTAGTGTATATGCTTGATAGGCTGCTTCAGCAGAAACGTGCCGTTAACGACTACCTGTATAAACTCTGTGGCAGGACAGGTTCTGGGGAGCTTGGTTTCTTTTCACCGCACCAGTGGCTGCTCATGTGCGACGCATGCAGACTTCTGCAGCCATAACAGGGTTGATGTTCCTGGAGAGATACATCAAATGGAAAAGGATTTAGGAAAACTAGAGGAATGGTCAAAAATCTGGCAACTAAAATTTAATGTGGATAAGTGCAAAATAATGCACCTGGGGCGTGAAAACCCAAGAGCAGAATATAAAATCAGTGATACAGTATCTGAGGAAAGGGATTTAGGGGTCATTATTTCAGAAGACTTAAAGGTAGGCAGACAATGTCATAGAGCAGCATAATGCTAGCAGAATGCTTGGGTGTATAGGGAGAGGCATTACTAGTAGAAAGAGGGAGGTGCTCATGCCGCTCTACAGAGCACTAGTGAGACCTCATTTGGAGTATTGTGCTCAGTACTGGAGACCATATCTCCAGAAGGATATTGATACTTTGGAGAGAGTTCAGAGAAGAGCTACTAAACTGGTACATGGATTGTAGGATAAAACTTACCAGGAAAGATTAAAGGACCTTAACATGTATAGCTTGGAAGAAAGACGAGACAGAGGGGATATGATAGAAACTTTTAAATACATAAAGAGAATCAACAAGGTAAAAGAGGAGAGAATATTTAAAAGAAGAAAAACTGCTACAAGAGGACATAGTTTTAAATTAGCGGGGCAAAGGTTTAAAAGTAATATCAGGAAGTATTACTTTACTGAGAGAGTAGTGGATGCATGGAATAGCCTTCCTGCAGAAGTGGTAGCTGCAAATACAGTGAAGGATTTTAAGCATGCATGGGATAGGCATAAGGCCATCCTTCATATAAGATAGGGCCAGGGGCTATCCATAGTACTTAGTATATTGGGCAGACTAGATGGGCCAAATGGTTCTTATCTGCCGACACATTCTATTTGATAAGATCACCAAACTGGTCAGTCACAGCCAGGGCGCCATCAGTGACATTGTACCTTTACACCTTCTTTCTGGAGCGTGAATTGCATCGTGTCATTGATCAAGCCGTCGAGGAGCAGGAGCTGGAAGATAAGGAAGCTGCAATGCTGAATGAATTCCCAGGGGGTCTACTCCATGTGAGACAAGTCAGCAGGAGTCTGAAGAGGAGGATGGTGGCTGGGGGGAGGAGGAGGAGGAGCAAGAAGAGCAGGCTTAAAATTTTCAGGAATCCCTGGTGTTGTCCGTGGCTGGGGGCAGGAGACTGCGGACGACATTCTCCTGAGTGATGAGCAGGAGCCAGGGAGCTCAACCGCTTCCAATTTAGTGCAAATGATGGCCTTCATGCTCCAGTGTTTGAAGAAGGACCCCTGTATAAAAAGCGTAAAGGTCAAGGGCTTGTACTGGGTGGAAACTTATTTATACTCTCGGTACAAACACAAACTGGAAGACATGTTACCAGCATCACAGAGGGCTGTGTCATGGTCTTACCTCCTTGCTGTTCCCTTCGTTTGACATGTGCTGGCGGCCATCTTGGTTTCTGGGTTTTCTTGTAGCCTCCCACCCTGCGGCTCCTCCTTCCCACTGGGAGGAGCTGGATGCCTAGCTCATATATATAGGAGGTCTGTGGCTTCAGTTCCTTGCTTGGTCCTCCTGTGTTCACATGCTTCCAAGACTGCTGCTGCTTCTGGTTCCTGATCCTGGCCTCGTCTGACTACCCCGTTGGTTCCTGATTCCGGCTTCGTCTGCCTACCCCGTTGGTTCCTGATTCCGGCTTCGTCTGACTACCCCGTTGGTTCCTGTTCCTGGCTTCGTCTGACTACCCTTCTGGTTCCTGACCTCTGTCTCCGCAAGACCCTGCTTCGGTTTAGCCATCCGTTCGGACTTTGCTTACGGCTTGCTCTTCAATAAAACCTTCTTATTTTCCACTTATCTCTTGTTGTACGTCTGGTTCATGGTTCCATGACATTAGGACCAAGCCATGAATTCTGACGGTACAGGGCCACCCTCGCTACCTACGCTGGTTGCCAGACTTGATCAGCAGGATCACCTGTTGGGTCGGTTCGCTGTGGCGTTGCAAACCCTGCTTGAACGCACGGCTCATTTAGCTTCCGTTGCCGATGGGTCGGTTGTCGCTCCTGGGCCCGCTCCTACTGCCGCTCCGGTTGTTGCGCCAGAGTCTACCCTGACACCTGTTGCTGCGCCTGTGGTGTTTCAGGGTATGACCGGTTCTGCCCCCCTTCCACAGCGCTTTGGGGGAGAGCCAACTCAGTGCCGAGGTTTCCTTAACCAGGTGGGCATTTACTTCGAGTTGCTGCCACATGCCTTTCCTACTGAGAGATCAAGGGTGGGCTTCTTGATCTCGCTGCTCTCGGACAAGGCCTTGGCCTGGGCCAGCCCTTTATGGGAGAACAACAATCCGGTGGTTGCCGAGTTTTCCGGTTTTGTTGCTTCTCTTCGGAAGGTATTCGATGTGCCGGCTCGTGCTGCCTCTGCTGCGAAGCTCCTTATGTCCATCAGACAGGGTTCACGATCCGTAGCTGAATACGCCATTGAGTTTCGTACCCTGGCAGCAGAGGTGGGCTGGAATAATGAGGCTCTGGTCGCTGCTTTCTCTCATGGTCTCTCGGATGCCTTGAAGGATGAGGTTGCAGCTAAGGACCTACCAGTGGAGCTCGAGTCTCTTATTTCTTTCCTGATTTTGATTGACACCAGACTCAGGGAGAGACCTTCCTTTAAGGAGAGCCTGCGGAGGTCTCCTAACAGATTGGCGCCTACGTTTGCTGTCCCACCCGTGCCTCCCTCTCCTCCCACGCCTCCTGGGGATGACTTGTCTGGGGGTGAACCCATGCAGCGGGGGTTTGCTCGCCTGTCTGAGGGGGAGAGGGTACTCCGGAGACGCGAGGGCCGATGCATGTACTGTGGTCTCGGTGGGCATTTTCGGTTGGCATGTCCGAACCGTCCGGGAGAACGCTCGCACCTGAGGTCCTGTCGGGGGCAGATCTTGGGTGGAGTCTCCTCGTCCCCGGTTTCCCGTGTTGACAAACCACTGATCACGGTTGTCCTCTCCTGGGTCGGGGGCTCGGTGACGACCCAGGCGTTGGTGGACTCTGGTGCTGGTGGTTTGTTCATTGATAGAGTGTTCGTTGCCGCCAATTCCATTCCTCTGCAGCCTCGAGGTTCCCCACTGGCTCTTGAGGCGATAGACGGCAGACCCCTTCTGCCGCCACACGTGACTCATGAGACCCTTCCAGTGGGGATAGCCATTGGTGCCGTTCACAGAGAGTCGGTCTGTCTCCAGGTTATTTCGTCTCCACACTACTCGGTGGTCTTGGGGTACCCCTGGCTCCAGAAGCATAATCCGACTTTCGATTGGAGATCGGTCGAGATCCTCTCGTGGTCACCGCAGTGTGGGGCTAGTTGCATCCATGGGCCTGTCAAGTTGCTGTGTACTTCCTCGGACTCTCTGTTGCCTCCTGAATACGAAGAGTACCGGGATGTATTCGATAAGGTGCGCGCGGTTGCCCTACCTCCGCACCGCCCATACGATTGTGCCATAGAGTTACAATCCGGTGCCGTTCCTCCTCGTGGCAAGGTCTATCCACTGTCGGTAGCGGAGAATGAGGCCATGGAGGAGTACGTGAGGGAGGCGCTTTCACGCGGACACATTCGCAAATCCTCGTCCCCGGCAGGGGCTGGATTTTTCTTTGTGAAAAAGAAGGGCGGCGAGTTGAGGCCTTGCATCGATTACAGGGGTCTCAATCGCATCACGATCAAGAACGCTTACCCGATACCCTTGATTTCCGAGCTGTTCGATCGCCTCAAAGGGGCCACGGTCTTTACCAAACTCGACCTGAGGGCGGCATATAACCTGGTAAGGATCAAGGCGGGCGATGAGTGGAAGACCGCGTTTAACACCAGGACCGGTCATTATGAATCCTTGGTTATGCCCTTTGGGTTGTGCAATGCGCCCGCAGTCTTCCAGGAATTCATCAACGATGTTTTCCGTGACCTGTTGCAGCAGTGTGTGGTGGTCTATTTGGATGACATCTTGGTATATTCTGCATCCATGGAGGCCCACATTCTGGATGTCAGACGAGTGTTGCAACGCTTACGAGAGAACAAGCTGTTCGGTAAGCTTGAGAAATGCGAATTTCACCGATCCCAGGTAACCTTCTTAGGTTACATCATTTCCGCTGAGGGGTTCTCCATGGATCCTGAGAAGGTTTCGGCTGTCTTACAGTGGCCCCAGCCCAGTGGGCTTCGTGCCCTGCAGCGCTTTTTGGGCTTCGCCAATTATTATCGGAAGTTCATCAGGGACTTTTCCATGCTAGCCAAGCCTCTCACGGATCTGACCAGGAAGGGCAGTAATCCTCAGGTCTGGCCGCTCGAGGCCATCCGAGCTTTTGAGGCTCTAAAGTCCGCCTTTGTGTCGGCTCCGATTCTGTCGCATCCCAACCCTGGGTTGCCTTTTGTCCTCGAGGTGGACGCGTCTGAGACGGGAGTAGGCGCCCTCCTGTCTCAGCGTAGAACACCAGAGGGTCCTCTGCTTCCTTGTGGGTTTTACTCCCGGAAACTGTCTTCCGCGGAGTGCAACTATCAGATTGGTGACAGGGAGTTATTGGCCATCGTGCAGGCCCTTAAAGAATGGAGGCACTTGCTCGAGGGCTCGGTGGTTCCGGTTCTCATCCTGACGGACCACAAGAATCTGACCTACCTCTCTGAGGCCAAGAGATTGACACCACGTCAGGCCAGATGGGCTCTGTTCTTGTCACGTTTTAATTACGTGGTCTCCTACCTACCCGGCTCCAAGAACATCAGAGCGGATGCCTTATCACGGCAGTACTCCGAGCTGTCCGGGGAGGAGTCGATTCCGACTACGGTCATACCCCCGAATCAGATCCTGGCCGCTATTCGCACCAGCCTGACTTCTCCTCTAGGTGAGCAGATTTTGGCGGCTCAATCTGGTGCTCCCTCTGGGAGACCCAACGGCAGATGTTTTGTGCCTGAGGAGTTGCGCACTCGGTTGTTGCGAACCTACCATAACTCCAAGGCCGCGGGGCACCCTGGAAAGAATCAGCTGTCCTGGGCGGTTTCACGTCTGTTCTGGTGGCCTTCTCTACGTTCCGACATCGCCGCATATGTAGCGGCATGCTCCGTTTGTGCTCAGAGTAAGTCCCCTCGGCACCTTCCGTTGGGCCTTTTGCAACCCATAGCCACCGGGGAGCGTCCATGGTCACACCTGGGGATGGATTTCATTGTGGACCTCCCTGCATCCCGAGGCCATACGGTCATTCTCATGATTGTGGATCGGTTTTCCAAAATGTGCCACTGTGTTCCTCTCAAGAAGTTACCCTCTGCACAAGAGTTGGCCTCGATTTTTGCCAGGGAGGTCTTCCGGTTGCACGGTTTGCCCAAGGAGATTGTGTCGGATCGGGGGAGTCAGTTTGTGTCCAGGTTCTGGCGCGCCTTTTGCTCCCAGTTGGGGATTCATCTCTCTTTCTCCTCGGCCTACCACCCTCAGTCCAATGGGGCCGCAGAACGATCCAATCAGGCCTTGGAGCAATTCCTTCGTTGCTATGTCTCCGATCACCAAGACAATTGGGTTGACCTCCTGCCTTGGGCTGAGTTTGCCAGGAACACGGCGGTGAACTCTTCCTCTGGGACGTCTCCCTTCATGGCCAATTATGGGTTCCAACCTGCCGTGTTACCGGAGGTATTCTCTCCCCAGGATATTCCGGCTGTGGAGGATCACCTTTCCGTCCTACGTGCTTCTTGGGTACAGATCCAGAGGTCCCTTGAG
The DNA here is from genome assembly GCF_014858855.1 of Bufo gargarizans. Classification (NCBI taxonomy): domain Eukaryota; kingdom Metazoa; phylum Chordata; class Amphibia; order Anura; family Bufonidae; genus Bufo; species Bufo gargarizans. Next base: position 82,962,215 of record NC_058085.1, on the reverse strand, counting down.
GTCTCTGCGCAGCGCCAGAAACTCCAGGCTGATCGCAGACGAGCGCCCGCTCCTTCCTACCAGGTCGGAGACCGCGTATGGTTGTCCACCCGCAACCTCAACCTTCGAGTGCCCACTCCCAAGCTGGCGCCTCGCTTTGTTGGTCCCTTCCGAGTGCTTCGCAGGGTAAACCCGGTAGCCTATGCCCTTGCGCTTCCTCCTGGCATGCGGATCTCCAACGTGTTTCATGTCTCCCTGTTGAAGCCACTGGTGTGTAATCGTTTCACTTCCTCGATTCCTCGGCCTCGTCCGGTCCAAGTGGGCAATCGTGAGGAGTATGAGGTGAGCAATATCCTGGACTCACGCCTGGTCCGCGGCCGGGTGCAGTTTTTGGTCCATTGGCGTGGTTATGGTCCAGAGGAGCGTTCCTGGGTTCCCTCCGCAGATGTCCATGCTCCTGTCTTGCTCCGAGCCTTCCACGCACGCTTCCCTCAGAAACCGTTCCTTACTCCGCGGAGGAGGGGCCCTTGAGGGGGAGGTACTGTCATGGTCTTACCTCCTTGCTGTTCCCTTCGTTTGACATGTGCTGGCGGCCATCTTGGTTTCTGGGTTTTCTTGTAGCCTCCCACCCTGCGGCTCCTCCTTCCCACTGGGAGGAGCTGGATGCCTAGCTCATATATATAGGAGGTCTGTGGCTTCAGTTCCTTGCTTGGTCCTCCTGTGTTCACATGCTTCCAAGACTGCTGCTGCTTCTGGTTCCTGATCCTGGCCTCGTCTGACTACCCCGTTGGTTCCTGATTCCGGCTTCGTCTGCCTACCCCGTTGGTTCCTGATTCCGGCTTCGTCTGACTACCCCGTTGGTTCCTGTTCCTGGCTTCGTCTGACTACCCTTCTGGTTCCTGACCTCTGTCTCCGCAAGACCCTGCTTCGGTTTAGCCATCCGTTCGGACTTTGCTTACGGCTTGCTCTTCAATAAAACCTTCTTATTTTCCACTTATCTCTTGTTGTACGTCTGGTTCATGGTTCCATGACAGGCTGTCAATATGCAGCACTTCCAGGCCTTGCTGCAAGAGATGCTACAGTGGGATGCGAAAGTTTGGGCAACCTTGTTAATCATCATGATTTTCCTGTATAAATCGTTGGTTGTTACGATAAAAAATGTCAGTTAAATATATCATATAGGAGACACACACAGTGATATTTGAGAAGTGAAATGAAGTTTATTGGATTTACAGAAAGTGTGCTATAATTGTTTAAACAAAATTAGGCAGGTGCATACATTTGGGCACCACAAAAAAGAAGTGAAATCAATATTTAGTAGATCCTCCTTTTGCAGAAAGTATAGCCTCTAAACGCTTCCTGTACGTTCCAATGAGAGTCTGGATTCTGGTTGAAGGTATTTTGGACCATTCCTCTCTACAAAACGTCTTTAGTTCATTCAGGTTTGATGGCTTCCGAGCATGGACAGCACTCTTTAAGTCACACCACAGATTTTCAATTATATTCAGGTCTGCGGACTGAGATGGCCATTCCAGAACGTTGTACTTGTTCCTCTGCATAAATGCCTTAGTGGATTTTGAGCAGTGTTTAGGGTCGTTATCTTGTTGAAAGATCCAGCCCCAGCGCAGCTTTAGCTTTGTCACTGATTCCTGGACATTGGTCTCCAGAATCTGCTGATACTGAGTGGAATCCATGCGTCCCTCAACTTTGACAAGATTCCCAGTCCCTGCACTGTCCATACAGCCCCACAGCATGATGGAACCACCACCATATTTTACTGTAGGCAGCAGATGTTTTTCTTGGAATGCTGTGTTCTTTTTCCTCCATGCATAACGCCCCTTGTTATGGCCAAATAACTCAATTTTAGTTTCATCAGTCCACAGCACCTTATTCCAAAATGAAGCTGGCTTGTCCAAATGTGCTTTAGCCCACCTCAAGCGCCACTTTTTGTGCTGTGGGCGGAGAAAAGGCTTCCTCTGCATCACTTTCGCATACAGCATCTCCTTGTGTAAAGTGCGCCGAATGGTTGAACAATGCACAGTGACTCCATCTGCAGCAAGATGATGTTGTAGGTCTTGGGTGCTGGTCTGTGGGTTGACTCTGACTGTTCTCACCATTCGTCGCTTCTGTCTATCCGAGATTTTTCTTGGTCTGCCACTTTGAGCCTTAACTTGAACTGAGCCTGTGGTCTTCCATTTCCTCAATATGTTCCTAACTGTGGAAACAGACAACTGAAATCTCTGAGACAGCTTTCTGTATCCTTCCCCTAAACCATGATGGTGAACAATTTTTGTCTTCAGGTCATTTGAGAGTTGTTTTGAGAGCCCCATGTTGCTACTCTTCAGAGAGAATTAAAAGAGGAGGGAAACTTACAATTGACCCCCTTAAATACTCTTTCTCATAATTGGATTCACCTGTGTATGTAGGTCAGGGGTTACCAAGCCAATTTGAGTTCCAATAATTAGTTCTAAAGGTTTTGGAATCAATAAAATGACAACAGTGCCCAAATTTATGCACCTTCCTAATTTTGTTTAAACAATTATAGCACACTTTCTGTAAATCCAATAAACTTCATTTCACTTCTCAAATATCACTGTGTGTGTCTCCTATATGATATATTTAACTGACATTTTTTATCGTAACAACCAACGATTTATACAGGAAAATCATGATGATTAACAAGGTTCTGATGTTGCGGGCACTGGCAGAGGAATTTCCACCGATAGCAAAACAGGTGCGGGTACCAATCCTACCACGCCTGCAAGAAGAGGGCAGTTTGGTCACTTTGGATATGAAATCATTCTTGCAGCCAACCCATCGACAGCCGCCCTCCGGATCCAGCCTCAGGGAATGCCCAGACCGACAGGTGTCTGACTACATCAGTCTAACGGCTGATGTGGATTCTCTGAGAAGCGAGCAACCCCTGGACTACTGGGTGTGCATGCTTGACCTGTGAACGAAGCTGGCACAATTTGCAATGGAACTCTTGGGTTGCCCCTCGTTAAGTGTCCTGTCCGAAAGGACATTCAGCACAGCAGGGGGGATCGTGACCGATAAGCACACTAGTTTACGACAGTGTGGACTACCTCACATTTCTAAAAATAAATGAGGCATGGATCTCGGAGGAATTCAACACCTGTATAAAAATGGCCCCTGATTAAAATACATATTTTTGGGGGAATATTTGCCAACGATCCTCCTCTGGTATGTCACTGTCCATGTTGTGGGACTATTTGTGCACTCATATTTTGTATTTGGTGGCTGCAAATATGACCTGAAGGCTTTTCAGGTTTGCCTGATAGTAAAGTCAATGGGCACAATGCAATTGCGTGGTTCGCGAACATTTAATCGTTAACGTGTGTTCGCGAAACATCCCGGCCGATGTTCATCCATCACTATTAGCTAGGCATACAATTCTATAAATAGGCAGCCATTTTACCATGTGCCTTCACTGTTAATGTAAAGATTATAGTACATGCTATCTTAAATTGTACTTATACATGCTTTTATATTCTTGTAGTTTTATCACATATACAATTTCTCACTCAGGCAAAACGTGCAGAGAGTACAACCTTTTGACCAATAAACAAGTTAGACTACAAAGAACAGTCCTCTTATTTGGAATACATGAATGGTTCATGCTGAATGTCAGACTGCACACTGTGTGAACGTATAAGAAGACAGAACAGTAAAACAGATGCTAGTCACTAACGATAGTGGATCTGACTATATGGAGCCGCCATCAGTCATGCAGTCCTGTGTACAAGATTGCAGCGGCCACTATTCACTCACAAGAAGCGAGAGTGCAGCCCTTCAGCAAGTGCAGCACAATCCAAACCATGCTGAAGTCTGTTCCTACCTAGACTGAGTCCGCACAGAGACATTAGGCAGCCAGCAAACAGGCACACAATGTCCACTAGCCAGGTATCATCATTCAGGACCAGGTCATAAACAAGCTGCTCTAGCAATTCCATAATAAAATAAATGAATGTTCTCGCCTGTGCAGAAGCTGAGACTGCAAAAGTAATGTCTTGCTTTGCTACACAAGAGAGGCAACTAACTTTAAAGCAAGCAGATCAAGCTTCACTGCAAGTGTCACTGCAAAAAGAGAGAGCATGCCTGCAAGCGTCAATGGAAAAAGAGAGAGCATGCCTGCAAGCGTCACTGGAAAAACTCGCTGCTGAGAAAGAAGCAGCAGCCAAAATAGCCAAAGCAGACTATTTGGAAGCCGTGGAGTTCCCCGAATCCGAGAAACACAGCAAACGACTTGAGCCAGACCTAGATCAACAAGATCTGCAAGGTAACAGCAGCTAGATCAACAAGATCCAGCACAGCGCATCTCAGAATATGTCCATCAGCATCCCAAGACAGATGATGACTACTATCCAGTATATCGTCCAGCTAATACAGAGTGCCAAAGAATCTACCTTGAACCACAGTAAATCGAGCAGGATAGTATACAACAAAGCGATGTCAGCCACAACTACCTCCCTACAGAACTAAAGCTACAACCTTTGCTTTGACTTAAGGGGACACCCTTCAGGTCAGAACAGTACTATACAGACTGCCCTAAGCCAGAAAACCCTAAAAGGTATGGGGATACACCACATACACAGCATAACAACAGTACACCGGGTAGTATTGGTACTAACCAGGCTGCCATGGAATTTGCTACGTTTTTTGCTAAACGGGAGCTGGTTACCAAAAGGTTTATAAAGTTTACCGATCAGGCCAAAAACTACAGGGCATGGTGAGCCTCCTTTCAGAACACCATAAGGGACTTAGATCTTCCCTGTAGTGAGGAGTTAGATCTCTTAGTAAAGTGGCTTGGAAGTGAGTCTGCGAAACACGCCAAAAGAATCAGATAAATTAACATAAACTTTCTGGGCAAAGGCCTAAAGATGGTGTGGAAAAGACTTGATGAGTGTTATGGGTCAATAGTAGCTATAGGAAATGCTTTATATAAGAGAATTGATAATTTCCCCAGAATAGTGAGTAGGGATTACTAGATGCTCAGGGAACTCAGGGACTTGTTGTTAGAGGTAAAGGTTGCTCAGGCAGAAGGAGATCTACCAGGGCGAGCATTCCTGTACACCGCCAGAGGTGTTAATCTGATTGTCCAAAAACTCCCTTATACAGTAACCTACAGGAGAAGCGGATCACACGTGGTTCCCATTACAAACAGGTTCATAATGTACCATCCCCCCCCTCCTTCATGGTGTTTGTAGACTTTGTTGCTCAATAGGCAAGGATCAGAATTAATCCCAGTTTTGACTTTACTCATATCCCACTACTCCTGGTGTCAAACCTCATAAAACACCAGTGGTCGTGCACAAAACTAATGTTTCCTCCACAGGTTCTCTTTACAGGCTAAGTCTTCTCAAGAAGAGAACCAACCCAAAGATATTACCAAACAATGCACCCTACACAGAAACCACATTCCCTACTAAAATTCAGAGCCTTCAGAGAGAAGTATTTGGAGGATTGCAAAGATTTCCTGAAAGAAAACATCATCTGCTTCAAGTGCTGCACTACAACATTGCAGTTCGCCAGGAACTGCAAGGTCAGTGTGACATGCACAGAATGCGGTAACACAGAACACAACATGGCTTTACACCCTGGACCATCTTCTTAGGTATCATCCCATGCAGAGGAGCATGACGGAAAGAAGATAGACTCTGACATAGACACCCAGGTAGTCACTTCTCAGTGTACAGAGATCTGTAAAGGACTCGTAGGAGGAAAGACTTGCTCAAAAATCTGCCTTGTCAGATTTGATCCGGTCAGCCACTAAGATAAGGCAATCAATGTATATGCAATCTTAGATGATCAAAGCAATTGGTATTTAGCTAAATCCACCTTCTTCGACTCCTTCAACATCGTAGGGCCCAGTTATCCCTACTCCTTAAGGACATGTGCTGGTACCGTTCAGACGGCGGGGAGGAAAGCAACTGGGTACAAGGTAGAGTCCATGGATGGTCAGACCTGCTTGTCCCTGCCAACCATACTGAAGTGCAATTCAATTTCTGACAACCGTTCTGAGATACCTACACCAGAGGTAGAAGCATACCACCCCCAGCTGAGGCATATAGCTCACCTGATACTGGATCTGAACCCAGAAGCCCCGATAGTCTTACTCCTTGGTAGAGACATACTATGTGTTCATAAGGCTAGAGGACAGATTAACGGTCCCTAAAAGGCTTCATACACCCAGAGACTTGACTTATGATGGGTAATCATAGGAAACACCTGTCTCGGAGCAGCACACAAGCTGACCTCAGTCAACAGTATGCTCACCAACACACTTGAAAATAGACATTCTTTCCTATTCCAGCCATGTAAGAGCAGTTTCCTGATAAAAGAATTGCCACACAGCGATCCTGTGCCTTGTTCATTCACAGATACCTCCTGTGAAGACCACGCCTGCGATGGTGAGCAAGATCACTTAGGGGAGCACAGTCTTCTACAAAACAAGAGAAGTCAACTGGGTTGCAATGTCCATAGAAGACAGGCTCTTCTTGGATATCATAGATCAATGAATAGTAAAAGACAAGTCAAAAAGCTGGGTTGCACCTTTACCGTTTAAACCCTGGAGACAACGCTTACCTAACAAAGAACTTGTCTACAGTCAATTTATCTCCCTCAAACACAAACTTCAGAGGACACCAGAGATAAAAGAACATTTTTTTACCTTCATGGAAAGAATATTTCAGAACAACCATGCAGAAACGGCACCCGCACTCCAAGACTCAGAGGAGTGTTGGTACTTACCCATATTCGGCGTGTATCATCCTAAAAAAACAGGGCAGATAAGAGTAGTATTCGACATGAGAGCCAGGTTTAAAAGCGTCTAGCTAAACGATGTCTTACTGTCCGGACCAGACCACAACAACAGACTTCTGGAGGTACTTCTCCTCTTCCACAGAGATTCCATAGCCTTTATGACTGACATACAACAGATGTTCCACTACTTCCTCATCAAGGAAGAACACAGAAACTACTTGAGTTTCTTCTGGTAGCGTAACAACGACCCCAATAAAGACATTGTAGAGTACCGAATGAAGGTGCACATCTTTGGAAATAGTCCTTTCCCTTAGTCGCTATCTATGGTCTCAGACATTCAGCCCAAGAGGGTGAAGCAAAGTATGGGTCGGATGTCAGGTCCTTTGTGGAAAAAGATTTCTATGTGGAGGACTGTTTGAAATCCACATCCACAAACAAAACTGCAATCAGTCCTAAAAAGGGCTCAAGAAATGCTTGCTCTATCTAATTTGAGGTATGTCTGTGAAAGAGGGATGAAAGAGGGATGGAAGCTGGGAATAGAGGTCTATCGAAAACCAACACACACAGACCAGTACCTGCTATTTGATTCCGACCATCCTCTAGACCACAAACTGGGAGTCATCCAGACTCTACACCACCGAGCAGAGAAAATCCTCACCAGCACAGAGACCAAGGTGAAGGAATTCAAACACCTCAGGGGGACACTTAAAACTTGTGGGTATCCAGTTTGGGCTTTTGTAAAAACAGAAGGAAGTAGAAGAAAGAGCACCAAGACTACCAGTGAGGGCGAGAAGCATGACAGACGCAAGAATATGGTTATCCCATATGTAGCTGGGGTGTCTGAGAAACAAAAGGATTTTTAATAAACATCACATCCCTGTCTGCTTTAAACCCAGCAACACACTGAGGCAACAACTGGTTCACCCCAAAGACCCAACGCCTAAACACAAGATGGACAACATTGTGTACCAGTCCAGTGCAATGAGGAATGCTCAGAACTGTATAACGGCGAAACAAAATAGCAACTACATCAGTGTATGGCTCAGCATAGAAGAGCCAAAACCTCTAGTCAAGATTCAGCCTTGTACTTATATCTAAAAGAAACAGGTCACACCTTTGAAGACAGTCAAGTATGTGTTTTGGATAAGGAGGCCGATTGGTACAAACGAGGTGTGAAGGTGGCCATCTATGTAAAAATGGAGAAGCCAAGGTTGAATAGAGGCAGGGGGGTTAGACATCTATTGTCTGCTACATACAATGCTGTCATGACACCTTTTTCTGGGAGGTCATTCTCACCTACTGACTCCAATTAGGATAATGGAATCAACCCCTTTGACCCCATGCTGGGTATAATGACCTCTGACCCCATGATGGGTATAATTACCAGATGTTGATTCAGTTACAAATTTATTCCCAGAGAATTCTTGCACAGTCACTCAGAAATGAGAAAGCTTGTTGGAAGAACGAGTGAAACGTTTTCAAGAAATCTACAGTAAGTCCAGTTGCCTTGATTTATTCTTTACATATATAATTTGAGGTAGCACAACATCGCCTCCAGCAGCCATTAGTTAATGGAGGCCTTCTCGCCCCACGACCATTCGAATGATCTAAAGAACTTGCATAGTAAAATATCAATTTTTGCAGATGACACTAAACTGTGTAAAGTAATTAACACTGAAGAGGACAGTATACTACTACAGAGTGATCTGGATAGATTGGAGGCTTGGGCAGATAAGTGGCAGATGAGGTTTAACACTGACAAATGTAAAGTTATGCACATGGGAAGGAATAATGCAAGTCACCCGTACTTATTAAATGGTAAAACACTCGGTAACACTGACATGGAAAAAGATCTAGGAATTTAAATAAACAGCAAACTAAGCTGCAAAAAACAGTGTCAGGCAGCTGCTGCCAAGGCAAATAAGATAATGGGTTGCATCAAAAGGGGCATAGATGCCCGTGATGAGAACATAGTCCTACCACTTTACAAATCATTAGTCAGACCACACATGGAGTACTGTGTACAGTTCTGGGCTCCAGTGAACAAAGCAGACATAGCAGAGCTGGAGAGGGTCCAGAGGAGGGCAACTAAAGTAATAACTGGAATGGGGCAACTACAGTACCCTGAAAGATTATCAAAATTAGGGTTATTCACTTTAGAAAAAAGACGACTGAGAGGAGATCTAATTAATATGTATAAATATATCAGGGGTCAGTACAGAGATCTATCCCGTCATCTATTTATTCCCAGGACGGTGACTGTGACGAGGAGACATCCTATGCGTCTGGAGGAAAGAAGGTTTGTACACAAACATAGAAGAGGATTCTTTACGGTAAGAGCAGTGAGACTATGGAACTCTCTGCCTGAGGAGGTGGTGATGGTGAGTACAATAAAGGAATTCAAGAGGGGCCTGGATGTATTTCTGGAGTGTAATAATATTACAGGCTATAGCTACTAGAGTGTCATGGTCTTACCTCCTTGCTGTTCCCTTCGTTTGACATGTGCTGGCGGCCATCTTGGTTTCTGGGTTTTCTTGTAGCCTTCCACCCTGCGGCTCCTCCTTCCCACTGGGAGGAGCTGGATGCCTAGCTCATATATATAGGAGGTCTGTGGCTTCAGTTCCTTGCTTGGTCCTCCTGTGTTCACATGCTTCCAAGACTGCTGCTGCTTCTGGTTCCTGATCCTGGCCTCGTCTGACTACCCCGTTGGTTCCTGATTCCGGCTTCGTCTGACTACCCCGTTGGTTGCTGATTCCGGCTTCGTCTGACTACCCCGTTGGTTCCTGTTCCTGGCTTCGTCTGACTACCCTTCTGGTTCCTGACCTCTGTCTCCGCAAGACCCTGCTTCGGTTTAGCCATCCGTTCGGACTTTGCTACGGCTTACTCTTCAATAAAACCTTCTTATTTTCCACTTATCTCTTGTTGTACGTCTGGTTCATGGTTCCATGACATTAGGACCAAGCCATGAATTCTGACGGTACAGGGCCACCCTCGCTACCTACGCTGGTTGCCAGACTTGATCAGCAGGATCACCTGTTGGGTCGGTTCGCTGTGGCGTTGCAAACCCTGCTTGAACGCACGGCTCATTTAGCTTCCGTTGCCGATGGGTCGGTTGTCGCTCCTGGGCCCGCTCCCACTGCCGCTCCGGTTGTTGCGCCAGAGTCTACCCTGACACCTGTTGCTGCGCCTGTGGTGTTTCAGGGTATGACCGGTTCTGCCCCCCTTCCACAGCGCTTTGGGGGAGAGCCAACTCAGTGCCGAGGTTTCCTTAACCAGGTGGGCATTTACTTCGAGTTGCTGCCACATGCCTTTCCTACTGAGAGATCAAGGGTGGGCTTCTTGATCTCGCTGCTCTCGGACAAGGCCTTGGCCTGGGCCAGCCCTTTATGGGAGAACAACAATCCGGTGGTTGCCGAGTTTTCCGGTTTTGTTGCTTCTCTTCGGAAGGTATTCGATGTGCCGGCTCGTGCTGCCTCTGCTGCGAAGCTCCTTATGTCCATCAGACAGGGTTCACGATCCGTAGCTGAATACGCCATTGAGTTTCGTACCCTGGCAGCAGAGGTGGGCTGGAATAATGAGGCTCTGGTCGCTGCTTTCTCTCATGGTCTCTCGGATGCCTTGAAGGATGAGGTTGCAGCTAAGGACCTACCAGTGGAGCTCGAGTCTCTTATTTCTTTCCTGATTTTGATTGACACCAGACTCAGGGAGAGACCTTCCTTTAAGGAGAGCCTGCGGAGGTCTCCTAACAGATTGGCGCCTACGTTTGCTGTCCCACCCGTGCCTCCCTCTCCTCCCACGCCTCCTGGGGATGACTTGTCTGGGGGTGAACCCATGCAGCGGGGGTTTGCTCGCCTGTCTGAGGGGGAGAGGGTACTCCGGAGACGCGAGGGCCGATGCATGTACTGTGGTCTCGGTGGGCATTTTCGGTTGGCATGTCCGAACCGTCCGGGAGAACGCTCGCACCTGAGGTCCTGTCGGGGGCAGATCTTGGGTGGAGTCTCCTCGTCCCCGGTTTCCCGTGTTGACAAACCACTGATCACGGTTGTCCTCTCCTGGGTCGGGGGCTCGGTGACGACCCAGGCGTTGGTGGACTCTGGTGCTGGTGGTTTGTTCATTGATAGAGTGTTCGTTGCCGCCAATTCCATTCCTCTGCAGCCTCGAGGTTCCCCACTGGCTCTTGAGGCGATAGACGGCAGACCCCTTCTGCCGCCACACGTGACTCATGAGACCCTTCCAGTGGGGATGGCCATTGGTGCCGTTCACAGAGAGTCGGTCTGTCTCCAGGTTATTTCGTCTCCACACTACTCGGTGGTCTTGGGGTACCCCTGGCTCCAGAAGCATAATCCGACTTTCGATTGGAGATCGGTCGAGATCCTCTCGTGGTCACCGCAGTGTGGGGCTAGTTGCATCCATGGGCCTGTCAAGTTGCTGTGTACTTCCTCGGACTCTCTGTTGCCTCCTGAATACGAAGAGTACCGGGATGTATTCGATAAGGTGCGCGCGGTTGCCCTACCTCCGCACCGCCCATACGATTGTGCCATAGAGTTACAATCCGGTGCCGTTCCTCCTCGTGGCAAAGTCTATCCACTGTCGGTAGCGGAGAATGAGGCCATGGAGGAGTACGTGAGGGAGGCGCTTTCACGCGGACACATTCGCAAATCCTCGTCCCCGGCAGGGGCTGGATTTTTCTTTGTGAAAAAGAAGGGCGGCGAGTTGAGGCCTTGCATCGATTACAGGGGTCTCAATCGCATCACGATCAAGAACGCTTACCCGATACCCTTGATTTCCGAGCTGTTCGATCGCCTCAAAGGGGCCACGGTCTTTACCAAACTCGACCTGAGGGCGGCATATAACCTGGTAAGGATCAAGGCGGGCGATGAGTGGAAGACCGCGTTTAACACCAGGACCGGTCATTATGAATCCTTGGTTATGCCCTTTGGGTTGTGCAATGCGCCCGCAGTCTTCCAGGAATTCATCAACGATGTTTTCCGTGACCTGTTGCAGCAGTGTGTGGTGGTCTATTTGGATGACATCTTGGTATATTCTGCATCCATGGAGGCCCACATTCTGGATGTCAGACGAGTGTTGCAACGCTTACGAGAGAACAAGCTGTTCGGTAAGCTTGAGAAATGCGAATTTCACCGATCCCAGGTAACCTTCTTACCGTGTCGGATCGGGGGAGTCAGTTTGTGTCCAGGTTCTGGCGCGCCTTTTGCTCCCAGTTGGGGATTCATCTCTCTTTCTCCTCGGCCTACCACCCTCAGTCCAATGGGGCCGCAGAACGATCCAATCAGGCCTTGGAGCAATTCCTTCGTTGCTATGTCTCCGATCACCAAGACAATTGGGTTGACCTCCTGCCTTGGGCTGAGTTTGCCAGGAACACGGCGGTGAACTCTTCCTCTGGGACGTCTCCCTTCATGGCCAATTATGGGTTCCAACCTGCCGTGTTACCGGAGGTATTCTCTCCCCAGGATATTCCGGCTGTGGAGGATCACCTTTCCGTCCTACGTGCTTCTTGGGTACAGATCCAGAGGTCCCTTGAGGTCTCTGTGCAGCGCCAGAAACTCCAGGCTGATCGCAGACGAGCGCCCGCTCCTTCCTACCAGGTCGGAGACCGCGTATGGTTGTCCACCCGCAACCTCAACCTTCGAGTGCCCACTCCCAAGCTGGCACCTCGCTTTGTTGGTCCCTTCCGAGTGCTTCGCAGGGTAAACCCGGTAGCCTATGCCCTTGCGCTTCCTCCTGGCATGCGGATCTCCAACGTGTTTCATGTCTCCCTGTTGAAGCCACTGGTGTGTAATCGTTTCACTTCCTCGATTCCTCGGCCTCGTCCGGTCCAAGTGGGCAATCGTGAGGAGTATGAGGTGAGCAATATCCTGGACTCACGCCTGGTCCGCGGCCGGGTGCAGTTTTTGGTCCATTGGCGTGGTTATGGTCCAGAGGAGCGTTCCTGGGTTCCCTCCGCAGATGTCCATGCTCCTGTCTTGCTCCGAGCCTTCCACGCACGCTTCCCTCAGAAACCGTTCCTTACTCCGCGGAGGAGGGGCCCTTGAGGGGGAGGTACTGTCATGGTCTTACCTCCTTGCTGTTCCCTTCGTTTGACATGTGCTGGCGGCCATCTTGGTTTCTGGGTTTTCTTGTAGCCTTCCACCCTGCGGCTCCTCCTTCCCACTGGGAGGAGCTGGATGCCTAGCTCATATATATAGGAGGTCTGTGGCTTCAGTTCCTTGCTTGGTCCTCCTGTGTTCACATGCTTCCAAGACTGCTGCTGCTTCTGGTTCCTGATCCTGGCCTCGTCTGACTACCCCGTTGGTTCCTGATTCCGGCTTCGTCTGACTACCCCGTTGGTTCCTGATTCCGGCTTCGTCTGACTACCCCGTTGGTTCCTGTTCCTGGCTTCGTCTGACTACCCTTCTGGTTCCTGACCTCTGTCTCCGCAAGACCCTGCTTCGGTTTAGCCATCCGTTCGGACTTTGCTACGGCTTACTCTTCAATAAAACCTTCTTATTTTCCACTTATCTCTTGTTGTACGTCTGGTTCATGGTTCCATGACATAGAGAGATATCGTTGATCCAGGGATTTATTCTGATTGCCTGATTGGAGTCGGGAAGGAATTTTTATTCCCCTAAAGTGAGGAAAATTGGCTTCTACCTCACAGGTTTTTTTTGCCTTCCTCTGGATTAACTTGCAGGATGACAGGTCGAACTGGATGGACAAATGTCTTTTTTCGGCCTTATGTACTATGTTACTATGTTACTTGGATCTTAGCACCGACTCCCTTCTCATGCAGCGGAACCTCGGTTTGCTCTGGGATTTAAAGGCAGACACATTCACCTTCCAAATCAGCAAGGAAGAAAAGACCTTCACACTTAGAGGAGTCCTGTCCACCATAACCAGCTTATATTATCCTCTGGATTCATAGCGCCTGTTACTATCCAAGGCAAAATGATGTTAGGAGACTTCACCACAGAGACGTCTGATTGGGATGATCCGCTTCCCCTGGAGAAAAAAGACCTGTAGACAAGTTGGAGGAAGTTTCACGAAGCTTTGTCCAGCCTCATGGGCGCGATTGTATGCTTTCGTGCCATCAACTGAAGTCAAGATGCAAAGACTATATATCTTCCGTAAAGCTTCAGTTAAGGCGATTGCAACCCTTAGCATACCTAAAGACTATAGACGTCAATGCCATATAGGGTTTGTTATGAGCCGGACCAAATTGGCGCCACTGCGTGAATACACGATACCTAAACTGGAACTCTGCACTGCTGTGCTTGCAGTGGAGGGAACCTGGAAATTGAAGAAGTCAAGTTTTACATGGACAGCAAGGTAGTCCTAGGATATATTTGCGAAACAAAAACGAAACCAGACGCTTTTATGCCTATGTCAGCAATCAGCTGCTAAGGATCATGAGATCCACCTTTCCTAAACAGTGGCACTATGTGCCACACATCATAATCATCATAACATCATAATCCTGCGGACCACACAAAGCCACCTTAAGTATACATTATGGTTTACGGGTCCTGCATTCCTGTACCGTTCAACGTCTTCAGCGTCGGATCCAACACATTTGACTTGGTAGACCAAGATGCCAATTAAAAAATCCGACCTGAAGTATCTATTCTACATACGGTGACTTCGGACCATCAACTCAAATCCCATTGTTTCAACTAGAGATGAGAGAATCAAATCCCACGAAGTGGATTTTGATCCAAATAGTATAAGAAAACTAAAAAATTCTAACTTACCTCCTCCACTTGCTCACAACGGGCCGCCAGTCTCCATCTTGCTTGAACATTTCGGCCGAAATCCCGTGCGGTGCGAGATTACATCATCACGCCAGCAAGTGAATGCCAAGAGTGTGCAAAGCAGTAATCAAAGCAAAAGGTGGCTACTTTGAAGAACCTAGAATATGACATATTTTCAGTTGTTTCACACTTTTTTGCTATATATATAATTCCAAGTGTGTTAATTCATAGTTTTGATGCCTTCAGTGTGAATCTACAATTTTAATATTCATGAAAAAAAAAGAAAACTCTTTGAATGAGGTGTGTCCAAACTTCTGGTCTGTACTGTATATATAATATATATATTTATTTATTTTTTATTTTTCCTTTAAAAAAAATATATTTTACTGTGTAAAACGTAACAAAAAAATAGACATTTTAGTTATTGCTGCATCGGTAACAACTTGCTCTATAAAAATATCACAATATTCCCTGTCGGATAAATGCTGTAAAAATAAGTGAAACCAGAACAGTCATTATTTGTCACCTCACCTTACAAAATAAATAATATCAAGTAACTAAAAAGTCATACTGTACGCACCCTAATATAGCACCAATGAAAATGTCACCTCATCCGCAAAGAATGAGCCCCGACATGAGACAATTGCCCACAATATGTTTTTTAAAGTAAAAAAACTTAAAAAAATACGGTATATAAACTTGGTAGCTCTGTAATCATACTGACCATCAGAATAAAGATAATGGGGTACATTTAGTTAACATGTTGTGCCAGAATTATGGCGTAAAATAAGCCAAAAGAAACAATTTTCTCCGCACTTTTCACCATAAAGATTGCATCACGCCAGAAATTAGTTATAAATGTCAAAGTGGACGGGGACTATCAAATTGGCGCATATTGCGCCTCATTTATCATCCTCTTATGGGCAGAAATGGCTCTCAAATTGTTGCAGACAATTAAACTAGCTTATCTGGTGGTGTTTTGTGTAAAAAGTCACATTTAAGGCAAAAAGATGCAAAATTTTTCGTCAAAAAGTAACATTTATGAAAAAAAAAGCAATCTGTTGTGGGAACAAGTGATAAGGAAGTTTTAAAACAGGATGCATTTATTTTTATCTAATATACAGGTAGATATAAATGTCAGTAAATTGACATTCAACAAAAACATAACAAAGACAAAAACGTCAAAAGTTGCAATTTACCCCTGGAAATGTCTCAAATATGCTACAAATGTCGCAAATATGTACACCCCCGTATCCTAAGGGAATTAAGTAATGTCATAGTCAGAACCTTATTTCTGATACTTGCGGACTCTATACTGACAGAGAATGTTACACAGGATTGGCACATAGCAAATATTGTGGCAATATTCAAAAAGGGTCCAAAAACAGAGCCTGGAAACTATAGGCCGATAAGTTTAACATCCGTTGCGGGTAAACAGTTTGAAGGTTTTCTAAGAGATGCTATCTTAGAGCATCTCAACGGAAATAAGCAAATAACGCCATATCAGCATGGCTTCGTGATGGATCGGTCATGCCAAACTAATTTAATCAGTTTCTATGAGGAGGTAAGTTCTAGACTTGACAATGGATATCGTATATCTGGACTTCTCCAAAGCATTTGACACTGTACCACATAAAAGGTTAGTATATAAAATGAGAATGCTCGGACTGGGAGAAAACATCTGTATGTGGGTAAGTAACTGGCTCAAAGATAGAAAACAGAGGGTGGTTATTAACGGTACACACTCAGATTGGGTCACTGTCACTAGTGGGGTACCTCAGGGGTCAGTATTGGGCCCTATTCTCTTCAATATATTTATTAATGATCTTGTAGAAGGCTTGCATACAAGTCCTTCTAAAAAAATTAGCATATTGTGATAAAGTTCATTATTTTCATTGTTTTCATGAGCTGTATGCCAAAATCATCAATATTAAAACAATAAAAGGTTTGAACTACTTCAGTTGGTGTGTAATGAATCAAAAATATATGAAAGTCTAATGTTTATCAGTACATTACAGAAAATAATGAACTTTATCACAATATGCTAATTTTTTTTAGAAGGACCTGTAGTAAAGTATCAATTTTCGCAGATGACACTAAACTGTGTAAAGTAATTTACACTAATGAGGACAGTATACTACTACAGAG
This sequence comes from Bufo gargarizans, assembly GCF_014858855.1. Classification (NCBI taxonomy): domain Eukaryota; kingdom Metazoa; phylum Chordata; class Amphibia; order Anura; family Bufonidae; genus Bufo; species Bufo gargarizans. The sequence goes on along the minus strand of NC_058085.1, from coordinate 82,945,557 downwards.
GGATCTGGATAGACTGGAGGCTTGGGCAGATAAGTGGCAGATGAGGTTTAACACTGACAAATGTAAAGTTATGCACATGGGAAGGAATAATGCAAGTCACCCGTACATACTAAATGGTAAAACACTCGGTAACACTGACATGGAAAAGGATCAAGGAATTTTAATAAGCTGCAAAAACCAGTGTCAGGCAGCTGCTGCCAAGGCCAATAAGATAATGGGTTGCATCAGAAGGGGCATAGTAGCTAGGGATGAGCGAACTCGAACTGTATAGTTCGGGTTCGTACCGAATTTTGGGGTGTCCGTGACACGGACCCGAACCCGGACATTTTCGTAAAAGTCCGGGTTCGGGTTCGGTGTTCGTCGCTTTCTTCGCGCTTTTGTGACGCTTTCTTGGCGCTTTTTGAAAGGCTGCAAAGCAGCCAATCAACAAGCGTCATACTACTTGCCCCAAGAGGCCATCACAGCCATGCCTACTATTGGCATGGCTGTGATTGGCCAGAGCACCATGTGACCCAGCCTCTATTTAAGCTGGAGTCACATAGCGCCGCCCGTCACTCTGCTCTGATTAGCGTAGGGAGAGGTTGCGGCTGCGACAGTAGGGCGAGATTAGGCAGATTAACTCCTCCAAAGGACTTGATTAACTGATCGATCTGCAGCTGTGGATCATTGAGCTGCTGATCCTCAATTGCTCACTGTTTTTAGGCTGCACAGACCGTTTGTCAGTCTCATTTTTCTGGGGTGATCGGCGGCCATTTTGTGTCTTGTGGTGCGCCAGCACAAGCTGCGACCAAGTGCATTTAACCCTCAATGGTGTGGTTGTTTTTTGGCTAAAGCCTACATCAGGGTGAAGCTGTCACACCAAGTGCATTTAACCAGCAATAGTCTGTTCATTTTTTGGCCATATACAAAATCAGGGGCAAGCTGCGCCTGTCACCAAGTGCATTTAACCCTCAATGGTGTGGTTGTTTTTTGGCTAAAGCCTACATCAGGGTGAAGCTGTCACACCAAGTGCATTTAACCAGCAATAGTCTGTTCATTTTTTGGCCATATACAAAATCAGGGGCAAGCTGCGCCTGTCACCAAGTGCATTTAACCCTCAATGGTGTGGTTGTTTTTTGGCTAAAGCCTACATCAGGGTGAAGCTGTCACACCAAGTGCATTTAACCAGCAATAGTCTGTTCATTTTTTGGCCATATACAAAATCAGGGGCAAGCTGCGCCTGTCACCAAGTGCATTTAACCCTCAATGGTGTGGTTGTTTTTTGGCTAAAGCCTACATCAGGGTGAAGCTGTCACACCAAGTGCATTTAACCAGCAATAGTCTGTTCATTTTTTGGCCATATACAAAATCAGGGGCAAGCTGCGCCTGTCACCAAGTGCATTTAACCCTCAATGGTGTGGTTGTTTTTTGGCTAAAGCCTACATCAGGGTGAAGCTGTCACACCAAGTGCATTTAACCAGCAATAGTCTGTTCATTTTTTGGCCATATACAAAATCAGGGGCAAGCTGCGCCTGTCACCAAGTGCATTTAACCCTCAATGGTGTGGTTGTTTTTTGGCTAAAGCCTACATCAGGGTGAAGCTGTCACACCAAGTGCATTTAACCAGCAATAGTCTGTTCATTTTTTGGCCATATCCCAGTCTAATTCTGTCACTAAATCCATACCGGTCACCCAGCGCCTAAATACTAGGCCTCAAATTTATATCCAGCTAAATCTGTCCCTAGTGCTGTAGCTGGGCGAGTTATTTAGTGTCCGTTCAAGCACATTTCTTGTTCTGGGTTGAAATACAATTCCCAATTTAGCAATTTCATAATTTAGTGGTTCCTGCTATATCAGAGCTATTTGAAATCTATCCCAAAAAGGGTATATAATATTGAAGGTGCACATTGGGTCATTCAGAATAACTTCACACACACCCGCTACTGTGTATTTCCAAGTCTAATTCTGTCACTAAACCCATACCTGTCACCCAGCGCCTAAATACTAGGCCTCAAATTTAAATCCCTCTAAATCTCTCGTTACCCACCGCTGTACTGTTGTTGCTGGGCAAGATATTTAGTGTCCGTCAAAGCACATTTTTTGTTCTGGGTTGAAGTACAATTCCCAATTTAGCAATTTCATAATTTAGTGGTTTCTGCTATATCAGAGCTATTTGAAATCTATCCCTAAAAGGGTATATAATATTGAAGGTGCACATAGGGTCATTCAGAATAACTTCACACACACGCTTCTGTGCATTTCCAAGTCTAATTCTGTCACTAAATCCATACCGGTGACCCAGCGCCTAAATACTAGGCCTCAAATTTAAATCCCTCTAAATCTCTCGTTACCCACCACTGTACTGTTGTTGCTGGGCAAGATATTTAGTGTCCGTCAAAGCACATTTTTTGTTCTGGGTTAAAGTACAATTCCCAATTTAGCAATTTCATAATTTAGTGGTTTCTGCTATATCAGAGCTATTTGAAATCTATCCCTAAAAGGGTATATAATATTGAAGGTGCACATAGGGTCATTCAGAATAACTTCACACACACGCTTCTGTGCATTTCCAAGTCTAATTCTGTCACTAAATCCATACCGGTGACCCAGCGCCTAAATACTAGGCCTCAAATTTAAATCCCTCTAAATCTCTCGTTACCCACCGCTGTACTGTTGTTGCTGGGCAAGATATTTAGTGTCCGTCAAAGCACATTTTTTGTTCTGGGTTGAAGTACAATTCCCAATTTAGCAATTTCATAATTTAGTGGTTTCTGCTATATCAGAGCTATTTGAAATCTATCCCTAAAAGGGTATATAATATTGAAGGTGCACATAGGGTCATTCAGAATAACTTCACACACACGCTTCTGTGCATTTCCAAGTCTAATTCTGTCACTAAATCCATACCGGTGACCCAGCGCCTAAATACTAGGCCTCAAATTTAAATCCCTCTAAATCTCTCGTTACCCACCGCTGTACTGTTGTTGCTGGGCAAGATATTTAGTGTCCGTCAAAGCACATTTTTTGTTCTGGGTTGAAGTACAATTCCCAATTTAGCAATTTCATAATTTAGTGGTTCCTGCTATATCAGAGCTATTTGAAATCTATCCCAAAAAGGGTATATAATATTGAAGGTGCACATTGGGTCATTCAGAATAACTTCACACACACCCGCTACTGTGTATTTCCAAGTCTAATTCTGTCACTAAACCCATACCTGTCACCCAGCGCCTAAATACTAGGCCTCAAATTTAAATCCCTCTAAATCTCTCGTTACCGCTGTACTGTTGTAGCTGGGAAAGTTATTTAGTGCCCGTCAAAGCACATTTTTTGTTCTGGGTTGAAGTACAATTCCCAATTTAGCAATTTCATAATTTAGTGGTTCCTGCTATATCAGAGCTATTTGAAATCTATCCCAAAAAGGGTATATAATATTCAAGGTGCACATTGGGTCATTCAGAATAACTTCACACACACGCTTCTGTGCATTTCCAAGTCTAATTCTGTCACTAAATCCATACCGGTCACCCAGCGCCTAAATACTAGGCCTCAAATTTATATCCCGCTGAATTTGAATACAATACATTGGGCCAAATAATATATTTGTTGTTGTGGTGAACCATAACAATGAGAAAAACATCTAGTAAGGGACGCGGACGTGGACATGGTCGTGGTGGTGTTAGTGGACCCTCTGGTGCTGGGAGAGGACGTGGCCGTTCTGCCACATCCACACGTCCTAGTGTACCAACTACCTCAGGTCCCAGTAGCCGCCAGAATTTACAGCGATATATGGTGGGGCCCAATGCCGTTCTAAGGATGGTAAGGCCTGAGCAGGTACAGGCATTAGTCAATTGGGTGGCCGACAGTGGATCCAGCACGTTCACATTATCTCCCACCCAGTCTTCTGCAGAAAGCGCACAGATGGCGCCTGAAAACCAACCCCATCAGTCTGTCACATCACCCCCATGCATACCAGGGAAACTGTCTCAGCCTCAAGTTATGCAGCAGTCTCTTATGCTGTTTGAAGACTCCGCTGGCAGGGTTTCCCAAGGGCATCCACCTAGCCCTTCCCCAGCGGTGAAAGACATAGAATGCACTGACGCACAACCACTTATGTTTCCTGATGATGAGGACATGGGAATACCACCTCAGCATGTCTCTGATGATGACGAAACACAGGTGCCAACTGCTGCGTCTTTCTGCAGTGTGCAGACTGAACAGGAGGTCAGGGATCAAGACTGGGTGGAAGACGATGCAGGGGACGATGAGGTCCTAGACCCCACATGGAATGAAGGTCGTGCCACTGACTTTCACAGTTCGGAGGAAGAGGCATTGGTGAGACCGAGCCAACAGCGTAGCAAAAGAGGGAGCAGTGGGCAAAAGCAGAACACCCGCCGCCAAGAGACTCCGCCTGCTACTGACCGCCGCCATCTGGGACCGAGCACCCCAAAGGCAGCTTCAAGGAGTTCCCTGGCATGGCACTTCTTCAAACAATGTGCTGACGACAAGACCCGAGTGGTTTGCACGCTGTGCCATCAGAGCCTGAAGCGAGGCATTAACGTTCTGAACCTGAGCACAACCTGCATGACCAGGCACCTGCATGCAAAGCATGAACTGCAGTGGAGTAAACACCTTAAAACCAAGGAAGTCACTCAGGCTCCCCCTGCTACCTCTTCTGCTGCTGCCGCCTCGGCCTATTCTGCTGCTGCCGCCTCGGCCTCTTCCTCCGCCTCTGGAGGAACGTTGGCACCTGCCGCCCAGCAAACAGGGGATGTACCACCAACACCACCACCACCACCTCCGTCACCAAGCGTCTCAACCATGTCACACGCCAGCGTTCAGCTCTCCATCTCACAAACATTTGATAGAAAGCGTAAATTCCCACCTAGCCACCCTCGATCCCTGGCCCTGAATGCCAGCATTTCTAAACTACTGGCCTATGAAATGCTGTCATTTAGGCTGGTGGACACAGACAGCTTCAAACAGCTCATGTCGCTTGCTGTCCCACAGTATGTTGTTCCCAGCCGGCACTACTTCTCCAAGAGAGCCGTGCCTTCCCTGCACAACCAAGTATCCGATAAAATCAAGTGTGCACTGCGCAACGCCATCTGTAGCAAGGTCCACCTAACCACAGATACGTGGACCAGTAAGCACGGCCAGTGACGCTATATCTCCCTAACTGCACACTGGGTAAATGTAGTGGCAGCTGGGCCCCAGGCGGAGAGCTGTTTGGCGCACGTCCTTCCGCCGCCAAGGATCGCAGGGCAACATTCTTTGCCTCCTGTTGCCACCTCCTCCTTCTCGGCTTCCTCCTCCTCTTCTTCCACCTGCTCATCCAGTCAGCCACACACCTTCACCACCAACTTCAGCACAGCCCGGGGTAAACGTCAGCAGGCCATTCTGAAACTCATATGTTTGGGGGACAGGCCCCACACCGCACAGGAGTTGTGGCGGGGTATTGAACAACAGACCGACGAGTGGTTGCTGCCGGTGAGCCTCAAGCCCGGCCTGGTGGTGTGTGATAATGGGCGAAATCTCGTTGCAGCTCTGGGACTAGCCAATTTGACGCACATCCCTTGCTTGGCGCATGTGCTGAATTTGGTGGTGCAGAAGTTCATTCACAACTACCCCGACATGTCAGAGCTGCTGCATAAAGTGCGGGCCGTCTGTTCGCGCTTCCGGCGTTCACATCCTGCCGCTGCTCGCCTGTCTGCGCTACAGCGTAACTTCGGCCTTCCCGCTCACCGCCTCATATGCGACGTGCCCACCAGGTGGAACTCCACCTTGCACATGCTGGACAGACTGTGCGAGCAGCAGCAGGCCATAGTGGAGTTTCAGCTGCAGCACGCACGGGTCAGTCGCACTACAGAACAGCACCACTTCACCACCAATGACTGGGCCTCCATGCGAGACCTGTGTGCCCTGTTGCGCTGTTTCGAGTACTCCACCAACATGGCCAGTGGTGATGACACCGTTATCAGCGTTACAATACCACTTCTATGTCTCCTTGAGAAAACACTTAGGGCGATGATGGAACAGGAGGTGGCCCAGGAGGAGGAGGAGGAGGATGAGGAAGAGGGGTCATTTTTAGCACTTTCAGGCCAGTCTCTTCGAAGTGACTCAGAGGGAGGTTTTTTGCAACAGCAGAGGCCAGGTACAAATGTGGCCAGCCAGGGCCCACTACTGGAGGATGAGGAGGACGAGGATGAGGAGGAGGTGGAGGAGGATGAGGATGAAGCATGGTCACAGCGGGGTGGCACCCAACGCAGCTCGGGTCCATCACTGGTGCGTGGCTGGGGGGAAAGGCAGGACGATGACGATACGCCTCCCACAGAGGACAGCTTGTCCTTACCCCTGGGCAGCCTGGCACACATGAGCGACTACATGCTGCAGTGCCTGCGCAACGACAGCAGAGTTGCCCACATTTTAACCTGTGCGGACTACTGGGTTGCCACCCTGCTGGATCCACGCTACAAAGACAATGTGCCCACCTTACTTCCTGCACTGGAGCGTGATAGGAAGATGCGCGAGTACAAGCGCACGTTGGTAGACGCGCTACTGAGAGCATTCCCAAATGTCACAGGGGAACAAGTGGAAGCCCAAGGCCAAGGCAGAGGAGGAGCAAGAGGTCGCCAAGGCAGCTGTGTCACGGCCAGCTCCTCTGAGGGCAGGGTTAGCATGGCAGAGATGTGGAAAACTTTTGTCAACACGCCACAGCTAACTGCACCACCACCTGATACGCAACGTGTTAGCAGGAGGCAACATTTCACTAACATGGTGGAACAGTACGTGTGCACACCCCTCCACGTACTGACTGATGGTTCGGCCCCATTCAACTTCTGGGTCTCTAAATTGTCCACGTGGCCAGAGCTAGCCTTTTATGCCTTGGAGGTGCTGGCCTGCCCGGCAGCCAGCGTTTTGTCTGAACGTGTATTCAGCACGGCAGGGGGCGTCATTACAGACAAACGCAGCCGCCTGTCTACAGCCAATGTGGACAAGCTGACGTTCATAAAAATGAACCAGGCATGGATCCCACAGGACCTGTCCGTCCCTTGTCCAGATTAGACATTAACTACCTCCCCATAACCATATATTATTGGACTCCAGGGCACTTCCTCATTCAATCCTATTTTTATTTTCATTTTACCATTATATTGCGATGCTACCCAAAGTTGAATGAACCTCTCCTCTGCCTGTGTGCTAGGCCTAAATATATGCCAATGGACTGTTGCAGTGGTGGCTGACATGAAGCCTGATTCTCTGCTATGACATGCAGACTAATTCTCTGCTGACATGAAGCCAGATTGTCTGTTACGGGACCTCTCTCCTCTGCCTTCTGATTCTCTGCTGACATGAAGCCAGATCGTCTGTTACGGGACCTCTCTGCTCTGCCTGTGTGCTAGGCCTAAATATATGCCAATGGACTGTTGCAGTGGTGGGCTGACGTGAAGCCTCATTCTCTGCTATGACATGCAGACTGATTCTCTGCTGACATGAAGCCAGATTGTCTGTTACGGGACCTCTCTGCTCTGCCTGTGTGCTAGGCCTAAATATATGCCAATGGACTGTTGCAGTGGTGGGTGACGTGAAGCCTCATTCTCTGCTATGACATGCAGACTGATTCTCTGCTGTCATGAAGCCAGATTGTCTGTTACGGGACCTCTCTGCTCTGCCTGTGTGCTAGGCCTAAATATATGCCAATGGACTGTTGCAGTGGTGGGTGACGTGAAGCCTCATTCTCTGCTATGACATGCAGACTGATTCTCTGCTGACATGAAGCCAGATTGTCTGTTACGGGACCTCTCTGCTCTGCCTGTGTGCTAGGCCTAAATATATGCCAATGGACTGTTGCAGTGGTGGGTGACGTGAAGCCTCATTCTCTGCTATGACATGCAGACTGATTCTCTGCTGACATGAAGCCAGATTGTCTGTTACGGGACCTCTCTGCTCTGCCTGTGTGCTAGGCCTAAATATATGCCAATGGACTGTTGCAGTGGTGGGTGACGTGAAGCCTCATTCTCTGCTATGACATGCAGACTGATTCTCTGCTGACATGAAGCCAGATTGTCTGTTACGGGACCTCTCTCCTCTGCCTGTGTGTGCTAGGCCTAAATATATGCCAATGGACTGTTGCAGTGGTGGGCTGACGTGAAGCCTCATTCTCTGCTATGACATGCAGACTGATTCTCTGCTGACATGAAGACAGATTCTCTGTTACGGGACCTCTCTCCTCTGCCTGTGTGTGTGCTGGGCCTAAATATATGCCAATGGACTGTTGCAGTGGTGGCTGACGTGAAGCCTCATTCTCTGCTATGACATGCAGACTGATTCTCTGCTGACATGAAGCCAGATTCTCTGTTACGGGACCTCTCTCCTCTGCCTGTGTGTGTGCTGGGCCTAAATATATGCCAATGGACTGTTGCAGTGGTGGCTGACGTGAAGCCTCATTCTCTGCTATGACATGCAGACTGATTCTCTGCTGACATGAAGCCAGATTCTCTGTTACGGGACCTCTCTCCTCTGCCTGTGTGTGTGCTGGGCCTAAATATATGCCAATGGACTGTTGCAGTGGTGGCTGACGTGAAGCCTCATTCTCTGCTATGACATGCAGACTGATTCTCTGCTGACATGAAGCCAGATTCTCTGTTACGGGACCTCTCTCCTCTGCCTGTGTGTGTGCTGGGCCTAAATATATGCCAATGGACTGTTGCAGTGGTGGCTGACGTGAAGCCTCATTCTCTGCTATGACATGCAGACTAATTCTCTGCTGACATGAAGACAGATTCTCTGTTACGGGACCTCTCTCCTCTGCCTGGGTGCCGGGGCCTAAATATCTGAGAATGGACTGTTCCAGTGGTGGGTGACGGGAAGCCAGATTCTCTGCTATGGAACCTCTCTCCAATTGATTTTGGTTAATTTTTATTTATTTAATTTTTATTTTAATTAATTTCCCTATCCACATTTGTTTGCAGGGGATTTACCTACATGTTGCTGCCTTTTGCAGCCCTCTAGCCCTTTCCTGGGCTGTTTTACAGCCGTTTTAGTGCCGAAAAGTTCGGGTCCCCATTGACTTCAATGGGGTTCGGGTTCGGGACGAAGTTCGGATCGGGTTCGGATCCCGAACCCGAACATTTCCGGGATGTTCGGCCGAACTTCTCGAACCCGAACATCCAGGTGTTCGCTCAACTCTAATAGTAGCCCGTGATAAGAACATAGTCCTATCACTTTACAAATCGCTAGTCAGACCACACATGGAGTACTGTGTATAGTTCTGGGCTCCTGTAAACAAGGCAGACATAGCAGAGCTGGAGAAGGTCCAGAGGAGGGCAACTAAAGTAATAACTGGAATGGGGGACTACAGTACCCTGAAAGATTATCGACATTAGGGTTATTCACTTTAGAAAAAAGACGACTGAGGGGAGATCTAATTAATATGTATAAATATATCAGGGGTCAGTACAGAGATCTATCCCGTCATCTATTTATCCCAAGGACTGTGACAAGGGGACATCCTCTGCATCTGGAGGAAAGAAGGTTTGTACACAAACATAGAAGAGGATTCTTTACGGTAAGAGCAGTGAGACTATGGAACTCTCTGCCTGAGGAGGTGGTGATGGTGAGTACAATAAAGGAATTCAAGAGGGGCCTGGATGTATTTCTGGAGCGTAATAATATTACAGGCTATAGCTTCTAGAGAGGGGTCGTTGATCCAGGGAGTTATTCTGATTGCCTGATTGGAGTCGGGAAGGAATTTTTTATTCCCCTAAAGTGGGGAAAATTGGCTTCTACCTCACAGGTTTTTTTTTTGCCTTCCTCTGGATCAACTTGCAGGATAACAGGCCGAACTGGATGGACAAATGTCTTTTTTCGGCCTTATGTACTATGTTACTATTTATTAAAAAAATACAAAATTGCACAATTCCAAGTTTCAATTTCTCTACTTCTATAATACATAGTAATACCTCCAAAAATAGTTATTACTTTACATTCCCCATATGTCTACTTCATGTTTGGATCATTTTGGGAATGATATTTTATTTTTTGGGGATGTTACAAGGCTTAGAAGTTTAAAAGCAAATCTTGAAATTTTTCAGAAATTTTCCAAAACCCAATTTTTAGTGACCAGTTCAGGTCTGAAGTCACTTTGTGAAGTTTAACTAATTACTGTGAAATTTACATAAAAACTAATTAAAACCACCCAAAAATGACCCCATTCTATAAAGTACACCCCTCAAGGTATACAAAACTGATATTACAAACTTTGTTAACCCTTTAAGTGTTCCATAAGAATTAATGGAAAATAGAGATACAATTTCAAAATTTCACTTTTTATGGCAGACTTTCCATTTTAATAATTTTTCTCCAGTTACAAAGCAAGGGTTAACAGCCAAACCAAACTCATTATTTATGGCCCTGATTCTGTAGTTTACAGAAACACCCAATATGTGGTTGTAAACTACTGTACGGGCACACAGGCAGGGCACAGAAGGAAAGGAATGCCATACGGTTTTTGGAAGGCAGGTTTTGCAGGACTGTTTTTTTTGACACCATGTCCCATTTGAAGCCCCCCTGATGCACCCCTAGAGTAGAAACTCCATAAAAGTGACCCCATCTAAGAAACTACACCTCTCAAGGTATTCAAAGCAGCTGTTACAAATTTTGTTAACCCTTTAGGTGTTCCACAAGAGTTATTGGAAAATGGAGATGAAATTTCAGAATTAAATTTTTTGGCCAAATTTTCCATTTTAATACATTTTTCCCAGTAACATAGCAAGGGTTAACAGCCAAACAAAACTCTATATTGATGGCCCTGATTCTGTAGTTTAGAGAAACACCCCATATGTGGTCGTAAACAGCTGTACGGGCACACGGCAGGGCGCAGAAGGAAAGGAAGACAGATTTTGCTGGACTGTTTTTTTTTTGACACCATGTCCCATTTGAAGCCCCCCTGATGCACCCCTAAAGTAGATACTCCAAAAAAGTGACCCCATTTTAGAAACTACGGCATAGGGTGGCAGTGCAGCAATACCTAATATGTATACTTTTTATTTATTAATGTAATTTTTACACAATTATTTCATTTTTGAAGCAAAAAAAAAATCATGTTTTAGTGTTTCCATAGTCTGAGAGCCATAATTTTTTCAGTTTTTGGGCGATTAACTTGGTTGGGTAGGGTATGATTTTTGCAGGGTGAGTGTGACTTTTTGATCGCTTGCTATTACACTTTTTGTGATGTAAGGTGACAAAAAATGGTTTATTTAGCACAGTTTTTATTTTACATTTTTTACGGTGTTCATCTGAGGGGTTAGGTCATGTGATATTTTTATAGAGCCGGTCGATACAGACGCGGCGATACCTAATATGTTTACTTTTTTTTATTTATGTAAGTTTTACACAATAATATAATTTTTGAAACAAAAAGAAAAAATCATGTTTTAGTGTCTCCATATTCTGAGAGCCATAGTTTTTTCAGTTTTTGGGTGATTATCTTAGGTAGGGTCTTATTTTTTGAGGGATGAGATGACAGTTTGATTGGCACTATTTTGAGGTGCATATGACTTTTTGATCGCTTGCTATTACACTTTTTGTGGTGTAAGGTGACAAAAAATTGTTTATTTAGCACAGTTTTTATTTTTTATTTTATACGGTGTTCATTTGAGAGCTTAGGTCATGTGATATTTTTATAGAGCCGGTCGATACGAATGCGGCGATACCAAATATGTATATTTTTTTTATTTATGTAAGTTTTACACAATAACAGCTTTTTTCAAACAAAAAAATGATGTTTTAGTGTCTTCATATTCTGAGCCATAGTTTTTTTATTTTTTCGGCGATTGTCTCAGCTAGGGGCTCATTATTTGCAGGATGAGGTGACGGTTAGATTGTTACTATTTTAGTGGGCAAACATCTTTTTGATCGCTTGCTGCTGTACTTTTTGTGATGTAAGGTGACAAAAAAATTGTTTATTTAGAACAGTTTTTATTTTTTATGGTTTTCAACTTTTGTTTTCACTTTTTTTTTTTCCCACTTTGGGACTTGAACTTTTGGGGGTATATTGCTTTACAATGCATTCCAATACTTTTGTATTGGAATGCATTGTCTGTATAAGTAATACTGTGTGTATTACTCATACAGCTTCCGGGGCCTGTGAGATCCAGGGGGCTGGATCTCACAGGCTCTTCTCCGGAAGGCAACTCAGATGCCTCAGGAAGGCATTGCGCTGCCTTCCATGCCATTGGGTCCCCCCCACAGCCCCATGGGGACCCGATGGCACCACCGCCGCACCAGGTAAAAGCCACAAACCGCAGGTTCGATCGCCGACACGGGGGGCGACCCCCCCCCCCCCCGCACATTTAGCCAAGGTGTGGGGGGCACCGGGCAGCGGTGATCGGAACAACACATGACGTACCGGTACGTCATGTGTCCTTAAGGACTCGGGAACCATGCCGTACCGGTACGTCATGTGTCCATAAGGGGTTAAAAAGTCACATTTTACAAACGGCATGCACCTTTTGATATATGAGGTGACATAAATCACCACTTTTAATTTGTAACGTTAGTGTGTTTTTGCCGCAAATTACGCCATTATTGATAAATGACCCCCAATGTGTCATTTTTTCCACACGGTGTACGCCAAAAATTGTATGTGCCCCAAAATATCATGATGGCAACTCATCCCGCAAAAAATAAGTTATCACACAGATTAAAACTTGGTTGCCAGAAAATAGCTATACTGGTTCGCCAGAGACTGTGCAATACCAACATGGTTCCCATGAAACAATCCATCACAATCTGCACTGCAAAAGCCATATGGTGCTCCTTCCCTTATGAGTCCTGTGGTGTGCCCTTATAGAAGTGTACAACCACATATGGGATGTTGACATATTCAGGAGAAATATGCATCTTGCTGACACTTCTCAGACACAGAGACTACAAAAGATGATTTAGAAGGAGTAAAGCCTGCAAAAGATGAGGATGGTCATCAAGACCTGGTCCCCCTAAGGGGTGCATAAAAATAGACTACTACTACCCAAAAAAGACATACTACTTCCATTGTCAACTACATTAACCCTGGGTTCACACCTGAGCGTTTCTCAGACGCGCGCTTTATGCGCGTATTTGTCGCGCGTTTTTATGCGCGTCTTTTGCAATAGTAAACGCGCGTTTGACGCACGTTTGTGTGATTAACTGCAGTGTTGTCCAATGAGTCTATGGGCCAAAATGCGCGACAAACGCCCCCAAAAAAGCTCAAGAACTTGTTTATGCGTCGGGCGTTTTACAGCGCGTTCAAGCGCGCTGTAAAATGCTCAAGTGTGAACCAGGGCCATAGGGAAGCATTGGTTTTCACGTGTTGAGCGTTTTACAGCGCGTTTGAACGCGCTGTAAAACGCTCAGGTGTGAACTTAGGGTAAAAGTTAGGGACTGTAGTTCCAGTAACTTAGTGCACGTTCAGCTTCTGCGCCACTGGATGTTGTCTTTTTGCAATCACCTTGGTGATCGATCATTGTCGAAACAAGTGACTAGGAGAAGGAGGAGGCACATAAGGAGCAATAGACGACATTAAAGTCAATGGGAAGGAACAGAAGCTTCTTTCTGCTGATGTTGATGAGCCCTGACTGCTGAAGAAGGGATGCTGCATCAGACTGTAACATTAAATGAATGGCATGATTTTCCCATGCCCCTTTATAGTGAAGGTCCTTGTGGTGATGCAGGACCGTCATGACATTAGCGCCCTAGTCCTTCCTCACTTTCTACCCACTTATCCTGCATACTGCAATGCTAATGTCCCCCAATGACTGTGTGAAATATTTTCACACTGCAGAGTTTAGCATTTTCCCATCACCACTGTGTGATGCCTGCCTGCCACTGCTTTTATGAATCCATACACTGCTAGTATGTTCCTCAAAGGCAGTCTCCTGAGTAGCAGATGATGTACCCCTCCCATATTTGGCTCTAGATCTCCAACTGCTTCCACCCTGTTGTCTCACTGGCATGCTTTCACCCTGCTATCTCTTAGGCACGTTTCCACTCTGCTGTTTCACGTGCAAGCTTCCAACCTGCTGTCTCTTGGGCACACGGCCATCCTCACCCTGATTATGATGATGCCCCTACTTCATACGGCTCCCACGTGCGATCTGCTACATCATCATCTACATAGGTTTGCAAGTCACTTGTGTCACCCTTATTTGTCTGTTACGCACGTCCCTGACTTCTTGCAACATGTGCTCCCACGTATGCTCCTATTATTGGTAGTTGCATGCTTAAAGAAGTCCACAGCAGACCTCTCCTCAAAGTCTGAGCTCGCGTATAACTGCTGACTGTCCCCACAAAGGTCATCGTTGCTGAATAGCAGAGCACAGCCCGCGGCAAACATTACCATTAACAGGCGGAGCAGCAAAAGCAAGAGGCAGGTTCAGGACAGGTTGAGTGCATAGTGGCAGGAACCCACCGATTGCTAGCTGTGTGTATCTGTTTTAAGATGATTGTGAAGGGTGTGTCAACAATTTCAGTACAGCTGGATTGTTGGTCAAAACACGACTGATGACAGTGGCACTTCTGGTCTTTTATTGCTGTGGCTGCTACCATCACCATTCTTCTGCTGCTACTTGTGCAGGCTACAGCATCATTTTTGCAACATTTCCGGCCCCCCTCCCTCCCTCCCCAGTATTAAATTAATTGGTGGCCAGTGCGGCCCCCCCTCCCTCCCTTCCCAGTATTAAATTCATTGGTGGCCAGTGCGGCCCCCCTCCCTCCCCAGTATTAAATTTATTGGTGGCCAGTGCGCCCCCCCTCCCTCCCCAGTATTAAATTCATTGGTGGCCAGTGCGGCCCCCCTCTCCCTCCCTCCCCAGTATTAGATTCATTGGTGGCCAGTGCGGCCCCCCTCCCTCCCTCCCCAGTATTAAATTCATTGGTGGCCAGTGCGGCCCCCCTCCCCCCTCCCCAGTATTACATTCATTGGTGGCCAGTGCGGCCCCCCTCCCTCCCCAGTATTACATTCATTGGTGGCCAGTGCGGCCCCCCTCACCCCCCCTAATTAAAATCAACCCCCCCATCATTGGTGGCAGCGGAGAGTTCCGATCTCCGATCGGTTACCATGGCAGCCAGAACGCTACTGCAGTTCTGGCTGCCATGGTTACTTAGCAATTTTAGAAGCATTATACTTACCTGCTCTGTCTGTGGCCAGCCAGGCGCTCCTAATACTGGTAAGTGAAAGGTCTGTGTGGCGCATTGCCTTCTAGCACAGACCTGTCACTTACCAGTAGGAGGAGCGACCGGCTGGTCACAGACAGCGCAGGTAAGTATAATGCTTCTAAAATTCGGAACTCTCCGCTGCCACCAATGATTGGGGGGGTGATTTTAATTAGGGGGGGAGAGGGGGACCACACTGGCCACCAATGAATGTAATACTGGGGAGGGAGGGGTGCCGCACTGGCCACCAATGAATTTAATACTGGGGAGGGAGGGAGGGGGGGCCGCACTGGCCACCAATGAATTTAATACTGGGGAGGGAGGGAGGGGGGGGCGCACTGGCCACCAATGAATTTAATACTGGGGAGGGAGGGGGGTCTGGCCCCTGCCATCAGGGGGCTGAGGTCCGCACAATTAACCCCTCAGGTGCGGCACCTGAGGGGTTAATTGTGTGGATCACAGCCCCCTGTAAGAGATCGGGTGCTGCCAGGCAGCAGGGGGCAGTTATGTACACAGTTCTCAGTATATTCTAACTTGGCGCGTCCCCATCACTATGGGAACGCCTCTGTGTTAGAATATACTGTCGGATCTGAGTTTTCACTCTAACTCAAATCCAATGGTATATTCTAACATAGAGGCGTTCCCATGGTGATGGGGACGCTTCAAGTTAAAATATACCATCGGATTGGAGAAAACTCTGAATATTAATAGGGACTCCTGACTTTACATTGAAGGTCAATGGGGGACGGATACGTTTGCAATTGCACCATATTGTGTCAACGTCAAACAATTCCATCCCCATTGACTTGCATTGTAAGTCTGGACGGATCCGTTTGGCTCCGCACGACCAGGCGGACACGAAAACGCTGCAAGCTGCGTTTGGGTGTCCGCCTACTGAGCGGAACGGAGGCCAAACTGAGCCATACTGATGCATTCTGAGCGGATCCGCATCCACTCAGAATGCATTGGGGCTGTACGGATCAGTTCGGGGCCGCTTGTGAGAGCCTTCAAACAGAAGTCACAAGCGGAACCCCGAACGCAAGTGTGAAAGAACAGAAGACATTTCCTGTTTCCTAAGGTGTTCTGTTGGTTCTTGTCATTCTGTGTATCGGACTTTGGAGTACGTATTGTGGACTTTGCCTGATTGCCGCATGCCCTGATTTACGTTGCCTGACTGCTGCCTGCCCTGACTACTGCCTTCGTACCCTGACTTTGGCTCTGTCTGATCCGCCTCTGGCCCACTGGGTGTATTGTGTCACCTGGAGGTCAGTCCAGTGGGTTCACACTCTGGTCTTGATTCCCTCATGTTACAATTCCCCTCTAAGGTACCACCTGGTACTCCCCTGGGGAAAGTCTCTCCTCACCATCAGAGGTATTGTGTGAATAATGAGGGGTGTGCTCAGACATTGTCCTCAGAGGGAGTTGGTCACGTGGGGCATCCGTATGCTGGTCATAACACTGATGCTATGTAACACAACGGCTAACAGAAGGCATTCACTATAATCAATTTAGTTCCACTGCACACATGTACAGTGCAAAATATTTAACCGTGGCCTAATAAAGATGCTATGTAACACAACCTCTAACAGAAGGCATTCGCTATAATGAATTTAGTTCCACTGCCCACATGTACAGGGTAAACTTTTTACCAATGGTGTCATACTGACACTGTGTATTGCAACAGCTAACAGAAGGCATTTGCTGTAATCAGTTCCATTGCATACATCTATATGGTGAAATATTTAATCATGATGACCTAATATTGACACAATGTAACGCAACATCTAACAGAACGCATTCGCTATAATCAATTTAGTTCCATTGCACACGTACAGGGTAAACTTTTTACCCATGGTGTCATACTGACACTGTGTATTGCAACAGCTAACAGAAGACATTTGCTGAAATCAGTTCCATTGTATACATGTATAGGGTGAAATATTTAATCATGGCCTAATATTGACACAATGTAACGCAACATCTAACAGAACGCATTCGCTATAATCAATTTAACTCCATTGCACACATGTACAGGGTGAAATATTAAACCGTGGCCTAATACTGATGCTATGTAATTTAGCAGCTAACAGAAGACATTTGCTTTAATCAATTTAGTTCCACCGCACATGTGTACAGGGTAAAGTTTTTAACCGTAGCGTCATACTGATGCTTTGTGACGCAACAGCTAACAGAAGGCATTCACTATAATCAATTTAGTTCCACTGCACATATGTACAGGGCAAAGTACTTAACCGTGGCATCATACTGATGCTATGTAATGCAACAGCTAACAGAAGGTATTCACTGTAATCAATTTAGTTCCACTGCACACATTTACAAGCCAAAATATTACACGGTCCTGGAATACAGATGCAACATAACTGTATCAGTAAAATAAGGGATTAACTCTGAATGTGGGTGCACTAGAACATGATGCACATGCCGATTAAGCTCAACCTGCAGTCTCCCTACGCTCTCCTACAGTCTCAAAATACTCTCCTTACGATCTCCATGCATTATCTCTTTTCAATATTCCTTTTTAATACAGTTTTCAGCAACACTGTCCCTTGCGTATGAATGCTTGCATTGCCTGTCCCTATGCTCGGCTCACATTGAAATGGCAGCAACCTTGTGGGATCAGGGTTATATAGAGCTGTGTCATCACAAGGGATGTCTATCTGACTGGCTGCATAGCATTATGGGTAGAGTTGAGCGAACCCGAACTGTAAAGTTCGGGTTCGTACCGAACTTTAGGGTTTTCAGCACCCGGACCCGAACCCGAACATTTACGTAAAAGTTTGGGTTCGGTGTTCGGCAATTTTTATGGCGCTTTTTGAAAAGCTGCAAAGCAGCCAATCAACAAGTGTCATACTACTTGCCCCAAAAGGCCATCACAGTCATGCCTACTATTGGCATGGCTGTGATTGGCCAATTGCAGCATGGGACCCAGCCTCTACTTAAGCTGGAGTCACGTAGACCCGCCCGTCACTTTGCTCGGATTAGTGTAGGGAGAGGCTGCAGCTGCTGTGAGGGAGAGATCAGGGAGAAATCTTATGAAGATTCAGAACTGCTTCTTTACTCAGCGATCTACAGCAAATGTGTTTTGTGGGTGCAGTGCACAATTTTTTTAAGCCTGCCCTGAGCAAACTACTACTGAAAACAAACTTTTTTTCCTTTAGTTAGTCAATATCAATACATAATCGGCAGACATTTTATGCAACGATAGTGCACCAGCACAGGATATCTGCATGTCTGCAAGTCCAGAAATACAGCTTTTTGCTTACTGGGGTGAAAAAAAGACATCTGTTTCATATAGTGCACATCTGGGATTAGACGTGCATAAGTGAGTGTCACATTTAAGCCAGAAATACAGCATTTGGTTACTGGTAGGGATGAGCGAACTCGAACTGTATAGTTCGGGTTCGTACCGAATTTTGGGGTGTCCGTGACACGGACCCGAACCCGGACATTTTCGTAAAAGTCCGGGTTCGGGTTCGGTGTTCGTCGCTTTCTTGGCGCTTTTGTGACGCTTTCTTGGCGCTTTTTGAAAGGCTGCAAAGCAGCCAATCAACAAGCGTCATACTACTTGCCCCAAGAGGCCGTCACAGCCATGCCTACTATTGGCATGGCTGTGATTGGCCAGAGCACCATGTGACCCAGCCTCTATTTAAGCTGGAGTCACATAGCGCCGCCCGTCACTCTGCTCTGATTAGCGTAGGGAGAGGTTGCGGATGCGACAGTAGGGCGAGATTAGGCAGATTAACTCCTCCAAAGGACTTCACTTGATTAATCGATCGATCTGCAGCTGTGCATCATTGAGCTGCTGAAATTCAAATGCTCACTCACTGTTTTTAGGCTGCCCAGACCGTTTGTCAGTCACTTTTTTCTGGGGTGATCGGCGGCCATTTTGTGTCTTGTGCGGTGCTGCGACCAAGTGCATCCAAGCTGCGACCAAGTGCATTTAACCCTCAATGGTGTGGTTGTTTTTTGGCTAAAGCCTACATCAGGGTGAAGCTGTCACACCAAGTGCATTTAACCAGCAATAGTCTGTTCATTTTTTTGGCCATATACTAAATCAGGGGCAAGCTGCGCCTGTCACCAAGTGCATTTAACCCTCAATGGTGTGGTTGTTTTTTGGCTAAAGCCTACATCAGGGTGAAGCTGTCACACCAAGTGCATTTAACCAGCAATAGTCTGTTCATTTTTTGGCCATATACTACATCAGGGGCAAGCTGCGCCCGTCACCAAGTGCATTTAACCCTCAGTAGTGTGGTGCGTCAAGCTGTGACACCAAGTGCATTTAACCAGCAATAGTCTGTTCATTTTTTGGCCATATACTAAATCAGGGGCAAGCTGCGCCCGTCACCAAGTGCATTTAACCAGCAATAGTGTGGTTATTTTTTGGCCATATCCCAGTCTAATTCTGTCACTAAATCCATACCGGTCACCCAGCGCCTAAATACTAGGCCTCAAATTTATATCCCGCTAAATCTCTCGTTACCGCTGTCCTGTTGTGGCTGGGAAAGTTATTTAGTGTCCGTCAAAGCACATTTTTTGTTCTGGGTTGAAGTACAATTCCCAATTTAGCAATTTCATAATTTAGTGGTTCCTGCTATATCAGAGCTATTTGAAATCTATCCCTAAAAGGGTATATAATATTCAAGGTGCACATTGGGTCATTCAGAATAACTTCACACACACCCGCTACTGTGTATTTCCAAGTCTAATTCTGTCACTAAACCCATACCTGTCACCCAGCGCCTAAATACTAGGCCTCAAATTTATATCCTGCTAAATCTCTCGTTACCGCTGTCCTGTTGTGGCTGGGAAAGTTATTTAGTGTCCGTCAAAGCACATTTTTTGTTCTGGGTTGAAATACAATTCCCAATTTAGCAATTTCATAATTTAGTGGTTTCTGCTATATCAGAGCTATTTGAAATCTATCCCTAAAAGGGTATATAATATTCAAGGTGCACATTGGGTCATTCAGAATAACTTCACACACACCCGCTACTGTGTATTTCCAAGTCTAATTCTGTCACTAAACCCATACCTGTCACCCAGCGCCTAAATACTAGGCCTCAAATTTATATCCTGCTAAATCTCTCGTTAACGCTGTCCTGTTGTGGCTGGGAAAGTTATTTAGTGTCCGTCAAAGCACATTTTTTGTTCTGGGTTGAAATACAATTCCCAATTTAGCAATTTCATAATTTAGTGGTTTCTGCTATATCAGAGCTATTTGAAATCTATCCCTAAAAGGGTATATAATATTCAAGGTGCACATTGGGTCATTCAGAATAACTTCACACACACCCGCTACTGTGTATTTCCAAGTCTAATTCTGTCACTAAACCCATACCTGTCACCCAGCGCCTAAATACTAGGCCTCAAATTTATATCCTGCTAAATCTCTCGTTAACGCTGTCCTGTTGTGGCTGGGAAAGTTATTTAGTGTCCGTCAAAGCACATTTTTTGTTCTGGGTTGAAATACAATTCCCAATTTAGCAATTTCATAATTTAGTGGTTTCTGCTATATCAGAGCTATTTGAAATCTATCCCTAAAAGGGTATATAATATTCAAGGTGCACATTGGGTCATTCAGAATAACTTCACACACACCCGCTACTGTGTATTTCCAAGTCTAATTCTGTCACTAAACCCATACCTGTCACCCAGCGCCTAAATACTAGGCCTCAAATTTATATCCTGCTAAATCTCTCGTTAACGCTGTCCTGTTGTGGCTGGGAAAGTTATTTAGTGTCCGTCAAAGCACATTTTTTGTTCTGGGTTGAAATACAATTCCCAATTTAGCAATTTCATAATTTAGTGGTTTCTGCTATATCAGAGCTATTTGAAATCTATCCCTAAAAGGGTATATAATATTCAAGGTGCACATTGGGTCATTCAGAATAACTTCACACACACCCGCTACTGTGTATTTCCAAGTCTAATTCTGTCACTAAACCCATACCTGTCACCCAGCGCCTAAATACTAGGCCTCAAATTTATATCCTGCTAAATCTCTCGTTACCGCTGTCCTGTTGTGGCTGGGAAAGTTATTTAGTGTCCGTCAAAGCACATTTTTTGTTCTGGGTTGAAATACAATTCCCAATTTAGCAATTTCATAATTTAGTGGTTTCTGCTATATCAGAGCTATTTGAAATCTATCCCTAAAAGGGTATATAATATTCAAGGTGCACATTGGGTCATTCAGAATAACTTCACACACACCCGCTACTGTGTATTTCCAAGTCTAATTCTGTCACTAAACCCATACCTGTCACCCAGCGCCTAAATACTAGGCCTCAAATTTATATCCTGCTAAATCTCTCGTTAACGCTGTCCTGTTGTGGCTGGGAAAGTTATTTAGTGTCCGTCAAAGCACATTTTTTGTTCTGGGTTGAAATACAATTCCCAATTTAGCAATTTCATAATTTAGTGGTTTCTGCTATATCAGAGCTATTTGAAATCTATCCCTAAAAGGGTATATAATATTCAAGGTGCACATTGGGTCATTCAGAATAACTTCACACACACCCGCTACTGTGTATTTCCAAGTCTAATTCTGTCACTAAACCCATACCTGTCACCCAGCGCCTAAATACTAGGCCTCAAATTTATATCCTGCTAAATCTCTCGTTAACGCTGTCCTGTTGTGGCTGGGAAAGTTATTTAGTGTCCGTCAAAGCACATTTTTTGTTCTGGGTTGAAATACAATTCCCAATTTAGCAATTTCATAATTTAGTGGTTTCTGCTATATCAGAGCTATTTGAAATCTATCCCTAAAAGGGTATATAATATTCAAGGTGCACATTGGGTCATTCAGAATAACTTCACACACACCCGCTACTGTGTATTTCCAAGTCTAATTCTGTCACTAAACCCATACCTGTCACCCAGCGCCTAAATACTAGGCCTCAAATTTATATCCTGCTAAATCTCTCGTTACCGCTGTCCTGTTGTGGCTGGGAAAGTTATTTAGTGTCCGTCAAAGCACATTTTTTGTTCTGGGTTGAAATACAATTCCCAATTTAGCAATTTCATAATTTAGTGGTTTCTGCTATATCAGAGCTATTTGAAATCTATCCCTAAAAGGGTATATAATATTCAAGGTGCACATTGGGTCATTCAGAATAACTTCACACACACACGCTTATGTGCATTTCCAAGTCTAATTCTGTCACTAAATCCATACCGGTCACCCAGCGCCTAAATACTAGGCCTCAAATTTATATCCCGCTGAATTTGAATACAATACATTGGGCCAAATAATATATTTGTTGTTGTGGTGAACCATAACAATGAGAAAAACATCTAGTAAGGGACGCGGACGTGGACATGGTCGTGGTGGTGTTAGTGGACCCTCTGGTGCTGGGAGAGGACGTGGCCGTTCTGCCACATCCACACGTCCTAGTGTACCAACTACCTCAGGTCCCAGTAGCCGCCAGAATTTACAGCGATATATGGTGGGGCCCAATGCCGTTCTAAGGATGGTAAGGCCTGAGCAGGTACAGGCATTAGTCAATTGGGTGGCCGACAGTGGATCCAGCACGTTCACATTATCTCCCACCCAGTCTTCTGCAGAAAGCGCACAGATGGCGCCTGAAAACCAACCCCATCAGTCTGTCACATCACCCCCATGCATACCAGGGAAACTGTCTCAGCCTCAAGTTATGCAGCAGTCTCTTATGCTGTTTGAAGACTCCGCTGGCAGGGTTTCCCAAGGGCATCCACCTAGCCCTTCCCCAGCGGTGAAAGACATAGAATGCACTGACGCACAACCACTTATGTTTCCTGATGATGAGGACATGGGAATACCACCTCAGCATGTCTCTGATGATGACGAAACACAGGTGCCAACTGCTGCGTCTTTCTGCAGTGTGCAGACTGAACAGGAGGTCAGGGATCAAGACTGGGTGGAAGACGATGCAGGGGACGATGAGGTCCTAGACCCCACATGGAATGAAGGTCGTGCCACTGACTTTCACAGTTCGGAGGAAGAGGCAGTGGTGAGACCGAGCCAACAGCGTAGCAAAAGAGGGAGCAGTGGGCAAAAGCAGAACACCCGCCGCCAAGAGACTCCGCCTGCTACTGACCGCCGCCATCTGGGACCGAGCACCCCAAAGGCAGCTTCAAGGAGTTCCCTGGCATGGCACTTCTTCAAACAATGTGCTGACGACAAGACCCGAGTGGTTTGCACGCTGTGCCATCAGAGCCTGAAGCGAGGCATTAACGTTCTGAACCTGAGCACAACCTGCATGACCAGGCACCTGCATGCAAAGCATGAACTGCAGTGGAGTAAACACCTTAAAACCAAGGAAGTCACTCAGGCTCCCCCTGCTACCTCTTCTGCTGCTGCCGCCTCGGCCTATTCTGCTGCTGCCGCCTCGGCCTCTTCCTCCGCCTCTGGAGGAACGTTGGCACCTGCCGCCCAGCAAACAGGGGATGTACCACCAACACCACCACCACCACCTCCGTCACCAAGCGTCTCAACCATGTCACACGCCAGCGTTCAGCTCTCCATCTCACAAACATTTGATAGAAAGCGTAAATTCCCACCTAGCCACCCTCGATCCCTGGCCCTGAATGCCAGCATTTCTAAACTACTGGCCTATGAAATGCTGTCATTTAGGCTGGTGGACACAGACAGCTTCAAACAGCTCATGTCGCTTGCTGTCCCACAGTATGTTGTTCCCAGCCGGCACTACTTCTCCAAGAGAGCCGTGCCTTCCCTGCACAACCAAGTATCCGATAAAATCAAGTGTGCACTGCGCAACGCCATCTGTAGCAAGGTCCACCTAACCACAGATACGTGGACCAGTAAGCACGGCCAGGGACGCTATATCTCCCTAACTGCACACTGGGTAAATGTAGTGGCAGCTGGGCCCCAGGCGGAGAGCTGTTTGGCGCACGTCCTTCCGCCGCCAAGGATCGCAGGGCAACATTCTTTGCCTCCTGTTGCCACCTCCTCCTTCTCGGCTTCCTCCTCCTCTTCTTCCACCTGCTCATCCAGTCAGCCACACACCTTCACCACCAACTTCAGCACAGCCCGGGGTAAACGTCAGCAGGCCATTCTGAAACTCATATGTTTGGGGGACAGGCCCCACACCGCACAGGAGTTGTGGCGGGGTATTGAACAACAGACCGACGAGTGGTTGCTGCCGGTGAGCCTCAAGCCCGGCCTGGTGGTGTGTGATAATGGGCGAAATCTCGTTGCAGCTCTGGGACTAGCCAATTTGACGCACATCCCTTGCTTGGCGCATGTGCTGAATTTGGTGGTGCAGAAGTTCATTCACAACTACCCCGACATGTCAGAGCTGCTGCATAAAGTGCGGGCCGTCTGTTCGCGCTTCCGGCGTTCACATCCTGCTGCTGCTCGCCTGTCTGCGCTACAGCGTAACTTCGGCCTTCCCGCTCACCGCCTCATATGCGACGTGCCCACCAGGTGGAACTCCACCTTGCACATGCTGGACAGACTGTGCGAGCAGCAGCAGGCCATAGTGGAGTTTCAGCTGCAGCACGCACGGGTCAGTCGCACTACAGAACAGCACCACTTCACCACCAATGACTGGGCCTCCATGCGAGACCTGTGTGCCCTGTTGCGCTGTTTCGAGTACTCCACCAACATGGCCAGTGGCGATGACACCGTTATCAGCGTTACAATACCACTTCTATGTCTCCTTGAGAAAACACTTAGGGCGATGATGGAAGAGGAGGTGGCCCAGGAGGAGGAGGAGGAGGAGGAGGAAGAGGGGTCATTTTTAGCACTTTCAGGCCAGTCTCTTCGAAGTGACTCAGAGGGAGGTTTTTGGCAACAGCAGAGGCCAGGTACAAATGTGGCCAGCCAGGGCCCACTACTGGAGGACGAGGAGGACGAGGATGAGGAGGAGGTGGAGGAGGATGAGGATGAAGCATGGTCACAGCGGGGTGGCACCCAACGCAGCTCGGGTCCATCACTGGTGCGTGGCTGGGGGGAAAGGCAGGACGATGACGATACGCCTCCCACAGAGGACAGCTTGTCTTGCCTTACCCCTGGGCAGCCTGGCACACATGAGCGACTACATGCTGCAGTGCCTGCGCAACGACAGCAGAGTTGCCCACATTTTAACCTGTGCGGACTACTGGGTTGCCACCCTGCTGGATCCACGCTACAAAGACAATGTGCCCACCTTACTTCCTGCACTGGAGCGTGATAGGAAGATGCGCGAGTACAAGCGCACGTTGGTAGACGCGCTACTGAGAGCATTCCCAAATGTCACAGGGGAACAAGTGGAAGCCCAAGGCCAAGGCAGAGGAGGAGCAAGAGGTCGCCAAGGCAGCTGTGCCACGGCCAGCTCCTCTGAGGGCAGGGTTAGCATGGCAGAGATGTGGAAAACTTTTGTCAACACGCCACAGCTAACTGCACCACCACCTGATACGCAACGTGTTAGCAGGAGGCAACATTTCACTAACATGGTGGAACAGTACGTGTGCACACCCCTCCACGTACTGACTGATGGTTCGGCCCCATTCAACTTCTGGGTCTCTAAATTGTCCACGTGGCCAGAGCTAGCCTTTTATGCCTTGGAGGTGCTGGCCTGCCCGGCAGCCAGCGTTTTGTCTGAACGTGTATTCAGCACGGCAGGGGGCGTCATTACAGACAAACGCAGCCGCCTGTCTACAGCCAATGTGGACAAGCTGACGTTCATAAAAATGAACCAGGCATGGATCCCACAGGACCTGTCCGTCCCTTGTCCAGATTAGACATTAACTACCTCCCCATAACCATATATTATTGGACTCCAGGGCACTTCCTCATTCAATCCTATTTTTATTTTCATTTTACCATTATATTGCGAGGCTACCCAAAGTTGAATGAACCTCTCCTCTGCCTGTGTGCTAGGCCTAAATATATGCCAATGGACTGTTGCAGTGGTGGCTGACATGAAGCCTGATTCTCTGCTATGACATGCAGACTAATTCTCTGCTGACATGAAGCCAGATTGTCTGTTACGGGACCTCTCTCCTCTGCCTGGGTGCTGGGCCTAAATTTATGACAATGGACTGTTGCAGTGGTGGCTGACGTGAAGCCTGATTCTCTGCTATGACATGCAGACTGATTCTCTGCTGACATGAAGCCAGATCCTCTGTTACGGGACCTCTCTCCTCTGCCTGGGTGCTGGGCCTAAATTTATGACAATGGACTGTTGCAGTGGTGGCTGACGTGAAGCCTGATTCTCTGCTATGACATGCAGACTGATTCTCTGCTGACATGAAGCCAGATCCTCTGTTACGGGACCTCTCTCCTCTGCCTGGGTGCTGGGCCTAAATTTATGAAAATGGACTCTTACAGTGGTGGGTGACGTGAAGCCTGATTCTCTGCTATGACATGAAGACTGATTCTCTGCTGACATGAAGCCAGATTGTCTGTTACGGGACCTCTCTCCTCTGCCTGGGTGCCGGGGCCTAAATATCTGAGAATGGACTGTTCCAGTGGTGGGTGACGCGAAGCCAGATTCTCTGCTATGGAACCTCTCTCCAATTGATTTTGGTTAATTTTTATTTATTTAATTTTTATTTTAATTAATTTCCCTATCCACATTTGTTTGCAGGGGATTTACCTACATGTTGCTGCCTTTTGCAGCCCTCTAGCCCTTTCCTGGGCTGTTTTACAGCCGTTTTAGTGCCGAAAAGTTCGGGTCCCCATTGACTTCAATGGGGTTCGGGTTCGGGACGAAGTTCGGATCGGGTTCGGATCCCGAACCCGAACATTTCCGGGATGTTCGGCCGAACTTCTCGAACCCGAACATCCAGGTGTTCGCTCAACTCTAGTTACTGGGGTGAAAAAAAAAAAAAAAACATCTGTTTCATATAGTGCACATCTGGGATTAGACATGGATAAGTGAGTGTCACATTTAGGCCAGAAATATGGCTTTTTGGTTACTGGGGTTATAAAAACCCTCTGATATACTGCACATCTAGGATTAGACATGCATAAGTGACTGTCACATTTAGGCCAGAAATACAGCTTTGTGCTTACTGGGGTGAAAAAACCCTCTAATATACTGCACATCTGGGATTAGACATGCATAAGTGGCTGTCACATTTAGGCCAGAAATACGGCTTTGTTCTTACTGGGGTGAAAAAAACCTCTGATATACTGCACATCTGGGATTAGACATGCATAAGCTGCTGTCACATTTAGTCCAGAAATACGGCTTTCTGCTTACTGGGGTGAAAAAACCCTCAGATATACTGCACATCTGGGATTAGACATGCATAAGTTACTCTCACATTTAGGCCAGAATTACGGCTTTGTGCTTACTGAGGTGAAAAAACCCTCTGATATTCTGCACATCTGGGATTAGACATGCATAAGTGAGTGTCACATTTTGGCCAGAAATACGGATTTGTGCTTACTGGGGTGAAAAAACCCTCTGATATACTGCACATCTGGGATTAGACATGCATAAGTTACTGTGAAATTTAGGCCACAAATACCGCTGTCATATAGAGTTTAAAAAAAAAAATTGTGCAATACCCTACATCATGGTTTTTAATAGCGGTGAATTATTTTTAACAGACTTTTTACCTTGCTTTGTGATATAACTATGAGGCAAACATCTAATAAGAGACGTGGTCATGGTCGTGGTGTTGGTGGAGCCTCTGGTGCAGGGGGAGGATGTGGCCGTTCTGCCACAGCTACACATCCTACTGAACCTACTACCTCAGGTCCCAGTAGCCGCCAGAATCTACAGCGATATTTGGTCGGGCCTAATGCCGTTCTAAGGATGGCAAGGCCTGAGCAAGTACAGGCGCGAGTCAATTAGGTGGCCGACAGTTGATCCAGCACGTTCACAATATCTCCCACCACAATATCTCCCACCCAGTCTTCTGCAGAAAGCGCACAGGTGGCGCCTGAAACCCATGCCCATCAGTCTGTCACATCACCCCCGTGCATATCGGGGAACCTGTCTGAGCCTCAAGTCATGCAGCAGTCTCTTATGCTGTTTGAAGACTCTGCTGGCAGGGTTTCCCAAGGGAATCCACCTATCCCTTCCCCAGGGGTGGAAGACATAGAATGCACTGATGCACAACCACTTATGTTTCCTGATGAGGACATGGGAATACCACATCAGCACGTCTCTGATGATGACGAAACACAGGTGCCAACTGCTGCGTCTTTCTGCAGTGTGCAGACCGAAAAGGAGGTCAGGGAAGAAGACTGGGTGTAAGACAATGCAGGGGACTAGGAGGTCCTAGACCCCACATGGAATCTAGGTCGTGCCACTGACTTTCAGAGTTCGGAGGAAGAGGCAGTGGTGGAACCGAGCCAACAACGTAGCAAAAGCGGGAGCAGGGTGCAAAAGCAGAGCAGCCGTTATAAAAACTGTTTGCCTGCTACTTGCCACCGTCACCAGGGACAGAGAACACCAAAGGCAGCTTCAAGGAGTTACCTGGCATGGCACTTCTTCACGCAATGTGCTGACGACAAAACCCTAGTGGTTTGTACGCTGTGCCATCAGAGCCTGAAGCAAGGCATTAACGTTCTGAACCTTAGCACAACCTACATGACCAGGCATCTACATGCAAGACATGGGCAGCAGTGGAGTAAGCACCTTCAAAACCAAGAAAGGGCTCAGGCCCCTCCTGCTCCCTCTTCTGCTGCTGCCTCCGCCTCTTCCTCCGCTTCTGGAGGAACGTTGGCACCTGCCGCCCAGCAAACAGAGGATGTGCCACCAAAAACACCACCTCCGTCACCAAGCATCTCTACCATGTCACATGGAAGCGTTCAGCTCTCCATCTCACAAACCTTTGATAGAAAGCATAAATTCCTACCTAGCCACCCTCGATCCCTGTTCCTAAATGCCAGCATTTCTAAACTACTGGCCTTTGAAATGCTGTCATTCAGGCTGGTGAAGACGGACAACTTCAAACAGCTCATGTTGCTTGCTGTCCCACAGTTTGTCGTTCCCAGCCACCACTACTTCTCCAGGAGAGCCGTGCCCTCCCTGCACAACCAAGTATCGGATAAAATCAAGTGTGCACTGCGCAACGCCATCTGTGGCAAGGTCCACTTAACCACAGATATGTGGACCAGTAAGCACGGCCAGGGACGCTATATCTCCCTAACTGCACACTGGGTAAATGTAGTGGCAGCTGGGCCCCAGGCGGAGAGCTGTTTGGCGCACGTCCTTCCGCCACCAAGGATCGCAGGGCATCATTCTTTGCCTCCTGTTGCCTCCTCTTCCTACTCGGCTTCCTCCTCCTCTTCTTCCACCTCCTTATCCGGTCAGCGACAGACCTTAACCTCCAACTTCAGCACAGCCAGGGGTAAACATCAGCAGGCCGTTCTGAAACTGATGTGTTTGGGGGACAGGCCCCACACCATGCAGGAGTTGTGGCGGGGTATAGAACAACAGACCGACGAGTGGTTTCTGCCAGTGAGCCTCAAGTCCGACCTGGTTGTGTGTGATAATGGGTGAAATCTCGTTGCAGCTCTGGGACTAGCCGGCTTGACGCACATCCCTTGCCTGGCACATGTGCTGAATTCGGTGGTGCAAAAAATTCATTCACAACTACCTCGACATGTCAGAGCTGCTGCATAAAAGTGCGGGCTGTCTGTTCGTGCTTCCGGCATTCTCATCCTGCCGCTGCTCGCCTGTCTGCGCTACAGCGTAACTTTGGCCTTCCCGCTGACCGCATCAAATGCGATGTGCCCACTAGGTGGAACTCCACCTTGCACATGCTGGAGAGAATGTGCGAGCAGCAGCAGGCCATAGTGGAGTTTCAACTGCAGCACGCACGGGTGAGTCGCACTGCGGAACAGCACCACTTCACCACCAATGACTGGGCCTCCATGCGAGACCTGTGTGCCCTGTTGCACTGTTTTGAGTACTCCACCAAAATGGCCAGTGGTGATGACGCCATTATCAGCATTACAATACCACTCCTATGTCTCCTTGAGAAAATACTTAGGGCGACGATGGAAGAGGATGTGGCCCAGGACGAGGAGGAGGAAGAGGGTTCATCTCTAACACTTTCAGGCTAGTCTTTTAGAAGTGTCTCAGAAAGAGGATTTTTGCAACAGCAGAGGCCAGGTACAAATTTGGCCAGCCAGGGCCCACTACTGGAGGATGAGGAGGAGGATGGGGAGGAAGCATGTTCACAGTGAGGTGTCACCTAACACAGCTCGGGCCCATCACTGGTGCGTGGCTGGGGGGATACGGAGGACGCAGATGATACACCTCCCACAGAGGACAGCTTGTCCTTACCTCTGGGCAGCCTGGCACACATGAGCGACTACATGCTGCAGTGCCTGCGCAACAACAGCAGAGTTGCCCACATTTTAACATGTGCTGACTACTGGGTGGCCACCCTGCTGGATCCCCGTTACAAAGACAATGTGCCGTCCTTAATTCCCTCACTGGAGCGTGATCGGAAGATGCGCGACTACAGGGGCACGCTGGTAGACGCTCTTCTGAGAGCATTCCCACTGATGCCGGGGGACAAGTGGAAGCACAAGGCGAAGGCAGGGGAGGAGGAAGAGGTCGCCAACACAGCTGTGTCAGCACCAGCACCTCAGAAGGCAGGGTTAGCATGGCCGACATGTGCAAAAGCTTTGTCACCGGCCCCAACTGCTGATATGGAGCGTGTTAGCAGGAGGCATAATTTGAACAATATGGTGGAACAGTACCTGTGCACACGCCTACAAGTACTGACTGATGGTTCTGCCCTATTCAACTTCTGGGTCTCCAAATTGTCCACATGGCCAGAGCTTGCCCTGTATGCCTTTAAGGTGCTGGCCTGCCCTGAAGCCAGTGTACTCTCTGAACGTGTATTTAGCACGGCAGGATTCGTCATTACAGACAAACACAGTCACCTGTCCATTAAAATGAACCAGGCTTGGATCCCTCAGTACCTTGTGCAGAATAGACAGTTCTAACAGCCTCAACCATGCATCCTTGTATTCAAGTGCACTTATTCCTTTTATTTTATTTTTATATGTCCCAATATTTTGAGGGATACCCCTATGTAAAAATGCAAAATAACACACATCTGTGTTGGCTACCTATTCCTCCTTTGCCGCCACTTCCACCTAGACCGCCACATGAGCCTACACGGCCACATCCACCCATTAACCGTCTCCTCAACCTCTTCCTCGTGCATCATTCCTAATTTTTATTTTTTTAAGGTCTTTTATGTTTTTTTTTATTCATTTCCCTATCCACATTTGTTTGCAGAGCATTTGCCATGCTCTTACGCACATTTTTCTGCCTTTTCCAGCCCTCTAGCTCTTTCCATGACATTTTTACAGCCATTTTAGTGCTCAAACGTTCGGGTCACCATTCACTTCAATAGGGTTCAGGTACGGGGTCAATTTCGGGTCAAGTTCGGGTCCCGAACATCCAGGTGTCCGCTCCACTCTAATTATGGGTGATTTCGCTTCGTAACACCTGCAGCCACAATTGTAGGAACCTGATTCGTTGCCACGAAAAGCGAGGAAATATGACTTCATTTACAAATCAATTTTTTCCTAAACTTGTGTCTTAATTTTGCCTTGAATGCTTTGCTTCACTCAGCACTAGTTGTAACTGTAGGCTATCCTGAGTTGAGCAGAGTAGAGACTTGTGAAACTAGCTTCAACTCATACTTTGTATATGCTTGAGACTGCAGAATGTTAAAAAAGGTTCACCAAGACATGTCCCCCTCCTCACTCCTAAATAGTGCCATAACTAGGCAGCTTTGCCTTTCAAGGTTTTAGGGAAGCTGGGTTACACACACAAAATAAGGATAACATCTAGACAGTATGTATAGCAATACAAGACAGTGAGGCACTTGGGAAGGCAGACTTGACAGTCAGGCACTTTGGAAGCTGGCAAACACTTTCTGTAGCGTCAGTAGTTAGATACTAAATAGTATACTGGCACATAGATGGGAGGAGGTTTTGTAAGAAGCTGCTAAGTTTTGAACTTTCCAGTAGTATTAATCGTGAATATTCTAATTGCAAATTTTATCGTGAATATTGGCAATCAAGAAAATAATGACTGGAGATCACGAATTCACGAATATATGATGAATATTCGCCCAAATATCGCAAATTTTAGTATTGCCCCTGCTGCTCATCACTGCTTTCCAGCTCTCTCACAGTGCTCTGGGTGTCTATTGAAGTGTATAGAAATGAAATTCTGCCCCTTTACTAAACTTCTGTGTGACTGTGAGGTCATGTCAGTTAACATACACTGATAACAGCCTGTCTCCAACCAAAGATGAACAGGCAAGGAGACTGCAGGAAATCTTCTAAGACTGCACCCTGTAGCAATCTAAAGATGTACATGCGGAAAGAGATAAACTTTGCAGGTTATACATTTTTTCTTGTTTTTCAGGGTTTAGTGGCCTTTTAAGCCCTGTTGGCCATGTCACTGCTATAATCAAGAAAACAAAGCCAATCTAAAGAGGATGGAGTGGTGGCACTGGAATGGAGGGGTTCGGGATGGTGTATATGATTTTTAACAGATTTACAGATTATTATTATTTTTCTTCAGTTAACTAATTTATATGTACAGCTTATAGGAAATATTGCTTGATATTGATCAAGCCTAATACAGATCTAATGTAAAACTGAAAACATCTTTGTTATGGTCCGAACATTAAATAATAGAAAAATATATCAGCTCAATATGTTAAAATACTAATAGACCTTTTAGAAAAATTTGGGGGCTTTCAATTAGCAGACATACACCCCTCAACAATGAAATTGCAACAGCAAGAAGGAAAAGGTGTGAAATTGTGGAAATCACAAGATCAATAGACATGTTAATAATATGCAAATGATTAAAACATGGAAAAAAATATTTAAAACATCTTGATTTATTAATTATTGAGTATGAGCACCATGTATATGCTGACAATGAGGCTATTAATGGTTGTCTGAGGAATGAGCTGCCATGCTTAATTTACTTGGTCACAGAAATCATCAAGATCTGCTGCTTGCAGCCTCCTTTGCAATTTCTGACCAAAGGCATCCTAGATGTGCTCAATGGGAGACAAGTCCAGAGACACTGCAGGTCATTCTCAAAGTAGCATGAGCAGCATGTTGCCTGGCATTGCCCTATTTAAAAATGGCTTGGCTTCTGGGAGAAATGGATGTACCACTGGTTCCATGACAAAAATCAATGTAACTACAGCTGCGGTATATTATGCCACCCCACACCATAATACCAGGAGTAGAACCAGTGTAACATTTCCTTGTGAATGCCTCTTCATGGCATTGCCCACATGGTCTTCAGACAAATCTCCAGCTATCAATGTATTTGAGACAAAAGCAGGATCGTTGAAGAGGATAGAATTCCATTCCAGCCTCCATTGATGTCTTGCTGTGCACCATGATAGCCTTTAAGAGTGGTGGAACACCTGTAGCTCGATATATATCGCTCATAGTCGAATGTCATGCAAATGCCTTCTCATGGTTTTTGTAGGCTTGTTGCCACTCTAGGCTTGGGATGTGATATCTTACTTCACTTGCAGTACGGAATGGATCACTACATGCTATTCTTGTAATCAATTTGTGGTGCAGAGGTTCGTCTCTGTTCACCTCTTGCTGTCAGTCTTGTTCCTATTGGCATAGGCATCTGCTGGAGGCATAAACCAAGGTTTCTCAGTTCAAGGATTCTGTACCTCTTAGTTTGTGACAAGTTGTCATAACTGGCATGTCAATGAACAGGAGGCATTGCGCAATTATCCCATCTGATTTTTGAGTTTTCATGGTGCCTGATAATTTGATTATCTGAAGATCTTAACGATACCTGCTAACTTCCTCAATTTGCATACCTTATGGCTTGTCCTTCTTGGTGTTGCAATTTCAATTTCGAGGAGTGTATATCAATTCAAATTAAAGACAAATCTCTCTGTACCCAAGACATAAATTATATGTATTAAGGAGAAATTAGAATAATGGATGGTTCTTAGTTGTGATGGAAAGTGTTTTGAGGCAATAATTGGCTTCAATAAAGTAAAGAAACACAACCTTCACTGCTATTTTAGAGTAAGAGATATTGTATGAATAGAGCCTTGTTGAAGCGGCATGTCTTGAATACTGTGCAATATTTTTTGTTTTATGACACAAAGACTGTCCTTCTGTTATGACAGATAACCATTTTCATATTTCATTTAATTAAGGTTTGTACTATAGGCATAGAATGAAAAAGGAAGAAGAATAAAAAGTTCATTTTAATGTCAGCATTTGTCACAAGTCGTTAATAGATTTGTGAATAAATTGTCAATCCTTCCAATGAACCTTTTGGAAATTAGACATTATTTATCTCTAACTACTTTATTTAGTTACAATGGGTAACAATGTCAAATGTCAAGAGAGTGCATATCTCCGCACACAGAAGCAACTAAGATCAATCCATTTAGGATTCAAGGTTTAGATGTAAATGGCATTTGTGGTGAACTGCAGAATGTCACCAGATCAGGTTGTTAATTTTGTGTTACTGACCTACTTTATATGCAACACATGGATGTAAAGACAGGGGGGCGGCAGTCCTATGCATCTTTTGATGCTTAAAAGACAGCTGACTAAAAGCTGACCCACTGGGATCAAAGACATTGCTGCAGAGCACCGAGGTCTCAGGCAAAATCGTAGTAAGGGACAGGCCGAGGTCAGGACAGACTAAGTATGAGCAATCTAATAAAGAGTCCGAGGTCAGGGTAGGTGGCAAATGGTTAATACGGAGATCAGGCATTGGTCAAATCAACAGCAGAGGGTCCACATCCAGGAAACAGGCAGAAGTCAGTACAGTGGGAATTAAACATACTCAGCACACCTTTGCAGGAGCTAGGAAGCTAGGAACCTATTACACAAGCACCTTCCAACTGGGAAAGGTGACATAAGTATCCAAAGGTGACCAGCCATTAGCTGGTGTGAATTAGGATGCATCAACACTGGCACTTTTAGAGCTGAAGAGTGGGGAGGATGCTGGAATATTACAGATACTCTGAATATCCAGTGACACTTTAACCCCCTCAGGACAGTCACCGTACATATACAGCAGAAGTTCAGGGTCTCAAAATGGCACCCATTGCTGAGCATAGCGGGCACCATAGATGGCAGGATTCTTCTGTTTTAAACAGCAGACAACCAGGGCTAATGTCTACGATCAGCGATAACAGCTGAATGGCTTCCCTGCACAATGATCAGAAGAGTTGTTGGTTGTATATAAAGTCAAAGTCTTACAGCTGTAGTACCTATATGTAGCCCTATAGTTGGAGATAGTGATAGCAATTCATTGCAATGTATTGTCAAAACATTTTAATTATTGCCTTTACCAAGAGTGACAAAAAAAGTAAAAAAAAAGTTTTAAAAAATCCAAAAAATAAAGAAAATAATCATTCCCCTTATAATTCAAATAAAAATAAACATCATAGGCATTGCCAGGTCCCACAATGCTTGTACTATTAAAATATGTATCCCATTTTGCACACTCTAAAATGGCATCGATAAAAACTAAAGATTGCCCTGCAAAAAATTAGCCCCCAGACAGCTCCGTAGACATAACAATAAAAAAATAACATATATGGGAGTCAGAATATGACAATGAAAACAAAAACTGTATTTTTCCAAAGTTTTTTTTCAGTATTAAAACACATGAAAAAAAACTAGCTATATAAATGTGGTAATGGTACTGGATCCAGAGAATGAAGGGCACAGGTTACTTTTGCCCCCTAGGGAATGCCATTGAAACAAAACCCATAAACTTATGGCAGAATTTTTTTTTTCCCAAGTCCACCCGATTACCGCTTCCAACAACATCTTATACAATTGTAAATGGTGATATAAGACAGTAGAACTTTTCAAGCAAAAAACAAGCCCTCATATGACTATGTTAACAGAAAATAAAAAAGTTATGGCTCTAGAAAAGCCTGGAGTAAAAAAACTGAAACGCAAAAACAGAAAATGTCCTGGTCCTGAAAAGGTTAATGACCCAACTTGTGATATAATGACCCCTAGTGATATTCTACAACTGCATACAATATTATTATTATTATTATTATTATTATTATTAGTTTCCTATTAAATTTACTTGACACTCCATTTGGCAGGAATTTATCATTTTTCCCGTTTTCTATTTTATCTTTTTTTTTATTATGATTAAAGGAAACTGAAGATGTGGTTCTTCTTAACAGAGTATTGTGCTTAAAGTCACACCAGGATAGAATGATAAAAGAAGAACTAAGATATTTGAAAGGACAGAATACAGTGACTAGACAAAGCATCAGGGAATTAAACTAAAAATCTTGTCAAAGCATAGAAAGCGGCATCAGCACTGGAGTTATATTTACAGAAGGAACTTAAGTCTACAAATCACTGGGAAACTGTGTGTAAATGTCACAGTCTTATTGAGCAGATGTCTGCCAGTTTCTCATATCTTTAAAACGTCACCTCACAGGATAATTTATAGAGGAGCTCTCTTATAAAGAGTAATTGTGATGAACACATTGTTTTGGTGGGGCGATGCTGAGCTGGTCATGATGTGTAACACTTATATATCAAATAAATGTCATTGGCTTCCTCCTTAATCTGGTATTTACTATATGAACTCCAAAATTTCTATCTCTCTCTCTATCTCCTCTCTGTCCAAATATTATTATTATTTTTTTTTTTTGGGATGATTTTTTCTAACTGATCAATTCTCTCATCTCTAGACACCACTCCCAGTTGAAGACTTTTTGTCTGCGTTGGCACCATCCTGGCGACGTTCCGACATTATGGATACATAGCTTTTGATGTATGTATGAACAACGCTACTTATAGGTATTAGTTTAACACTGTTGCACTTTATACTGTAATTGCACTTTATTACTACTTTTACCAAAAGTTAGATGGTATAGTGTTTCATGTGATTTTATTCCCATTCTGTAGCAGTTGCCCGGTGAGCCGCCTTATCCTTGTGCATCATTTGTTATCCTTTATGAATTTAATAAAGTTGCACTATATATTTATTTTGTTGAACATTTGGACTCAATGCCTCTTTTATGAGATTGCTTAAAGGGGTTTTGCAACTTTAAACTTTTTTTTTTAACAGACCTCACAGAGTGGGAGGACCTGCAGTAGTGATCATACTTACCTGGTCCCTGTCATTCCATTTCCTGCTCTGCAGGTCCAAGGTCTCTTGGAATAAACATCCTGTTGAAGTAAGTTACATGACCGCTATAGTGAATCACTGGCCAAAATAGTGACCTGTCACTATGCAGCATGTGACCCAGTGACGTATTACATGGTTGAAATGTCACCACTCAGGCCAGTGATTGGCTGCAGCTGTCAAATAACCTCCATCAACAGGATGTTGATTGAGAGCGACCCGGGACCTGCGAAAGGCAGCTGTGGAGCGATGGAGCTGGAACCCAGCGGCAGAGACCAGATAAGCATGACCACCACCGCAGGTCCTCCCACTCTGTGAGGCCTGGAAAAAAATATTACCCCTTTAATGGCCAAACTGGCAGCTAAGGCTACTTTCACATCTGCGTTTAACTTTTTCGGTATTGAGATCCGGCAGAGGATCTCAATACCGGAGAAAAACTGTTCCGTTTTGTCCTCATTCATTATCAATGGGGACAAAACTGAACTGAACAGAATGGAGTACACCAGAATGCATTCCGTTACATTTGGTTGCATTCCCATACCTGACAGAAGACCACTGCAAGACACAATAGAAAACAATAGAAACAATAGAAAACAGCATGGTATTAATGCTGGATCCATTATTGCTATTTTAAAGATAATACAACTGGATCAATTTATAACGGATGCAGTCGGTTGTATTATCTAGATGGAAGTGTTTCTACTGATCCCTGCCAGATCAGGCAAAAATGCTAGTGTGAAAGTAGCCTAAGTTCGAGACAATATATCACTGAAAAATAGCCTCTAAAATTAAACTTTTCCTAGATACATTTAAAACCCCAAACAGAAACTAACACATTTGTGTACACAATACATCAACAACAAATATATCTTGTGCCCACACAAATGTATAATGATTTAGTGTAGGCACAATTACTCAGAACTCAGCAAGGGCAATATGATGAAACTCATAAAATATATAACATTGTACTGCGGAAAACCGTGGTTGTGACCATAACTCACGGTTAGTTGATACCAGTCACTAGGTGCCAGGCCGTCTTCAGGGGTAGCAACCAAAAGATAGGGTGGGGAAGATGTTATATCCCTAAGGTGACCCTCCAGGTATCCCTGCCTAAAAGCGGAGCACTCGCCCCGAAAGGGGCGACCCCACTTTTCAATGGCTAAACCCTGAAAAGCCCTGGATGTCCCTGCTGAAATCTTCTCTCCCCGACGCGTTTCCCTAGGTATCCATGTGGTTCATCAGGGGAAAGAACTTGTAGCAAACAGGAGATGAGCAAATGCTGCCAGTTACTAAACCAGATGGTCTGATGGTAGATACACAATATATATGAGCACCAGGCTAAGAAGAGCACTCTTTTTATCCTGGTGCCCACATATATTGTGTAGCTACCATCAGAGCATCTGGTTTAGTGACTGGCAGCATTTTCTCCTCTCCTGTTTGCTGCAAGTTCTTTCCAATGATGAACCACGTGGATACCTGGGGAAACGGGTCGGGATGAGAAGATTTCAGCAGGGGACATCCAGGGCTTTTTAGGGTTTAGTGGGGTTGCCCCTTTTGAGGCGGGTGCTCCGCTTTTAGACAGGGATACCTGGAGGGTCACCTTAGGGATATAACATCTTCCCCACCCCATCTATTGGTTGCTACCCCTGAAGACTGCCTGGCACCTAGTGATTGGTATCAACTAACCATAAGTTATGGTCACAACCATGATATTCTGCAGTATAATGTTATATATTTTATGCAGATGAGTTTCATCATATTGCCCTTGCTGAGTTCTGAGTAATTGTGCCTACACTAAATCATTATACATTTGTGTGGGCACAAGATATATTTGCTGTTGATGTATTGTGTACACAAATGTGTTAGTTTTTGCTTGGGTTTCTGTGTATTCCGTTTTTAAATGTATCCAGTAAAAGTTAAATTTTAGAGGCTATTTTTCAGTGATATATTATTTATGTCCCCTACTGGGAGATTATTCCTAAATTCTGTAAGTTCGAGACAAAAAATATTTCTGGACTATATTACCGTTTCTTTATTATGGTGGGAATTGTAGGTAAAAGCGATGGCTAAATACTTTTCTGCAGCAGCTGATAAACATTTTTAAGAAAAATAATTTACAGGTAGTTCAAAACATAACTGTGACTTTAAGTTGCTCAGAAATAGTGATGATCGAGCACCAAAGTATTCGGGTGTTCGGGTGTTCGGCCGAGCACTCGAGTATAATGGAAGTCAATGGGAGACAACCAGGCACCCCCTGCTCTGAAAAGGGGAGGATGCTTGGTCCATTGGAAAAGTGACAGAAACACCACCGAAATGGATCAGGAACAGCATGGGGACGATGTCTGGATGCATCTTGGACTCCCAGGTCGCTGCTGGGAACCATGTTGTCCCTAATGTACTTTTACAGACCAACAAAAATACGGACAAAACCCCCCAAAAATTTATTTTACAGGAAAAATTGTTAGGAAACATTCTTTCCTGTATACTTAATTGTATATAAAGTGCAAGTGCAGCAAAACATTACAAGCAAGAGGCACTTTGAAACAACTTAAAAATTTCAGGCTCCAGCACTCACTTGTTGAAGTGTCAAGTTCTCCATCTTTATTAACAATTGTGCATAGACAAATACAGGACTCACATTCTCTTTGCTGTGGGCTGTTGACGCGTTTCAAAAAGTTCTTATTCGTAACAGTAGTGTGCGTCTGAAGAGAATGTGAGTCCTGTATTTGTCTATGCACAATTGTTAATAAAGATGGAGAACTTGACACTTCAACAAGTGAGTGCTGGAGCCTGAAATTTTTAAGTTGTTGCTATACCTGAACAAGGAGGTTGAAAAAACCAAGGCACCGAGCACGCAGATACATCTTTACCACAGAAACAGTGAGCTGGTATCTTTACTTTATGCACTTTGAAACAGCCTGTATATCACATAAAGGAGGGCCTCATTCACATTTTGGTACAATTGTTCAGATAGTGGGACTCCTACACTCATAAAGACTATGCACTAAGATAAAGGGCTTCCAAAAATTACAAGGAACGGCACTTCAATACACCCTTTATTACACAAAAAGGAGGGCATCATACACACCCTTCAAAAATTATGATTGGCGGCCTGCTGGTGACCCTCAAAAACATTCAGAGCAAGGGCTTGCTCATCTGATTATCCAAAACATTAGGGGAGAGGGCCTGCTGCTGAGCTGACCCTCTAAAACTTTAGGGGCGAGGGCCTGCTGGTGAGCTGATGCTCTAAAACATTATATGCTAGCGCCTGCAGGTAAGCTGATGCTCTAAAACATTATATGTCAGTGCATGCTGTTCAGAAGACGCTCAAAAACATTATATGTGAATGCATGCTGTTCTAATGATGCTCTAAAACATCATATGCGAGTGCATGTTGTTCAGCTGACCCTATAAAAAAATTTGAGTTGAGGGCCTGTAGTTGAGCTGACCCTATAAAAAAATTTGAGTTGAGGGCCTGCAGTTAAAGCTGACCTTATTTAAAATTTAGAGTGGAGGGAATATATACAATCTGGATGAGGAGGAGGAGAAAACAATATTCAACCATATACTCTTTTTTTGTGGTGAAAAAGGTGCATTGGAATACACTACAGTTGATTGAGTACATTATAAATGATAGATTAAAATTGCCTTTATGTTCATCATCAGCTCATCTCTCCTCTGGTGGAGTTGAGAAGTCAGTGGTAGACATGGCCTTGTGGTTTGCCCGGATGTCGGTTCACAGCAAACTTTGCTCGTTTGAAATTTGCAGAACATGCGAACATAGGGGTGTTATACACATATAATATACTTTCTAACATAGAAAGCATATTATAGTGGGTTTGTATTGTCCAGCATTGTGACTGGTAAGCGGTTCTGCAGCTAAGTTGGACATGAAGCTGAGTACGGTGGATGTTTTTTTTTTTCTGGTGCACTGGCAGCAGGCACAGTTTCATTGCGCCCAAGGCCACGACCTCTGCGTGCACCATTAGCATCACGCCCACTTCCACATACCTTAGTGCTCACCTTCTTCAAATTATTAGTTTTATCACTAGATGTGGCGCAGATTGCTTTACTGTCCGTTAAAGTCACAGTTTTCGGATGCAGGACAGTATATGTCACAGAAACCCACAGATTATGGACACTATATTAGGCCCAGATTATAGGAATTTGCAATACAGACACTGTTTTCTGATGTAGTACAGTATTGGTTACAGAACACCACAGATTATGGACACTATATTAGGTCAAGATTATTGGAATTTGCAATACAGACACAGTTTTCGGATGCAGGACAGTATAAGTCAAAGAACACCACAGATTAGAGACACTATATTAGGAGCAGATTATTGGAATTTGCAATACAGACAGTTTTCTGATGCAGGACAGTATATGTCACAGAAACCCACAGATTATGGACACTATATTAGGCCCAGATTATAGGAATTTGCAATACAGACACTGTTTTCTGATGTAGTACAGTATTGGTTACAGAACACCACAGATTATGGACACTATATTAGGTCAAGATTATTGGAATTTGCAATACAGACACAGTTTTCGGATGCAGGACAGTATAAGTCAAAGAACACCACAGATTAGAGACACTATATTAGGAGCAGATTATTGGAATTTGCAATACAGACAGTTTTCTGATGCAGGACAGTATATGTCACAGAAACCCACAGATTATGGACACTATATTAGGCCCAGATTATTGAATTTGCAATACAGACACAGTTTTCGGATGCAGGACAGTATAAGTCAAAGAACACCACAGTTTATGGACACTATATTAGGCCCAAATTATTGAATTTGCAATACAGACACAGTTTTCGGATGCAGGACAGTATATGTCACAGAAACCCACAGATTATGGACACTATATTAGGCCCAGATTATTGAATTTGCAATACAGACACAGTTTTCGGATGCAGGACAGTATAAGTCAAAGAACACCACAGTTTATGGACACTATATTAGGCCCAAATTATTTGAATTTGCAATACAGACACAGTTTTTGGATGCAGGACAGTATATGTCACAGAACACCACAGATTATGGACACTATATTAGGCCCAGATTATTGGAATTTTTAATACAGACACATTTTTCGGATGCAGGACAGTATATGTCACAGAACACCACAGATTATAGACACTATATTAGGCGCAGATTATTGGAATTTGCAATACAGACAGTTTTCTGATGCAGGACAGTATATGTCAAAGAACACCACAGATTATGGATACTATATCAGTCCCAAAATATTGGAATTTGCAATACAGATACTGTTTTCTGATGTAGTACAGTGTTGGTTACAGAGCACCACAGATGGACACTATATTAGGCCCAGATTATTGGAATTTGCAATACAGATATAATTTGGGGATGCAGGACAGTATATGTCACAGAAACATCACAGAATATGGACACTATATTAGGCCCAGATTATTGGAATTTGCAATACAGACAGTATTCAGATGCAGGATAGTATATGTCACAGAACACCACAGATTTTAGACACTATATTAGGCCCAGATTATTGGAATTTGCAATACAGACACTGTTTTCTGAGGTGGTACCGAATTGGTTCAGAACACCACAGATTATGGACACTATATTAGGCCCAGATTATTGGAATTTACAATACAGACAGTTTTCATATGCAGGACAGTATTGGTTACAGAACACCACAAAATATGGGCACTATATTAGGCCCAGATTACTGGAATTTGCAATACAGACAGAGTTTTCGGATGCATGACAGTGTATGTCACAGAACACCACACATTATGGGCACTATATTAGTTCCAGATTATTGGAATTTGCAATACAGACACTGTTTTCTGAGGTGGTACCGAATTGGTTCAGAACACCACAGATTATGGATACTATATTAGGCCCAGATTATTGGAATTTGCAATACAGACAGTTTTCAGATAAAGGACAGTATATGTCACAGAACACCACAGATTATGAATACTATATCAGGCCCAAAATATTGGAATTTCCAATACAGATACTGTTTTCTGATGTAGTACAGTATTGGCTTCAGAAGACCACAGATTATGGACACTATATTAGGCCCAGATTATTGGAATTTGCAATACAGACACATTTTTCGAATGCATGACAGTGTATGTCACAGAACACCACATATTATGGGCACTATATTAGTTCCAGATTATTGGAATTTACAATGCAGATATAATTTTTGGATGCAGGACAGTATATGTCACAGAAACTTACAGAATATGGACACTATATTAGGTCCAGATTATTGGAATTTGCAATATAGACACAGTTTTCAGATGCAGGACAGTATATGTCACAGAAAACCACAGATTATAGACACTATATTAGGCCCAGATTATTGGCATTTTTAATACAGACACATTTTTCGGATGCAGTACAGTATATGTCACAGAATACCACAGATTAAAGACACTATATTAGGCCCAGATTATTGGAATTTGCAATGCAGACATTGTTTTCTGAGGTAGTACCGAATTGGTTCAGAACACCACAGATTATGGAGACTATATTAGGCCCAGATTATTGGAATTTGCAATACAGACAGTTTTCAGATGCAGGATAGTATATGTCACAGAACACCACAAACTATAGACATTATATTAGGCCCAGATTATTGGAACTTGCAAAACAATGTTTTCTGAGGTAGTACCGAATTGGTTCAGAACACCACAGATTATGGACACTGTATGAGGCCCAGATTATTGGAATTTGCAATACAGACAGTTTTCAGATGCAGGACAGTATATGTCACAGAACACCACAGATTATAGACACTATATTAGGCCCAGATTATTGGAATTTGCAATACAGACACTGTTTCTGAGGTAGTACCGAATTGGTTCAGAACACCACAGATTATGGACACTATATTAGGCCCAGATTATTGGAATTTGCAATACAGACCGTTTTCAGATACAGGACAGTATATGTCAAAGAACACCACAGATTATGGATACTATATCAGGCCCAACATATCGGAATTTGCAATACAGATACTGTTTTCTGATGTAGTACAGTATTGGTTACAGAGCACCACAGATTATGGACACTATATTAGGTCTAGATTATTGGAATTTGCAATACAGACACTGTTTTCTGATGTAGTACAGTATTGGTTACAGAACACCACAAAATATGGGAACTATATTAGGCCCAGATTATTGGAATTTGCAATGCAGACACAGTTTTCGGATGCATGACAGTGCATGTCACAAAACACCACACATTATG
The DNA here is from genome assembly GCF_014858855.1 of Bufo gargarizans. Classification (NCBI taxonomy): domain Eukaryota; kingdom Metazoa; phylum Chordata; class Amphibia; order Anura; family Bufonidae; genus Bufo; species Bufo gargarizans. Next base: position 82,900,996 of record NC_058085.1, on the reverse strand, counting down.
GACACTATATTAGTTCCAGATTATTGGAATTTGCAATACAGATATAATTTTTGGATGCAGGACAGTATATGTCACAGAAACCCACAGAATATGGACACTATGTTAGGCCCAGATTATTGGAATTTGCAATACAGACACTATTTTCTGATGCAGTACAGTATTGGTTACAGAACACCACAGATTATGGACACTTTATTAGGCCCAGATTATTGTAATTTGTAATAGAGACACTGTTTGCAGATGTAGTTCAGTATTTTTTACACAAAGCCACACACTATGGACACTAGATGTGGCCCAGATTATTAGAGACACAGTTTGCAGATGTTGTGCAGTATATGTAACTAATAGGTATGAAATAAAAATATCTTGCTGCTGTCAAACACAAACAGTAACCCTTAAAAGGACTTTGGGGTCTTTGAAATGCTTTTGGTAGTAAAAAGAGCAAATTTAACTCCCTGCTCTATCTGTCCCTTCCTCAGCACTGTCCCTGAGACTGCAGGTAAATAAAACACACACACAGTAGTCCTTAAAATGAGTTTTGAGTCTTAGAAAAGCTTTCTCAGAATAATAACTGTAAAATTTGCTCCCTACTCTGTCTTTACCTTCCTACGCTCTGTTCTCCCTGTCTACGTCTGAGCCGAACATGCTCTATCGGGTACTATATATAGCACCTGATGATGTGTTCCAGCCAGCCAGTAACTGTAATGCCAGCAGCCAACATGGCTACTGGCATTATAGTGAGGGCAGTACTTACCTGCACTTTTATTGGCTGCTTAAAACTCGTGAAACGCGCAGGTTGGAGACTCGAGCATTGCGCTCAAGCACATGCAGTACTCAGTCGAGTACCGCCATGTGCCGAGCATTGCGATGCTCGAGCCGAACAGATATTTGGGCGAGCATGCTCGCTCATCACTACTCAGAAACAGTTTTTGTTTGTGCATGTTTTTCTCCCACTACATTATATTTTACTGCAGTGGGAAGCCCAAGGTTTGCATAAGTGCGTTGAATGATTCAAAGGAGTATGGGCAACACAAAACAGCTCCACTCTTGTTATCTTCAAAAACATTTTTCTTAGTAAGTTATGTTTTCCCATCTCATTAAAATTACATCTAAACACTGAATAGGGGTGATTAAATTATTTAGTCATCTTTTGTTGTAGACGCACATGTATTTCTTTTCTAGTGATAGAAGCTGGAGAGAACATCATACATTAATCATCTCTAAAACTTCTCTGATGTAAACAACATTTTCAAAGATTTTTTTCCCTCTGCAAATCAAATATCTGTGGAAAAAAGGGAAAAAAGTTGCGTACGTTTAGTTGATGGCTTTTTAATTTAAGAAAACATTTGGGAAAAGTACACATAGCCTAAAATTATTTGATAATTCATATTTATGCAAATTAACTCTTACCAGCCAAACCAAAGAATATTAAATCACAGTAATATTTATTTCCAGACCATTTCCGTTGTCCACTTTTTCTGCAAGTGGTAGAATTATGGAGAAAGAAAAAAAATAAAATGTGTGGATTCAGATTAAAAAGGGAGAAAATCTGCGGCTTTATTATATTTAGAGAAATATACATCATAGTTGAGGATGGTAAATCTGAGCATCATGGATCCATATCTGGAGTTCCCCTCATTATTACAGAACAAGGTTCTGGTTAACTGGATAAGATGCCTTAAGGGCCCTTTATACAGGCAGAGAACCCTAAAGATAATCACTAACTAGCATTCATAGGAACATTATATGGTGGTGTAAATGTACTGTTGATTACTCGATAAATGAGCAAAACAGTTGTTCATCGGGTAATTTGATTGTTTGTGCACACACAAAAAATATTGTTTGCCAGCAGAAGATCATGCTGTGTAAACATGGTCTGCTGCGGGCAAACAACGAGTCAGTATGAGGAAGAGTGATGGCATTAGCGATACTGTAGAGGTGATTGCTGCATGTAAATGCAACAATCACCTCCACAGGCGAGCAGAAAATTATCGAGAAGGAACACTTCCTTCCCAACAATCTGCTGCTCTGTAGTGCCATGTAAAGGGATCTTTAGATGTAGCTGCTGGGGGAATGCTATTTCTCATTGAAGAGATGCTGTAGGTGTCTTTGATCTCGCTGGTATGAATTAATTTACATACTTTTAAAGTCCACCTAGTCTGACCTTATATCATTGCCTTATTTCTCTCTTGTGATGTATATACACTAGTCACAAAAGCTAGGGATATTTGGATTTTGGGTGACATTTATCGCAAACATACAAAGTGCACGCTACAGTGATATTATATAATGAAAGTAGGGCATTTAAGTAGAAGCATGCAATGGTAATTTCCTCATCTCAAAAATTATCTAAATAAAAACCAACAACAGTGGTGGGTATAACCTCACATAAAATGTCAATGTCTCAATAACTGGTCATGTGACCTTGATATATCAATTACAGCTTGACAATGACGTCTCATGCTGCTCACAAGTCGACTTATTGTCTGCTGAGGCATCACACTCTTCTTGAAGGGTGGCCCTCAGGTCATTGAGGTTATGAGGTACAGAGTTACGAGCCTCTACATGGCAACTCAGCTGATCCCATAGGTTTTCAATTGCACTTTGGTCTGGAGAAAGTGCAGGCCACTCCATTTGAGGTACCCCCAAGTCTTCAGTAGCCGTTAATGATGCAACCTTGATGATCTGATGCATTGTCGTCCATTAAGATGAAATTAGACCTGTGTTGTTCATGCAGAGGCACAATGACTGGATTAATGATGTTATTCAAAATGGGCTTGTCACTGTAACATTCACAAAGCGTAGGGCAGTTCTGTATTGACTAGACACACCTGCCCACACTGTAACACCACCACCACCACAAAAGGCTTGTCTGTTGATAACAGTGACTGATGCATAGCTCTCTCCTTGACATGTCCAACATCGTTGGCGGCCATTGTTTCTGCTTAGCGTGAATTGATTATTATCAGTGAACAGCACTGAGGCCCTCTGGTCCCTCTTCCAGTGTAGATGCTCCCTGCCCATACAATACGATGATGCCTATGGTCAGGTATCTGTGCAGGTCATGTAGAATGCAGACCACGCTGATGTAAATGGTTTCAAATAGTCTGACATGACCCATGGGTGCTTAAATGTGCTTGGATTTGTGTGGCATTCATTATCCAGTTCCGGAGAGCATTGTTCACAAAGAAGCGGTCATCAGTGTGGGATGTGCCCAAAGGACATCCACTTCTATGCCTTTCTGGGAGTCTCTCTGTATCTCTGTTGCAACCTCCTAATGACACTCTGTGACACACTAAGCTCAATGACCACTTCATCCTGCTTGAAGCCTCGAAATGAGGTACTGTTGATCAATTGTTAGGTGTCGTCTTGGTCTCATGATGTCAAAATGTGAACAGCATGAAGAGGAGGACTGTTTAAATACCAATTCTAATTGAACCTGGAAATTTATTGGGCGATTCATGGATCAAACACCTGTTGTTAATTTTGCCATTAAACTACTTGGTTGAGAACAGCAAGTTATGCAAAAAGTACTGTATATCAGAAATGATAACATTTTCTAAAATATTTTTTTTTCGCGAATATATCCAAATTCTTTGTAAATAGCGGGTGCAATGACAGGGAATGGCGATTGGGCAGTCCCCCTTCATTGAACCCCTCAAATGCCACATTTAATGTTGACTTAGGAATCTGAGATCCATATTAAATCATTTTAGTGTTTGCAACAAAAAAAAAATCCAGCCAAAATCTCACGCAGCACGTGATAAATAATTCAAAATAATATTATTAAAAATTAGATAATGAAGCTATTTTTTACAAACAATTTTTTTTTTTCTGTAACAAATATTGCCAAATATATTTATGGAGCAAGGAGAAATTCATTACTTTTGTTACATATCAATCATACCATTGGATTTAAAATATATAATAGATCAATGATGGCATTGGATTTAACATAGATAACAACCTAAACCCAGCAAAAAAAAATAACATTTTTTTTTTTTAAATCTAACATTATTGTTTCAGACAAGTCATACCTCTAAGGTTCTATAGTTTGTCAGCAAATGATAGACATAAAGCATAAAGTTGACCCAAAAATTTCATTATAATTTCCTAAAGACTATATAATTATATTCTGTCTGTGTAACAGGGTATTAAAGGTACAATTGTGCTTCATTAAAAAAGACAAAAACGTAAGCAGGTACTTAACAAAGCCTTGGATAATTTGCCACTTCAATCATGGCATAAATATTTTGCTTGAAAAATGGTAGAAGTTTGACATGTACTATTTAGATGAAAATCAATGTCAAATTCCATAAATACTTTTGTGAACAAAGCCAGTCTGTTGACAGCTCTTATTAGGTTATTAGTATTTCTTGAGCCATCTGTGGACTTCTCAAAATATATGACGTATATAGTCTTACAGTTTTAAGGTAAAAAATATATGAAGAATTTCACTTAAAGAGGTATTCTGGTTTAACTAATTACATTTATATGTTTTTGAGAATAGGAAGTTATAGAATTTTCTAATATGCAGGTACTGGTATATAAAATTTTGCTTGCAGAGATGCAGTAACCTCGCCTTAAGAAAAAACAAAAAAAGGTATAGACTGTTTAAGTCCTGTGTAGTGCATCCTGAGGAGAGCAGAATAGGACTAGACATATTGTTAGTCATGGGACCTCAAATGTGTCATGTGACCCCTGTCATTCAGTGAACTACCAAGGTATCTAACAGATGAATAGTAGTGTATTGAGGAGCTAAACATACACAGAAAATACAGTATCACTGCCTACAGCAGCATCTCATCATGTCTGTCAGTGTCTTTGGTGAATCAGACCTAACATTGTTCTCCTCATGTCTCCTGTATTTTTTACTGTTAACTTAAGAACAAGACATCATCCAGAGAAAGACAGTCCTTTCTAATAATTAGAGACAGGCAATCATTTTACAACTGATTTAGAGAGGGTCAGTTTTGTAAATACAAGCAGAGATGAGCGAAGTTTTGAAAAATTTGATTTGACAACTTTGCCGAAGTTAGTAAAGAAATTTGATTCATTCTGAATTAATCCATCACAAATCGCTATAAATCAGGTATACTCTGTGTCTTAGGATATGGCCACATGGAGCGGCCGTGCTGCGATGAAGAACTGCCCAGCCAATTAGCCTGAAGCTGCCTTTCATGTAATAATGAAGCCCAGACTTTATAGTTGGTCTTTATTGTTAATGGTCCGGGTAGAGATGAGCAAATTTTTCAAAAATTTGATTTGGCCGGTTCGCCAAATTTAGCAAAACCATTTGATTTGATCTGAACTTGCGGTGAATCATCGCATTAAAAAAACTGCTATTTCCTGCCTGCAGAGAGCCTATATAGTGGTGTAGAACACTGTGCCTTACAGTAACATGCAAAGAGAGTATGTTCTGGTAGTGAAACAATACTGGGAGTCAGTTTGACACGCAGATGACAGGTGTCGCTCTTAGAATCACTGCACACTTCACTTATTTGGGCAGTCATGGGGCAAAAACTGACTAAAAACTCAAGTATGAACTCAGCCTTACAGGTCGATGTTAGCGTCAAGAAAAAGCACACTCTTTTTACACCATAATCAGCTGATTCCACATAGATGTCTCCAGAACCTGTTCTATTAAAAGCTTATACAAATAGAGCCCCCCCCCTGACAGAGTGGAGAGGCTGTCAGCAGTAAATTTGTGTTGATGTCACTGATTATTTTGCCCTTCCTACGATCCATCAGGACAATAACCCCCCAAAAACGGATCCTGTCTGTTGAGCAACTGTCTTCACTTGGTCAGCATTTGGTCAGTAATCCATCAGTATTGCTAATGCAAAAAAAACAACACACGAGTGGATCCAAAACAGAGATGACACGTGAATGGAAAATTTGCATGTCTTCTGTGTTTTGTACCCACTCCTGCTTTTGGCTACCAAATCATAAGCCAATTATGATGGGACCATACAGGCCTTACAGCTGCTACACATACAGGATCATTTTTCCTTCCTTCTGACAGATCAGAAAAAGGGTCAAATAAATGGTGATGTCATCCAGGCCAAAAAGGCTAAATAGTGGCCCAGTCATAGATTGGGGAGGATGGCAGAAAAGCTTGAGAAGTCCACAGAGTGGCCCAATTACATAGTGGTGAGCTGGAAGCAGCATAAGGAGACAACAGAGTGGCTCAGTGACATAGTGGTGAGGTGGCAGCAGCATGAGGAGGCCACAGAGTGGCAGGGTGACATAGTGTTGAGGTAGCAGTAGCATGAGGAGGCCACAGAGTGGCACGACAACATAATGTAGAGGTGGCAGCAGCTTAAGGAGACCACAGAGTGGCAAGGTGACATAGTGTGGAGGTGACATCAGCAGTATGATGAGACCACAGAGTGGCAAGGTGACATAGTGTGGAGGTGGCATCAGAAGCATCAGCATGAGAAGACCACAGAGTGGCACAATGACAGAGCGTGGAGGTGGCAGCAGCAGCATGATGAAGCCACAGAGTGAAAAGGTGACATAGTGTGGAGGTGGCAGCAGTATGAGGAGACCACAGAGTGGCAAGGTGACATAGTGTGGAAGTGGCAGCATCAGAGTAAGGAGACCACAGAGTGCCCCGGTGACAGAGTGGGGAGGTGGGTGGCAATAACAGTAGCCACTGACAATTGTAGGTGTAAGAAGGAGCACTTGGCATCAGATGTGTGGCATCAGGTGGGTGGCAGCATTAAAATAGTAGCTGAGGCAGGTAGCCAGAAGAAACCGGTCTCCTTTGTCAAGGTTTGGGTAAGGCAGCATGGATGATCTAATCTGATGCATCAGGCATTGGTGGGTGGAAATCCCAGCTGATCCACGACTGATTCATCTTGACAAACACATTTTCTCTCCACATTTTAGGTGGACAGGCGATTTCCATTTGGGGAAACTATGGCCCCCTCCGCACTAAACAACCGCTCTGAAGCCACACTACTGGCCGGGAAGGACAGCTTTTCCGGGGCAAACTCAGCCAACTGCGGCCACAAATCCATTTTGGCTGCCCATTAGTCCAGCGGATCTTCGATAACAGTGAAATGGTGCACTCCAGGAATGCCACCAACTGCTGGTTCAGGTTCTGCTCTATGTATACCTGCTGGTGAGTAGTTTCTTAACTATGCGTGTGAAGAAAGCTGCTCATCATCGACTCTAGACTCAGACTGCTGCTGATGGAGCTGGTACTGCTCCTGCCACCCCCACCCCCTCAGCAGCCATGGTAGTTAAATGTGAGCGCAGAGGGCCTCCCCTGGTCAGACCTGCGAGAGGATGGAAGATGGAGCAGATAGGCAGCAGCCAACTGACTACATAGGATGTCTCTATAGTAGCTCAGTTTTACTCAGTGGGTGTAAAAAAGGCCCCCAGGTTGGACCAGTAGCGAGGGTCTAACACGGTGGAGAGCCAGTAGTCATCCCTCTGCCGAATGGTGACAATTCGGCTGTCACTACGTAAGCAAGTGAGCATGCATTGGGCCATTTGTGCAAGTGTTTCAGAGGGACTCCCTGCCTCCATCTCCACTGCATACTAGCACGTAGAGATGGCTTTACGGTTCGCCTTGCCTTCATTTCGCAGCCAACTTTGCTAATTCGCGATTCGCCGAACATGTGAACATATAGCGATGTTCGCATGCGCTATATTCTTTTGCATTGCGCAAAACTTTGACCCATCACACATCCATCAGGTGGGCCAGGACAGCCAATTGAGACATTTCAGCACACAGACACCCCCCCCCCCCCCACCTTATAACAGAACACGATCTGGCAGCCATTTTACATTCTCTGGTAAAACAGTGTAGGGAGAGGTTGTTTTGTGGAGCAGGTACAGACTGTTAGGGACACCAAACTCTAGCTAAAAAGGGCCCAAAAGTCCTTTTAAGGACTGGTATAGGTATGCTATCGATAGGTGTAATATACTGAGGGGTTGTCACGGAAGGTGTACAGGAAACAAGAAAACACTAAATGAATATACGACTGACTGGATCCAAAACTAAGGAACAAAAAGGGAGAGCCCTGCATCAGACCTGGCTCTCTCCCTTACTGCTCAGCCTATGCGAAAATCCCAATGGTAGATGATCGCATATCCTCGTACCTCGACTGTATAACACCTGAACACCCTAATCCTAGATACGGAGGGAGTCAGGGTCACCTGGGATCCAGCAAACAGAAAAACACAAATGAATGAACAAAACTTATCTTGTAGAAGACTCAGAAGTAGAATCAGCATGCACACACTCCAGGAAGTAATATAAACCGCAAACTGATGCACTATGGGGAGGTATTTAAAGGGATGCAATCAGTGCAACTACATGACAGCTGAGAGAGGCTAACGAGATGAGAAAATGAAAGCAAAAGAAAGGAACCTCAAGGAGGAGGTTCTGAAAGGCATCTGTCAGAGCTTCTCAGATGTCTGGTGGTGACAGTACCCCTCCTTCTACGAGTGGACTCCGGACACTCAGAGCCCACCTTCTCAGGATGGGACCTATGGAAAGCCCTGATGAGACGAGTGGCCTTGATGTCCGTCACTGGGACCCACATCCTTTCCTCAGGGCCATAACCCTCCCAATGAACGAGGTACTGAAGAGAACCGCGGACAACACGAGAATCCACAATACTAGAGACCTGAAATTCAAGATTACCATCAACCACAATCGGAGGAAGAGGCAAAGACGAGGGTACAATGGGTTGGACATAAGGTTTTAATAAAGACTTATGAAAAACATTATGGATCTTCCAAGTCTGAGGAAGATCAAGACGGTAGGCAACAGGATTAATGACAGACAAGATTTTGTAAGGCCCAATAAACTTAGGACCCAACTTCCAGGAGGGAACCTTCAATTTGATATTCTTAGTAGACAACCACACCAGATCACCAACATTCAGGTCCGGACCAGGCACACATCTCTTATCCGCCACACGCTTATATCTCTCACTCATGCTCTTTAGATTATCCTGAATCTTTTGCCAAATAGATGACAAAGATGAGGAGAATCTGTCCTCATCAGGTAAACCAGAAGACCCCTCTCCAGAGAATGTCCCAAACTGCGGATGAAACCAATATGCACCAAAAAATGGTGACTTATCAGAGGACTCCTGACGACGGGTATTTAAAGCAAACTCAGCAAGGGACAAAAAAGAACACCAATCCTCCTGATTCTCTGCCACAAAACTGTGCAGATATGTCTCCAGATTCTTATTGACGCGCTCCATCTGGCCATTCGACTGCGGGTGGAAAGCAGAAGAGAATGACAACCGAACCCCCAAGCGAGAACAGAAAGCCTTCCAGAATCTGGAAACAAACTGCGTGCCCCTATCAGAGACTATGTCTGAAGGAATACCATGCAATTTGACAATGTGATCAATAAATGCCTGCGCCAGCGTCCTAGCATTGGGCAAGCCAGGAAATGGGATGAAATGCACCATTTTGCTAAAACGGTCCACCACCACCAAAATCACAGTCTTCCCCGAGGAACGAGGCAGGTCCGTAATGAAGTCCATGGACAGATGTGTCCAAGGACGGGAAGGAATGGGTAAGGGAAAGAGAGGACCTGATGGCCGTGAATGAGGGACTTTGGCACGAGCGCAGGTCTTGCAGGCTGTCACAAAACCCTCAACCAACTTACGAAGCGCCGGCCACCAGAATCTCCGAGCGATGAGATCCACTGTGGCTCTTGCCCCCGGGTGCCCAGCAAGGACAGTATCGTGGTGTTCCTTAAAAATCTTGTGTCTTAAAGCGAGAGGCACAAACAACCTCCCAGGAGGACAAAGATCAGGAGCCTCTGACTGGGCTACCTGAACCTCTCCCTCCAATTCAGGATAAAGAGCAGAGACCACCACACCTTCAGCCAAAATGGGACCCGGGTCTTCAAAATTCCCACCTCCCGGAAAACAACGTGACAGGGCATCCGCCTTCACATTCTTAACCCCAGGGCGGAACGTGACAACAAAATTAAACCTTGAAAAGAACAAAGACCATCTGGCCTGTCTTGGGTTCAGACGCTTGGCTGACTCCAAGTAGGCCAGATTTTTATGGTCAGTAAACACGGTAATAGGGTGTCTGGCTCCCTCTAGCCAATGATGCCATTCCTCAAAAGCCAACTTGATGGCCAGCAACTCCCTATCTCCCACATCGTAATTTCTCTCTGCGGAGGAGAGGGACCCTGAGACAAGACCGCACCCACACCCACCTCAGAAGCATCAACCTCAACTATGAAGGGTAGAGAAATATCAGGTTGTACCAAGATGGGAGCGGAAGCAAAACTCTCCTTGATATTAGAAAAGGCCTTACGCGCCTCTACCGACCAGGAGGAAAAATCTACCCCCTTTCTAGTCATATCAGTGAGTGGTTTAACAACAGAGGAATAATTCAAAATAAACTTCCTGTAATAATTGGCATAGCCCAAAAAACGCATCAGCGCCTTCTGATTCTCAGGAAGCTCCCACTCAAGCACAGCTCGGACCTTCTCGGGGTCCATGTGAAAACCAGAAGCGGAGAGAAGAAACCACAGAAATTGAATTTCTGGAACCGCAAACACACATTTCTCCAGTTTAGCGTACAATTTATTCTCCCGCAGGATGAGCAAGACCTGACGTAAGTGTTCCCTATGAGTTTTGAAATCAGGATAAAAAATCTAAATGTCATCCAGATACACTAATACAAATTTCCCCATTAAATGATAAAAAATGCTGTTCACAAAATGCTGAAAAACGGCTGGAGCATTCATCAAACCAAAAGGCATAACCAAATTCTCAAAATGGCCCTCAGGGGTATTGAAGGCCGTCTTCCATTCATCTCCTTCTCTAACCCTGACCAGGTTGTATGCCCCTCTTAGATCTAACTAGGAAAAAACTTTAGCCCCAACAATCTGGTTAAACAGGTCCGGGATCAGAGGAAGCGGATAAGGATCACGAATTGTGATACTGTTCAGCTCCCTGAAATCCAGACATGGTCTTAAAGAACCATCTTTTTTTCTTAACAAAGAAAAAACCAGCGGCAACAGGTGACTTCGAGGGTCGTATGTGTCCCTTTCTCAGACTCTCAGAGATATAAGCACGCATAGCGACCCTTTTAGGAGAGATTGTATAAACGAGATTTAGGCAGCTTGGTGCCTGGGGTGAGATTAATAGGGCAATCGTACTCCCTGTGCGGGGGCAAGTCCTGAACACCACTCTCAGAGAAGACATCCGAAAATTCAGAGAGAAAAGATGGTACAGTCTTAGTAGAAACCTCAGAAACAGATGTTGTGAGACAAGTCTCTCTGCAAAAGTCACTCCAACCATTTATTTGCCTCGCTTGCCAATCAATGGTGGGGTTATGTTTAGTGAGCCAGGGTAGCCCCAACACTAGAGGAGTAGGCAACTCGCTAAGGACGAAACATGACACATACTCAACATGAGCATCACTCACAATCAAACGGATATTGTGAACTATGCCCTTTAATGATTTCTGAGAAAGTGGAGCGGAATCAATAGCAAAAAAAGGAATATCCTTTCCCAAACTGCATACCTGGAAACCATGAGTTATAGCAAATTGATTATCAATGAGATTGACAGCTGCTCCACTATCTACAAAAATCTCACAAAAAATGTTCTTGCTCTCTAGCGCCACCCTGGCAGGCAGGACAAAACGGGAACTACAAGCAAACGGAATACCTTCAATTTCCGCCTCAACCCTGCCAATGGTAACAGATGGAACATTTTTAAAGGATTTTTTTCTTTTTGTTTCTTTATTACTCCCAAAAAACTGCATAAATCTCCTAGAGGGACAAACATTTGCCAAATGATTTATACCTCCACAACAGAAACAAACCTTCCCATGAGGGCTGAATCTTCTATTGTCAGAGGCAATCAACCCCAGCTGCATGGGCTCAGAAGGGATTGACAGCGACTGAGACCCCTGTGCACTGAATGAGACCGCCGCACTGTCCTGGGATTGAGTATGACAGGAAGGAGTGATCTCTCCTCTCTCTCTAAGGTGCCTGTCAATACGAACGGCCTGAGACATGGCCGAGTCCAAGGAGGTAGGTCTCTCATGAAAGGCAAATGCATCTTTCAATCCCTCTGAAAGACCATGGCAAAATTGACTTCAGAGTGCAGCATCATTTCAACCAGTATCTGCTGCCCATCTCCGAAATTCTGAACAGTATATCTCTGCGGATTGTTTACCCTGACATAAAAGACGTAGTCTAGACTCAGCCAGAGCAATACGATCCGGATCATCATATATCTGACCCTGGCCTCAAAAGAATTCATCCACTGAATGGAGGGGCCGTGCCCCCACCGGCAGCGAAAAGGCCCAGGACTGAGCGTTATCCCTGAGCAGCGATATAATGATCCCCACCCTCCGTTCCTCATCACCAGAGGAATGGGGAAGTAGGCGAAAATGGAGTTTGCAAGCCTCTCTAAAACGAACAAAATTCTCACTACCCCTGGAGAACGTATCCGGGAGTGAGATCTTAGGCTCAGAACAAACTCCATGAACGCAAGCAGAAACGGTCACCTCAAACTGAGAGACAGTTTTCCGGAGATCTGCTACCTCCAGTGAAAGACCCTGCATGCGGTCAATCAAGTTGGAAACCGGATTCATGCTTGAGACGGTTTTGGCGGTTTATAATGTCACAGAAGGTGTACAGGAAAAAAGAAAACACAAAATGAATATACGACTGACTGGATCCAAAACTAAGGAACAAAAAGGGAGAGCCCTGCATCAGACCTGGCTCTCTCCCTTACTGCTCAGCTTATGCAAAAATCCCAATGGTAGATGATCGCATATCCTTGTACCTCGACTGTATAACCCCTGAACACCCTATAATAGTGAGGGGACACGACCACCGGCTCCCTGCACTAGATACGGAGGGAGTCAGGGTCACCTGGGATCCAGCAAACAGAAAACACAAATGAATGAACAAAACTTATCTTGTAGAAGACTCAGAAGTAGGATCAGCATGCACACACTCCAGGAAGTAATATAAACCGCAAACTGATGCACTATGGGGAGGGATTTAACCGCTTGCCGCCACGCTAACGCCGAAAGGCGTCATCGCGGCGGCTCTCCCAGGTCACACTAACGCCAATAGGCGTCATCTCGCGAGACGCGAGATTTCCTGTGAACGCGCGCACACAGGCGCGCGCGCTCACAGGAACGGAAGGTAAGCGAGTGGATCTCCAGCATGCCAGCGGCGATCGTTCGCTGGCAGGCTGGAGATCCGAATTTTTTAACCCCTAACAGGTATATTAGACGCTGTTTTCATAACAGCGTCTAATATACCTCCTACCTGGTCCTCTGGTGGTCCCTTTTGTTAGGATCGACCACCAGAGGACTCAGGTAGGTCAGTACAGTCGCACCAAACACCACACTACACTACACCCCCCCCCCCGTCACTTATTAACCCCTTATAAACCCCTGATCACCCATGATCACCCCATATAAACTCCCTGATCACCCCCCTGTCATTGATCACCGCCCTGTCATTGATCACCCCCCTGTCAGGCTCCGTTCAGACGTCCGTATGATTTTTACGGATCCACGGATACATGGATCGGATCCGCAAAAAGCATACGGACGTCTGAATGGAGCCTTACAGGGGGGTGATCAATGACAGGCGGGTGATCACCCATATACACTCCCTGATCACCCCCTGTCATTGATCACCCCCCTGTCATTGATCACTCCCCTGTAAGGCTCCATTCAGACGTCCGCATGATTTTTACGGATCCATGGATACATGGATCGGATCCGCAAAACACATGCGGACGTCTGAATGGAGCCTTACAGGGGGTGATCAATGACAGGCGAGTGATCACCCATATACACTCCCTGATCACCCCCCTGTCATTGATCACCCCCCTGTAAGGCTCCATTCAGACGTCCGCATGCGTTTTGTGGATCCGATCCATGTATCCATGGATCCGTAAAAAATCATGCGGATGTCTGAATGGAGCCTTACAGGGGGGGTGATCAGTGACAGGGGGGTGATTACCCTGATCACCCCCTGTCATTGATAACCCCCCTGTAAGGCTCCATTCAGACGTCCGCATGCGTTTTGTGGATCCGATCCATGTATCCATGGATCCGTAAAAAATCATGCGGATGTCTGAATGGAGCCTTACAGGGGGGGTGATCAGTGACAGGGGGGTGATCACCCTGATTACCCTGATCACCCCCTGTCATTGATAACCCCCCTGTAAGGCTCCATTCAGACGTCCGCATGCGTTCTGTGGATCCGATCCATGTATCCATGGATCCGTAAAAAATCATGCGGATGTCTGAATGGAGCCTTACAGGGGGGGTGATCAGTGACAGGGGGGTGATCACCCTGATCACCCCCTGTCATTGATAACCCCCCTGTAAGGCTCCATTCAGACATCCGCATGCGTTCTGTGGATCCGATACATGTATCCATGGATCCGTAAAAAATCATGCGGATGTCTGAATGGAGCCTTACAGGGGGGGTGATCAGTGACAGGGGGGTGATTACCCTGATCACCCCCTGTCATTGATAACCCCCCTGTAAGGCTCCATTCAGACGTCCGCATGCGTTTTGTGGATCCGATCCATGTATCCATGGATCCGTAAAAAATCATGCGGATGTCTGAATGGAGCCTTACAGGGGGGGTGATCAGTGACAGGGGGGTGATTACCCTGATCACCCCCTGTCATTGATAACCCCCCTGTAAGGCTCCATTCAGACGTCCGCATGCGTTCTGTGGATCCGATACATGTATCCATGGATCCGTAAAAAATCATGCGGATGTCTGAATGGAGCCTTACAGGGGGGGTGATCAGTGACAGGGGGGTGATCACCCTGATTACCCTGATCACCCCCTGTCATTGATAACCCCCCTGTAAGGCTCCATTCAGACGTCCGCATGCGTTTTGTGGATCCGATACATGTATCCATGGATCCGTAAAAAATCATGCGGATGTCTGAATGGAGCCTTACAGGGGGGGTGATCAGTGACAGGGGGGTGATCACCCTGATTACCCTGATCACCCCCTGTCATTGATAACCCCCCTGTAAGGCTCCATTCAGACATCCGCATGCGTTCTGTGGATCCGATACATGTATCCATGGATCCGTAAAAAATCATGCGGATGTCTGAATAGAGCCTTACAGGGGGGGTGATCAGTGACAGGGGGGTGATCACCCTGATTACCCTGATCACCCCCTGTCATTGATAACCCCCCTGTAAGGCTCCATTCAGACATCCGCATGCGTTCTGTGGATCCGATACATGTATCCATGGATCCGTAAAAAATCATGCGGATGTCTGAATGGAGCCTTACAGGGGGGGTGATCAGTGACAGGGGGGTGATTACCCTGATCACCCCCTGTCATTGATAACCCCCCTGTAAGGCTCCATTCAGACGTCCGCATGCGTTTTGTGGATCCGATCCATGTATCCATGGATCCGTAAAAAATCATGCGGATGTCTGAATGGAGCCTTACAGGGGGGGTGATCAGTGACAGGGGGGTGATTACCCTGATCACCCCCTGTCATTGATAACCCCCCTGTAAGGCTCCATTCAGACGTCCGCATGCGTTCTGTGGATCCGATACATGTATCCATGGATCCGTAAAAAATAATGCGGATGTCTGAATGGAGCCTTACAGGGGGGGTGATCAGTGACAGGGGGGTGATCACCCTGATTACCCTGATCACCCCCTGTCATTGATAACCCCCCTGTAAGGCTCCATTCAGACGTCCGCATGCGTTTTGTGGATCCGATACATGTATCCATGGATCCGTAAAAAATCATGCGGATGTCTGAATGGAGCCTTACAGGGGGGGTGATCAGTGACAGGGGGGTGATCACCCTGATTACCCTGATCACCCCCTGTCATTGATAACCCCCCTGTAAGGCTCCATTCAGACATCCGCATGCGTTCTGTGGATCCGATACATGTATCCATGGATCCGTAAAAAATCATGCGGATGTCTGAATAGAGCCTTACAGGGGGGGTGATCAGTGACAGGGGGGTGATCACCCTGATTACCCTGATCACCCCCTGTCATTGATAACCCCCCTGTAAGGCTCCATTCAGACATCCGCATGCGTTCTGTGGATCCGATACATGTATCCATGGATCCGTTAAAAATCATGCGGATGTCTGAATGGAGCCTTACAGGGGGGGTGATCAATGACAGGGGGGTGATCAGGGAGTCTATATGGGTGATCACCCCCCTGTCATTGATCACCCCCCTGTCATTGATCACCCCCCCCCCCCCCGGTAAGGCTCCATTCAGACATTTTTTTTGGCACAAGTTAGCGGAAATTTTTGTTGTTTTGTTTTTGTTTTTTCTTACTAAGTCTCATATTCTACTAACTTGTGTCAAAAAATAAAATCTCACATGAACTCACCATACCCCTCACGGAATCCAAATGCGTAAACATTTTTAGACATTTATATTCCAGACTTCTTCTCACGCTTTAGGGCCCCTAAAAAGCCAGGGCAGTATAAATACCCCACATGTGACCCCATTTCGGAAAGAAGACACCCCAAGGTATTCCGTGAGGGGCATATTGAGTCCATGAAAGATTGAAATTGTTGTCCTAAGTTAGCGGAAAGTGAGACTTTGTGAGAAAAAAACAAAAAAAAAAATCAATATCCGCTAACTTATGCAAAAAAAAAAAAAATTCTAGGAACTCGCCATGCCCCTCATTGAATACCTTGGGGTGTCTTCTTTCCAAAGTGGGGTCACATGTGGGGTATTTATACTGTCCTGGCTTTTTAGGGGCCCGAAAGTGTGAGAAGAAGTCTGGGATCCAAATGTCTAAAAATGCCCTCCTAAAAGGAATTTGGGCCCCTTTGCGCATCTAGGCTGCAAAAAAGTGTCACACATGTGGTATCGCCGTACTCAGGAGAAGCTGGGGAATGTGTTTTGGGGTGTCATTTTACATATACCCATGCTGGGTGAGAAAAATATCTTGGTCAAATGCCAACTTTGTATAAAAAAATGGGAAAAGTTGTCTTTTGCCAAGATATTTATCTCACCCAGCATGGGTATATGTAAAATGACACCCCAAAACACATTCCCCAACTTCTCCTGAGTACGGCGATACCAGATGTGTGACACTTTTTTGCAGCCAAGGTGGGCAAAGGGGCACATATTCCAAAGTGCACCTTTCGGATTTCGCAGGCCATTTTTTACACATTTTGATTGCAAGGTACTTCTTACACATTTGGGCCCCTAAATTGCCAGGGCAGTATAACTATGCCACAAGTGACCCCATTTTGGAAAGAAGACACCCCAAGGTATTCCGTGAGGGGCATGGCGAGTTCCTAGAATTTTTTATTTTTTGTCACAAGTTAGCGGAAAATGATGATTTTTCTTTTTTTTTCTTTTTTCCTTACAAAGTCTCATATTCCACTAACTTGCGACAAAAAATAAAAAATTCTAGGAACTCGCCATGCCCCTCACGGAATACCTTGGGGTGTCTTCTTTCCAAAATGGGGTCACTTGTGGCATAGTTATACTGCCCTGGCAATTTAGCGGCCCAAATGTGTGAGAAGAACTTTGCAATCAAAATGTGTAAAAAATGACCGGTGAAATCCGAAAGGTGCACTTTGGAATATGTGCCCCTTTGCCCACCTTGGCAGCAAAAAAGTGTGACACATCTGGTATCGCCGTACTCAGGAGAAGTTGGGGAATGTGTTTTGGGGTGTCATTTTACATATACCCATGCTGGGTGAGAAAAATATCTTGGTCAAATGCCAACTTTGTATAAAAAAATGGGAAAAGTTGTCTTTTGCCAAGATATTTCTCTCACCCAGCATGGGTATATGTAAAATGACACCCCAAAACACATTCCCCAACTTCTCCTGAGTACGGCGATACCAGATGTGTCACACTTTTTTGCTGCCAAGGTGGGCAAAGGGGCACATATTCCAAAGTGCACCTTTTGGATTTCACCGGTCATTTTTTACACATTTTGATTGCAAAGTTCTTCTCACACATATGGGCCCCTAAATTGCCAGGGCAGTATAACTACCCCACAAGTGACCCCATTTTGGAAAGAAGACACCCCAAGGTATTCCGTGAGGGGCATGGCAAGTTTTTAGAATTTTTTATTTTTTGTCGCAAGTTAGTGGAATATGAGACTTTGTAAGAAAAAATAAAAAAAATAAAATCATCATCATTTTCCGCTAACTTGTGACAAAAAATAAAAAGTTCTATGAACTCACTATGCCCATCAGCGAATACCTTAGGGTGTCTACTTTCCGAAATGGGGTCATTTGTGGGGGTTTTCTACTGTTTGGGCATTGTAGAACCTCAGGAATCATGACAGGTGCTCAGAAAATCAGAGCTGTTTCAAAAAGCGGAAATTCACATTTTTGTACCATAGTTTGTAAATGCTATAACTTTTACCCAAACCATTTTTTTTTTTGCCCAAACATTTTTTTTTTATCAAAGACATGTAGAACAATAAATTTGGCGAAAAATGTATATATGGATGTCGTTTTTTTTGCAAAATTTTACAGCTGAAAGTGAAAAATGTCATTTTTTTGCAAAAAAATCGTTAAATTTCGATTAATAACAAAAAAAGTAAAAATGTCAGCGGCAATGAAATACCACCAAATGAAAGCTCTATTAGTGAGAAGAAAAGGAGGTAAAATTCATTTGGGTGGTAAGTTGCATGACCGAGCAATAAACCGCTAAAGTTGTGGAGTGCCGATTTGTAAAAAAGGGCCTGGTCACTAGGGGGGTATAAACCTGTGGTCCTTAAGTGGTTAAAGGGATGCAATCAGTGCAACTACATGACAGCTGAGAGAGGCTAACGAGATGAGAAAATGAAAGCAAAACAAAGGAAGCTCAAGGAGGAGGATCTGAAAGGCATCTGTCAGAGCTTCTCAGATGTCTGGTGGTGACAGGGGTGTGATATACTTATAATATACTTTCTAACATAGAAAGCATATTATAGTTAGAGTTGAGCGGACATCTGGATGTTCAGGTTCGACGGGTTAGGCCAAATTTCGGAAAAAAGTTCGAGTTCGGGACCCGAACTTGACCCGAACTTGACCCCGAACCCTATTGAAGTCAATGGGGACCCGAACTTTTGAACACTAAAATGGCTGTAAAAATGTCATGGAAAGGGCTAGAGGGCTGCAAATGGCGTCACAACGTGGTTAAGAGCATGGCAAGTGCTCTGCAAACAAATGTGGATAGGAGAATGACTTTAAATAACATAAAATACGTAAAGAAAAAATATAATAATCTTGATCTAGGAGGACCAGGTCCATATGGAGTAGGAGGTTGAGGAGGCGTTGGATGTGGCGGTGTTGGTGGAAGCGGCGGTGGAGGAGGTAGTCTACACTGTTATAACCCCCTTCAGTCATGCTAAGCACACATTCTGAGAATACACTGACTGCAGGGTAGGCCAGCACCTCCAAGGGGCAAAGGGCAAGCTCAGGCCATGTGCCCAATTTGGAGACTAAGAAGTTGCAGGGGCTGACCCCTGTCAGTCAATTCGTGTAGGCGTGTGCACTCTTACTGCCCCACCATGTTGCACGTCCCCGTGATGTTCACGATACAATTTGATATCTGCTCTATCAACTTTTGATGTTCTTGTATGCGCCTACCATGGTGATTAGGGGTGGCGGGGAATCAGGGTTCCAGGCCGGAGAGGGAGCATGAGAAAAAGAGACCAAATTTAAGGGAGGATCCATTTTTTCAAATTTCAAATTAGAGTTGAATTATGGGAGAAATTATTAAAGCATAAAAGTGTGACAACTTTTAAGCATTGAATGTAAGGACGTGGTGCGCATTAATTACTGAAAAATTTATAAAATTTTATTTCCTGTCACCTATGCATAGTAGGTGTTTATTCACGTCTGAAATTGTATAATGTCAACCCAAGAATGTAACAGAAAAATTATCGAAATTTATTAAGCTGTCAACTAGGTAGAGGAGGGTATATTACACCCAGAAATTAGTGATTTTCACCAGGATATATAACTGACAATTTTTTTTTTTAACCTGTCTACTAGGTATAGCAGTGGTACTATACACCCAAAAATTTGTTTATTTTGCCAGAAAATGTAACTGTCATTTTTTTTTTAACTGTTCCACTAGGTAAAGCAGTGGTACTATACACACCAAAATTAGTGAATTTCACACTAAAATGTAAATGACCTTTTTTTTTACCGGCCTACTAGGTATATCAGTGGTACTATACACCCAAAAATTGGCTAATTTAACCCGAAAAAGTAAATAACAATTTTTTTATTCTTTGTTTAACCTGTCTACTAGGTATAGCAGTGGTACTATACACCCAAAAATTTGTGAATTTCACCCTAAAATGTAAATGACAAAGTAGTGAAATGATATAAAATAAAACACGTACAAAAAAAATTATATGGATTTATGAGGTGGAGTTCCATATGGAGTAGGAGTTTGAGGAGGCGTTGGACGCAGCGGAGTAGGTGGAAGCAGCGGTGGAGGAGGACGAGATAGCCAACACAGGTTTTTGGTTTTAATTTAATTTTGTAAAATTAAGGTAAACTCCAAAAGAGTGTGAAATATCCAAAATACAAACATGAGAAATTGTGCTACAGTATAACAATGGCTGCTTAGTGCCGGTATACATGTCTATTCTGCACAAGGTACGGACAAGTCCTAAGGGATCCATGCCTGGTTCATTTTAATAAACGTGAGCTTGTCTACATTGGCTGTGGACAGGCGGCTGCTCTTGTCTGTGATGACGCCCCCTGCCATGCTAAACACATATTCAGATAATACACTGGCTGCAGGGCAGGCCAGCACCTCCAAGGCGTAAAGGGCAAGCTCAGGCTATGTGCCCAATTTGAAGACCCAGAATTTGAAGGGGGCAGACCCATCATTCAGTACGTGTAGGCGTGTGCACACATACTGCTCCACCATGTTGGGGAAATTCTGCCTCCTGCTAAGACGTTACATAGCAGCTGGTGGTGCTGGTTGTTGTGGAGTGCTGACAAAGCTCTTCCACATTTCAGCCATGCTAACCCTGCCTTCTGAGGTGCTGGCGGTGCCCCAGCTGCGTTGGCGACCTCTTCCTCGTCCTCTGCCTTCCTATTGTGCTTCCACTGTGCCCCCGCTGTCAGGTGGGAATGCCACCAGAAGCGTCTACCAGCATGCGCTTGTACTCACGCATCTTACGATCACGCTCCAGTGACAGAATTAAGGATGGTACGTTGTCCTTGTAATGGGGATCCAGCAGCGTGGCCACCCAGTAATCAGCACAAGTTAGAATGTGGGCAACTTGGCGGTCGTTGCAGAGTCACTACAGCATGTAATAGCTCATGTGTGCCAGGCTGGCCAGAGGCAACGAAAAGCTGTCCTCTGTAAGAGGTGTATCGTCTGTGTCCATCCTCTGTATCCCCCCATCCATGCACCAGTGATGGCCATGAGCTGGTTTGGGTGCCACCCTGCTGTGAACATGGTTCCTCCTCCTACATCTCCTCCTCATCCTCCACCTCGTCATCCTCCAGAACTGTGCCCTGGCTGGACAATTGTGTACCATGGGTTTGTGGGTGCAGGAACCCACCCTCGGAGCCACTTTGGAATGCCTGGCTGGAAACCCTACAAAATGATCCCTCTTCCTCCTTCTCCTACTGTGCCACATCCACTTCCATCATCGCCAAGAGCGTTTTTTACAAAGAGGCATAGAAGTGGGATAGTAACGCAGAGAACGGAGAACGGCATTATCGGCACTGGCCATGTTGGTGGAGTACTCGAAACAGCGCAACAAGGAACACAGGTCTCGCATGGAGACCCAGTCATTGGTGGTGAAGTGGTGCTGTTCCGCCGAGCGACTCACCCATGCGTGCTGAAGCTGAAACTCCACTCTCGCTTGCTGCTGCTCGCACAGTCTGGCCAGCATGTGCAAGGTGGAGTTCCAACTTGTGGGCACATCGCATATGAGGCAGTGAGCGGGAAGGCTGATGTTACGCTTCAGCGCTGACAGGCGAGCAGCAACAGAATGAGAACGCCGAAAGCGCGCACAGACAGCCCGCACTTTATGCAGCAGCTCTGACATGTCGGGGGAATTTTTGAGGAATCTCTGCACCACCAAATTCAACACATGCACCAGGCAAGGGATGTGCGTCAAACCGGATAGTCCCAGAGCTGCTACGAGATTTCACCCATTATCGCACACCACCAGGCCAGGCGTGAGGCTGACTGGCACAAACCACTCATCTGTCTGTTGTTCAAGGCCCGTCTACAGCTCCTGCGCGGTGTCCCCCAAACAGATAAGTTTTAAAACTGCCTGATGTCGTTTACCCCTGCAACACTCCAGACCTGCAGGGTATAGTGAAGTGAGGTCACGGTTATGGGCAATCGAGGGTTGCTCACTGTATTGGAGAACCCTGGGCAGGCATGTGGCAGTGAAGGAGAGGTAGACACGGTTCCTCTGGGGCACACTCTGTATGTAGGGACCAGGCCTGATGGTGGATGAGGTGCCCTGGATGTTACGGGTATTTTGAGTGCCTGGGGCAAGGTCACTTTAAGGTTCGTGACGCCAGTGCCTTTGACGGTGGCACACCAGTTGATAGTTGGAATAAGTGAGGTACACAGGTGGTGTAGTGAACCAAACGTTGCTTTACTTAACAGTCCAACTTTGTACATACAGATGGTAACACAGTCTTTTAGATCACAGCTTTACAAGCAGGCTTATTCCACAAGATGGCAGGTATTGATTATGCAAGATACTCAGAGGGTAAATCCACAATGCACTCAGAATCAGGTTGTACCTTTCCTCAGATATAGCGTACACTGTTCTTTCTAGAACTCCTGTCTGGCTTTCTATCCCAAGGCCCGGATGCCTAAATGGTGGCTTAAATCCTTGGTAAAACTATATCTTCCTCTGGTATTAGATCCTTGCTTTACTTTCTAAAGCATCTGCCCATCAGGGTTACTTATCTTTACTTGTGATATCCTGACTTGTCTGGTGAAGGGCTATGGGTTTCTCCCAGGAGGTTCTGTCCTGCTACTGGGGTATCTCAACTGAGCCAAGCTTAGCCTCAGGAGCTTCAGGCTGACGAGGTAACTCCTCTAGTCTCCTGGAATGAACTAACCCTCCCCTGTCTGGGCCTTCCTATATGTATCTAGGGCTCTCTAGCTCCCTCTAACGTCTGGGAGGCTAAATTACACCCTGACAGGCCTGACACCCAGATAAAGCAGGGAAAAACATGCACATGACATTTCAATGCAATGAAACACATTAACCTGTGTAGTGCCCACTTTTACCTAGTGGGACACTACATACCCCCACGCTATGACGTTGCCCATCCTCGGCGCAACATGGAGGGTCCGCCCATCTGGAAGCGGCAACCTGAAAGACAGATGATAATATGCATATACAGCATTCACCACATTAACAACATAACAGTGGACAAATACACTGAAAGAAGTGGTGACAAGGGGTGTCGTTCTCTTCCCTCAGGATAACATAAGGGAACGGGGGCGCTGACCTGGCACAGCGTATCAATAAATACCAGGATAGTCCATAATAATACTTTAAGTGCAAAGTGTCCATAATAGAACAGTAGAAGAAATGTAAATAAACATAAGTCCTTGGAGGCTCAAAGGATCACATGAGTCCATACCCAGGCTTGCAAGGGTTAAACAGGGGTTTCCCGTGAGGGGCTCCCTGGGCCCATAATGTAGTCCCCGAACCTCACAGGTGGGTGCCCCCTGGTAGAGCAAGTGGACCTCCTTACTGGCAGGGATTCTTCCTGCCTGGCTTCAGGAATGTCAGAGGAGCCCATCGTCTCTGGAGCTTCTTCAGGAGCTCTCTGGGGTAAGGTGTCCTGAGGCTGAGGGCTAACAGGAACAGGAGCAGGAACCAATAAATTCAACCAAGGCGTGATGGCCCAGTAGAGTGGCTCTTTATCATGGATTAAGTTCTCCACAGCCTGCATAGGGTCCATAGGTGGAGCCGGCAACTCCTCTTCAGAAGGCTCAGGTTCCATCTCCTCTGCTGCTGGTTCTCCTTCCATACAAGGCTTGAGGCAGTTCCTGTGGACGACTTGGGAACCTTTTCCGTCTCTGGAGACTTGATAGATATGGGCTGCAGCATTGGGGATGGCAGTAATGATATAGGGAATCCTTTCCCACTTGCTGTCCAACTTGCTGGTCGTTTTTTGCTGGTTGTTTTTTAACCACACCTTGTCTCCGAGGGCCAGAGGTTCCGCATGGGCAGCCTGATCATAGTCCTTTTGCTGCCTCTCCCGAGCAATCTCCATTCGTCCCTGGACGATCTCCTTAGCATCGAGGAGACGCCTTTGGTGCTCCACCACCCAATCAGTCCTGGGCAGCGGGTTGATCACATCCGGCACTTGTACCCCTAGGGAGTGATCCGCAGGCAATCTCCCTTGTCGGCCAAACATCAAATAGAACCGGTGGAAAAATGGATGGTGTTGTTGTAAGTGTCCATAAGCTGCGGCAACAGAGTAGGCCAATCACCCCTCGTCTCAGGGGGTACTGCTCTCAGCATTTCAATGAGAGTCTTATTAATTTTCTCACAGAGTCCGTTACCTTGCGGATGATAAGCGGTGGTTCGGACCTTCTGGCACTTGTGTAGCAGGCACATCTCATGAAACAGATGTGACTCAAACGCAGACCCTTGGTCGGTGAGGATCCTTTCTGGGCAGCCGTAGGGCAGCAGAAAATGCTTCCAGAACACCTCCGCTGTGGTCTTGGCTGTCAGGTCTTTCACAGGCACTGCTACGACAAACTTGGTGAAGTGATCAATTATAGTCATGGCATACGTGTACCCTGAGCGACTCGGCTCCAATTTTACATGATCAATGGCAACAAGTTCTAAAGGAGTCTTACTTACAATAGGATGGAGAGGCGCCCTCTGGTCATGGCGTTCAGTCCGCCCCACAGCACAGGCAGTGCATTCTCGGGACAATTTCTCAATATCTTCTCTCATCCCGATCCAATAGAATCTTCTGCGAATGGTGGCCTCAGTCTTTTGCACACCGAAGTGTCCGGACTGGTTGTGATACATATCCAGCACCAGGCTGGCATCCCGACGTGGCAGGAGAATTTGGTACACTATATCATAGGAAACTGGATCCAGACTCCTTCTGAGCAACAAGCCTCTTTGAAGGAATAGTTGATGGCGATGTCTCCACAGTCTCGCTAGCTCTGGGTCTGCACTCTTCCTGCGGATCCTCTCAGGGATTCTACCACTGGTAAGGAAGTCAAGCAGTTCACCGAGGACTCTACTTTCGGACTGGAGCTTAATCCATCTTTCTTGATCGCCTCTGGACTCAGGACCATCTGATGAGGAAGGATCAGCAGCAGGGGAATCTTCAGTACGTATATTATCCTGCTGGGTAAATTTGTTATAGAACGCTGGCATCTCCACCTCTTCCCAGGCATCTTTTGGTTCATCTGGGGCTTCTGTAGTGGGGAGTCGTGACAGAGCATCAGCATTATCATTAGAGCGGCCTGCCCGGTATTTCACCATAAAGTCATAGTTGGCCAGGCGGGAGGCCCATCTTTGCTCCAGTGCCCCTAATTTGGCTGTATTCAGATGCGCCAGTGGATTATTATCTGTGAAGGCAACAAACGGTGTGGCCGCGAGATAGTCCTTAAACTTTTCGGTCACAGCCCACACTAAGGCAAGAAACTCCAGCTTGAAAGAACTGTAATTCTGGTCGTTCTTCTCAGCTCCCTTCAGGGATCTGCTGGCGTAGGCAATTACCCTTTCTTTGTTATCTTGCACTTGAGCCAACACGGCCCCCAGGCCTCTTTTACTGGCATCTGTATAGAGGTGGAATGGCTTCTGATAATCTGGGTAACCCAGAACAGGGGGTTCAGTCAACTTCTTCTTTAGGAGTTGGAACGCAATTTCCCGCTCTTCATTCCATTCAACAGGAATAGGAGTCTTTTGGCTCTTCTTTGGATGCCCCCTCAAGAGTTCTAGGATGGGATCCGCAATTTGTGCGAAATGCGGGATGAAACGCCTATAATACCCTGCAAAACTGAGAAAGCTTCTCACCTCTTTCACGGTCGTAGGAGTAGGCCAGTTACGGACAGCAGCAAGTTTATCAGGATCAGGCTGTACTCCTTCGGCGCTGACAACGTGCCCGAGATATTTGACAGCTGGTTTCAGCAGGTGGCACTTGGATGGCTTGATTTTGAGGCCATATTTAGAAAGAACTTGAACATCTCACCCAGGTGCTCTAGATGGTCCTCATACGTCTTGGAGTATATAATGACGTCATCCAGGTATAATAGTACCGTCTCAAAATTCCTATGGCCTAAACAACATTCCATCAGCCTCTGGAACGTTCCTGGAGCATTACACAGTCCAAATGGCATATAATTAAATTCAAACAGGCCCATAGGTGTAGTGAAAGCAGTCTTTTCTCGATCTTCTGGGGCCATGGGTACCTGCCAGTACCCACTGGTTAAGTCCAAGGTGGAGAAATAGGCTGATGACCCTAGGGCAGTCAAGGACTCTTCAATGCGTGGCAAGGGGTACGCATCCTTGTGGGTGATTTGATTAATTTTCCTGTAATCCACGCAGAACCTTATGCTGCCATCTTTTTTTCGGACGAGTACTAGGGGCGCAGCCCAGGGACTATGACTGTCCCGGATTATATTATAGTCTTTCATCTCTTGTATAATTTCTTTCACAGACTGATAGGTAGTAGGTGGTATGGGTCTGTGCCTCTCCTTAATAGGAGGGTGAGAGCCAGTGGGTATGGTGTGTTTGATTACACTGACCTCTCCATAGTCCGTGGAGTGTTTGCTGAAAGCCTGGTGGTGCTCCTTCACCAGCTTCAGGACTCCCTCTATTTGCTCCTTTGGGGTGGATTCGTCCCCCACATGTAGTTCTTCCCAACAGAATGCCGTTGGGGTGCTGCTGCTCTGTGTGGTCTGGAACGCCTCCGCGGCAGGCAGACGGATCACATCCTGGAAAGACACCTGGAAAAGCTGAGCAACGGGGCAGTGTTTAAAGAGAGTAACGGGATGATCACCAAAGTTGATTAAACAAACAGGCACTTTACCTTGAGACACGGTCACCAGGCTCTTGGCTGTCCGTATGAAGGGATGATCTTTAATGGGAATAGGTTCCACTAGGGCTTGATAGTCCTGGCCCTGGATCCCTAATACATCACGGCACCACAGGATGATCTGGGAATTTGGAGGCAAAATTACCGGCCGGTTATCCCGGATCCGGACAGTGCAAATTTCTCCTTTCTTGTTGGCGAACCTTTGTTTAGCACACAGCACGCTAATAGTCTTTTGAATAACCCTTCTGGAAGCAGGCGAGGCTGACGATATGGTTTGATTCAATGCTTCAAGTACTTCAGAGTAACAATTTTTAAGAACATTAGTCCCTAAGATCACAGGGTGTCCTCCTTTATCTCCGGCTTGTACCACAATCACGCCTTGCTGTGGCAGGGTGGCTTCTCCCACCTGAAGGGTAGGTTCCCAATACCCATGCACTTTCACTGGCTTACCGTTGCTAGCGATGATATCTAGCCAGGACTCTGGTGGCTGGGTGAGGAGACTTGGATCCCAGAACTTGTCAAAGGCAGGCCGTTGAATGGTGGTGACCTGTGACCCAGTGTCCAACAGGGCTTCAAAGGGTATCCCGTTGATACATATATTAATTTTTGGACGGGATCCTACATACTTAGGCATCCAGCTTGGATCCTTTGGACCTACTGTTCTACCTCCCGAGGGGCGGTCCTCTGCCTCAGGGGTTACCCGTTTAACTGCCAGCACATTGATTAAGTATGTCAATATTTCTTGCAGTGGTGACAGACAGGCTGTTTTTTGCTTCTGGGCCGGTACTTCGGTCGCCCATCAGGCTCTTTTGGATATACATCTCCATATGCAGGTGGGAGTCTTGGAGTAAAAGGGCCTTCATCTTCTAGTAACAATGGTCTCTCCCACTCCTCTATTTTCTTGCACACCTTCTCTAGACTTAGAGTAAGATAGTTCACTTGCTCCATTAGTGCTGCCACTACATCCGTGACTGGAGCTTGGGTGGCTTGACCGACTCCTGCAGACCCCACATTAACAGTCTTTGGCTGGGAAGCCTGGGGTTCAGGGAAGGCTGCTGGCCCTGGAGCAGGGTTCTGGCCTAGTATACTAATGGCCAATTCCTTAAAATCCAAAAATGTACAGTGAGGGTGTTGAGCTGACAACATGCGTAGCTGGCCCTTTAAGTGTTCAGTACCGATGCCCGCAATGAATTGCTCTCTAAGAGGCCGGTTCTGGTCCTCAGCTTCTTTAGGATCCACTTGGACTACAGCTCTCAGCGTCTCTTGTAATGACAGGGCAAAATCGCGGAGCGACTCTCCAGGCTGCTGCTTTCTGCTGAAGAAACGCATTTTGACTTCTGACACCGTTCTGGCTTCAAACGTGGTGCCCAAGCGTTCAAAGATCTGTTCCAGGCTACTCTTCTCATGACATCACTTCCCTGCGGGCGGCCCCTTCTAACTGAGCTAAGAGGATCTCCATTTGTTGCTCAGCAGTTATGGGATAAAGCCGTAACAAAGCCAGTATCTGCTCCCTGAAGTCTTTTAACTTGTGGGCTTCCCCTGAATAACGTGGGAACCAAGGGGCCCCGAAATAGTACGGCATGGTTAGCGGCATCAGACTTGGCGGTGCCGCGGCGGCTGCGGACATGGCGTTGCAAGGTGGGTATGGCCCTTTAAATGTAGCGGAGTGGCAATGGCAGTAACTTTGACTTTTTTTTTTCAGACAAGTCTTTGATTAGGGGTCGGGAAGCTTCCGGTAAGGTAAGCGGAGAAGCCGGCAAAAGTTTTTAAAGTCTGCACTTACTCCGGTGGTGCTTGCTCCATGTCTCGCAAGATGCACAGCTACGGGTGTCGGACGTCCAGCGTACTGCGTTAGCAGATGGGCGCGGCCTCTCATAACTCCGGGACTCATGTAGGCGGCACCTTTTCTTCCAGACAGGGCGTCGTTCTTCTTCCTTGTTGGCTGGGCGATGGCTCCGCCTGGTTCTTTTAGCACCAAAGTTCTCTTTTTCACGCCAAACAGCTCCACGAGGCGCACTTGTAATTCAATCAAGGTGAAGTGGGCAATATGGCTGTCTATTCACTGACAGCAAACGGTGACTTAAATCAGCAGCAAACAATCCAGATAATACAATCTTCACACCGCAATTATCACAGTTCACTTTGGCCCAGCAATTTTCAATAAAGCAATTAGGGCTTGTCACTTTAAGGCAATAAACAGCACACAGTTTTTGTATCCGCAATGGCGCAGGAATGTTCGTATCCTGTTCGTGACGCCAATTTATGCAACACGCCAGACCTGCAGGGTATAGCGAAGTGAGGTCACGGTTATGGGCAATCGAGGGTTGCTCACTGTATTGGAGAACCCTGGGCAGGCATGTGGCAGTGAAGGAGAGGTAGACACGGTTCCTCTGGGGCACACTCTGTATGTAGGGACCAGGCCTGATGGTGGATGAGGTGCCCTGGATGTTACGGGTAATTTGAGTGCCTGGGGCAAGGTCCCTTTAAGGTTTGTGACGCCAGTGCCTTTGACGGTGGCACACCAGTTGATAGTTGGAATAAGTGAGGTACACAGGTGGTGTAGTGAACCAAACGTTGCTTTACTTAACAGTCCAACTTTGTACATACAGATGGTAACACAGTCTTTTAGATCACAGCTTTACAAGCAGGCTTATTCCACAAGATGGCAGGTATTGATTATGCAAGATACTCAGAGGGTAAACCCACAATGCGCTCAGAATCAGGTTGTACCTTTCCTCAGAAATAGCGTACACTGTTCTTTCTAGAACTCCTGTCTGGCTTTCTATTCCAAGGCCCGGATGCCTAAATGGTGGCTTAAATCCTTGGTAAAACTATATCTTCCTCTGGTATTAGATCCTTGCTTTACTTTCTAAAGCATCTGCCCATCAGGGTTACTTATCTTTACTTGTGATATCCTGACTTGTCTGGTGAAGGGCTGTGGGTTTCTCCCAGGAGGTTCTGTCCTGCTACTGGGGGATCTCAACTGAGCCAAGCTTAGCCTCAGGAGCTTCAGGCTGACGAGGTAACTCCTCTAGTCTCCTGGAATGAACTAACCCTCCCCTGTCTGGGCCTTCCTATATGTATCTAGGGCTCTCTAGCTCCCTCTAACGTCTGGGAGGCTAAATTACACCCTGACAGGCCTGATACCCAGATAAAGCAGGGAAAAACATGCACATGACATTTCAATGCAATGAAACACATTAACCTGTGTAGTGCCCACTTTTACCTAGTGGGACACTACACCCCTAGCTGTGCTGAAGTTGGTGGTGAAGTTATTAGGCTGACCGGATGAGGAACTGGTAGAGGATGAGAAAGCAGAGTAGGAGGAGGAAGCAATTGGAGGCAAACTGAAGTGCCCTGCAATCCTTGGTGGTGGAAGGACATGCGCTAAACTGCTATCCGCCTCAGGCCCAGCCGCCACTGCATTTACCCAGGGTGCTGTTATGGAGATATAACGGCCCTGACCGTGCTTACTGGTCCACATATCCGTAGTCAGGTGCACCTTGCCACAGATGGCGTTGCGCAGTGCACACCTGATTTTGTCCCCTACTTGGTTGTGCAGGGAAGGGATGGCTTGCCTGGAAAAGTAGTGGCGGCTGGGCACGACGTACTGTGGGACAGCCACCGCCATAAGGCCTTTAAAACTATCCGTCTCCACCAGACGGAATGACAGCATTTCAAAGGCAAGTAATTTAGAAATGCTGGCATTCAGGGCTAGGGATCGCGGATGGGTAGGGGGGTACTTCCTCTTTCTCTCCAGCATTTGGGATATGGAGAACTGAACAGCTCCGTGTGATATTGTGGAGATGCTTGGTGACCCAGGTGTTGGTGTTGCTGGCAGATCCTCTGTTTGTGGGTTGCCAGGTTGCACTGTCACTCCAGAGGTGGATGAAGAGGCCACGACTGCAGCAGAAGAGGAAGCAGGAGGAGCCAGATAACTTTTTAAGTTTTTGAGGTGTCTACTCCACTGTAGCTCGTGCTTTGCACTTAAATGCCTGGTCATGCAGGTTGTGCTCAGGTTGATAAAGTTTATGCCTCGCTTCAGGCTCTGATTGCACAGCATGGAAACCACTCGTGTCTTGCCGTCAGTACATTATCTGAAGAACTGCCACGCCAGGGAACTCCTTGGAGCTGGCTTTGGTGTGCTCGGTCCCTTGCTGCGGTGGGAAGTAGCAGGCATACGGTCTATAGGATGGGTTCTCCGCTTTTGCACCCTGCTCCCTCTTCTGCTGTGCTGGTGGCTCTGTGCGAACCACCGCCTTTTCCTCCGAACTACATCGGTCACTCGCATGACCTTGATTCCATGTGGGGTTGAGGACCTCATCGTCCCCCACATCATCTTCCACCCAGTCTTCACCCCTGCCTTCCTTGTCAGTCTGCACACTTTTGAAAGCCCCAGCAGTTGGCACCTGTGTTTCCTCATCATCCAAGATGTGCTGCGATGGTCCTCCCATGTACTCATCTTGAAAAATAAGTGGTTGGCATTGGTGCACTCAATCTCTTCCACTTCTGGGGCAGGGCTAGGTGGATGGCCCTGGGAAACCCTGCCAACAGAGTCATCAAAAAGCAGAAGAGACTGCTGCATGACTTGGGGCTCAGACTGCTTTGCTGATTTGCAAGGGGGTCAGATGAAAGACTGATGGACATTGGCTGCAGGTGCCAATTGTGTTCTTTCAGCAGGAGACTGGGTGGGAGACATTGTGACGGAACTGGATCCACTGTCAGCAATCCAATCTACTATCGCCTGTACTTGTTCAGGCCTCACTATTCGTAGAGCAGCATTAGGCCCGACCACATAACGCTGAAGGTTTTGTTGCCTACTCACACCTGAGGAAGATGTTTCACTTGTGCGTGTAGCTGGCACAGATCGACCACGTCCTCTCCCTGCAACAGGAGCACCACCAGCAGCACCACTACCTGGGCCACGTCCCATATTTGACGCTCTCCTCATATTTTTTAAATTTAGGATCTTGCCCTAAATGGGTGTTTAATTAATAGTAGAATAGAACAACAATATGTAAAGGTTGTATCTCACACGGCCTGAACCAGACTTGGCCTCAATTGAAGATTTTT
This sequence comes from Bufo gargarizans, assembly GCF_014858855.1. NCBI lineage: Eukaryota > Metazoa > Chordata > Amphibia > Anura > Bufonidae > Bufo > Bufo gargarizans. The sequence continues at coordinate 82,868,883 of NC_058085.1, read as the reverse complement.
TTGCCCAAAATGTCTGTATTTCAAATGCCTAATTCAAACCCCTGTATGTAGAGTTAGTATCTCAGAGGGCCTGAACCTCTGTAGGCCTGAAGTAAATATATCTTTGCCCAAAATGGCTGTATTTGAAATGCCTAATTCAAAAGCCTGTATGTAGAGGTAGTATCTCAGAGGGCCTGAACCTCTGTAGGCATGCAGTAAATATATCTTTGTCCAAAATGGCTGTATTTCAAATGCCTAATTCAAACCCCTGTATATAGAGGTGTTATTTCACAGGACCTGAACCTCTGTAGGCCTGCAGTAGATATATCTTTGCACAAAATGGCTGTATTTCAAATGGCTGCATTTCAAATGCCTAATTCAAACCCCTGTATGTAGAGGTGGTATCTCACAGGGCCTGAACCTCTGTAGGCCTGAAGTAAATATATCTTTGCACAAAAAGGCTGTATTTCAAATGGCTGTATTTCAAATGCCTAATTCAAACCCCTGTATGTAGAGGTATTATCTCAGAAGGCCTGAACCTCTGTAGGCCTGCAGTAAATATATCTTTGCACAAAATGGCTGTATTTTAAATGCCTAATTCAAACCCCTGTATGTAGAGGTAGTATCTCAGAGGGCCTGAACCTCTGTAGGCCTGCAGTAAATATATTTTTGCACAAAAAGGCTGTATTTCAAATGGCTGTATTTCAAATGCCTAATTCAAACCCCTGTATGTAGAGGTGGTACGACCTCATATGGGATGTTTCTGTAAACTACAGAATCAGGGCCATAAATAATTAGTTTTGTTTGGCTGTTAACCCTTGCTTTGTAACTGGAAAAAAAATATTAAAATGGAAAATTTGGCCAAAAATTTAAATTCGGAAATTTCATCTCTATTTACCAATAAATCTTGTGGAACACCTAAAGGGTTAACAACGTTTATAAAATCAGTTTTGAATACCTTGAGGGGTGTAGTTTCTTAGATGGGGTCACTTTTTTGGAGTTTATACTCTAGGGGTGCATCAGGTTTGCTTCAAATAGGACATGGTGTAAAAAAAAACAGTCTTGCAAAATTTGCCTTGCAAAAAACGTATGACATCCCTTTCCTTCTGCGCCCTGCCGTGTGCCCGTACAGCAGTTTTTGACCACATATGGGGTGTTTCTGTAAACTACAGAATCAGGGCCATAAATAATGAGTTTTGTTTGGCTGTTAACCCTTGCTTTGTAACTGAAAAAAAAAAATTAAAATGGAAAATCTGCCAAAAAAGTTACATTTTGAAATTATATCTCTATTTTCCATTAATTCTTGTGGAACACCTAAAGGGTTAACAACGTTTGTAAAATCAGTTTTGAATACTTTGAGGGGTGTAGTTTCTAGAATGGGGTCATTTTTGGGTGGTTTCTATCATGTAAGCTTCACAAAGTGACTTCAGACCTGAACTGGTCCTTAAAAAGTTGTTTTTTTAATATTTCTGAGAAATTTTAAGATTTACTTCTAAACTTCTAAGCCTTGTAAAGTCCCCCAAAAATAAAATGTCATTCCCAAAATGATACTAACATGAAGAAGACATATGGGAAATGTAAAGTAATAACTATTTTTGTAGGTATTAATATGTATTATAGAAGTAGAGAAATTGAAACTTTTTTTTGCAAATTTGGTATTTTTTTATAAATAAAAATGTTTTGTTTTACTCCATTTTACCAGTGTCATGAAGTACAATATGTGATGAAAAAACTATTTTTCAGAATGGCCTGGATAAGTCAAAGCGTTTTAAAGTATTCACCACATAAATTGACACTGATCAGATTTGCAAAAAATGGCCTGGACCTGAAGGTTAAAATTAGCCCGATCCTTAAGGGGTTAAACTTGAATTTAACACTTGCAGTTCTGGAAAATACTGTTTTTTGAAGAAAAAAAATGTGTGTTTTTCAAACCCCAGAAAATGATGGGTGTATTTCTACCTTAAATTGCACACTGACTAATACAGATGTTGTAGATTGCCCAAAAAGTCTTTTTTTGCTAACATAATATGAAAGCGCCGAACACCGAACCAGAACCCAAACTTTTTACTTTTACGGAAATGTTCGGGTCCGGGGTCCAAAAATCCTAAAGTTTGGTACGAACCCAAACTTTACAGTTCAGGTTCGCTCAAGCCTAATTATAGTGCATTTGTATTGTGCAGAAGCTGTGTGCGGTTCTGCTGCGATACCGTAGCTATATAGAGGGACAAACGCTATTGGAATAACAAATTGCAACTGGTGTGATATAACTGTTGCCCCCCAAAAAACTGATTGAGCGGTGTGATATTCCTATAATATACTTTCTAACATAGAAGGTATACTATAGTTCATTTATATTGTGCAGCAGTTGTGTGTGGTTATTCTGCGATACAGCAGACATATAGAGAGACAAGCATTATTGGAACAACTATTTGCAATGGGTGTGGTATACATGTGTCCTGAAAAAACTGATTGAGGGGGTGCAATATACCTGCTTCCACAAAATACTGATTGAGGGGTGTGATATTCCTGCGGCCACAAAATATTGACTTAGGGGTTCTATATAACTGCTTCTATAAAATACTGATTGAGGTGTGCGATATACCTGCTTCCACAAAATGCTGATTAAGGGGTTTGATATGCCGGCTCCTACAAAATACAGATTGAGGGGTGCAATGGACAGTGGATATAAAAAGTGTACATACCCCTGTTAAAATGTCAGGTTTGTGTGCTGTAAAAAGAATTAGACAAAGATAAATCATTTCAGAACTTTTTCCAACTTTAATGTGACCTTTAAACTGTACCACTCAATTGAAAAAAAAAAAAAAAACTAAAATAATGTGGTTGCATAAGTGTGCACATCCTCTTATAACTGGGGATGTAGCTGTGCTAAAAATTAAGCAATCATATAAAAATCATGTTAAATAGGAGTCAGCATACACCTGCCATCATTTAAAGTGCCTCCGATTAACCCCAAATAAAGTTCAGCTGCTCTAGTTGGTCTTTCCTGAAATGTTCTTAGTGGCATCCCACAGCAAAGCTATGGTCCACAGAGAGCTTCTAAAGCATCAGAGAGGTCTCATTGTTAAAAGGCATAATTCAGGAGAAGGGCACAAAAGAATTTCCAAGGTATTAGATATACCATGGAACACAGTAAAGACAGTCATCATCAAGTGGAGAAAATATGGCATTACCAAGAACTGGACGTCCCTCCAAAATTTATGAAAAGATGAGAAGAAAACTGGTCTGGGAGGCTATTAAGAGGCCTACAGCAACATTAAAGTAGCTGCAGGAATATCTGGCAAGTACTGGCTGTGTGGTACATGTGACAACAATCTCCCATATTCTTCATATGTCTGGGCTATGGGGTAGAGTGGCAAGACAAAAGCCTATTCTTACGAAGAAAAACATCTAAGCCAGGCTACATTTTGCAAAAACACATCTGAAGTCTCCAAAAAGCACGTGGGAAAAGGTTTTATGGTCTGATGAAACCAAGGTTAATATACCTGCTTTCACAAAATTTGTGATTAAGGGGTTTGATATAGCTGCATCCACAAAATACTGATTGAGGGGTGCGATACACTGGCTTCCCCAAAATACTGGATGAGGGGTGTGATACACCAGCTTCCACAAAATATTCATTGAGGGGTGTGATATACCTGCTTCCACCAAATATTGATTCAGATGTTCTATATATCTGTTTCCACAAAATACTGATTGAGGGGTGCAATATACCTTCTTCTACAAAATATTGATTAAGGGGTTCTATATACCTGCTTCCCAAAAAAAAAACTGATTGAGGGGTGTGGTATACCTGCTTCCACCAAATATTGATTCAGGTGTTCTATATACCTGTTTCCACAAAATACTGATGGAGGGGTACAATATACCTGCTTCTAGAAAATACTGATTGAAGGGTGCGATATACCTGCTTCCACCAAATATTCAATTAGGCCTGCGATACACCGGCTTCCACAAAATACTGATTGAGGGGTGCAATATATTTGCTTTTACAAAATACTGATTAAGGGGTTTGATATAGATGCTTCCACAAAATACAGATTGAGGGGTGCAATATACCTGCTTCCACCAAATATTGATTGAGGCCTGTGATACATCGGCTTCCATAAAATAATGATTAAGGGGTGTGATATACCTGCTTCCACAAAATACTGATTAAGGGGTTTGCTATACCTGCATCCACAAAATACAGATTAAGGGGTGTGATATACTTGCTTTCACAAAATTTCTGATTAAGAGGTTTGATATACCTACATCCACAAAATACTGATTGAGGGGTGCGATATACCTGCTTCCACCAAATATTGATTCAGATATTCTATATATCTGTTTCCACAATTCCAAATTGTCATCAACTGACTGTCCACATAATTACTTGTTCTTTTCTGTCAGGTGAATGCCTAATTTTTAGGGCCTCTACTGCCCTACAGTGAAATTGTCAAGAACTGACCATCTAATATACCTCCAGCCACATAACTACTTTTTCTTTTCTGTCAGGTGAATGCCTAATTTTTGGGGCCTATACTGCCCTACAGTGAAATTGTCAAGAACTGACCATCTAATATACCTCCAGCCACATAACTACTTTTTCTTTTCTGTCAGGTGAATGCCTAATTTTTGGGGCCTATACTCAACTGGCCTACAGTAAAATTGTTATTCAGTGACCACCTAATTAACCATTAGCCACATAATCACTTTTTATTCTGTCAGGTGAATGCCTGTACTGGCCTAAAGTTAAATTGTTATCCACTGATCATCTCAATTTTTGGGGCCTGTACTGGCCTACAGTAAAATTATTATCCACTGACCGTCTAATATACCTCCAGCCGCATAATCACTAGTTCTTTTCTGTCAGGTGAATGCCTAATTTTTGGGGCCTGTACTCCACTGGTCTACAGTAAATTTGTTGTTCAGTGACCGCCTAATGTACCTCCAGCCTCATAATCACTTGTTTTTTTCTGTCAGTTAAATGCCAAATTTTTTGGGCCTGTACTGGCCTACAGCAAAATTGTTATTCACTGACCGTCTAATATACCTCCAGCCACATAATCACTAGTTCTTTTCTGTCAGGTGAATGCCTAATTTTGGGGGCTTATACTTCACTGGCCTACAGTAAAATTGTTATCCACTGACCGTCTAATATATCTCCAGCAACATAATCACTTGTTCTTTTCTGTCAGGAGAATGCCTAATTTTTGGGGCCTATACTCAACTGGCCTACAGTAAAATTGGTGTTCAGTGACCGCCTAATTAACCATTAGCCACATAATCACTTGTTCTTTTCTGTCAGGTGAATGCCTAATAGTGTTGAGCGCAAATTTTCGAATAGCAAATTTTAATCTCGAATATCGGCATTTCAAAAATTCGAAATTATTTAGAATATAGTGCTATATTTCGTACCGAAATGTGGCATTTTTGGACCCCAGGCCCGAACATTTCAGTAAAACTTTGGGTTCGGGTACGGTGTTCGGTGCTTTCTTGGCGCTTTTTGAAAGGCTGCACAGCAGCCAGTCAACAAGCGGTTGATTGTCTGACCTTAGAAGCCATCACAGCCATGCCTACTAATGGCATGGCTGTGTTTGGCCAGTGTAGCATGCGACCCAGCCTCTCTATATGCTGGAGTCACGTAGCGCTGAACGTCACTCTGCTGTGCTTAGTGTAGGGAGAGGATGCTGCTGGTGATTTCAGGGAGAGAATAGGACTGAATCTTTGCTCAAAATCTGAATCTAACTCTGCGATCTACATACATTGTTTTTTGTGGGTGCAGGGCCCAACTTTTTTATTCTGCCCTGAGCCCAGTGACCGAAAAAAATAATAATAAGTCATTTAGGTGGGCGGTGGCGGCGGCTATTTTCTGCAAGCTCTGTGCACTAGCATTGCATCTGAGCTTTTGGAACATTGAAAATCCCAATCTTTTGGGCAATTTACAACATCTGGTGCATTTGCAGGCTTAGTCAGTGTACAATTTAAGCTAAAAATACAGCCATCATTTTCAGGGTTTTTAAAAACACAATTTTTGTGCCCAAAAACACTATTTTCCAGATCTGCCAGTGTTAAATTCAAGTTTAATATATATAGCCTTCATACTCTGTTACCCAAAAAAAAAAACTTTTTGGGCAATATACAACCAGGGCTGGGACAAGGTCAACCACCAACAGAGGCTGAGCTGCCCAAGTGTGCCCCCCCCCAACTTGTAGAGTCTTTACTAAATACTTACTGTTGTAATCGCACATAAATATGCAGTAGGACAAGGGCTGATGGTGAAGGGGGGCTGGCCAGTGTATTATCTGAACGTGTGTTTAGCACGGCAGGGGGCGTCATCACAGACAAGCGCAACCGCCTGTCCATAGCCAATGTGGACAAGCTCACGTTCATTAAAATGAACCAGGCATGGATTCCACAGATCTTGTCCGTACCTTGTGCAGGATAGATATGTATACCGGCACTAACCAGCCATTCTTATAGTGCAGTTGCTCATTCTTGTATTTTGGATATTTCACACTCTTTTACCCTAAGTTCACACCCGAGCATTTTACAGCGCGTTCAAACGCGCTGTAAAACGCTCAACACGTGAAAACCAATGCCTCCCTATGGCCCTGGTTCACACTTGAGCGTTTTAAAACGCCCGACGCATAAACAAGTTCTTGAGCTTTTTTTGGGGCGTTTGTCGCGCGTTTTGGCCATAGACTCATTGGACAACACTGCAGTCAATCACACAAACGTGCGTCAAACGCGCGTTTACTATTGCAAAAAACGCGCTTAAAAACGCGCGACAAATACGTGCGTAAAACGCGCGTCTCAGAAACGCTCAGGTGTGAACCCAGGGTTAGAGTGTACCCTAATTTAAAAAAATAAGATTAAAACCAAAAACTTGTGTTGGCTACCTCGTCCTCCTCCACCGCCGCTTCCACCTACACCGCTACGTTCACCGCCTCCTCAAACTCCTACGCCATATGGAACTCCACCTCATAAATACTATTTTTTATTTTATTTATTTGTACGTATTTTATGTAATTTCACTACTTTGTCATTTACATTTTCTGGTGAAATTCACCAATTTTTGGGTGTATAGTACCACTGCTATACCTAGTAGACAGGATTAAAAAAATGAATAAATAGTCAGTTACATTTTCCGGTGAAATTCACAAATTTTTGGGTGTGATTTACCACTGTAATACCTAGTAGACAGGTTTAAAAAAGAAAAATTGGCAGTTAGATTTTCTGGTGAAATTCAAAAATTTTGGGGTGTGAAGTACCACTGCTATACCTAGTAGACCGGTAAAAATTTTTTTAAAAACATTTGTCAGTTACATTTTCTGTTGAAATTCAACAATTTTTCGGTGTGATGTACCACTGCTATACCGAGTAGGTAGAGTATCCTCTACCTAGTTGACAGCTTAATAAATTTCAATAACTTTTCTTTAGAGTTGAGCGAACACCTGGATGTTCGGGTTCGAGAAGTTCGGCCGAACATCCCGGAAATGTTCGGGTTCGGGATCCGAACCCGATCCGAACTTCGTCCCGAACCCGAACCCCATTGAAGTCAATGGGGACCCGAACTTTTCGGCACTAAAAAGGCTGTAAAACAGCCCAGGAAAGAGCTAGAGGGCTGCAAAAGGCAGCAACATGTAGGTAAATCCCCTGCAAACAAATGTGGATAGGGAAATGAATTAAAATAAAAATTAAATAAATAAAAATTAACCAAAATCAATTGGAGAGAGGTTCCATAGCAGAGAATCTGGCTTCCCGTCACCCACCACTGGAACAGTCCATTCTCAGATATTTAGGCCCCGGCACCCAGGCAGAGGAGAGAGGTCCCGTAACAGAGAATCTGTCTTCATGTCAGCAGAGAATTAGTCTGCATGTCATAGCAGAGAATGAGGCTTCACGTCAGCCACCACTGCAACAGTCCATTGGCATATATTTAGGCCCAGCACCCAGGCAGAGGAGGGAGGTCCCGTAACAGAGAATCTGTCTTCATGTCAGCAGAGAATTAGTCTGCATGTCATAGCAGAGAATGAGGCTTCACGTCAGCCACCACTGCAACAGTCCATTGGCATATATTTAGGCCCAGCACACACACAGGCAGAGGAGAGAGGTCCCGTAACAGAGAATCTGGCTTCATGTCAGCAGAGAATCAGTCTGCATGTCATAGCAGAGAATGAGGCTTCACGTCAGCCACCACTGCAACAGTCCATTGGCATATATTTAGGCCCAGCACACACACAGGCAGAGGAGAGAGGTCCCGTAACAGAGAATCTGGCTTCATGTCAGCAGAGAATCAGTCTGCATGTCATAGCAGAGAATGAGGCTTCACGTCAGCCACCACTGCAACAGTCCATTGGCATATATTTAGGCCCAGCACCCAGGCAGAGGAGGGAGGTCCCGTAACAGAGAATCTGTCTTCATGTCAGCAGAGAATTAGTCTGCATGTCATAGCAGAGAATGAGGCTTCACGTCAGCCACCACTGCAACAGTCCATTGGCATATATTTAGGCCCAGCACACACACAGGCAGAGGAGAGAGGTCCCGTAACAGAGAATCTGGCTTCATGTCAGCAGAGAATCAGTCTGCATGTCATAGCAGAGAATGAGGCTTCACGTCAGCCACCACTGCAACAGTCCATTGGCATATATTTAGGCCCAGCACACACACAGGCAGAGGAGAGAGGTCCCGTAACAGAGAATCTGGCTTCATGTCAGCAGAGAATCAGTCTGCATGTCATAGCAGAGAATGAGGCTTCACGTCAGCCACCACTGCAACAGTCCATTGGCATATATTTAGGCCCAGCACCCAGGCAGAGGAGGGAGGTCCCGTAACAGAGAATCTGTCTTCATGTCAGCAGAGAATTAGTCTGCATGTCATAGCAGAGAATGAGGCTTCACGTCAGCCACCACTGCAACAGTCCATTGGCATATATTTAGGCCCAGCACCCAGGCAGAGGAGGGAGGTCCCGTAACAGAGAATCTGTCTTCATGTCAGCAGAGAATTAGTCTGCATGTCATAGCAGAGAATGAGGCTTCACGTCAGCCACCACTGGAACAGTCCATTCTCAGATATTTAGGCCCCGGCACCCAGGCAGAGGAGAGAGGTCCCGTAACAGAGAATCTGTCTTCATGTCAGCAGAGAATTAGTCTGCATGTCATAGCAGAGAATGAGGCTTCACGTCAGCCACCACTGCAACAGTCCATTGGCATATATTTAGGCCCAGCACCCAGGCAGAGGAGAGAGGTCCCGTAACAGACAATCTGGCTTCATGTCAGCAGAGAATCAGTCTTCATATCATAGCAGAGAATCAGGCTTCACGTCACCCACCACTGTAAGAGTCAATTTTCATAAATTTAGGCCCAGAACCCAGGCAGAGGAGAAAGGTCCCGTAACAGACAATCTGGCTTCATGTCAGCAGAGAATCAGTCTTCATATCATAGCAGAGAATCAGGCTTCACGTCACCCACCACTGTAAGAGTCAATTTTCATAAATTTAGGCCCAGAACCCAGGCAGAGGAGAAAGGTCCCGTAACAGACAATCTGGCTTCATGTCAGCAGAGAATCAGTCTTCATATCATAGCAGAGAATCAGGCTTCACGTCACCCACCACTGTAAGAGTCAATTTTCATAAATTTAGGCCCAGAACCCAGGCAGAGGAGAAAGGTCCCGTAACAGACAATCTGGCTTCATGTCAGCAGAGAATCAGTCTTCATATCATAGCAGAGAATCAGGCTTCACGTCACCCACCACTGTAAGAGTCAATTTTCATAAATTTAGGCCCAGAACCCAGGCAGAGGAGAAAGGTCCCGTAACAGACAATCTGGCTTCATGTCAGCAGAGAATCAGTCTTCATATCATAGCAGAGAATCAGGCTTCACGTCACCCACCACTGTAAGAGTCAATTTTCATAAATTTAGGCCCAGAACCCAGGCAGAGGAGAAAGGTCCCGTAACAGACAATCTGGCTTCATGTCAGCAGAGAATCAGTCTTCATATCATAGCAGAGAATCAGGCTTCACGTCACCCACCACTGTAAGAGTCAATTTTCATAAATTTAGGCCCAGAACCCAGGTAGAGGAGAAAGGTCCCGTAACAGACAATCTGGCTTCATGACAGCAGAGAATCAGTCTGCATGTCATAGCAGAGAATCAGGCTTCACGTCAGCCACCACTGCAACAGTCCATTGTCATAAATTTAGGCCCAGCACCCAGGCAGAGGAGAGAGGTCCCGTAACAGACAATCTGGCTTCATGTCAGCAGAGAATTAGTCTGCATGTCATAGCAGAGAATCAGGCTTCATGTCAGCCACCACTGCAACAGTCCATTGGCATATATTTAGGCCTAGCACACAGGCAGAGGAGAGGTTCATTCAACTTTGGGTAGCATCGCAATATAATGGTAAAATGAAAATAAAAATAGGATTGAATGAGGAAGTGCCCTGGAGTCCAATAATATATGGTTATGGGGAGGTAGTTAATGTCTAATCTGGACAAGGGACGGACAGGTCCTGTGGGATCCATGCCTGGTTCATTTTTATGAACGTCAGCTTGTCCACATTGGCTGTAGACAGGCGGCTGCGTTTGTCTGTAATGACGCCCCCTGCCGTGCTGAATACACGTTCAGACAAAACGCTGGCTGCCGGGCAGGCCAGCACCTCCAAGGCATAAAAGGCTAGCTCTGGCCACGTGGACAATTTAGAGACCCAGAAGTTGAATGGGGCCGAACCATCAGTCAGTACGTGGAGGGGTGTGCACACGTACTGTTCCACCATGTTAGTAAAATGTTGCCTCCTGCTAACACGTTGCGTATCAGGTGGTGGTGCAGTTAGCTGTGGCGTGTTGACAAAAGTTTTCCACATCTCTGCCATGCTAACCCTGCCCTCAGAGGAGCTGGCCGTGACACAGCTGCCTTGGCGACCTCTTGCTCCTCCTCTGCCTTGGCCTTGGGCTTCCACTTGTTCCCCTGTGACATTTGGGAATGCTCTCAGTAGCGCGTCTACCAACGTGCGCTTGTACTCGCGCATCTTCCTATCACGCTCCAGTGCAGGAAGTAAGGTGGGCACATTGTCTTTGTAGCGTGGATCCAGCAGGGTGGCAACCCAGTAGTCCGCACAGGTTAAAATGTGGGCAACTCTGCTGTCGTTGCGCAGGCACTGCAGCATGTAGTCGCTCATGTGTGCCAGGCTGCCCAGGGGTAAGGACAAGCTGTCCTCTGTGGGAGGCGTATCGTCATCGTCCTGCCTTTCCCCCAGCCACGCACCAGTGATGGACCCGAGCTGCGTTGGGTGCCACCCCGCTGTGACCATGCTTCATCCTCATCCTCCTCCACCTCCTCCTCATCCTCGTCCTCCTCGTCCTCCAGTAGTGGGCCCTGGCTGGCCACATTTGTACCTGGCCTCTGCTGTTGCAAAAAACCTCCCTCTGAGTCACTTCGAAGAGACTGGCCTGAAAGTGCTAAAAATGACCCCTCTTCCTCATCCTCCTCCTCCTCCTCCTGGGCCACCTCCTGTTCCATCATCGCCCTAAGTGTTTTCTCAAGGAGACATAGAAGTGGTATTGTAACGCTGATAACGGTGTCATCGCCACTGGCCATGTTGGTGGAGTACTCGAAACAGCGCAACAGGGCACACAGGTCTCGCATGGAGGCCCAGTCATTGGTGGTGAAGTGGTGCTGTTCTGTAGTGCGACTGACCCGTGCGTGCTGCAGCTGAAACTCCACTATGGCCTGCTGCTGCTCGCACAGTCTGTCCAGCATGTGCAAGGTGGAGTTCCACCTGGTGGGCACGTCGCATATGAGGCGGTGAGCGGGAAGGCCGAAGTTACGCTGTAGCGCAGACAGGCGAGCAGCAGCAGGATGTGAACGCCGGAAGCGCGAACAGACGGCCCGCACTTTATGCAGCAGCTCTGACATGTCGGGGTAGTTGTGAATGAACTTCTGCACCACCAAATTCAGCACATGCGCCAAGCAAGGGATGTGCGTCAAATTGGCTAGTCCCAGAGCTGCAACGAGATTTCGCCCATTATCACACACCACCAGGCCGGGCTTGAGGCTCACCGGCAGCAACCACTCGTCGGTCTGTTGTTCTATACCCCGCCACAACTCCTGTGCGGTGTGGGGCCTGTCCCCCAAACATATGAGTTTCAGAATGGCCTGCTGACGTTTACCCCGGGCTGTGCTGAAGTTGGTGGTGAAGGTGTGTGGCTGACTGGATGAGCAGGTGGAAGAAGAGGAGGAGGAAGCCGAGAAGGAGGAGGTGGCAACAGGAGGCAAAGAATGTTGCCCTGCGATCCTTGGCGGCGGAAGGACGTGCGCCAAACAGCTCTCCGCCTGGGGCCCAGCTGCCACTACATTTACCCAGTGTGCAGTTAGGGAGATATAGCGTCCCTGGCCGTGCTTACTGGTCCACGTATCTGTGGTTAGGTGGACCTTGCTACAGATGGCGTTGCGCAGTGCACACTTGATTTTATCGGATACTTGGTTGTGCAGGGAAGGCACGGCTCTCTTGGAGAAGTAGTGCCGGCTGGGAACAACATACTGTGGGACAGCAAGCGACATGAGCTGTTTGAAGCTGTCTGTGTCCACCAGCCTAAATGACAGCATTTCATAGGCCAGTAGTTTAGAAATGCTGGCATTCAGGGCCAGGGATCGAGGGTGGCTAGGTGGGAATTTACGCTTTCTATCAAATGTTTGTGAGATGGAGAGCTGAACGCTGGCGTGTGACATGGTTGAGACGCTTGGTGACGGAGGTGGTGGTGGTGGTGTTGGTGGTACATCCCCTGTTTGCTGGGCGGCAGGTGCCAACGTTCCTCCAGAGGCGGAGGAAGAGGCCGAGGCGGCAGCAGCAGAATAGGCCGAGGCGGCAGCAGCAGAAGAGGTAGCAGGGGGAGCCTGAGTGACTTCCTTGGTTTTAAGGTGTTTACTCCACTGCAGTTCATGCTTTGCATGCAGGTGCCTGGTCATGCAGGTTGTGCTCAGGTTCAGAACGTTAATGCCTCGCTTCAGGCTCTGATGGCACAGCGTGCAAACCACTCGGGTCTTGTCGTCAGCACATTGTTTGAAGAAGTGCCATGCCAGGGAACTCCTTGAAGCTGCCTTTGGGGTGCTCGGTCCCAGATGGCGGCGGTCAGTAGCAGGCGGAGTCTCTTGGCGGCGGGTGTTCTGCTTTTGCCCACTGCTCCCTCTTTTGCTACGCTGTTGGCTCGGTCTCACCACTGCCTCTTCCTCCGAACTGTGAAAGTCAGTGGCACGACCTTCATTCCATGTGGGGTCTAGGACCTCATCGTCCCCTGCATCGTCTTCCACCCAGTCTTGATCCCTGACCTCCTGTTCAGTCTGCACACTGCAGAAAGACGCAGCAGTTGGCACCTGTGTTTCGTCATCATCAGAGACATGCTGAGGTGGTATTCCCATGTCCTCATCATCAGGAAACATAAGTGGTTGTGCGTCAGTGCATTCTATGTCTTTCACCGCTGGGGAAGGGCTAGGTGGATGCCCTTGGGAAACCCTGCCAGCGGAGTCTTCAAACAGCATAAGAGACTGCTGCATAACTTGAGGCTGAGACAGTTTCCCTGGTATGCATGGGGGTGATGTGACAGACTGATGGGGTTGGTTTTCAGGCGCCATCTGTGCGCTTTCTGCAGAAGACTGGGTGGGAGATAATGTGAACGTGCTGGATCCACTGTCGGCCACCCAATTGACTAATGCCTGTACCTGCTCAGGCCTTACCATCCTTAGAACGGCATTGGGCCCCACCATATATCGCTGTAAATTCTGGCGGCTACTGGGACCTGAAGTAGTTGGTACACTAGGACGTGTGGATGTGGCAGAACGGCCACGTCCTCTCCCAGCACCAGAGGGTCCACTAACACCACCACGACCATGTCCACGTCCGCGTCCCTTACTAGATGTTTTTCTCATTGTTATGGTTCACCACAACAACAAATATATTATTTGGCCCAATGTATTGTATTCAAATTCAGCGGGATATAAATTTGAGGCCTAGTATTTAGGCGCTGGGTGACCGGTATGGATTTAGTGACAGAATTAGACTTGGAAATGCACAGAAGCGTGTGTGTGTGAAGTTATTCTGAATGACCCAATGTGCACCTTGAATATTATATACCCTTTTAGGGATAGATTTCAAATAGCTCTGATATAGCAGAAACCACTAAATTATGAAATTGCTAAATTGGGAATTGTACTTCAACCCAGAACAAAAAATGTGCTTTGACGGACACTAAATATCTTGCCCAGCAACAACAGTACAACGGTGGGTAACGAGAGATTTAGAGGGAATTAAATTTGAGGCCTAGTATTTAGGCGCTGGGTCACCGGTATGGATTTAGTGACAGAATTAGACTTGGAAATACACAGTAGCGGGTGTGTGTGAAGTTATTCTGAATGACCCTATGTGCACCTTCAATATTATATACCCTTTTAGGGATAGATTTCAAATAGCTCTGATATAGCAGAAACCACTAAATTATGAAATTGCTAAATTGGGAATTGTACTTCAACCCAGAACAAAAAATGTGCTTTGACGGACACTAAATATCTTGCCCAGCAACAACAGTACAGCGGTGGGTAACGAGAGATTTAGAGGGAATTAAATTTGAGGCCTAGTATTTAGGCGCTGGGTCACCGGTATGGATTTAGTGACAGAATTAGACTTGGAAATGCACAGAAGCGTGTGTGTGAAGTTATTCTGAATGACCCAATGTGCACCTTCAATATTATATACCCTTTTTGGGATAGATTTCAAATAGCTCTGATATAGCAGGAACCACTAAATTATGAAATTGCTAAATTGGGAATTGTACTTCAACCCAGAACAAAAAATGTGCTTTGACGGGCACTAAATAACTTTCCCAGCTACAACAGGACAACGGTAACGAGAGATTTAGAGGGATTTAAATTTGAGGCCTAGTATTTAGGCGCTGGGTGACAGGTATGGGTTTAGTGACAGAATTAGACTTGGAAATACACAGTAGCGGGTGTGTGTGAAGTTATTCTGAATGACCCTATGTGCACCTTCAATATTATATACCCTTTTAGGGATAGATTTCAAATAGCTCTGATATAGCAGAAACCACTAAATTATGAAATTGCTAAATTGGGAATTGTACTTCAACCCAGAACAAAAAATGTGCTTTGACGGACACTAAATATCTTGCCCAGCAACAACAGTACACCGGTGGGTAACGAGAGATTTAGAGGGAATTAAATTTGAGGCCTAGTATTTAGGCGCTGGGTCACCGGTATGGATTTAGTGACAGAATTAGACTTGGAAATACACAGTAGCGGGTGTGTGTGAAGTTATTCTGAATGACCCTATGTGCACCTTCAATATTATATACCCTTTTTGGGATAGATTTCAAATAGCTCTGATATAGCAGGAACCACTAAATTATGAAATTGCTAAATTGGGAATTGTACTTCAACCCAGAACAAAAAATGTGCTTTGACGGGCACTAAATAACTTTCCCAGCTACAACAGGACAACGGTAACGAGAGATTTAGAGGGATTTAAATTTGAGGCCTAGTATTTAGGCGCTGGGTGACAGGTATGGGTTTAGTGACAGAATTAGACTTGGAAATACACAGTAGCGGGTGTGTGTGAAGTTATTCTGAATGACCCTATGTGCACCTTCAATATTATATACCCTTTTAGGGATAGATTTCAAATAGCTCTGATATAGCAGAAACCACTAAATTATGAAATTGCTAAATTGGGAATTGTACTTCAACCCAGAACAAAAAATGTGCTTTGACGGACACTAAATATCTTGCCCAGCAACAACAGTACAGCGGTGGGTAACGAGAGATTTAGAGGGAATTAAATTTGAGGCCTAGTATTTAGGCGCTGGGTCACCGGTATGGATTTAGTGACAGAATTAGACTTGGAAATACACAGTAGCGGGTGTGTGTGAAGTTATTCTGAATGACCCTATGTGCACCTTCAATATTATATACCCTTTTTGGGATAGATTTCAAATAGCTCTGATATAGCAGGAACCACTAAATTATGAAATTGCTAAATTGGGAATTGTACTTCAACCCAGAACAAAAATGTGCTTTGACGGGCACTAAATAACTTTCCCAGCTACAACAGGACAACGGTAACGAGAGATTTAGAGGGATTTAAATTTGAGGCCTAGTATTTAGGCGCTGGGTGACAGGTATGGGTTTAGTGACAGAATTAGACTTGGAAATACACAGTAGCGGGTGTGTGTGAAGTTATTCTGAATGACCCTATGTGCACCTTCAATATTATATACCCTTTTAGGGATAGATTTCAAATAGCTCTGATATAGCAGAAACCACTAAATTATGAAATTGCTAAATTGGGAATTGTACTTCAACCCAGAACAAAAAATGTGCTTTGACGGACACTAAATATCTTGCCCAGCAACAACAGTACAGCGGTGGGTAACGAGAGATTTAGAGGGAATTAAATTTGAGGCCTAGTATTTAGGCGCTGGGTCACCGGTATGGATTTAGTGACAGAATTAGACTTGGAAATACACAGTAGCGGGTGTGTGTGAAGTTACTTCTGAATGACCCTATGTGCACCTTCAATATTATATACCCTTTTTGGGATAGATTTCAAATAGCTCTGATATAGCAGGAACCACTAAATTATGAAATTGCTAAATTGGGAATTGTACTTTCAACCCAGAACAAGAAATGTGCTTGAACGGACACTAAATAACTTCGCCCAGCTAACAGCACTAGGGACGAGATTTAGCTGGATATAAATTTGAGGCCTAGTATTTAGGCGCTGGGTGACAGGTATGGGTTTAGTGACAGAATTAGACTTGGAAATACACAGTAGCGGGTGTGTGTGAAGTTATTCTGAATGACCCTATGTGCACCTTCAATATTATATACCCTTTTAGGGATAGATTTCAAATAGCTCTGATATAGCAGAAACCACTAAATTATGAAATTGCTAAATTGGGAATTGTACTTCAACCCAGAACAAAAAATGTGCTTTGACGGACACTAAATATCTTGCCCAGCAACAACAGTACAGCGGTGGGTAACGAGAGATTTAGAGGGAATTAAATTTGAGGCCTAGTATTTAGGCGCTGGGTCACCGGTATGGATTTAGTGACAGAATTAGACTTGGAAATACACAGTAGCGGGTGTGTGTGAAGTTATTCTGAATGACCCTATGTGCACCTTCAATATTATATACCCTTTTTGGGATAGATTTCAAATAGCTCTGATATAGCAGGAACCACTAAATTATGAAATTGCTAAATTGGGAATTGTACTTCAACCCAGAACAAAAAATGTGCTTTGACGGGCACTAAATAACTTTCCCAGCTACAACAGGACAACGGTAACGAGAGATTTAGAGGGATTTAAATTTGAGGCCTAGTATTTAGGCGCTGGGTGACAGGTATGGGTTTAGTGACAGAATTAGACTTGGAAATACACAGTAGCGGGTGTGTGTGAAGTTATTCTGAATGACCCTATGTGCACCTTCAATATTATATACCCTTTTTGGGATAGATTTCAAATAGCTCTGATATAGCAGAAACCACTAAATTATGAAATTGCTAAATTGGGAATTGTACTTCAACCCAGAACAAAAAATGTGCTTTGACGGACACTAAATATCTTGCCCAGCAACAACAGTACAGCGGTGGGTAACGAGAGATTTAGAGGGAATTAAATTTGAGGCCTAGTATTTAGGCGCTGGGTCACCGGTATGGATTTAGTGACAGAATTAGACTTGGAAATACACAGTAGCGGGTGTGTGTGAAGTTATTCTGAATGACCCTATGTGCACCTTCAATATTATATACCCTTTTTGGGATAGATTTCAAATAGCTCTGATATAGCAGGAACCACTAAATTATGAAATTGCTAAATTGGGAATTGTACTTCAACCCAGAACAAAAAATGTGCTTTGACGGGCACTAAATAACTTTCCCAGCTACAACAGGACAACGGTAACGAGAGATTTAGAGGGATTTAAATTTGAGGCCTAGTATTTAGGCGCTGGGTGACAGGTATGGGTTTAGTGACAGAATTAGACTTGGAAATACACAGTAGCGGGTGTGTGTGAAGTTATTCTGAATGACCCTATGTGCACCTTCAATATTATATACCCTTTTTGGGATAGATTTCAAATAGCTCTGATATAGCAGAAACCACTAAATTATGAAATTGCTAAATTGGGAATTGTACTTCAACCCAGAACAAAAAATGTGCTTTGACGGACACTAAATATCTTGCCCAGCAACAACAGTACAGCGGTGGGTAACGAGAGATTTAGAGGGAATTAAATTTGAGGCCTAGTATTTAGGCGCTGGGTCACCGGTATGGATTTAGTGACAGAATTAGACTTGGAAATACACAGTAGCGGGTGTGTGTGAAGTTACTCTGAATGACCCTATGTGCACCTTCAATATTATATACCCTTTTTGGGATAGATTTCAAAGAGCTCTGATATAGCAGGAACCACTAAATTATGAAATTGCTAAATTGGGAATTGTATTTCAACCCAGAACAAGAAATGTGCTTGAACGGACACTAAATAACTCGCCCAGCTACAGCACTAGGGACAGATTTAGCTGGATATAAATTTGAGGCCTAGTATTTAGGCGCTGGGTGACCGGTATGGATTTAGTGACAGAATTAGACTGGGATATGGCCAAAAAATGAACAGACTATTGCTGGTTAAATGCACTTGGTGTGACAGCTTCACCCTGATGTAGGCTTTAGCCAAAAAACAACCACACCATTGAGGGTTAAATGCACTTGGTGACAGGCGCAGCTTGCCCCTGATTTTGTATATGGCCAAAAAATGAACAGACTATTGCTGGTTAAATGCACTTGGTGTGACAGCTTCACCCTGATGTAGGCTTTAGCCAAAAAACAACCACACCATTGAGGGTTAAATGCACTTGGTGACAGGCGCAGCTTGCCCCTGATTTTGTATATGGCCAAAAAATGAACAGACTATTGCTGGTTAAATGCACTTGGTGTGACAGCTTCACCCTGATGTAGGCTTTAGCCAAAAAACAACCACACCATTGAGGGTTAAATGCACTTGGTGACAGGCGCAGCTTGCCCCTGATTTTGTATATGGCCAAAAAATGAACAGACTATTGCTGGTTAAATGCACTTGGTGTCACAGCTTCACCCTGATGTAGGCTTTAGCCAAAAAACAACCACACCATTGAGGGTTAAATGCACTTGGTCGCAGCTTGTGCTGGCGCACCACAAGACACAAAATGGCCGCCGATCACCCCAGAAAAATGAGACTGACAAACGGTCTGTGCAGCCTAAAAACAGTGAGCAATTGAGGATCAGCAGCTCAATGATCCACAGCTGCAGATCGATCAGTTAATCAAGTCCTTTGGAGGAGTTAATCTGCCTAATCTCGCCCTACTGTCGCAGCCGCAACCTCTCCCTACGCTAATCAGAGCAGAGTGACGGGCGGCGCTATGTGACTCCAGCTTAAATAGAGGCTGGGTCACATGGTGCTCTGGCCAATCACAGCCATGCCAATAGTAGGCATGGCTGTGATGGCCTCTTGGGGCAAGTAGTATGACGCTTGTTGATTGGCTGCTTTGCAGCCTTTCAAAAAGCGCCAAGAAAGCGTCACAAAAGCGCGAAGAAAGCGACGAACACCGAACCCGAACCCGGACTTTTACGAAAATGTCCGGGTTCGGGTCCGTGTCACGGACACCCCAAAATTCGGTACGAACCCGAACTATACAGTTCGAGTTCGCTCATCCCTACTTTTCTTCAACATTCTCGGGTGACAATAAACAATTTTTTTCTGTCATAGACTCCTGCTCTACCAAGTAGACATGTTAATAAATTTCACAATTTTTTTTGTTACATTCTTGGGTGGACATTATACAATTTTAGATGTGAATAAACCCCTGCTCTGCATAGGTGACAGGGAATAAAATTTAATAAATTCTTCAGTAATTAATTCGCGCCACACCCTTTCATTCAATGCTTAAACTTTAAAAAGTTGTCACACTTTTATGCTTTAATAATTTCTCCCATAACTCAACTCTATAATTTTTAATTTGAAAAAATTAATTCTCCCTTGGATGTGTTCTCTCTTTCTTACGCTCCCTCTCTGGCTTGGAACCCTGATTCCCGCCACTGGTGATCACCATGGTAGGCGCAGAAAAGAACATTGAAAATTGATAGAGTAGATATCAAATTGGATCGTGAACATCACGGGGACGTGCGAAATGGAGGGGCAGTAAGTTTGCACTTGCCTACACAAACTGACTGACAGGGTTCAGTCCCTGCAACTTCTGGGTCTTCAAATTAGGCACATAGCCTGAGCTTGCCCTTTACGCCTTGGAGGTGCTGGCCTGCCCTGCAGCCAGTGTATTGTCTGAACGTGTGTTTAGCACGACTACAGGGGGTTATCACAGGTTATATTTCCCAATGTTTTGGGGGGTACCCTAATTTAAAAAATAAAATTTAAAACCAAAAAGAAGTATAGGCTACCTCCTCCTCCACCGCCACTTCCATCTACACCGCCACATCCACCTCCTCCTCAACCTCCTACTCCATATGGACCTCCTCCTCCTAGATCAAGATTATTAGTTTTTATTTTTATGTATTTTATGTTATTTCAAGTTATTTCCCTATCCACATTTGTTTGCAGAGCACTTGCCATGCTCTTAACCACATTGGTATGCTATTTGCAGCCCTCTAGCCCTTTCTATGACATTTTTACAGCCATTTTAGTGCTCAAAATTTCGGGTCCCCATTGACTTCAATGGGGTTCGGGTTCGGTGTCAAGTTCAGGTCAAGTTCGGGTCCCGAACTCAAACTTTTTTCCAAAGTTCGGCCGTACCTGTCAAACCCAACCATCCAGGTTTCCGCTCAACTCTAGTTCCTGTACCAAAGGGGGAAGAAGGCGAGGGATTTTACTCTCCCCTGTTTTTAGTAAAGAAACCGGATGGTTCTTTTAGAACAATAATAAACTTAAAGAAGCTAAACCGATTCCTACAAATAAAAGGAGTTCAAAATGGAGACTATAAGATTAGGGCGTGTCAATTTAGAAGAGAAAAATGTGCCTTTTGATGTTTAACCATCGGCACTCCACAACTTTAGCGGTTTATTGCTCGGTCATGCAACTTACCACCCAAATTAATTTTATCTCCTTTTCTTCTCACTAATAGAGCTTTCATTTGGTGGTATTTCATTGCTGCTGACATTTTTACTTTTTTTGTTATTAATCAAAATTTAAAGATTTTTTTGAAAAAAAATGACATTTTTCACTTTCAGTTGTAAAATTTTGCAAAAAAAACAACATCCATATGTAAATTTTTCGCTAAATTTATTGTTCTACATGTCTTTGATAAAAAAAAAATGTTTGGGTAAAAAAAAAAAAATGGTTTGGGTAAAAGTTATAGCGTTTACAAACTATGGTACAAAAATGTGAATTTCCGCTTTTTGAAACAACTCTGACTTTCTGAGCACTTGTCAAGTTTCCTGAGGTTCTACAATGCCCAGACAGTAGAAAAAACCCACAAATGACCCCATTTCGGAAAGTAGACACCCTAAGGTATTCGCTGAAAGGCATAGTGAGTTCATAGAACTTTTTATTTTTTGTCACAAGTTAGCGGAAAATGATGATTTATTTTTTATTTTACTTTTTTCTTACAAAGTCTCATATTCCACTAACTTGTGACAAAAAATAAAAAGTTCTAGGAACTCGCCATGCCCCTTACGGAATACCCTGAGGTGTCTTCTTTCCAAAATGGGGTCACTTGTGGGATAGTTATACTGCCCTGGCATTTTAGGGGCCCATATGCGTGAGAAGTAGTTTGCAATCAAAATCTGTAAAAAATGACCGGTAAAATCCGAAAGGTGCTCTTTGGAATGTGTGCCCCTTTGCCCACCTAGGCTGCAAAAAAGTGTCACACATCTGGTATCGCCGTACTCAGGAGAAGTTGGGGAATGTGTTTTGGGGTGTCATTTTACATATACCCATGCTGGGTGAGATAAATATCTTGGTCAAATGCCAACTTTGTATAAAAAAATTGGAAATGTTGTCTTTTGCCAAGATATTTCTCTCACCCAGCATGGTGCCCAAATTCCTTTTAGGAGGGCATTTTTAGACATTTGGATCCCAGACTTCTTCTCACTCTTTAGGGCCCCTAAAAAGCCAAGGCAGTATAAATACCCCACATGTGACCCCATTTTGGAACGAAGACACCCCAAGGTATTCAATGAGGGGCATGGCGAGTTCATAGAATTTTTTTGGCAAAAGTCTCAATTTCCGCTAACTTGGGTCAAAAATTTTAAACTTTTATGGACTCAATATGCCCCTCAGTCTTCTTTCCAAAATGGGGTCATTTGTGGGGTGTTTGTACTGCCCTGGCATTTGAGGGTCTCCGCAATCATTACATGTATGGCCAGCATTAGGAGTTTTTGCTATTCTCCTTATATTGAGCATACAGGTAATGAGATTTTTTTTTTCGTTCAGCCTCTGGGCTGAAAGAGAAAAATGAACGGCACAGATTTCTTCATTCGCATCGATCAATGTGGATGAAAAAATCTCTGCCAAAAAAAAAAAAAAGGAGGGGAAAGGAGTCTGCCAGGACATAGGAGCTCCGCCCAACATCCATACCCACTTATCTCGTATGCCCTGGCAAACCCGATTTCTTCATTCACATCAATCGATGTGGATGAATAAATCATTGCCGGGATTTTTTATATATTTTTTTATATATACAAAGTGTTTGCCAAAGTATATGAACACCGCCGCCTCCTCAGCTCATATGCCTCGGCAAACGTATCTTTTACTGCAGAGGAGAAATCTCGTCTTGCAGCGCCGCATACACTGACTTTTGTGTAATCTGACAGCAGCGCAATGCTTCTGTCAGAATGCACATCATTGCTGCAGCTGCTTGATCGCTTGGTCCACCTAGAAGGTAAAAAAAAAAAAAAAAAGGCCACAACGCAATAAATTTATTAACATTTACTTTTATAACTTTTTTGCTTACCGGTGATTTTATTTTATTTTTTTGTTTTTTTTTACCTTTATTGGACAAACCTCTCCTTCCCCATGGGACAATGTGCAAAGCGCAAATCGCCAAGAGATGTGGCGATGTGGCGAAGTACATTATGCACTTTGTCCCAGGTGAAAGGAGAGGTTTGTGGCAGCTCTGTGTGAAAGGGCCCTAAGACCCCTGTGTGCCTGTCCTGTGTACGCAATCCCTATGCTAATAGTGTACCTGAGTGTGGAACTTGCGGAAACACTCCCCTATGCATAGGGCAGGCTGGTGAGGACAGTCAGGACAAAAAAAAGGTGGTGTCACGCCTTATTCCACCCCTGCTACAGACACGACATCTTTTTCTTGGGGAACGTTGAGTTGGGGTACCAGGATATACAGACGGGAAGTGTCTGCCATGTAGCCGGCTCACTACATCAGGGCCTTTGGGCACGGACCCTCCTGGATACCGGATTTCCGAAATGATCTCTTCCTGGAATTTTAGGAAGGATCCTGTTCTCCCAGCCTTACTGTAGAGAACAAAACTATTGTACATCGCCAATTGGATCAAATAAACAGACACCTTCTTATACCAGCATCTGGTTCTGCGGGAAACTAAATAGGGAGCCAACATCTGGTCATTGAAGTCCACCCCTCCCATGTGAAGGTTATAGTCATGGACAGAGAGGGGTTTCACAATGACTCCAATTGCCCTTTCAATTTGTACAGTCGTGTCTGCGTGAATGGTGGACAGAAGGTAAACGTCCCTCTTGTCCCTCCACTTCACCCGCGAGCAGTTCTTGGTCACACAAGGCAGCCCTCTCCCCCCGTGCAAGTCGGGTACTAACGAGCCGTTGGGGGAAGCCCCGGCGACTAGGTCGCGCGGTGCCACAGCATTGAATTCCGACTATATGTAAGTTCCGAAAGAGGGCCACACTTGAGTAAATATTGTCCACGTATAAGTGGTACCCCTTGTGGAATAAGGGTGACACCAAGTCCCAGACAATCTTGCCACTGCTCCCCAGGTAGTCAGGACATCCGACTGGCTCCAGTTTTGAGTCTTTTCCCTCATAGACCCTAAAACGATATGTATAGCCTGTGGCCCTTTCACAGAGCTTATACAGTTTGACCCCATACCGGGCGCGCTTGCTGGGGATGTACTGTTTTATGCCAAGGCGCCCGGTAAAATGTACTAGGACTCGTCTATGCAGATGTTTTGATTAGGGGTATACGCATCTGCAAATCTGGATGACAAATGGTCTATGAGGGGCCGAATTTTGTGGAGCAGGTCATAAGCAGGGTGGCCTCTTGGATGACAGGTGCTATTGTCAGCGAAATGCATAAAGCACATGATGAACTCAAAACGTGCCCTGGACATTGCAGCAGAGAACATGGGCATGTAATGTATTGGGTCTTTAGACCAATATGACCGCAATACATTTTTTTTAGTTAGACCCATGCTGAGGATAAGGCTCAAAAAAAAATTTAACTTGGAAACGGTGACTTGTTTCCACCGGAAAGGCTGGGCATAGTAGCTTTCCAGATTGGCGGTAATAAACTGTGTGGCGTAGCGGTTGGTTTCAGCCACAACTAGGTCATAGAGATCCGCGGTGAAGAACAGCTCAAAAAACTGAAGGGCCGATCCTAAATGAGCCGTCTCCACGCAAACTCCAGACTGGGCGGTGAAAGGGGGCAATACGGGTGCGGCGGAATCAGGGGATTGCCAATTAGGATTTGCCAGCACCTCTGGGAGACTAAGGGTTCTACGGGCCTGTGAACGCGGTGGCTGCGACGGGGGAGTTATTGCACGTGCCACCGTACCAGCTGGAACTGCCCTTCTGGTGCTCGCCACTTCACCAGGGAATACGGCAGTGCTGGTAGAAGTTCCAGGGTGTGCTGCGCTGCTGGTGTATGCCGCACCATAAACAAGATCAGCGCTAGCACCACTCTGCTGCAAATGAGGCTAATCATGCGGGGTATGCATTACACTGACATGGGATCGGGTACGCCTGACTGTAGCAGGGACCTCTACCTCGTCATCTTCGCTAGCGGTTAGAGTGCCACTGCTGTCTACAGGTTCATATTCTGAACCACTGGATTCAGCGGATAAGGCGTCCCCATCGCTTTCATCCATCATGGTCAGAATCCTGTAGGCCTCTTCAGCGGAATACCCCTTGTTTGACATTTTGGGTTCACTAAATTTAAGGGGTATTCCTCTGAGACTACCCGGGAAAAGAGCAAACCTACCTAGTAAAAAGGAGTGCTTGCGAAGTAAAGCTGCGATCGCTAATAAAGATCCAAAAAGCTCAAATGTGATCTTTTATAGCGGCGCAGCGATTTTACAGTGTTTTTCCAGTGATCAGAAAAAAAAATTCTGTCACTGCGGTGGGGCGGACTGAACGCAAGTGTGCGCACAAGATCAGGCCTGATCGGGCGAACACTGTGTTTTTTGTAGGACCTAAGGTGACCTTATTGTACTTATATAGATCTGATTGCGATCAGTATTGATCACTTACAGATACTATTTAGTACTAGTGCTGATTAGCGACAGCGATGACGCTGATCAGCGACAAATCAGTGACTGCGGTGCGGTGGGCTGGACGCTAAACTACCTAGCAAGTAGCTAACTACCTGGCAGGGATGAGGGACCCTTACAGGGGGGGGGTGATCAATGACACAGGGGTGGATAAGGGGGTGATCAGGGTGTTCAGGGAGTCTAATATGGGTGATCAGGTGCTAAATAAGGGGTTAATAAATGACAGGGTAATGTGTAATGTGTAGTGTGGTGATTTGGTGCTACTTACAGAGCTGCCTGTGTCCTCTGGTGGTCGATCCAAACAAAAGGGACCACCAGAGGACCAGGAAGCAGTTATATCAGACGCTATTTTCAAAATAGCATAACCTTTTATTGGTCGATTCAAAAATCCACAGCCTGCCAGCCAATGATAGCGGCCGGCAGGCTGGAGATAAACTTGTGAACTACGTGATCCTGTGAACGCGCGCCCCTGTGAGCGCGCGTTCACAGGAAATCTCGGCTCACGCGAGATGACGCCAATCGGCGTTAGTGTGACCTGGGAGCACCGCAGCACTGACGCCTTTCGGCGTTAGTGTGACGGGAGAAGGTTAATATCCTAATTTAAAAGGTTTTTCGTTATTGATAAAAATGTATCTTGGTAAATTTGTACTTGATTATAATGTATATTGAAATTTCCGAAAAAAAAGGAATAACTCCACAAAAATGTGCTCAAAAAGTTGTTTAATGAAGTAAACAATTTTATTCATATTCTGTCTCTATTATCAAACACTGAAAACACATTGTAAATTTTTTTAAAAGCTTCAACCAACAATATTCATCAAATCTTGCTTCGATTATTCCTAGACATCATTCTTCTGCTTGCTTCCTGGCCTCTAATGAATCCTTCTCGTTTCTCATTAGTATACACTTTGCCAGAAGCTTTTGTTACTTGTTTCACACTCTCTATGGACTGTCCATGACATGGCCACTTTGGAACCTGCATTGGCTCTTGAACAAACTTTCGTATTTCTGATATTTTGAGTTTACAAATAAGTGGAGGTTCATATACTTTTTCTGACCAGTCTATCAGTTCCAAAAGTGAAGTTGCATTTCATTTTACTGCAGGTGTTTTCCTAGACCGAACAGATAGGTCTCCTATTGTATCTTAATTCCTTAATTCAATTATCTTCTGGGCCCCTGCTTTCCTTTCTTCTTGGTCTTCCGAGCATAAAAGTGTCTGAAGCACCATTTCACTAAATGCAAACCACGATGAACGTTGGATTGTTTGCAAAACAATATCTGCTACTGCCTTCTTCTGGGATTTTAGGAGCTTCAATTGATAAAAAATGTAGCTGGGTTCTTCCACCCAAGAGAATTTTGATTTGATTGTAAACCAGCAGGGATAGTATACGCCAACAATGTATTCCACAAGCAGTTGCAACGTCTTCAAGTTGTTGCCTTTAAGGCCATGTTTTGAAACCCATATGCGACAAATCCTATTTGCAGTTGTTAACCACCGAAAGTGGCTTACAGGACCAATTTCTAATAATGCCAGATCAGTTGGAAGTACACCTGTCCTTATGGCCTGAGTTATCCTGTAACCATAAGCCTGATCTGTAAAGAGATCTTTGACAACAGTGTCACTCAATGGAACCAAAGGCTCTGGAAAGGATATTCTGACAAATGAGGGATTGATTTCAAGTTCAATTGCAAACATGTTGCCAATTTTCCCATCCAACTGTTTGATCAAGTGCCGCAAAGGTAGCTCATTAGTACGAAGAGCACAAACCAACCAGATGAGTTTACGATTCAGCTTAACCTCAACCCAATTCATGACTCCTCCTTCACAACCAGTGTTAACATTCGTTGAGTCACGACCAATAGCCTGCAAATTTTTAGCAATGCTGTTTTTCTTTCCAAAAAAATCCACAAGTTGGTTAGCAATAACTTCAGCAGGTTGCTTTTTTGTCAAGTCCTTCTCTGGAGTAAAATGGCAAAGATACCTTCCACCTGGCTCACTGCAAAAAGTGTAATGCTCTTCTTTCACAATACTTGGAAACATATGACTTAAGTTATCTGCTTGTAACAGAACTTTAGTGGAATCTTGGTGTCCATCAAAGAAGATACATTCAATCTTGCCTATCCGGCATCAAGCATGAAATTCTTCATCAAATGATTTCATGACTTTTTTTGGGCCCTGTCTTTTTTGGGCACAAGTCTCCTGTCTCCTTCAGTAATTAATCCAGCATCCAAAAATGCAGCTGTTGTAATGTCAGCTGTAACACGTAGACCGACACCATACCTAATACTTTGCAATGCAACATTGCACAATTGTTATCTATTATACTGACTTGTACTTGAAGTAGAAGGTACATCAGAATCATCACATGGTGTCTGCAAAGGTTCTTCAGAATCTTAATCTTCAACATCAGTTGGCTTTTCATCTTCTTCGGAGAAAAGAACTTCATTTGGTTGTAATTAGGGATGAGCGAACTCGAACTGTATAGTTCGGGTTCGTACCGAATTTTGGGGTGTCCGTGACACGGACCCGAACCCGTACATTTTCGTAAAAGTCCGGGTTCGGGTTCGGTGTTTGTCGCTTTCTTGGCGCTTTTGTGACGCTTTCTTGGCGCTTTTTGAAAGGCTGCAAAGCAGCCAAACAACAAGCGTCATACTACTTGCCCCAAGAGGCCGTCACAGCCATGCCTACTATTGGCATGGCTGTGATTGGCCAGAGCACCATGTGACCCAGCCTCTATTTAAGCTGGAGTCACATAGCGCCGCCCGTCACTCTGCTCTGATTAGCGTAGGGAGAGGTTGCGGCTGCGACAGTAGGGCGAGATTAGACAGATTAACTCCTCCAAAGGACTTGATTAATCGATCGTTCTGCAACTGTGCATCATTGAGCTGCTGAAATTCAATTGCTCACTGTTTTTAGGCTGCCCAGACCGTTTGTCAGTCACTTTTTTCTGGGGTGATCGGCGGCCATTTTGTGTCTTGTGGTGCGCCAGCACAAGTTGCGACCAAGTGCATTTTACCCTCAATGGTGTGGTTGTTTTTTGGCTAAAGCCTACATCAGGGTGAAGCTGTCACACCAAGTGCATTTAACCAGCAATAGTCTGTTTATTTTTTGGCCATATACTACATCAGGGGCAAGCTGCGCCTGTCACCAAGTGCATTTAACCCTCAATGGTGTGGTTGTTTTTTGGCTAAAGCCTACATCAGGGTGAAGCTGTCACACCAAGTGCTTTTAACCAGCAATAGTCTGTTGATTTTTTGGCCATATACTACATCAGGGGCAAGCTGCGCCCGTCACCAAGTGCATTTAACATTCAGTAGTGTGGTTGGTCAAGCTGTCACACCAAGTGCATTTAACCAGCAATAGTCTGTTCATTTTTTGGCCATATACTACATCAGGGGCAAGCTGCCCCCGTCACCAAGTGCATTTAACCCTCAGTAGTGTGGTTGGTCAAGCTGTCACACCAAGTGCATTTAACCAGCAATAGTGTGGTTATTTTTTGGCCATATCCCAGTCTAATTCTGTCACTAAAACCATACCGGTCACCCAGCGCCTAAATACTAGGCCTCAAATTTATATCCCTCTAAATCTGTTGTTACCGCTGTACTGTTGTGGCTGGGCAAGTTATTTAGTGTCCGTCAAAGCACATTTTTTGTTCTGGGTTGAAATACAATTCCAAATTTAGCAATTTCATAATTTAGTGGTTTCTGCTATATCAGAGCTATTTGAAATCTATCCCTAAAAGGGTATATAATATTCAAGGTGCCCATAGGGTCATTCAGAATAACTTCACACACACGTTACTGTGCATTTCCAAGTCTAATTCTGTTAGTAAATCCATACCGGTCACCCAGCGCCTAAATACTAGGCCTCAAATTTATATCCCGCTAAATCTGTCGTTACCGCTGTACTGTTGTGGCTGGGAAAGTTATTTAGTGTCCGTCAAAGCACATTTTTTGTTCTGGGTTGAAATACAATTCCCAATTTAGCAATTTCATAATTTAGTGGTTTCTGCTATATCAGAGCTATTTGAAATCTATCCCTAAAAGGGTATATAATATTCAAGGTGCACATAGGGTCATTCAGAATAACTTCACACACACGCTACTGTGCATTTCCAAGTCTAATTCTGTTAGTAAATCCATACCGGTCACCCAGCGCCTAAATACTAGGCCTCAAATTTATATCCCGCTAAATCTGTTGTTACCGCTGTACTGTTGTGGCTGGGAAAGTTATTTAGTGTCCGTCAAAGCACATTTTTTGTTCTGGGTTGAAATACAATTCCCAATTTAGCAATTTCATAATTTAGTGGTTTCTGCTATATCAGAGCTATTTGAAATCTATCCCTAAAAGGGTATATAATATTGAAGGTGCACATAAGGTCATTCAGAATAACTTCACACACACGCTACTGTGCATTTCCAAGTCTAATTCTGTCAGTAATTCCATACCGGTCACCCAGCACCTAAATACTAGGCCTCAAATTTATATTCAGCTGAATTTGAATACAATACATTGGGCCAAATAATATTTTTGTTGTTGTGGTGAACCATAACAATGAGGAAAACATCTAGTAAGGGACGCGGACGTGGACATGGTCGTGGTGGTGTTAGTGGACCCTCTGGTGCTGGGAGAGGACGTGGCCGTTCTGCCACATCCACACGTCCTAGTGTACCAACTACCTCAGGTCCCAGTAGCCGCCAGAATTTACAGCGATATATGGTGGGGCCCAATGCCGTTCTAAGGATGGTAAGGCCTGAGCAGGTACAGGCATTAGTCAATTGGGTGGCCGGCAGTGGATCCAGCACATTCACATTATCTCCCACCCAGTCTTCTGCAGAAAGCGCACAGATGGCGCCTGAAAACCAACCCCATCAGTCTGTCACATCACCCCCATGCATATCATCGAAACTGTCTGAGCCTCAAGTTATGCAGCAGTCTCTTATGCTGTTTGAAGACTCTGCTGGCAGGGTTTCCCAAGGGCATTTACCTAGACCTTCCCCAGCGGTGGAAGACATAGACTGCACTGACGCACAACCACTTATGTTTCCTGATGATGAGGACATGGGAATACCACCTCAGCATGTCTCTGATGATGACGAAACACAGGTGCCAACTGCTGCGTCTTTCTGCAGTGTGCAGACTGAACAGGAGGTCAGGGATCAAGACTGGGTGGAAGACGATGCAGGGGACGATGAGGTCCTAGACCCCACATGGAATGAAGGTCGTGCCACTGACTTTCACAGTTCGGAGGAAGAGGCAGTGGTGGGACCGAACCAACAGCGTAGCAAAAAAGGGAGCAGTGGGCAAAAGCAGAACACCCGCCGCCAAGAGACTCCGCCTGCTACTGACCGCCGCCATCTGGGACCGAGCACCCCAAAGGCAGCTTCAAGGAGTTCCCTGGCATGGCACTTCTTCAAACAATGTGCTGACGACAAGACCCGAGTGGTTTGCACGCTGTGCCATCAGAGCCTGAAGCGAGGCATTAACGTTCTGAAACTGAGCACAACCTGCATGACCAGGCACCTGCATGCAAAGCATGAACTGCAGTGGAGTAAACACCTTAAAACCAAGGAAGTCACTCAGGCTCCCCCTGCTACCTCTTCTGCTGCTGCCGCCTCGGCCTCTTCTGCTGCTGCCGCCTCGGCCTCTTCCTCCGCCTCTGGAGGAACGTTGGCACCTGCCGCCCAGCAAACAGGGGATGTACCACCAACACCACCACCACCTCCGTCACCAAGCGTCTCAACCATGTCACACGGCAGCGTTCAGCTCTCCATCTCACAAACATTTGAGAGAAAGCGTAAATTCCCACCTAGCCACCCTCGATCCCTGGCCCTGAATGCCAGCATTTCTAAACTACTAGCCTATGAAATGCTGTCATTTAGGCTGGTGGACACAGACAGCTTCAAACAGCTCATGTCGCTTGCTGTCCCACAGTATGTTGTTCCCAGCCGCCACTACTTCTCCAAGAGAGCCGTGCCTTCCCTGCACAACCAAGTATCCGATAAAATCAAGTGTGCACTGCGCAACGCCATCTGTAGCAAGGTCCTCCTAACCACAGATACGTGGACCAGTAAGCACGGCCAGGGACGCTATATCTCCCTAACTGCACACTGGGTAAATGTAGTGGCAGCTGGGCCACAGGCGGAGAGCTGTTTAGCGCACGTCCTTCCGCCGCCAAGGATCGCAGGGCAACACGTACTGACTGATGGTTCGGCCCCATTCAACTTCTGGGTCTCTAAATTGTCCAAGTGGCCAGAGCTAGCCTTTTATGCCTTGGAGGTGCTGGCCTGCCCGGCGGCCAGCGTTTTGTCTGAACGTGTATTCAGCACGGCAGGGGGCGTCATTACAGACAAACGCAGCCGCCTGTCTACAGCCAATGTGGACAAGCTGATGTTCATAAAAATGAACCAGGCATGGATCCCACAGGACCTGTCCGTCCCTTGTCCAGATTAGACATTAACTACCTCCCCTTAACCATATATTATTGGACTCCAGGGCACTTCCTCATTCAATCCTATTTTTATTTTCATTTTACCATTATATTGCGAGGCTACCCAAAGTTGAATGAACCTCTCCTCTGTCTGGGTGCCGGGGCCTAAATATATGCCAATGGACTGTTCCAATGTTGGGTGACGTGAAGCCTGATTCTCTGCTATGACATGCAGACTAATTCTCTGCTGACATGAAGACAGATTCTCTGTTACGGGACCTCTCTCCTCTGCCTGGGTGCTGGGCCTAAATATCTGACAATGGACTGTTGCAGTGGTGGCTGACGTGAAGCCTGATTTTCTGCTATGACATGCAGACTGATTCTCTGCTGACATGAAGCCAGATCCTCTGTTACGGGACCTCTCTCCTCTGCCTGGGTGCTGGGCCTAAATATATGCCAATGGACTGTTGCAGTGGTGGCTGACGTGAAGCCTCATTCTCTGCTATGACATGCAGACTAATTCTCTGCTGACATGAAGCCAGATTGTCTGTTACGGGACCTCTCTCCTCTGCCTGGGTGCTGGGCCTAAATTTATGAAAATGGACTCTTACAGTGGTGGGTGACGTGAAGCCTGATTCTCTGCTATGACATGAAGACTGATTCTCTGCTATGACATGAAGACTGATTCTCTGCTGACATGAAGCCAGATTGTCTGTTACGGGACATCTCTCCTCTGCCTGGGTGCTGGGCCTAAATTTATGACAATGGACTGTTGCAGTGGTGGCTGACGTGAAGCCTGATTCTCTGCTATGACATGCAGACTGATTCTCTGCTGACATGAAGCGAGATTGTCTGTTACGGGACCTCTCTCCTCTGCCTGGGTGCTGGGCCTAAATTTATGAAAATGGACTCTTACAGTGGTGGGTGACGTGAAGCCTGATTCTCTGCTATGACATGCAGACTAATTCTTTGCTGACATGAAGCCAGATTGTCTGTTACGGGACCTCTCTCCTCTGCCTGGGTGCTGGGCCTAAATTTATGAAAATGGACTCTTACAGTGGTGGGTGACGTGAAGCCTGATTCTCTGCTATGACATGAAGACTGATTCTCTGCTATAACATGAAGACTGATTCTCTGCTGACATGAAGCCAGATTGTCTGTTACGGGACCTCTCTCCTTTGCCTGGGTGCTGGGCCTAAATTTATGACAATGGACTGTTGCAGTGGTGGCTGACGTGAAGCCTGATTCTCTGCTATGACATGCAGACTAATTCTCTGCTGACATGAAGACAGATTGTCTGTTACGGGACCTCTCTCCTCTGCCTGGGTGCTGGGCCTAAATTTATGACAATGGACTGTTGCAGTGGTGGCTGACGTGAAGCCTAATTCTCTGCTATGACATGCAGACTGATTCTCTGCTGACATGAAGCCAGATCCTCTGTTACGGGACCTCTCTCCTCTGCCTGGGTGCTGGGCCTAAATATATGCCAATGGACTGTTGCAGTGGTGGCTGACGTGAAGCCTCATTCTCTGCTATGACATGCAGACTGATTCTCTGCTGACATGAAGCCAGATCCTCTGTTACGGGACCTCTCTCCTCTGCCTGGGTGCTGGACCTAAATTTATGAAAATGGACTCTTACAGTGGTGGGTGACGTGAAGCCTGATTCTCTGCTATGACATGAAGACTGATTCTCTGCTATGACATGAAGACTAA
This sequence comes from Bufo gargarizans, assembly GCF_014858855.1. Taxonomy (NCBI): domain Eukaryota; kingdom Metazoa; phylum Chordata; class Amphibia; order Anura; family Bufonidae; genus Bufo; species Bufo gargarizans. Next base: position 82,835,224 of record NC_058085.1, on the reverse strand, counting down.
TTCTCTGCTGACATGAAGCCAGATTGTCTGTTACGGGACCTCTCTCCTCTGCCTGGGTGCTGGGCCTAAATTTATGACAATGGACTGTTGCAGTGGTGGCTGACGTGAAGCCTGATTCTCTGCTATGACATGCAGACTAATTCTCTGCTGACATGAAGCCAGATTGTCTGTTACGGGACCTCTCTCCTCTGCCTGGGTGCTGGGCCTAAATTTATGAAAATGGACTCTTACAGTGGTGGGTGACGTGAAGCCTGATTCTCTGCTATGACATGAAGACTGATTCTCTGCTATGACATGAAGACTGATTCTCTGCTGACATGAAGCCAGATTGTCTGTTACGGGACCTCTCTCCTCTGCCTGGGTGCTGGGCCTAAATTTATGACAATGGACTGTTGCAGTGGTGGCTGACGTGAAGCCTGATTCTCTGCTATGACATGCAGACTGATTCTCTGCTGACATGAAGACAGATTCTCTGTTACGGGACCTCTCTCCTCTGCCTGGGTGCCGGGGCCTAAATATCTGAGAATGGACTGTTCCAGTGGTGGGTGACGTGAAGCCAGATTCTCTGCTATGGGACCTCTGTCCAATTGATTTTGGTTAATTTTTATTTATTTATTTTTTATTTTAATTAATTTCCCTATTCAAATTTGTTTGCAGGGGATTTACCTACATGTTGCTGCCTTTTGCAGCCCTCTAGCCCTTTCCTGGGCTGTTTTACAGCCTTTTTAGTGCCGAAAAGTTCGGGTCCCCATTGTCTTCAATGGGGTTCGGGTTGGGACGAAGGTCGGATCGGGTTCGGGTCCCGAACCCGAACATTTTCGGGAAGTTCGGCCGAACTTCTCGAACCCGAACATCCAGGTGTCTGCTCAACTCTAGTTGTAATGACTGTAATGTTAACTCTTCCTTCCTTTTCTGGTTATATTCAGAAATTCTTCTTTCTTCATCTTCTTGCCTCTTCTGTTTTTTAATTTGTCTTCTGTGCTCAGGTAGATCTGGTAATCCAATCTGATGCTGTCCAACAGATCCAACCTTCTCTCTTTGACCATTAATAAACACTAGTTATTTGACAAAATCCTGATGCAGGAAGCCCAGAAGATCCTATTAGTAGAAAAAGAGTGTGCCTTGATTTCAGCAGTACATATCAGGGGGTGGAAAATGTACAGGCAGACTTTCTGAGTCACCATTTTCTTTCTCGGGGCAAATGTAGTCTGAACCAGTCCATTTTCAAGAAAATAACAGTTCTCTGGGGCCAGCCAGTTATAGACCTTTTGCTACCTTCCAGAACAAGAAGGTGCAGAAATTCTCCCTAGACCCAGCGGGATCCCCTTGTGGGATCGATTCCTTCCTCTAAAACTGGAATTTTCTCCTAGCTTACGCCTTCCTCCTCTTCCATTGATTCCAAGAGTATTAAGGAAAATCAGAGTGTCACGGATGAGAGTGGGGGAAACCCTCAACCGTGCGATGTTAAAGGAATAGGGAAGCTGCTAGGCCAGGATGACAGGATAAGGGAGCAGGTCACCTCCTAATGCATCCCTAATTCTGACCCTGACTCCTAACCGTATGAGCCGACCCAGATGGTAGGAGGGCTCATACTCTGTAACCTCGGGTCCCTACTAGCCCTCAGGAAATCCCTGGACTAGGAGCAGGGTAAGATGACCCGTTCTTCCACATCACGGACGTACAGGAGTCTCAACTGGCCAAGCCGCAAGGAGAGGAGTAACATATACAGCAGGCATGCTCAACCTGCGGCCCTCCAGATGTTGCAAAACTACAACTCCCATCATTCCCTGACAGCCTACAGCTATCATCCTACAGAAGGGCATCGTGGGAGTTGTAGTTTTATAACAGCTGGAGGGCCGCAGGTTGAGCATCCCTGATATACAGTGTATGAAAATGGCAGGTAAGTGAAACCTCTTCCACACCTACCTGCCACAGATACACTGACTGGAACCAGTGCACAAGTTCTGATGTCCACACACACATAAAAGGACACAGCACACACACAAATCACACAGAAAACCAGAACCATAGCTGCAATAAGGATAGACACCACACAAGCATAATCTTAACATCTATACATTTGTTTTATGACCACAAGGGTGGCCCTCACTGGACAGATGGTATAAGAGACCAGGAGGATGACTGAAGCTGTCACGGCGGGCGTGCACTCCGAATAACAGATAACGCACCAACCAGGCTCTGGACGAGAGACAGGGGAAGGGTCACCTCCTAGCTAATTCCTGACCTCTTTCCCTGCACTGCTCAGCCCACATACAGAGCTTGAAGGTATGTGTGATGTGTCCTCCAGCCTGGGCTGAGAAAACTCTGAATTCCCTGAGATGGTGAAGTGGGGAAATAGGAGCAGCCTGCTCGCACAGAACCTGGATGGGAAAGATGACACAAAACAACCAAACTAGAAATGACACTTATCTTCCAGAGCAGGAACAGACATCCAACCTTCCCTCCTAGCTTCCCAGACCACAATGATTAGTATAATCCGCTCAGATCACTTGGCTGGAGTGCCATTTAAACTAATGACTCCACCCAGTGCACCTGATGAGAGGCGGATCCAGCACGGCACCAAAACAAACACTAACTTCGAGCTGCTATCCTGGCCGATCTCCGCAGATCGTCAGAGTGGGGCATGACACCAGCATACAACAAGGCTGGAGTACCCCTCCCCTTCAGGTCTCCAGCGGAAGCTAAATAGCCCAAGCGGCCACACCCACTCACACACACTAGGAGGGAGTTAACCCTTGCAACACCAGAGAGGGTAAGGAAACCACTTAAAGGGAAATACACACACTAAACCCCGTACACACCAAACAGACAAAGTGCACACCTACAAAAACAGGTTGCCAGGTGCAACCGCATGTATTTGACAGTAATCCACCTAGAAACCAGCTCCGGCAGCTATACTGCCAATAACATCACGTTGCCAGTGGCAACTACACATGAGGCAACAACTCACAGCCCTCACCTGCGGTACACAACCAACCTAACCGCTGGCAACTGCATGCGGCTCAAAGAGTCACGACCATAGACCGTGACACAGGCAGGATGGTGCGAGGGTTATCCTCATAGCTCAGTTTTGGCCGAAAAGATCATAGTTCACGTGGCTTTGGATCATGCCGCTCTCAGACCCCTGGGTACTTCCATAGATCTGGAGCCTGTTAAACCAGGGTCCAGTTTTACACCCGGATTTAAAAATTCTCCATCTGACTGCCTGGAACTTGAAAGGTACTTACTAGGTAGGAAGGGATTTTCTGATGCATTGATTTCTACACTTCTTAAGAGTAAGATATTGCTGGGTACCCGTGGGTGTCAAGGTTCTTTAGAGCTGTAGCCAGATCCACCCCAATGGCCTCGCATAGACCCCCCTCCTTGGGACCTAAACTTAGTTTTAAAGGCCTTGACTCAGCCACCATTTGAACCTTTGGATACCAGCTCCATTAAATGTCCCACCTTAAAATTGTCTTCTAAGGGTACATTCACGCTTGGGGAAAAGGATTTCGGTAGGATCCGGCAATCCGGACGCAAACTGGTGGCATTTGTCAGACGGATCTGGATGTGGATCCATCTGACAAATGCATTGCAATACCGGATCCATCTCTCCGGTCTCATCCAGAAAAACGGATCCGGTATTTTTGCTTTTTTAAAGGTCTGCGCATGCAAAAATCCGGGTCCATTTTTGCCGGAACACTTAATGCCGGATCTGGCACTAATATGCTTCAATGTAAATTAATTCCGGATCTGGAATTCCGGCAACTTTTCAGTATTTTTGGCCGGAGATAAAACTGCAGCATGCTGCGCTATTTTCTCCACCCAAAAAACATAAAAGGGACTGAACTGATGCTTCCTGAATGGAATGCTCTCTATTCAGAATTAATTAGGATAAAACTGTGATGGAACTCAATACCGGAAAACAAAAACACTAATGTGAAAGTACCTTAATAGTAGTAACATCAGCTCGTAGGGTTAATGAAATCCACGCCATATTTATTATTCCTCCATACACCACGATTTTAGAAGATAAAGAATTGATTCGTCCAGATCCAGCATTTCTTCTAAAAGTTGCTTCCAAACTTCCATTGCTAGATGGATTGTTTCTGCCATCTATTGAGCCTATTCTGCATCTGGGTTATCTCCTCCGATGGGTCTTAAAGCACACTACCAGGGCATTTGCTACCTCCTGGGCAGAAAAAGATCCTTAGTCCCCATTGAGGATATTAGCAGAGCTGCTACCTGGTCTTCTCCTTCAACATTTTTTAAGCACTTTAATCAGCTTGATTTGAGCTCTTAATCTTCTGGGTCTTCCTTCTTACTTCTTTCAGCTCTCCCACCCAGAATTTTCTTCTGGTAAATCACTCATGGTGCTGTCGTGGATAAAGGGAAAAATGATGAATTCTCACCGGTAATTAGATTTTCCAGAGCCCACGTCAGCCCCCTTATTTTCCCTCCCTTCTGGGATAATTTATTTTCCTATTCTCACATGGATGTAGCAAAATAAATAAATAATATATATATAATTTATTTATTAAGTTGAAGATTATTGTCGGTCATCTAAACATTATATAGGAGGACTTCCCCTGTTGCTTGGATATCACACTGAATTGCGAGGAGAGTGTCCGCCCTTTTATTCTGCAGGTTTCCTGTCTGTGGGGGTGGATCCTATCTTTTGTGATGCTGTCGTGGGCTCTGGAAAATCAAATTACCGGTGAGTAATCATCTTTTTTTTTTTCTTTTTTTTTTTTTTTACTTTATCTTTTGGCCCACTCTGGGACTTCAACTTTTTGCAGTCTGGTCCCCTTTACAATTCATTACAATACATCTGTATTGTAATGCATTGGCTGTAAGTGCATTACACTGAGTAATACACTTACAGCCTGCTTCCTTTGAGATTCAGGGGGCTGGATCTCACAGGCTCACAGGAAGGCAGCCACGATGCCTAAGGAAGGCATCGGGCTGCCGTCCCAGCAGTGTGGGGACCCTATGGACACCGAGGACCTGTGAGGATACCGCACATGCCACAGTTAGTGCTGACTGTGAAAGTGTGAGGGTTAATGCACCGGCATCGCTGCATTTGATCGGGCGGGTTCAGCTCCTGTGCCCACCCAATTAGTGCTCCATAGCTGTATGGCACTGGGATTTCAGACCCAGTTCCCAGCACTGTACATATACGGCACTGGTATCCTACGGGTTAGACTTTAAAAAAAACATTGTTCAAAAATGTTTCCTTTTTGGTGACAAGTGCCTGCCAGTGTGTATACACAGACATCTCCCATGGTGAGGTGATGCTCCTTTGTCATCTTTCCTGTCTCCTGATCTGAAAAATGGTTGTTGGCTTTTGTGAAAAATTCCCCCAAATCGAATCATGAAAAATTGCAACTGAATTTTTGGAAAAATCCATATTGAAATTCAATTTGAACTCTCTAATCAAATAGTCAGGTTCAGTAGAGTATGGTGAATGAACATTAATGGCTTAAACACTGTGATTATAGTTAGTAACCCCTAATAAATAAGAGAGGAAATGGTTAAAATAAAATATGCCCATTTGGTATTAGAAATAATCAATTTCAAAGCAAAACAGCTGAAAGCTTATTTTTTTTAATGAATTTTGCATAAGCTTTTTGCACTGTGACATTTGTATCACATTTATGCAAGTGCATGGTCATCATCTGTGGGTCATATTTTAAATCCTAAATTAATTCATAGAGCAGCACGAAGGCTTGGTAGCTCATTTTTCACTGTCATACCTATGGCTTTAGTGTCAACATTTCTGTGCTAGACAGACGTACATTCCTATTCTCTTCCTGAATGATGTGATATTAAAGCTATTACTTTTGATAAATGTTCTTTGTCATTTGCCAACTTGTTTGAATGAAATAGAAAATATGATTTTTTTTTTATGTTTTGATTTAACAAAAATATAACAGTAGATCTTCACAATTCATAAAATATGCAGTTCTTGCACAGCTAATATACAGAAAATGCCTACCATCCCACCACAGTCTTTTACACATCTCTATATATACTACACATATAAAGTGCAATAAAGGTCTTTAGGTTTGCATTGGTACAGATCAGAATGACTTCAAACTGTGTTAATACATCTTATTCTATATGTAGAGAATCTGAAGGAGCATGTTACAATTATTTTTCTGTAGGATTTCTGCTCCTGATGCTATTGGTCCTGGTGGCCTATTTAAAGGTGACTTCCATCTGACATCATTGCCTGCAGATAAGGTAATCTTTGAATTGGTCTATTGATACTGAGTAGGGATGAGCGAACCTAAACTGCAAAGTTCAGGTTCGTACCAAACTGGAGTCCGGGTTTGGCGTTTGGATGATTTTATTATTTTCCATTATAACATGGTTATATCGGAAAATAATAGCATTCTTAAAGGGGTTGTCCCACAAAAAGTATTCTACAGTTTTCCAACCAGCACCTGGATCTGAATACTTTTGTAATTGAACTGCTGCTACAATCCCAGTTATTCTGTTAGTTTAGACATAGAATTACTGCGCCTCAGTACTAAAGGGCAATCTAATATATTGCCGCTTTTATCTTGTTAAACTGCTGCCACAATCCCTGTTAATCTATTAGTTTATGCATAGAATTACTGTGCCTCAGTATTATTAGTATTTATTATTAAAGCGCCATTCATTCCATAGCGCTGTACATATGAGAAAAAGTATACATACATAACAGACAATTGCACTAATCATAAATAAAACGAGTTACAAACTGGTACAGAAGGCGAGAGGGCCCTGCCCGTGAGGGCTTAAAATCTACATGGTATAGCAGAAGGACACAGTAGGTGCGGGTGAAGTTGGTCATGGCGTTATGGAGGCAGCAGGGTCACTGGTTGTAGGCTTGTCTGAAGGGGTGGGTTTTCAGGTTTCTTTTGAAGGATTCCACTGTAGGTGAGAGTCTGATATGTTGGGGTAGCGAGTTCCAGAGTATGGGGGATGCACGGGAGAAATCTTGGAGTTAATTGTGGGAAGAGGCGATAAGAGGAGAGAAGGAGGTCTTGTGAGGATCGGAGAGTGTGTGTGGGGGTGTATCGGGAAAGATGCTCAGAGATGTAGGGAGGGCATTAAGGCATATATCTCCGAGTGCATCTTGTTCAACTGCTGCTCCACTCATAGTTAATCCGTTACATTACTAATACAGTTACTGTACACTATGGACAACAGATAGTTGCCTGGGCCCTCCAAAGGAAAAGGCTGTGGCAATTTTTTTTGCTATAGCTGGCACAAGTAGCACTAGAAGAAGGGGGGGGGGGTGGTAGCAGCCACAGCAACAGGACAGAACTGCTACTGTTATCCAGTGGTAGTGTTTTGGCTAGCAATCCAGCTGTACAGGAATAGTTGACTCGCTCTTCAACATCATCTCAAGTGACATCAGATATACACAGCCAGGAAATGGTGGGTTCCTCTGATACCATGCTTTATTGGCATGGCCCAGAACTTGCCTCTGTGCCCTCACCTGTCCTGGATCTGCCTCTTGCTTTTGCTGCTTATTCTGCTAGCCAAGTAATTTATGTCGCTGTATCTGCTTCACTTTTCAGCGATGATGAGCTTTGTAAGGACTTTCATTAGTTACAGGCCAGCACAGACTTGGAGGAGAGGTCCGCTGTGGACTACTCAAGGCGTGCAACTATCGATGATGATAATTGGGTGGGGAGCACATGTTGTGAGAGGTCAGGGATGTACGCAAGACACAGGTGAGGTTGACAAAAGTGACGATAAAAAAGATGTAGATGATGATGAAGCCGATCGCACGATGAAGCCGATCGCACGTGGGACCCGGGTGAAGAGGGGCCATAGTCATCATCATCAGGCGGTAGGAGTGAAAATGTTGTACTCCCCAGTGTGGGAATTTTTCACCAATTCACTGGACGTTAGCATGGCGGTATACAGGATATGTGGGCAGAAGGTGAGGCGCAGCCAGGGTGCTAATGTTCGCACGTCGGCACTGTGGCAGCACATGGAGCATCACCATAAGGTGGCATGGGAAAACCATTCAACTCATTTAGTGTTACAGCCTAATGCAGCAATCGCTGCATCTCCCATTGGCTGCACCCTCTCTCCAGCAGTCAGGGCTTGACACCATCAGCAGAAGGAAGCTGCTAAAGTCCCTCCCATGTAGTTGATACTGCACATTTGAGAGAACTGATGGCTTGTGCCCTCCCAAGGTGGAGAGTCCAAAGCAAACATTACTTTTTCAAAAAAACTGTACCAGTCCTGCACATGGACTTTGAGCCAGTAACTATGGTCAAAGACAAAATAAGTAATTCACAGCCCACTGGGTAAATGTGGTTTTAGATCAGGCACACCAGCAACCTGGCCAGGTGATGGTAATGCAGGCTCCACGTTGTAATTCTGGTATTTCTGCACCAATGTGCTACTCTGCCCTCTCATCCTCCACATTGACCTCACCGTCCCCTCTAGGCACAGTTGACAGTGGTGCTCCAGCATGTCACCTATGCAAAGCTAGGCATTATCACGCGGCTCAAATTATAGGCTTTATTTTTTTAGTTGAGACGGCTCAGAAGAACAGAAAAATAAACAGTGATATGAACACAGCCATACTGCCACTACTGTTGCCTCCTTTCCCCACTCATAAGACCTTGTTTGCGGTTGCAAATAAGGAGGGACATGGTATCATGACCCCCCACTATTTACACATGCAAGTGTTATATTTATCGGTATTACTTACCTGGTAACAGATGTGAATGGAGCAGTCTGAAGTCCTCATGTAGGTGAAGGAACAGCTTGATTGGAGGATGGATCAACAGTCCTGTGGATACCTATAAAAGAGAAGACATGTAAGTTGCTGTGCACTCACCTAAGTGGCAGCAAAGAATCCAGACCTGCACCTGAAAGAAGAAATGGAAGAATTACTCAAACAATTGATTACAAAAGCTGAAACTTACGGTGGAGATGCTTGGCTCAGACGATGCCTACAGGAAGATTTCACAGGCGAAGATCTTGACCCACGATCCATTCATCCAGTCTGCTCTGCCTCTTCATCTGGGAATGCAAAGCTAGTACCTAGAAGTGACATCATCACATCACACACTCACAGCGATGCCCTGGCTTCTTCTCCGCCTACAAAAAGGACCAGAAAGGAAAAAAGAAGTTATTATCCTCCCAATCAGCTGTAAAACTCAGAAATACCAATTTTACTGCGTCACACAGCTCGAGGAGTAAAGAGAAGAAACAAAATACTGACCAACTTTCTCCATCTCCAACAGCTAGGACATATTCAACTGTCAATCAAGCTACAGCACCTAGAAACACACAGGATGGTGAGAATTACATTACACCAACACCAATTAGCGACAGTATTTTGCAGGACACTAATTAATCAATTATAAATATTTCTGATATGGTTCAGTTATTCAAAGATTTCATTTCTTTTATTTCTCAAAATAAAAACACTCAAAATACTAATTCTGTCTGGTCTTCACCAGGCAGAGATTCAGTTGTGGAGTGTACCAATGTAAACGCAAACGTAAATGATTATTTCATCATCTAGCTAGCATACTTGAAGCATATAAAAACTTCTTAGGGAATGCGTGGATTAACTATGATGAATCATACCGACAAAAATTGGCAGTATACCCGGTACCAAATTGGGGGTCCAAGGAAGTGGGCCTTTGGATTAACCTCATGTTACCTCAAAAGTCCAATCTTTTTCACCAGCAATTTCCTAAAAAAAGGGTTTGCTTCGCCTTCAACGAGTCAATATATAGATGGCAAGCAAACAAAAGTGCACTTTTTGCACCGGGATATCACCCAGCGACAAAATGTTTCAAAAAGCAGGGTCAACATTGCACAAACAAGAAATAATCCAATAGAGGAAGTGACACCATTGATACTACCAAGGTTCATCCACTATTTAAAATATACCCAGACAAAACAAAAGATCAAATATTAATTGAGGGTTTTACGAACGGGTTTTATGTGCCCAATTTTGTTGGTTCTGGTTGTTCCTTTGTTAATAACTTAAAATCTGCAAATATTAACAAAAAATGTGTTCAAGAAAAAATTGATAAAGAAATCTCAGCGAACAGGGTAGCTGGCCCCTTTTTACAGACCCCTTTCATTAACTTTAGAATTTTGCCTCTTGGTTGAGTACCAAAAAAGGAGATTAATAGCTGCCGAATAATACATAATTTATCATACCCAAAAGATAATTCTCTAAACGATCTAATTAAATAAAAATGATTCAACAGTACATTATGCATCTTATTATCAAGCGCTAGTCTTACTTAAGAAAGCAGGTAGAATGCACTCATGGCAAAAATGGACATTAAATCTGCCTTCAGATTGTTACCTATTAACCCAACTGGTTATAATTCACTAGGCTTCGAAGGCAAATTTTATTACGACAAAGCACATCCTATGGGGAGAATCTTTTCTAAACATATGTATTCTGCCACAGAGGGAAAGAAACATCTTTTTGATCATATACGCCTGTCTAAACAAATAAAAGATGACATCCAAATTTGGTTATGCTTTTTGGAGGATAATAACTGTAGATCCATGTGACAGCAGGAAATTATTGATTCTGACTCACTTCAGTTGTTCACCGATGCTGCGGCATCAGTTGGTTATGGATCAATCAAAAGAGTCAGTGGTCAGCTGAAAAATTACCAAAAGATTGTTTAGTAGAACAATTTATAAAAAATAAAAATTCTTGGAACAATTTCCTCTATTGGTAGCTCTAACAATTTGGCAAACTAATTTAAAAAACAAACGCATCTTATTATTCTCTGACAATAAGGGTGTATTTTTTTATTTATTTTTATGTGTAGCTGCAAAATCTGAGGTAGTAGTTAACGTCCTGAGACAAATTGTCTTAATATGTTTAAAAAATTATATTTTGATAAAAGCTAAATATTTAGAAGGTAGGTTTAATCTAATTGCAGATTCTTTGTCTCGGCAAAATTTCTCTCAATTCAAACAGCTGGTACCGGAAGCAAAAGAAAGGAATCCCTTCTCCTTCAAAACTTACGAAGTCGATTTGGAATTGATCAAGTTTAGTTTGTAATGCTCTAGTCCTATCTACATGGGTTGCTTATTCAGCTGCATGGAATAAATGGAGAACATTTTGTTCAGTCAATAATTTCAACGAGCAGGATAATAATATTTCTCAAGTTATCCTTTTTTTCCCGAATCTTGTCAAATTAGGCAAAAAAGGAGATTACATTAAAAAAAAAATCTTATCAGGCATCTCTTTAAAAAAAAAAAAATTCTTAATATTCAAAGGATCAAAAAGAATTAACCCTGAAAAACTGAATCAGACCATTACTTCTAGAATTTTTGAAGAAATTTGCTGAATACCTACCAGCCATTTGCTCATCTCCTTATGAGACGTGCCTTTTTAAAGCAGCCTTTCTACTTTCCTTTTTTGGTGCACTTCGCATCAGTGAATTTACAGCTGCAAACAGAACAACAAAGCACTATAATTAATTAATGATTTATAAATTCATCAAAATAGAATCAAAATTTTCTTAAAAAGATCCAAAACTGACCAACAAGGTAATGGAATTTGGTTTAGTTTGAATAAAATTCATTCCTCCACAATATGTCCTGTTCAGGCTGTAAGATCGTGGATGAGCTCTGCCTGTATGATATTGCGTCTGTTCAAAGACATTGTCCAGTATGAGGATGATCCCCAATTCACAGGGGAGTGGAAAGCTGCACACCAGCGTTTTTCTATGGAGCTCATGGAGCTTGTCCTAGCCCGCGATCAGCGGGAATATGTGGCAATTACAGAGGAGCTAGCTAAAGCACGGGAGGAGCTTCAGAGACGGCTCCTAGAATCACAGATGGTCGGGTTCGAGAGGAGATTAAATAAAAAATTATTAGCCACACAAGCAGAGGTCAAAGACCGTAAAAAGGACAAATTTATCCGGGACAAAACGGATTATGATCAAGACCGCGTATTTGATTGGGGCAAAAGAAAGACCCGCCCCAAGCGCACACCTCGTAGAGGCCGTAACAACTTTTGGGCCACCGACTCCGAATCCAGTTTATCTGAGGGCAACGAAGTAAATTCGGGTGAAGAGACAGCCCCTTTAGAAAAAGGACGAGAAGGGGGCGTGGTCGACACTCCAGGAACAATAAGAGAGACCCGAAAGTCCACAAGGAGGAGGCGTCAAGTGACTTGGCGGCAATAAAGGAGAATGAATTGCACAGCAGTGCATCGACTCATAATATTGTCATCAATCTCACGGGCTCTGAACTGCCGCCGGGCTGTACCCCACTCCTCAATCGAGGGCTGGGATACAGCCTACCTGGGCAGTTCAACCTGGTTGATTTTGAGATTGATCTCTTTCTATCAATCCGCAAGTTGTATCTCAAAAAAATGTTTGCTGAGACCCCTGTCCGCTGCATTAATCCTTTACAGGGAGAGGTCCCGGCAACCATGTCCCTTACCGACTTCCATCTGTCGGGCAGATTCACTGAGGAAGAAATTGCATGCATACACTTTTTATCCAACACTGGATCTGATGAACCAGTGGCTACGGGGGGCCATTTGAACAACTATACAGGGGGCGTCAGGTCCACCTTCCTTCCTCCCATGTCGGCCGGCTCTCCTATAGATCTCTTCCACAAAAGAGTATTAAAAGAAATTTGTGCGCTGGTGTATCCGGCAGCACCCTCTAATCTTTCGATAGAGGAATCTCGGGCTCTTGTGTGGTTGAGAAAACAGACCAGTATGGTCATTAAGCCGGCCGACAAGGGAGGGAATGTGGTCCTGATGCCCAGGGAGTACTATCAGGAGGAAGCGTTTCGGCAATTGAGTGATTGCTCGGTTTATTCTAAATTGAAGGGTAATCCCATACCTGATTTGTGGTCGAGGCTACAGCCGAGAGCCAGTGCTATGACGAACCGGGAACCTGTCAGAGAGGAACCTGTTACCTGACTAAAATGGCTGGAGGTGTGCCCTTAGCCATGCCGAGGGTAGACCTAAAAGGGGGCATACCCTGATGAACAAGGAGAGAAAAGGAGAGGGAGGGTGGGGCACCGAAAACGCACGCAAGTGAAGGAGGGGGCGTGCTCCCTTTTAAGCGAGCCTACGCCCCTCCCACAAATGCAGGCTGACATGTCAGCCTTTAACTACTTGTGGTCGAGGCTACAGCCGAGAGCCAGTGCTATGACGAACCGGGAACCTGTCAGAGAGGAACCTGTTACCTGACTAAAATGGCTGGAGGTGTGCCCTTAGCCATGCCGAGGGTAGACCTAAAAGGGGGCAAAAACCACACCTGAGTAGGAGGGGAGACCTTTTATTGTGATGACCAATTACAGTACCAAACTATGAAAAGCCCGTGAAATCTCAGCTTGGGGGTTCGGTATGTAGCGAGTGAAGCAAGAGGAGCGCCAGCGGCCCATTCTCCGGATGACGTGGCCGGGCACGTTATGCTTGGAAGCCGCGGATGCTGCCCCAATACGGAAGGAGTGCCCTGAAATGGCCTTTGGGTCGAAACCCAAACCCGAAGCCAGAGTGCGCACGTGCGAGACGAACTGGGAGGTCGTGAGGGGCAAGGCCTTGAACGGGAGCAACGGGCTGTCCGGGCCCACGTCTCCCAAGGCTGCTAGCAGACTCCCCAGCACCTGGACCGGGCACCAAGCGTTGGCCGATTGGAAGAAGCGTACCTCCACCGGTGGACCTACCTGCATGGTTTTGGACGTAAGGAGGTACAAGGAGAAATGGTCGTCATGCCAGGCCAGCTGACCCCTGGTTAAACCCTTGGCCCTGGCTGAACTACGGGTGAATTCACCGGGTCTTAAGAACCCGTAAAAACCGAGGTACATTGCTGCTTTGATGACTGTGCTGGAAAGGAGCCCAAAAGGAAAGGCGTCTAGGGAGGAGGAAAGCCTTCTGAACAAATCCCCTGACACCGGCTGCCTGGACGGGATGGTCACGAGGTTGTTTTTCTGAACGCCCCTGAGGGTTGCCCTGACTGCCTGGGAAAGGAAAACCGACCTGCTTTCGGGGTCTTCTAACATGGCGAAATGTTGGACCCCGGATAAGTACAATTTGATGGTGTTGAAGGATAGCTTGAGATCCTGGTGACAGTAGGCGATGAAAGCTGTGATGTACGTGGTCATATCGGTGTCTCGTCTCGGATGCAGACCCGTGAACCTGTTGAAGGTGTTCAATGCGGTCCTGTAGTTTCTGGCGGTGTTACGAGATAAAGACTCCTGCATCAGAGATTTAGCTGAATTAATGAGAAAGTTTAATCCATCACCAGGTTTTGGTACAACGGAGGAGATAGCCCCACCCGGTCTGCCTCCGGCATGACCTGAAAGAAAGTGTCGAAATTAAAGCGTGACAAGGCGTCCGCGGCCACATTATGCACTCCTTGAATGTGTCTGCAAGCCACATGGAAGTTATGTTCCAATGAAAGCCAGACTAACCTGCGGACGAAGGACATGATCTGGGGAGACTGGGATCTGCCCCTGGCGACTATGTCCACCACTGCCTGACTGTCGGTCACAAACACTACTGAAGAGTTGGCCCACGTACTGCCCCAAACCTGGGCCGCTGCTACAATCGGGTACACTTCCAGCAAGGGGGAAGATTTCAATGCGGCTCTAGCGGATGACACCTCTGCTGGCCAGGCACCCGCGAACCATTGGTTTCCACAGATAGCCGCGAAACCTCTAGAGGCGGCGGCGTCCGAAAAAACCAATGTGGAAGCTGGGCCCGGCTGAGGTATGAACAAGGAGACCCCATTCCATGAGGCCATGAAGTCCTGCCACATGGCCAGGTCGGCCAAGGCTTGGGTGTCCAAGGTGACGAGGCTGTCTTGCTCGGGGGCAGAAGGGAGTAGCTGCAGGAGTCTGGACATGAAGGCCCTGCCCTGGGGCATGACTCTGGTGGCGAAATTGAGCATGCCGAGCAGGGACTGCAACTCTACCTTGGTGCAAGTCCTGCTACCCGCTGACCTGGCAATGGCTTCCCTGATTTTTTCCAACTTTACGGCTGGCAACCTAGCTTCCATCCTCCCTGTATCCAGGATTATGCCCAGGAAAGTGATTACCGTCGCCGGGCCTTCTGTTTTGGAGGATGCCACCGGAACGTTGAGTTGGTCGAACAGCTGAAGCAGCGCCTGGAGCTTGCTTGGCCGGCAGTCTGGGCTTTCAATTAACAGAAAGTCATCCAAGTAATGGATGACCAGAGGGCAACCGCAGTGGTTGACCAGGATCCAATGCAATGCCTGAGCGAACTGGTCGAACAGCCAGGGGCTGCTCTTGGACCCGAACGTTAGGCGATTGGCAAAGAAAAACTGATCTTCCCACCGGATGCCGTAGAACCTCCAGAGCTGTGGATGAATGGGCAGTAATTTAAAAGCGTCGGCGATGTCCGCCTTCGCCAACCACGCCCCCCGACCTACTTTGAGGATCAACTGAATGGCTTCATCTATGGTGGCGTAGCTCATTGAAAACTCCTCGGAGGGCACCAAAGAATTCAGACTGGGTGTGCTGGAGCCATGTGGAGCGGACAAATCGTAAATTAAGCGTTTTTTATTAGAAAACTGTTTGGACACGATGCCCACGGGGTTTATCCTCCAAAGGTCAAAGGGTATGAAGGAAAAGGGGCCGATGAGGAACCCCTTTTCTACTTCAGACCTGATCAGCGCACCCACCGGCTCAGGATCACTGGTTGCCGACAGCAGGTTGGGCCCTTCCCAAGAAGCTTGAGGGAGAGCTATCAGGCCTGTGTGGAACCCTGCTGTGAACCCGGAAACCAGGAACTGAACGAACTGAGGGTTGTGATGGTTCTGTAGCAGGGATGCTAGAAGAACCACATTGACGCTGCTTAGTCAGGAAGGCCTGGACCTTTGAGGACAAGCCAACTGGGGGTGAGCCCTGAAACAGCCCGCGCAAACGTGAAGGGCCCTGCATTTATTGTAATAACACGCGTTCTGATTAAAGTTATTACATACCTGGCTGTTGCCCAGGAACACTATCGGCCGCCCTAGCTTGTCTGTGGATGGGCCAGCCCGCTGAGGGGCCCCCGAGCTGCCGGGGAGGGACCTGCCCTGGGACGTGGAGGGACCTGAGTTGGGGCACCACTCTGCGGAGTGGGCAATTGATTGGCAGGAGGCGCACGCTGGGGCCCTGAGCCCAGCGAAATGCCGGCAAAAGAGCTCCATGTCCATAGCGGCCCAATTCGTGATATGCTTGAATTGAACCAGCGCGGCTGCCGCTTTGGCCGAAAAGGAGCGATGGTAATCGTAAAAGGCGTGCCCCCCGTACCTGTGGCCCAAGTCCGTGACCCTGTAAAGATAAGTATCTAACTCCTCCCGCCTCTCAGGATGGACAGAACAGATGACATCCCTGAACAAGCTAAAGGCCAGGACGAACTCCGTGATGGATAGCTTCCTGTTGAGGCGGGGATCCCTAGCTTTGAGAACAATTGACATGTCGCCGCAGGCTATGGTCTTGCTCTCTATCGTGTCATGAGTAGCTATTAGGATGGACGCCAGATTGACGTCCTTGCCCTCTAGAATGTCCTTTTTGATGCTGCCGGGGATGAAGTATGCCGGAGCTACCTCGGGAGCGCAAGGGACCCTACCTGGGGGAGCGAGCCCGGCAGTGGAGGCTACAGGCAAAGGAGACCCTGGATGGACGGATGCCAGCCCCTGATGAGACTCGACAGCCAGGAGCCTGGACTGCACGTCCGAGACTGAGGAGGCAATAGTGTTCATCATGGCGTGCAGCTGCGTCAATGACACCTGCAATGTGGACATAGAGACTTGCTCCAAGTCCGGGGCAGCCGGTTCTGCCATGAGCAGCCTATATAATTCGGCTTTGCGGGCGGAAGCCGGGTGTTGAATCCCTCTTCTGTTCAACTCTGCGATCAATTTTGCAATAGTCCAACTCCTTAGAGATGAGGAGCTGGGCTGCTCGGATGCGGGCGTCTCGGGGATGGATGAGGCCTCCTCGATGTTGGAGATATGTGACATGCTGCAGCTGTGGGGTGACAACCAAAACAAAAGGAACAAGGAGCTGAGCTGGAGGCCCCGTACCGACAGGCGACACCCGAGGCGTGACTGGTGGATGAGGAGTTTAAGGTGGCTAGTGCCTAGTACTACAAACGGCGTTACCGTGGGGGACCCTGCCCGACTAAGGTGTGCAGTGGCGTACCAGCTACCAGGCCGTGAAATTAACCCCTTTTGTTTAAACTCTTTTTTTTTTTTTTTTTAAAAACATCAAACCTGGATTAGTCCCGACGAGACAATTGGAACGAGTCTGAAACGTAAAAGCGACAGAATTTGGTAAATAACGAAGCAATGCTGAAACGCAACAGTTTGCCAAAAACAAAACATGAACGTAAGCCTGGTGCAGAACGGGCACAAGACAGACGACAGTCATGGTACGTTAGCCGTGAGCGCCTGACCCGAGAGCGAGATAGCAATCGCGGGGTTTTGGTACCTGTGCCTGAATGTAACAGGTAGTAGATGATGATGATAAATGTAAACATAACCTGCAGCGTGACAGGTAACAGATAACAAGTTATCTTAACCCTGAAACGAGACAGATAGCCCACCTGGAAAGGAAAACGTAAGCCTGAAGCGTAACAGGCCGCAGTTTATGAAAAACAACCGTAAGCCTGAAACGTAACAGGCAACAGATAACAAATACACTCTTTTTTTTTTTTTTTTTTTTTGAACCGAGAACGGCACCCAACCTGGAAGAAAAAACGTAAGCCTGAAGCGTAACAGGCCGCAAATTATGAAAACACAACCGTAGGCCTGAAGCGTAACAGGCAACAGATAATAAATACACCAAAAATTATTATTTATTTTTTTTTGTACCGGGACGGCACCCCAACCTGGAAGCAAAACGTAAGCCTGAAGCGTAACAGGCCGCAGATTATGAAAAAACAACCGTAAGCCTGAAGCGTAACAGGCAACAGATAACAAATACACATTTTTTTTTTTTTTTTTTTTTTGTACCGGGACGGCACCCAACCTGGAAGAAAAACGTAAGCCTGAAGCGTACCAGGCCGCAGATTTATGAATAACAACGTAAGCCTGAAGCGTAACCGGCAACAGATTATGAAAACCAACAAAATAACGGTATTTTACCAAAAACTCCGTGGAACGTGAAGTGACAGAGCGACGGACGGCTCGGACTGGATCGAGTGAGAGCAAAAAGGGGTTAATGCGCACCGAAACGCGTGGCACCTGTGGTGTGGGAAAGAATTAGAAGCCGTGAGGGGGAGAACCGTGGACCTGCACGCGTCCACCTGATTACCAACAACAAGCCCCCTTTAATCTATTTGAAAAAAATTTTCAGACATGACGCCTGCCAGCCAGGAGGGGGCGCTTCAAGCATGCCGCGGGGCAGGGAGCCGAGGCAACGAAGCCTCCACCTGGAGAAACAGCCTGCCCACCCCCGGGCCTGCCTGGCCGGAACGCCGCCCCCGGCGTGAGAACAGGCGGGGACCGGAGGCGCGGCCGCATGAGTGCCTCATTTCCACGCCGGCTCCGACCCCCATGCCAAGGGCGCCGGGCCATGGGATGCCCCGGCGCCTTGATGGAAGAAACGAGCGCCGCGCGACACCCACCAGCTCCCACGTGACCCCGGCCAAACAGGAAGCGCAGAGAGACCCGCGGGAGCTGAGAGAGACGCCGGCTTGTTGCGCGGTAACGAGGACGCTGCGCCGCGAACCCGTATGGCGACCCACGTGACCGGCGCCGGGAGTGGAGACAGCGCCGGCCGCCGGGCCGCGGGCCGAAGCGGAGGCGAGGAGGAACAGCGGAGGTGATGGAGCGGGCGGGCAGGCAAGCCGGGGGGGGGGGGGCTCCGGGTGGCTGTGGAAGCAGCGCTGAAAAGAGACGCAGATTACTTACCCGTATCAGCCGGATGGGCAGGCGAGCCTCGGGGGAGCAGGGAGACACTTACCTAACGAGCAGTGCGGCAGCAAGGGGCGTGACGCTTCAGGGCGGGAAAAAGCACCGAAAACGCACGCAAGTGAAGGAGGGGGCGTGCTCCCTTTTAAGCGAGCCTACGCCCCTCCCACAAATGCAGGCTGACATGTCAGCCTTTAACTACATATCATCAAAATTGTATGCTTTCATTAACCGCTATATTTTTAATGGATTTCTTCCTAAAAATATGATAGACCGATTGATACCAGCGTTTCCCAAAACTCCAACATGGTATTTTTTACCGAAGGTTCATAAATCACTGACCCGACCCCCTGGTCGTCCCATCATTGTGGGGATCGGTTCAGTGATGGAACCCCTCTCTAGTTATGTGGACTGGCTTTTGAGGCCTCTGTTAAGTAGTACCCCTACTTACCTGAAAGACACAGGTGATTTTCTCCGTGCGCTCAATCATCTTGAGTGGCAGGAAGACTTTCACCTTGTCTCTCTCGATGTCGAGAGTTTATACACTCGCATTCCACACGATCTGGGCCTCCAGGCGATCAACACTGTCCTACATAAAACTGATAAAAGTGTTATGTTCATAGACTTTGTTCATGAGGCTTTGGACTTAGTCCTTAGCAATAACGTTTTTCAATTTGATGGTCTCTGGTACCGCCAGGTACTAGGTACTGCGATGGGCACTCCTGTCTCGTGCACATTTGCAAACCTGTACCTGGCGGTATTTGAAGAGACATACATCTATTCGACGGACAACCCCTATCTACGCCATATCCATCTTCTTCTGAGGTACGTGGATGACATTTTTCTGGTCTGGCGGGGGAGTGAGGAGCTGTGCTGGGCCTTTGTAGAATATTTAAATACGTATAACCAGATGAACATGAGGTTCACCGTCAAATTTGGAGGTGAATCCTTGGATTTTCTGGATGTACAGGTTACAGTCAGAGATGGCATTATACATACCAGTGGCCATCGAAAATCCACCGCCACCAACTCCCTCCTCCACCAGACCAGCTTTCATCCAGCCTCGGTTAAGCGTGCTGTTCCCTACGGTCAATTTATTCAGCTACGTAGGATTAATGACACAGATGAAAGCTTTTTTAGACAGGCATTGGAGCTCCGTAAAAGACTCCTGGATAGGGGTTACCCGTCGAATGGTGTTTCAGCAGCCATGCGTAAGGCGGCTAAATTGGATCGTGTCTCCCTGCTTAGGGAGAGAACATTTAGTTCTGCACCATCACGTTTTGCATTTTCTTTTCAATACAGTGCTGCGGCAGACATGGTCAAGCAAGTGATCAATCAGAATTGGGACCTACTAAAAGGAGATTCCTCCCTTGATAGTGTAACAGACGAGAAACCTCTGATTGCATTTAAGAGATGCCCTACATTAAAAGACAAACTCGTCAGTAGTGTGTTTTCCACACCGAAGGACGAGATGTGGCTAGGTAAGCCCAAGGGCAACTTTAAATGCGGTCACTGCTCGTTCTGTGCACTCAATACATGCAGCAAGCATTTATTTTTTGGAGGCATTACACATACAGTGCGAGAATTCATTAATTGCCGTACCCCTTATGTTGTTTACGTGATTTTCTGCCCGTGTGGGCGGTTCTACGTGGGTAAAACCATACGTCCCCTTTTCGAACGTATACGTGAGCATGTTGGTTCTATTAGATCAGGGAGAGGCAGTCCTCGCCTCATTGACCACATTCGTGTCGCCCATGATGCTCACCCGCGTTACCTTTCCTTTGCGGGGGTGGAACATGTCCGTCCTATCCCTCGGGGAGGGGACCGGCACCGCCTACTACTGCAGAGGGAGGCAAGGTGGATTATTCAGACAGGTGCAATGGGTCCAGCAGGCATGAATGACAGAAATGACATGTCTGTCTTTCTGTAAGTAACAACTTGCTCTATGAATTGGCATCTGCATTCATATGTCTTTGTTCCTTCATGCTTAGCTATATGTTGGCTTTTATTTTTATAACTTTTTTTATATTGGTATTCACCTTTTATTAACTTCATTATGTATCTCCGTGCTTTCTATGCAATATTCGATCCCTCTATCCACATAATGTATGGATGCATATGCGTTTTCAACTATACCACTATCGTGCGCTGTCACCCCTTGAATATAGGGATCCAATGTATATCGTCTTAATATATGTCTCCTCTATGTATCCGGACCTCTGCATACATCTCCCATGGTGCGGGGGTGTATGCAGATGAATATATCCAATTGTATATTTGTGTTGCTATTTCGATTGTACCTTAACGTCACTGCTGTGCGCTTTTTTTTTATATGTCATTATTCTCAGGGGCGAACAGCTGTGGATGACGGCGTCGGCCGTGCCCTGTCCGCCTCTATATAAAACGCACTTGCGTCATGACGTATTGAGCGGCCTGAGGAAGCGCGATCCTACGCGCGAAACGGCCGTCGCCGCCTGCAACAGTGTATCCGCCCCTGGACCCACATGTATCTTCTTCTAAGGAATCTCCTCAGTCCCTTTATTAGGGATCCTCGGGACATGAATTTATATTTCCATGACGGTCTTTAAGACCGAATAAAGTCCCTTTAGGGATCCCTATTTCGCAGTTAAAAGCGTCAACTTTATTAATTTAATTTCTACTTACAAATAAGGAAGCCACAATAAAGGTTACTGATTTTTATCCTGGTGAGTGCCGCAACGCTATTATTTTCTCCTCCTTCAAAGACTTACTTGTACTTGATGTCACTTTTTGTTGCTGAGCACCGCTCATTGGACTTTTCATACCGCATGCAATTTGCCGACAGCGGCGATATTAGTGGGGGCAGTGCCGCCATATTTTCTCTTTTCTCCCTTGCCTGACTGTATGATATTTATGTTTAAATTGTATTGGCTGTCATTTGGCATTCCAGGCACTAGAGGTCACTGTCTTGCAGCACAGTCAGCACACTCTGGGATCTGCATATGCAAAGCAGATGATGACTCATCTAAGTGTTGATCTTACATGGTGGAAGGATTGTGCTGTGAGGGACTGAATCCGATTCCATCCTGGCTTACGGGTGTCCGGCAGTGAATGGACACTCAAAGGAAGGAGAGTATCTGCTGTCCCCTGTCTGGATCCAGCTCTTTGAAAGAGAGGTTGTCCCAGGAAGACCAATTCCAGTGTATGGACAGAAAACCTTATCATCAAGCAAGGCCGCACGGTTGCTGAGAGCTTGCTGGCCACCCCGGGTAAGCAGCATCCTAGGGCCCAGAGCGGACGCAGGTCAGTACACCTGATTACCAATTGTACTTTACTATTTGGCCCCTAAAGTAACAGAGACAAGCCTAGGCATTGTATTAGCTAGTTAGATAGGGTTATAGCTTTGTTAGGCCTTACTGTACTGGACTGCAGCGCAGTAATTGACTTGCAGGCTCTGCTGTGTCTGCCACCAGTTAGATGTGTCCTCTATAGAGGCACAGTTCGACTTGTAGGCTCTGCTGTGTACGCCAACAGGTTAGGTCTGTCCCTCGGACAGGGACGTTGACTGTGGGCCTGGGGTATTACTTATACTGTTTGTATTTGTGTTAATACTGTTTACAAAGTAAAGTTTATATTCTTGCATATAAAGCTGGTGTCAGTGTCGCTTTCCTTGTCTGTGACTTTGCTGTATCCTGGGTTGTCGATTGGAATTCCCAATACCTATCGGATTCCAGCGACTGGCAATTGGATCCTCTCATCTACCGACAAATCAACAGCTTTTGGGGCCCCCTCCACATGGATGTATTTGCATCACGATTGAACAGCCAATTACCCATTTTCATCAGCTGGCGTGCAGATCCGGATGCTCTGGCTCTGGATGCTCTTTACCAAATCTGGCCACAGAAACGCCTTTACGCTTTTCCCCTTTTGCATTCATTCCTAGAGTTATCCTTCAGACAATTTCCCAGAGATCAACATTAGTGATCATCACTCCTTGGTGGCCGTCTAAAACATGGTTCCCCACACTACTCAGTCTGGCCATAGATATCCCGAGAGTTCTACCACTTTCCCAGGATCTTCTCAGAGATCCTTCAGGACATTTTCACCCTCTGATTAGTGATGAGCGGCAGGGGTCATATTCGAATTTGCAATATTTTGAGAATATTTTGTAGAATATTCAGCAAATATTTGCGAATTCGAATATTCGTTATATTCTACAATTTTTTTACTTGAAAAATCGACAAGGTAATGATCGCGTAATATGCAAATTTTTGTAATGCAAATTTTTCTCGCAAATTTTTCAATTGCCGAGCAAAAACATGATTTCTCCCTGCTTCTTGTTTATGGGCCAATGAGCCATAGCACTATATCGAATATATTATTTTTTTTCAAATAATCGTTATATTCTAAAACAAGATTATATAGCAATATAGTGAATAGTCAAAAAAAATTACTATAGAGCAATTTAGCTAATATAGTGCTATAATTTTCAATAGTTAAAATATTTTTCCAATCTGAACTTCAGATGAGAATAAAATTACAACTATTAGACAAAGAAGATTATAGACAAATCACTGAAATATAGTCGGTTTACATTCACCTCTTAAACACTTTCACTAATGAATAGAATGTTTTTATATATGTGTATATTAAAACATAAACTTTATTAATTCACATTAAAATAGGAAGAGAGTGAATAACTATTGCAAATTAATCACGATAAGGACTAACCCTTTCTAAGCTATATACACAGCTAAATTGGCAACTGGTTGGCAAGACAGTCCTCCTTCAAAAACACCCCCTATGCCTTACTGCGGGGTGTGAGGAGAATAATCACTGACTCATAAATAAACCCTGTGGTCCTGTTGTGACCAACTGCCAATTGCCAAAATGTAGCTTGCAGGGTAAGGAGTCCAAATCCAAACCTGCTGGGCATTCACCACAGCTGTGGTCGTGATATAATGCACCTACAGACAAATATCGGGCACTGGGGGGACAGAGGCTGTAAGTGGGGCAAGGAGGGGGACTAGATCCTAAATGCAGTGTTTTATCTGAGTACTATAAACTTGAACTCACACTATCTGAACTTGGATACCACCCCTAATTACTCCTATTTGCTACCCCTAGCACTGACTCCCTCACAGATACTATGTATACGGGACGGCACAGCACCCTAATCCTAGAAGCTAATTCAGTATGTGCCTAAATATCACCCAGTAACGCTCAACGTGTTTCTCTAAATCATCAGGAGCTCAGGGCATAGGTAGACCACACACAGACAAACAGTGCTGCCCTTCTCACATGTGGAGGCAGCAGCGTCGGTGCTAGGATGGCCATCCACAGCATACTAGAACACTTTGTATGCCTCATCATTTCATCCATCCACATAAGTTCTTGTTATTCCAGTCTTTTATCACCCAGTTCTAAGTTTATTCCATTGCTACCATATTCCGATTACTTCAAGCCGGTTCCACTTCTTCTCTGGTCGTCAAGAAAGAGGCGTGGTCTATGTTCGCTTCACCTTATATGCACTGAGATGCACACTGATTGGTTAGCTGCATTCCTCATTTACATTACTGATTAACTGTTTAGAAAAAAAATAAAAATTCATACACCTGTTGTACTAATTCTTGCTGCTATGGGAGTAGTAAAAGAAAGTTACGCACAATGTTCGCCTCCTGTCTTCAATAAAATTTATATTTTCTGTTACAATAGCTAGGAAAATGTTCAATTAGAATCAGTATAAACAAGAACATGGAAAAATTCATCCACTATTATTGCATTGTCTTACAGACATGTTGAATTGTAAGGATTTGTGGAAGGTTTATGCGATAATTCAAAACAAACTGAATCCGATATTGGATTGGACATCTTCAATGTTGGATTACAAAATTTGATGAAAAAGGGCTGCGTGTAGGTTAGCCAGGTAGCTTGGCGTAATAGTCACTCTCCGAGTGGACTAGGTATTTATTTATTGTTGGCAATACCTAACGTTGTTGATAGATTATTGTGGTTTACTTTGAATGATTATTGGGTAATATTAGACACAACGCGGCCAATTATAATCCATTAATAAAACGTAATTATTAATTTTGAGTGGTTGTTTATTTTGAGTTTATTACACTTAGGTATTACTAATTGGAGTTTATGACACCATAGTTATGGGGCCACTATTGTTGCTGTTGCTGTCATTGCTACTGCTGCTCATCCCCACTCTGTCATGGGGCCACTATTATCATTGTTACTGCCACTGCTGCCACCCTCCCCATGCTGTTATGGGGCCACTACTTGACTCTTGGGACACTGTGCAGTTAAATCCACGGCAATAAATTAGACCTGATGATAACAGTGACCTGTAATACTGATGCACAGTAAATCTACTTCAGAAGGGATTAAAAAGCATGTGTTTGAACTTACACAAGATGCACTAAAGGAAAAAAAAAATATCCACTACTTTACTGGTGCTTCCTCCATTTTTTTATTTTGTCTTACTAAGGAGCCATTTTACTGCAGAGGTGCACACAGTTTTATTTTTATTTTTTGCTTTACTAAAGGGTGCTGTATTTTTTCTTTTTGTTTAACAGAAGGGATTAGATATGAACCTTGCAGAGTGGCCTGGGTATACCTTATTTATTGTGATTTGTGACAAATTAATTTCTTGTCAAAATTCATCCAATCGGAAGAATCAAATTATTTAGAACATCACACATCTCTAATCAAGATCTTTCTCTTTTATTTTATTTTTTATTTTTTTATCTGAACCTTGCATTGTGCACCAGATCCTACAGATCCAGTAAAGGCAAGGCAGCAGAAACTGGATACATCCCAACAAGTTTACAGCAGTGTAGTTTCGGGTGCACAACCAGATACCCCAGGAAGCATTATTTATTTATTTGAAAGTTTCCCTATGAAGACCTGTGTTCCCATTTTTTATAGGAATTAAAGATTTAAAAAGTCTACTATACTTTCACACAATTTCATAAAGGAGACATAGAAGGGTGTGTCTGAGCTAGCTAACATCATGAGCCTGATAAAAGAACTACTTCTTCACAGTTTTTG
Source organism: Bufo gargarizans (assembly GCF_014858855.1). Classification (NCBI taxonomy): domain Eukaryota; kingdom Metazoa; phylum Chordata; class Amphibia; order Anura; family Bufonidae; genus Bufo; species Bufo gargarizans. The sequence continues at coordinate 82,809,296 of NC_058085.1, read as the reverse complement.
AAGATTATAGGAGTCTCCTGTGTGTCTAAGTGTGATCACCCCCCCCCCCCCCCCTTCATTATGTGTTCTGTGAGCTCCAGAGCTGAAAATAAACATAGTGGAAAGTTATGGAAAGGATATCACAACAGAACAGTGCTGGCAGATTCCACAGAAGGGATACACCCCCTGCTTGGGAGAGAACTGCATCTAGCTCTGCATCTTCAAAAGGGAATACTATGGCTTAAAGAGACATTAGTTAAGCCTAAAAAATACCTATTTCTTAACAATTATAATTGTTCAAAGAAACACAGCCATTAGATAAACTTTTTTTTATTTTAAATAAAGGTACGCATTAAGGTTTTTATATGTTTTAAACCAATTTCCTTGGAGAAGTACTAGTAAATAGCAAACCAACAAGATGATAAAACTCAAATGCTGTTACATTAAAGTAGCTTCCATGTTCAACCATTTTTCATGTTCTACCAAATTTCCAACTCTTTGATGGACATTTATCAAGACTAGCTTTCCCATATGCCAGTCTTTATCCCTTTGCACTGGAGTGAGATGTGCTTAATTTATTAAGAGACAGATGCCTCTTATCAAATTAGGCACATCTCTGTTTTCTGGCGCACAGACTGCCAAAGTCTATGCCTGCTAGGTGCTGCTGCAAACTTCATATATAACTTCCACCAGAAACTGGCTTGTTATAGTAAATCTAGCAGGCTGTGCAAAGAACCCCCATCCAACTAAGCCCCACCATCTTTTACTGCCACTTTAGAAAAGTGATGAGGTTACAAAGTTGCAAATTATGGTGCACATATGGCGTGCGCCATAATTTGTGATTTATTTACTCCACAATATTGGCGATAATGTATTGATAAATGGCCCTCTTTAGTTTTAAACTTTTCCACCATCACTTTTTGTTTACCTAGGTGATAGTTTGCAGAAATTCACCGTTCCTTTCATTTGCACAAACACGATTTCATTTCGAAGCCTCTGATGCATTCCTTCCCTGACACATTTCCGTTTCTTGCCTAATGAACAGTAGAATAGTTGGTCTAAGCCTTTCAGGCAATCTGCAGGCACAGACTGCTTTTCTGATGTGTCAAGAAATGTTGCCCATTATAACTGAACTCAGCAACTGATATTTTGAATTGTTGGTTTATATGTTTCCAGCTGTGTAGATAATGCCAATTTTTGTGACAAAAAGGAAATTGTTACTTTTTTGGCATAATTATGTTTGCTTTCCTAGTAAAAGAAATACGTCTAAAAAAAAATGCCACTGCTGTTCCTAGGCAGCATTTGCAAACTATATCATGCATATACCGTACTAAATTAGTAATACTTAATTGGAATGTATGCAATACTCAATTTATTATCTGTTTTTAGCATTTTAGTGTTTCAATATTTGTGGGATCTGAAATTCAGGAAAACGCTAATGAGTGTTCGTAATATTGCTCCTCCTCATACTGTGGAGTAGATCGCTGCATGTAATAGCAGCGGTCTCCCCCACTGACAAGCAGGTCATTGCTGGGAAGGAATGCTCCCCTCCCGACAAACGCCTGTATAATCTGCTTGTCTAATACAGCCTTTAGGTGCAAAGAGTTTACTAAACTATGATAAAATATATAGACACAAAGCTATACAAATATAAAGCAAGCTGAACTTTATTTGGGGTTAATCAGAGGCACTTTAAACGATGGCAGGTGTATGCTGACTCCTATTTAACAGGATTTTGAACGTGATTGCTTAATTCTGAACACAGCGACATCCCCAGTTATAAGAGGGTGTGCACACTTATGCAACCACATTATTTATTTATTTATTTTTTTTGTTTTCTTCCCTCCACCTAAAAGATTTCAGTTTGTTTTTCATTGAGTGGTACAGTTTATAGGTCACATTAAAGGTAGAAAAAGTTCTGAAATGATTTATCTTTGTCAAATTTTTTTACATCACAGAAACCTGACATTTTTACAGGGATGTGTAGACTTTTTATATCCACTGTACATAACACGGTGTAATTATTATTTTTTTTAAATCATATGTACCTACTCCATTTGCTCGTCATGGGCTGGCCACCACCATCTTGCTTGAAGAGCTGGAGCAAAATTGTCATACGTCACCACGCAAAGGATTTCGGCCGGCCTGTTGTGAATAAATGGAGCAGGTAAGTAAAGTATGATTTTCTTTTAGTTTTTTTTTTGTTTCAGTTTAAATCTTTTCCCTACTACAAAGCAAAAGGAAATTTATCGTGAAATTCGGAACAAAGTTCACTTCGAGGACTTCTATTCGCTCAATACTAACGTGCTACTTATTTTCATCACAGAAGTGGCGTAAATGCATTTATCGATGGCCCTGGATGTTTTATGAATTTGGTGCCTCTTCTTTCTTGTGATGTTACATCATTTTCTATGCCATGTAATTTTCAGATTTTTTGCAAAAATGAATGAATCTGGCTTAAACAATGCCCACTTTCCCACCAACTTTTTAAAGCTGGAGCAAGTGGTGTAAAATTGCAAAATGTTACAAACTTGTAACATTTGTACACAAATAAACCCCAAAAAGTCCTATTTTGCACCTTTTGAAGCAAGAATTCTGGAGTGCAGGGCACAATTACTTTTCCCCTATGTATGATAAAACTATATTTAAATAGGTCATTTTCTGAGGATACAGTATTTAAAAATATGATTGCTGGTTCAATTGTATTCTGTAAATTAAAAATGGAAATTAAAACGGCTATTCATTGGAATCGCTTAACTATTTAAAAAGCAGAGAACATATGTTCATGTGATGGAATGCTAATTATAGTGTTGCTGAGGAAAATGTGTTAATATTATGGGTATCCTACACAGGTAATGATGCTTGCTATCCACTGTGTTGGAGGCAGTCAGTTTGAATTATGTTTGTTGCCAGCACTGCAGTTTGCACTACAACACAAGCCATTCTGCCAAGCATTTTGGAAATGTCAAAAGCAAAATGATAGCAGAGTCTGGGTAAAAGAAGTGTCACTACATTTCTGCAGATAAATGGCTCCTGCACATGACTGTATGTATTTTGCAGTCTGCATAAACGGATCCGTCAAAAATACGGATAACGTCTATGTGCGTTCCGTATATTGTGGAATGAAACAGCTGGCCTCTAATAGAACAGTAGTATCCTTGTCCGTAATGCGGACAATAATAGGAAATGTTATTTTTCTTGCCGAATGGAAATACGGACATACGTAAACGGAATGCACACGGAGTAACTTTGGATTTTTTGTGGACCCATTAAAATGAATGGGTCCTCATGCGGTCCACAAAAAAACCAAAATGGACACGGAAAGAAAATACGTTTGTGTAAATGAGCCCTAAGGGTACAGCCACAGGTCAGGTTTCTGCATGTAGTTTTGGAAGCCAAAATCAGGGGAAGATCATACATTTTTTTTTACAATTAATTCCTGGTTCTGGCTTCAAAAACTGCATACAGAAACCTGACCATGTGGCTGTACCCTAAAAATGACTATTGTCACATAAAATAAGGGTACATTGACATCAACGCTAGTTATTCCCATCATTCTGCTCCATTACAGGAGCAAAACAATGAAAATAAGTGACGTGCTGGATTTAGCACATAACTGAGATGAACATGAATTCTGTTCAGTTTCCATTCAGAAAGCAGTTTTTTTACTGGATAAAAAAGTTCTGCATGCAGGACTTTTTTGTCTTGTCTTTTTGATGGAATCTGCGATTGAGGCCCTGAACGGAGCCTCCAACATAGATAAGAACAAGCCCTAAAAAAAACAACTATTTTTAACTCTTTCCAAACATGGTTCAGAGGAGGGCAACTAAAGTAATAACTGGAATGGGGGACTACAGTACCCTGAAAGATTATCGACATTAGGGTTATTCACTTTAGAAAAAAGACGACTGAGGGGAGATCTAATTAATATGTATAAATATATCAGGGGTCAGTACAGAGATCTATCCCGTCATCTATTTATCCCAAGGACTGTGACAAGGGGACATCCTCTGCATCTGGAGGAAAGAAGGTTTGTACACAAACATAGAAGAGGATTCTTTACGGTAAGAGCAGTGAGACTATGGAACTCTCTGCCTGAGGAGGTGGTGATGGTGAGTACAATAAAGGAATTCAAGAGGGGCCTGGATGTATTTCTGGAGCGTAATAATATTACAGGCTATAGCTACTAGAGAGGGGTCGTTGATCCAGGGAGTTATTCTGATTGCCTGATTGGAGTCGGGAAGGATTTTTTTCCCCTTAAGTGAAGAACATTGGCTTCTACCTCACAGTTGTTTTTTTTTGCCTTTCTCTGGATCAACTTGCAGGATAACGGGCCGAATTGGATGGACAATTGTATTTTTTTGGCCTTATATACTATGTTACTACTATGTCACATAGAACGTAATAGAATATTTGATACTTCAATCATTAAAAAACATGGCATTTTGGTATACAGGCCATTGTGGTGGTGTTGAATTGTAACCACCTTCCTAAAGAAGTTTTCTCTGTCTATAGACGCCCTATGATTGCTTAGAAACCTCTTTTGCCCTCAAAATATCCATATACTATAACATTTTAACTCCTCCCAACTTGCACAGTACCTATACACCAGAACTCAGGACTTTAACCCTTTCAGCTCTAGAGTTTTCCTTTTTTTTCACTTTAATGTTTTAAATTTTTCACTCCCTGTGCTTCTGGGACCGTAATTTTATTTTTATTTTTCCATTCACAAAGCCGTATGAGGGCTTGTTTGTTGTAAGACAAGTTCAACTTTCTAATTCCACCATTTTGAACTGCATACAATGTAGTAGGCAGCTGGAAAAAATTCCAAATGGGATAAAATTGCAAAAAAATTGATTTAGTTTTTTACGACATTTCCTATGACGTGAAACTGACCTGTTACTTTCATTCTCCAGGTTTGATTCTCCAGGTCTGATTGCAAGAATACAATATCTATACTATATATATATATATATATATATATATATACAGTACAGACCAAAAGTGTGGCACACCTTCTCGTTCAAAGAGTTTTCTTTATTTTCATGACTATGAAAATTGTAGATTCACACTGAAGGCATCAAAACTATGAATTAACACATGTGGAATTATATACATAACAAAAAAGTGTGAAACAACTAAAAGTATGTCACATTCTAGGTTCTTCGAAGTAGCCACCTTTTGCTTTGATTACTGCTTTGCACACTCTTGGCATTCTTTTGATGAGCTTCAAGAGGTAGTCACCTGAAATGGTTTTCAATTCACAGGTGTGCCCTGTTAGGTTTAATAAGTAAGATTTCTTGCCTTATAAATGGGGTTGGGACCATCAGTTGCGTTGTGGAGAAGTCAGGTGGATACACAGCTGATAGTCCTACTGAATAGACTGTTAGAATTTGTATTATGGCAAGAAAAAAGCAGCTAAGTAAAGAAAAACGAGTGGCCATCATTACTTGAAGGTCAGTCAGTCCGAAAAATTGGAAAAACTTTGAAAGTGTCCCCAAGTGCAGTCACAAAAACCATCAAGCGCTACAAAGAAACTGGCTCACATGCGGACCGCCCCAGGAAAGGAAGACCAAGAGTCACCTCTGCTGCGGAGGATAAGTTCATCCGAGTCACCAGCCTCAGAAATCGCAGGTTAACAGCAGCTCAGATTAGAGACCAGGTCAATGCCACACAGAGTTCTAGCAGCAGACACATCTCTAGAACAACTGTTAAGAGGAGACTGTGTGAATCAGGCCTTCATGGTAGAATATCTGCTAGGAAACCACTGCTAATTACAGGCAACAAGCAGAAGAGTCTTGTTTGGGCTAAAGAACACAAGGAATGGACATTAGACCAGTGGAAAGCTGTGCTTTGGTCTGATGAGTCCAAATTTGAGATCTTTGGTTCCAACCACCTTGTCTTTGTGCGACGCAGAAAAGGTGAACGGATGGACTCTACATGCCTGGTTCCCACCGTGAAGCATGGAGGAGGAGGTGTGATGGTATGGGGGTGCTTTGCTGGTGACACTGTTGGGGATTTATTCAAAATTTAAGGCCTACTGAACCAGCATGGCTACCACAGCATCTTGCAGCGGCATGCTATTCCATCCGGTTTGCGTTTAGTTGGACCATCATTTATTTTTCAACAGGACAATAACCCCAAACACACCTCCAGGCTGTGTAAGGGCTATTTGACCATGAAGGAGAGTGATGGGGTGCTGCGCCAGATGACCTGGCCTCCACAGTCACCGGACCTGAACCCAATCAAGATGGTTTGGAGTGAGCTGGACCGCAGAGTGAAGGTAAAAGGGCCAACAAGTGCCTAGCATCTCTGGGAACTCCTTCAAGACTGTTGGAAGACCATTTCAGGTGACTACCTCTTGAAGCTCATCAAGAGAATGCCAAGAGTGTGCAAAGCAGTAATCAAAGCAAAAGGTTGCTACTTTGAAGAACCTAGAATATGACATATTTTCAGTTGTTTCACACTTTTTTGTTATGTATATAATTCCACATGTGTTAATTCATAGTTTTGATGCATTCAGTGTGAATCTACAATTTTCATAGTCATGAAAATAAAGAAAACTCTTTGAATGAGAAGGTGTGTCCAAACTTTTGTTCTGTACTGTATATATACTTTAATACTGAAAAAATAAAAACCTTAACAATTTATTTATTTTTGCATTATCATATTCTGACTCCTTTAACTCTACTACTAGTTTGGGATGTGTATGACTTTTTGATCACTTTTTATAAAACATTTTGTGGGAGGTCAAGCGACAAAAAAAAAAAGGCAAATTGGGCATTTTGATTTTTTTCCCTACATTTTGCCGTCTGCCATATGGGATAAATACTTTTATATTTTGATAGTTTGAGTGCTGGCCTCTACATAAATAAATCACTGTGAAAGGTGCACCACAATGATATGCAACTGACAACACTGGCTAATCCCTCAAGCTGATGTTAAGAACTGAGACTTTAGACTTGAGGGATTAGCCAGTGTTGTCAGTTGCATATCATTGTGGTGCACCTTTCACAGTGATTTATGTATTTTTATATTTTCATCCACACATTATCCCATCTTGTGTAGGATGCCATTGTGGCGCATGTGGTCCGCTGCCGACATCCTATATTGTATGCATTTTTGCTGGGAATTGGCGTTAGTAACAGAGCACATGCAGAGGAATTGCTCCGCCGGTTATAAACACGCCACAGTGTTTGGGGTTCATAGTCATGAAAATAAAGAAAACTCTTTGAATGAGAAGGTATGTCCAAACTTTTGGTCTGTACTGTACATCTATCATCCACTACATTACTAGATCAATGCTTCCTTCCATAACTCTTAGCATTCAGTTCCTGTAATCCACCAGTAAGTTTGTGTGGTTTTTCTGCCAAAATCCATACCTGCTTCATATATATTTATTATTCAACCATCCAATTGTTATGCAATTTAGCCATACTGTCCTGTGTGTATCTGAGTACAATAAGCTACACTTACGATGTGGTAAAGGTGACTGTTATACATGCAGTCTTGTGCACAACTGGAGTCTTTAGTCTCTGTACAAAATCACTTACTCTTTGAGACAGAAACCTGACATAAAAAAATAATAATCCATGACTCAGGACTTGTGTTAATCGAGCACCATAGTGCTTGGGTGCTCAGGCCGAACACATCTGGATGCTCGGGTGCTCTACCGAGACCCGAGCACAATGAAAGTCAATGTGAGAACCCAAGCATTAAACCAGGTCAGAATTTGGTCAGAAATTGATGGAAACACCACTGAAATGGTTAGGGAACAGCATGAAGATGGATGTCTTGATGCATCTTGGACTCCCAGGTTTCTGCTGGGAATGATGTTGTCCGAGTAGTACGCCACTTTTATAGACTAACAATAATACGCATCAAAGTGATTGTGGTACAATTGTTCATGTAGTGGGACTCCTACACTAAAGCCTATGCACTAAGTGAAAGGGCTGCCAAAAATTACAAAGAACCGGCACTTCAATACACCATTTGTTACACTTAGAGAAGGGCATAATACACAGCCTTGAAAACTCATGATTGATGGCCTGCTGGTGACCCTCAAAAACATTTGGAGCAAGGGCATGCTGATCTGACCATCTAAAACATTATGGGTAAGGGCCTGCTGCCGCTTTGATGACTCTAGATAACCTGGGCCCGATCACATGTCCCCGTGATGGCGACGATCCATTCGTTCAATGTTATTTTCAGCCCAAACCATGTAGACCATGGGTAACGGGGGAATCATGGTTTGATTCCGGAGACGGAGCTTGAGAAACAGCTACACAGCTACCACATCCAAGCAAAGGCAGCATGCTTGCAAATTACCTATTAGGTAAAATTAGATGAGGACCTGCAGGTGAGCTGACCTTGTAAAAGATTGTAGGTGAAGGCCTGCTGGTGACCCTCAGAAACATTTGGAGCAAGGACCTGCTGATCTGACCATCTAAAACATTATGGGCAAGGGCCTGCTGCCGCTTTGGTGACTCTAGATAACATGGGGCCAATCGCACGTCCCCGTGACGGCGACGATCTAAGACGCTACATTCGGATGTCTGCCTTATCAACTTTCAATGTTATTTTCAGCGCAAACCATGGTGACCACGGGTAATGGGGGAATCATTGTGCGATTCCGGAGAGTGAGCCTGAGAAACAGATACGGCTACCACATCCAAGCAAAGCAGCATGCAATTTTTCAACACGGATCTTCTGGTATTGCACCGTTTTGCTCGTCCTCTCCACCAGAGCAATGAGAGATGAGAAGTTCTCTTTGTAGCGGGGGTCGAAAAGGGTGAACAACCAGTAATCTGTGTTGTCTAAAATGCGTATAACAAGCGGGTCGCTAGAAAGGCAGCCTAACATGAAGTCATGAAGTCAGCCATGTGTGCCAGAGTACCAACATGCAAGACTTCGCTATCGTCATCAGGAGGATCACTCTCAATCTCCTCATCCTCTTCCTTCTCTTCTAACCACCTATGCTGAACAGATGGCATTTAACTTCGATGGGTACTACCCTCTGTAGCAGAGGCAACTTTCTCCTGCTACTCCTCATCCTCCTCTTCATCATCCAATTCGCACTGAGAAGACGAACTGAGGGTGGTCTTGCTATCACCCTGTGTAATGTCTTCCCCAATTTCCACCTCTTTCACATGCAAAGCGTCGTCCTTAATTGTGAGCAGCGAGCGTTTGAGTAGACACAAAAGTGGGATGGTTACGCTGATAATAGTGTTATCGCCGCTCACCATCTGTGTTGTGTCACTAATATTTTAGGGATGCGCACACTTTAAAAAGGAGATGTGGCGTGGATAATTTAACTGTCCGCAGCGGACACCATATATGGAAAAAGTACACTTGATGTCACTGATATTTTAGTGATGCACACACTTTAAACAGGAGATGTGGCGTGGATAATTTAAGTGTCCGCAGCGGACAGTCTATGGAAAAAGTACACTGGATGTCACTGATATTTTAGAGATGCGTACACTTTAAACAGGAGATGTGGCGCGGAAATTTTAACTGTCCACAGTGGGCACCGTCTACGGAAAAAGTATACTGGACGTCACTGATATTTTATGGAAGCGCACACTTTACCCAGGAGATGTGGCGCAAATAATGTAATAATGTAACTGTCCGCAGCAGCCTATTACGGTATTTAGCGCAGTATGTACAAAAAATATATATATATATTGCTGCTGTCACACAAGGACTTTTGGGTCTCTGAAAAGTTTTTGAGCAATTTACAGTAGCACAGGTTGCGCTACAAACAAATATTGCTGCTGTCACACACAATAGTCCTTACAAGGACTTTTGGGTCTCTGAAACGTCTATGTACAGAAAAAATATTCAATTACACTCCCTACACTCTCGGTCTCTTCCTATGCTCAGCTCTACCTGACTACGATTGAGCCGAACATGCGTCATCGGGTGAGATGCCTTCCAGCCAGCCAATCGCTGTAATGCTAGTAGCCAACATGGCTACTGGCATTAGGGCGAGGGCTGTATTTACCTGCACGTTTCTTGGCAGCCAAGAAACCTGCGGGGAGGAGACTCAAGCATGGCGCTCGAGCGCATGCGGTATTCACCCGAGAACCGCCATGTGCCGAGCATCGAGATACTCAAGCCGAACAGGTGTTCGGCCGAGCATGCTCGATCATCACGACTCAGGACCTATAGCAAACATGAATGATTGGAAGTAGGGATGAGCAAACTCGAACTGTATAGTTCGGGTTCGTACCGAATTTTGGGGTGTCCGTGACACGGACCCGAACCCGGACATTTTCGTAAAAGTCCGGGTTCGGGTTCGGTGTTCGTCGCTTTCTTGGCGCTTTTGTGACGCTTTCTTGGCGCTTTTTGAAAGGCTGCAAAGCAGCCAATCAACAAGCGTCATGCTACTTGCCCCAAGAGGCCGTCACAGCCATGCCTACTATTGGCATGGCTGTGATGGGCCAGAGCACCATGTGACCCAGCCTCTATTTAAGCTGGAGTCACATAGCGCCGCCCGTCACTCTGCTCTGATCAGCATAGGGAGAGGTTGCGGCTGCGACAGTAGGGCGAGATTAAGCAGATTAACTCCTCCAAAGGACTTGATTAATTGATCGATCTGCAGCTGTGGATCATTGAGCTGCTGATACTCAATTGCTCAATGTTTTTAGGCTGCCCAGACCGTTTGTCAGTCACTTTTTTCTGGGGTGATCGGCGGCCATTTTGTGTCTTGTGGTGTGCATTTAACCCTCAATGGTGTGGTTGTTTTTTTGGCTAAAGCCTACATCAGGGTGAAGCTGTCACACCAAGTGCATTTAACCAGCAATAGTCTGTTTAATTTTTGGCCATATACTACATCAGGGGCAAGCTGCGCCTGTCACCAAGTGCATTTAACCCTCAATGGTGTGGTTGTTTTTTGGCTAAAGCCTACATCAGGGTGAAGCTGTCACACCAAGTGCATTTAACCAGCAATAGTCTGTTTATTTTTTGGCCATATCCCAGTCTAATTCTGTCAGTAAATCCATACCGGTCACCCAGCACCTAAATACTAGGCCTCAAATTTATATCCCGCTAAATCTGTCGTTACCGCTGTACTGTTCTGGCTGGGCAAGTTATTTAGTGTCCGTCAAAGCACATTTTTTGTTCTGGGTTGAAATACAATTCCCAATTTAGCAATTTCATAATTTAGTGGTTTCTGCTGTATCAGAGCTATTTGAAATCTATCCCTAAAAGGGTATATAATATTCAAGGTGCACATAGGGTCATTCAGAATAACTTCACACACACGCTACTGTGCATTTCCAAGTCTAATTCTGTCAGTAAATCCATACCGGTCACCCAGCGCCTAAATACTAGGCCTCAAATTTATATCCCGCTAAATCTGTCTTTACCGCTGTACTGTTCTGGCTGGGCAAGTTATTTAGTGTCCGTCAAAGCACATTTTTTGTTCTGGTTTGAAATACAATTCCCAATTTAGCAATTTCATAATTTAGTGGTTTCTGCTGTATCAGAGCTATTTGAAATCTATCCCTAAAAGGGTATATAATATTCAAGGTGCACATAGGGTCATTCAGAATAACTTCACACACACGCTACTGTGCATTTCCAAGTCTAATTCTGTCAGTAAATCCATACCGGTCACCCAGCGCCTAAATACTAGGCCTCAAATTTATATCCCGCTAAATCTGTCTTTACCGCTGTACTGTTCTGGCTGGGCAAGTTATTTAGTGTCCGTCAAAGCACATTTTTTGTTCTGGGTTGAAATACAATTCCCAATTTAGCAATTTCATAATTTAGTGGTTTCTGCTGTATCAGAGCTATTTGAAATCTATCCCTAAAAGGGTATATAATATTCAAGGTGCACATAGGGTCATTCAGAATAACTTCACACACACGCTACTGTGCATTTCCAAGTCTAATTCTGTCAGTAAATCCATACCGGTCACCCAGCGCCTAAATACTAGGCCTCAAATTTATATCCCGCTAAATCTGTCTTTACCGCTGTACTGTTCTGGCTGGGCAAGTTATTTAGTGTCCGTCAAAGCACATTTTTTGTTCTGGGTTGAAATACAATTCCCAATTTAGCAATTTCATAATTTAGTGGTTTCTGCTGAATCAGAGCTATTTGAAATCTATCCCTAAAAGGGTATATAATATTCAAGGTGCACATAGGGTCATTCAGAATAACTACACACACACGCTACTGTGCATTTCCAAGTCTAATTCTGTCAGTAAATCTATACCGGTCACCCAGCGCCTAAATACTAGGCCTCAAATTTATATTCAGCTGAATTTGAATACAATACATTGGGCCAAATAATATTTTTGTTGTTGTGGTGAACCATAACAATGAGGAAAACATCTAGTAAGGGACGCGGACGTGGACATGGTCGTGGTGGTGTTAGTGGACCCTCTGGTGCTGGGAGAGGACGTGGCCGTTCTGCCACATCCACACGTCCTAGTGTACCAACTACCTCAGGTCCCAGTAGCCGCCAGAATTTACAGCGATATATGGTGGGGCCCAATGCCATTCTAAGGATGGTAAGGCCTGAGCAGGTACAGGCATTAGTGAATTGGGTGGCCGACAGTGGATCCAGCAAGTTCACATTATCTCCCACCCAGTCTTCTGCAGAAAGCGCACAGATGGCGCCTGAAAACCAACCCCATCAGTCTGTCACATCACCCCCATGCATACCAGGGAAACTGTCTGAGCCTCAAGTTATGCAGCAGTCTCTTATGCTGTTTGAAGACTCCGCTGGCAGGGTTTCCCAAGGGCATCCACCTAGCCCTTCCCCAGCGGTGAAAGACATAGAATGCACTGATGCACAACCACTTATGTTTCCTGATGATGAGGACATGGGAATACCACCTCAGCATGTCTCTGATGATGACGAAACACCGGTGCCAACTGCTGCGTCTTTCTGCAGTGTGCAGACTGAACAGGAGGTCAGGGATCAAGACTGGGTGGAAGACGATGCAGGGGACGATGAGGTCCTAGACCCCACATGGGATGAAGGTCGTGCCACTGACTTTCACAGTTTGGAGGAAGAGGCAGTGGTGAGACCGAGCCAACAGCGTAGCAAAAGAGGGAGCAGTGGGCAAAAGCAGAACACCAAGAGACTCCGCCTGCTACTGACCGCCGCCATCTGGGACCGAGCACCCCAAAGGCAGCTTCAAGGAGTTCCCTGGCATGGCACTTCTTCAAACAAGGTGCTGACGACAAGACCCGAGTGGTTTGCACGCTGTGCCATCAGAGCCTGAAGCGAGGCATTAACGTTCTGAACCTGAGCACAACCTGCATGACCAGGCACCTGCATGCAAAGCATGAACTGCAGTGGAGTAAACACCTTAAAACCAAGGAAGTCACTCAGGCTCCCCCTGCTACCTCTTCTGCTGCTGCCACCTCGGCCTCTTCCTCCACCTCTGGAGGAACGTTGGCACCTGCCGCCCAGCAAACAGGGGATGTACCACCAACACCACCACCACCTCCGTCACCAAGCATCTCAACCATGTCACACGGCAGCGTTCAGCTCTCCATCTCACAAACATTTGAGAGAAAGCGTAAATTCCCACCTAGCCACCCTCGATCCCTGGCCCTGAATGCCAGCATTTCTAAACTACTGGCCTATGAAATGCTGTCATTTAGGCTGGTGGACACAGACAGCTTCAAACAGCTCATGTCGCTTGCTGTCCCACAGTATGTTGTTCCCAGCCGCCACTACTTCTCCAAGAGAGCCGTGCCTTCCCTGCACAACCAAGTATCCGATAAAATCAAGTGTGCACTGCACAACGCCATCTGTGGCAAGGTCCACCTAACCACAGATACGTGGACCAGTAAGCACGGCCAGGGACGCTATATCTCCCTAACTGCACACTGGGTAAATGTAGTGGCAGCTGGGCCCCAGGCGGAGAGCTGTTTGGCGCACGTCCTTCCGCCGCCAAGGATCGCAGGGCAACATTCTTTGCCTCCTGTTGCCACCTCCTCCTACTCGACTTCCTCCTCCTCTTCTTCCACCTGCTCATCTAGTCAGCCACACACCTTCACCACCAACTTCAGCACAGCCCGGGGTAAACGTCAGCAGGCCATTCTGAAACTCATATGTTTGGGGGACAGGCCTTACACCGCACAGGAGTTGTGGCAGGGTATAGAACAACAGACCGACGAGTGGTTGCTGCCGGTGAGCCTCAAGCCCGGCCTGGTGGTGTGTGATAATGGGCGAAATCTCGTTGCAGCTCTGGGACTAGCCAGTTTGACGCACATCCCTTGCTTGGCGCATGTGCTGAATTTGGTGGTGCAGAAGTTCATTCACAACTACCCCGACATGTCAGAGCTGCTGCATAAAGTGCGGGCCGTCTGTTCGCGCTTCCGGCGTTCACATCCTGCTGCTGCTCGCCTGTCTGCGCTACAGCGTAACTTAGGCCTTCCCGCTCACCGCCTCATATGCGACGTGCCCACCAGGTGGAACTCCACCTTGCACATGCTGGACAGACTGTGCGAGCAGCAGCAGGCCATAGTGGAGTTTCAGCTGCAGCACGCACGGGTCAGTCGCACTACAGAACAGCACCACTTCACCACCAATGACTGGGCCTCCATGCGAGACCTGTGTGCCCTGTTGCGCTGTTTCGAGTAATCCACCAACATGGCCAGTGGCGATGACGCCGTTATCAGCATTACAATACCACTTCTATGTCTCCTTGAGAAAACACTTAGGGCGATGATGGAAGAGGAGGTGGCCCAGGAGGAGGAGGAGGAGGAAGAGGGGTCATTTTTAGCACTTTCAGGCCAGTCTCTTCGAAGTGACTCAGAGGGAGGTTTTTGGCAACAGCAGAGGCTAGGTACAAATGTGGCCAGCCAGGGCCCACTACTGGAGGACGAGGAGGACGAGGATGAGGAGGAGGTGGAGGAGGATGAGGATGAAGCATGGTCACAGCGGGGTGGCACCCAACGCAGCTCAGGTCCATCACTGGTGCGTGGCTGGGGGGAAAGGCAGGACGATGACGATACGCCTCCCACAGAGGACAGCTTGTCCTTACCCCTGGGCAGCCTGGCACACATGAGCGACTACATGCTGCAGTGCCTGCGCAACGACAGCAGAGTTGCCCACATTTTAACGTGTGCGGACTACTGGGTTGCCACCCTGCGTGATAGGAAGATGCGCAAGTACAAGCGCACGTTGGTAGACGCGCTACTGAGAGAATTCCCAAATGTCACAGGGGAACAAGTGGAAGCCCAAGGCAGAGGAAGAGCAAGAGGTCGCCAAGGCAGCTGTGTCACGGCCAGCTCCTCTGAGGGCAGGGTTAGCATGGCAGAGATGTGGAAAAGTTTTGTCAACACGCCACAGCTTACTGCACCACCACCTGATACGCAACGTGTTAGCAGGAGGCAACATTTCACTAACATGGTGGAACAGTACGTGTGCACACCCCTCCACGTACTGACTGATGGTTCGGCCCCATTCAACTACTGGGTCTCTAAATTGTCCACGTGGCCAGAGCTAGCCTTTTATGCCTTGGAGGTGCTGGCCTGCCCGGCGGCCAGCGTTTTTTTTCTGAACGTGTATTCAGCACGGCAGGGGGTGTCATTACAGACAAACGCAGCCGCCTGTCTACAGCCAATGTGGACAAGCTGAAGTTCATAAAAATGAACCAGGCATGGATCCCACAGGACCTGTCCGTCCCTTGTCCAGATTAGACATTAACTACCTCCCCTTAACCATATATTATTGTACTCCAGGGCACTTCCTCATTCAATCCTATTTTTATTTTCATTTTACCATTATATTGCGAGGCTACCCAAATTTGAATGAACCTCTCCTCTGTCTGGGTGCCGGGGCCTAAATATATGCCAATGGATTGTTCCAATGTTGGGTGACGTGAAGCCTGATTCTCTGCTATGACATGCAGACTAATTCTATGCTGACATGAAGCCAGATTCTCTGTTACAGGACCTCTCTCCTCTGCCTGGGTGCTGGGCCTAAATATATGCCAATGGACTGTTGCACTGGTGGCTGACGTGAAGCCTGATTGTCTGTTACGGGACCTCTCTCCTCTGCCTGGGTGCTGGGCCTAAATATCTGAAAATGGACTGTTGCATTGGTGGCTGACGTGAAGCCTGTTTCTCTGCTATGATATGAAGACTGATTCTCTGCTGACATGAAGCCAGATTGTCTGTTACGGGACCTCTCTCCTCTGCCTGGGTGCTGGGCCTAAATTTATGAAAATGGACTGTTACAGTGGTGGGTGACGTGAAGCCTGATTCTCTGCTATGATATGAAGACTGATTCTCTGCTGACATGAAGCCAGATTGTCTGTTACGGGACCTCTCTCCTCTGCCTGGGTGCTGGGCCTAAATTTATGAAAATGGACTGTTACAGTGGTGGGTGACGTGAAGCCTGATTCTTTGCTATGACATGAAGACTGATTCTCTGCTGACATGAAGCCAGATTGTCTGTTACGGGACCTCTCTCCTCTGCCTGGGTGCTGGGCCTAAATATATGCCAATGGACTGTTGCACTGGTGGCTGACGTGAAGCCTGATTGTCTGTTACGGGACCTCTCTCCTCTGCCTGGGTGCTGGGCCTAAATATCTGACAATGGACTGTTGCATTGGTGGCTGACGTGAAGCCTGATTCTCTGCTATGATATGAAGACTGATTCTCTGCTGACATGAAGCCAGATTGTCTGTTACGGGACCTCTCTCCTCTGCCTGGGTGCTGGGCCTAAATTTATGAAAATGGACTGTTACAGTGGTGGGTGACGTGAAGCCTCATTCTCTGCTATGACATGAAGACTGATTCTCTGCTGACATGAAGCCAGATTGTCTGTTACGGGACCTCTCTCCTCTGCCTGGGTGCTGGGCCTAAATTTATGAAAATGGACTCTTACAGTGGTGGGTGACGTGAAGCCTGATTCTCTGCTATGATATATAGACTGATTCTCTGCTGACATGAAGCCAGATTGTCTGTTACGGGACCTCTCTCCTCTGCCTGGGTGCTTGGCCTAAATTTATGACAATGGACTGTTGCAGTGGTGGCTGACGTGAAGCCTGATTCTCTGCTATGACATGCAGACTGATTCTCTGCTGACATGAAGACAGATTCTCTGTTACGGGACCTCTCTCCTCTGCCTGGGTACCGGGGCCTAAATATCTGAGAATGGACTGTTCCAGTGGTGGGTGACGTAAAGCCAGATTCTCTGCTATGGGACCTCTCTTTAATTGATTTTGGTTAATTTTTATTTATTTAAGTTTTATTTTAATTCATTTCCCTATCCACATTTGTTTGCAGGGGATTTACCTACATGTTGCTGCCTTTTGCAGCCCTCTAGCCCTTTCCTGGGCTGTTTTACAGCCTTTTTAGTACCAAAAAGTTCGGGTCCCCATTGACTTCAATGGGGTTCGGGTTCGGGACGAAGTTCGGATCGGGTTCGGATCCCGAACCCGAACATTTCCGGGAAGTTCGGCCGAACTTCTCGAACCCGAACATCCAGGTGTTTGCTCAACTCTAATTGGAAGGCAAAGTAGTTTATTATGCCTGTGTGATTGCGGTTAGATTTCATGTTGACTCTGCATAAGCATTTTTGTTACCAACTCTCCTTCATCTACATTATTGACCCCGTGTTCTTTGAAATGTTCTTGATTTCATCCAGTGGGATTATATTAAAAACATAAGATTTGTAGGGTTAGCAGTTTTAGTTGTTGATAATTTTTCTTTAAAAAGGAAAAATAAAAAAATATATGCAGCAGCCTTAAATTTTACATTACGGTGAAGAGTGTTACAGCAGATTAACACTTTGAGTATTAAAAAGGTTATTTGAGTTAATTTACCAGTTGTGCAATGCATACTCTAAATGACCCCTGATTACATGATAATACGTTTAAGAGGCTTTACCACTGAAGTTGATGTTGAAGACAAGTTTACTATCGCAAATAGAGATGAGCGAATTTCATATTTTGAAATTTGTTCATGCTTCGTTTGGGGATAAAAGCAGAATTCTATGACAGAATGCATAACGGAATGCCTTTATAAGCATTCTGTTATTCATTCTGTCATGATAGAAGTCTATGGGCTGCAAAACTGATCCGTCCCATTTCCGCTGCTCCATTAAACAGGTTGTCCCGGTTTAGATCTGAACCCGGACATCTCCTCATTTTCACCCAGACAGGCCCTCTGACATGCACCCAGGCAGCCCCACTGTATTACGCAGAGCAAGGGCTGTTTGTTAATATTTTTTACACTTTTATGCGGAGGCTTCCACCTAGCAGTGTTCCTGCTGATGTCACCAGCAGTGATGGGCAGGCTTTAGCATTGCCCTAGTCATTTTACAGGCTAGGGCAGCGCTTAAGCCTGCAGGCGGAAACCTCTGCCTAGCTTTACCCATGGAAAGCCCGGTACATCACCGGATCTCCAGATAAGCCTTTGCCCTGTGTGATTGAGCCCGGTTGTTAGTGCCGGTGATGTCATTGCGCTCACTAGTAGGCGGAAGCCTCTGCCTAGCTTTATAAAGTAAATAAAAAGAAAGAAAAACTGGAACTGCTTATTCTTTTTGCGGCGCTGCTAGGCTGGATACATCATGCAGGTGGTAAAGTAAAACGTAGTATTTTATTTGTCTCTGCGTTTCAAGGGCATAGGACCCTATTCTTCAGGACAATACAGTATTAACAAAGTACAAGACAATTTGGATTTATTTATACACTTATTTTGGTGCCTTCTCTTGATTACTGGGGGCGTGGCTATGGGCACCATTAATTTGAATGGCCAGAGGTTCAAAACAGATAATTAGTATTGTGTCGGCGTACACGGGCGAAATTTCCGCGCGGGTGCAATGAGTGAGTTGAACGCATTACACCCGCACTGAGGGCTGCACATCTGGGGCTGTCCACATGAGCGGTGATTTTCACGCATCACTTGTTCGTTGCGTGCAAATCGCAGAAAGCTCTAATTTGTGCGTTTTTCACGCAACACAGGCCCCATAGAAGTGAATGGGGCTGCGTGAAAATCGCAAGCATCCTCAAGCAAGTGCGGATGCAGTGCGATTTTCACACATGGTTGCTAGGAGATGATGGGGATGGGGGACCCAATCTTTATTATTTCCCCTTATAACATGGTTATAAGGGAAAATAATAGCATTCTGAATGCTATAAATTAAATTATTAAACTCACCTTAATCCACTTGTTCGCACAGCCAGCATCTCTTCTGTCTTGTTCTGTGAGGAATAGGACCTTTGATGACATCACTACGTTCATCACATTGTCCGTCACACGATCCATCACCATGGTAAAAGATCATATGACGGACCATGTGATGAGCATAGTGACGTCATCAATGGTCCTATTCCTCACAGAACAAGACAGAAGAGATGCCGGCTGCTCGAACAAGTGGATAAAGGTGAGTTAAATTATTTTTATTTTATTTTTTAACCCCTCCAGCCCTATTGTACTATGCATTCTGTATTCAGAATGCTATTATTTTCCCTTATAAACATGTTATAAGGGAAAATAATACAATCTATACAACCTTGAACCCAAACCTGAACTTCTGTGAAGAAGTTCGGGCCTGGGTACCACATTCAGTTTGTTATCACACGCGTGCAAAACGCATTTCACCCGCGCGATAAAAACTGAACGACGGAACGCAATCGCAGACAAAACTGACTGCAATTGCGTACCTACTAGCGTGGGTTTGCAGCAACGCATCCGGACCTTATCCGGACACGCTCGTGTCAAAGAGGCCTAAGTATCAGTGAGTTCGGCGCAGGCATATAAATGTGTGACATTAAACATAAGGGGGAGCGGAGACACAACAGCTGTGTGGCACCAATACTGTACATAAAACAGAAATTAGAATAAAAATGAAATAGATGGATATCTCGGCAATCTAAACATTACATAAAAGAGATCCAACAAATACAAAGAATAAAAAAGAAAGGAAATAACATTAAAAAAATGACAATAAAAAGAGGGGATTTTCATGTCACAAATATATATATATATATATATATATACAGTACAGACCAAAAGTTTGGACACACCTTCTCATTCAAAGAGTTTTCTTTATTTTCATGACTATGAAAATTGTAGATTCACACCGAAGGCATCAAAACTATGAATTAACACGTGGAATATATATACATAACAAAAAAGTGTGAAACAACTGAAAATATGTCATTTTCTAGGTTCTTCAAAGTAGCCACCTTTTGCTTTGATTACTGCTTTGCACACTCTTGGCATTCTCTTGATGAGCTTCAAGAGGTAGTCACCTGAAATGGTCTTCCAACAGTCTTGAAGGAGTTCCCAGAGATGCTTAGCACTTGTTGGCTCTTTTGCCTTCACTCTGCGGTCCAGCTCACCCCAAATCATCTCGATTGGGTTTAGGTCTGGTGACTGTGGAGGCCAGGTCATCTGGCGCAGCACCCCATCACTCTCCTTCATGGTCAAATAGCCCTTACACAGCCTGGAGGTGTGTTTGGAGTCATTGTCCTGTTGAAAAATAAATGATGGTCCAACTAAACGCAAACCGGATGGAATAGCATGCCGCTGCAAGATGCTGTGGTAGCCATGCTGGTTCAGTATGCTTTCAATTTTGAATAAATCCCCAACAGTGTCACCAGCAAAGCACCCCCACACCATCACACCTCCTCCTCCATGCTTCACG
The DNA here is from genome assembly GCF_014858855.1 of Bufo gargarizans. Classification (NCBI taxonomy): domain Eukaryota; kingdom Metazoa; phylum Chordata; class Amphibia; order Anura; family Bufonidae; genus Bufo; species Bufo gargarizans. The sequence continues at coordinate 82,788,684 of NC_058085.1, read as the reverse complement.
GTGGGAACCAGGCATGTAGAGTCCATCCGTTCACCTTTTCTGCGTCACACAAAGACACGGTGGTTGGAACCAAAGATCTCAAATTTGGACTCATCAGACCAGAGCACAGATTTCCACTGGTCTAATGTCCATTCCTTGTGTTCTTTAGCCCAAACAAGTCTCTTCTGCTTGTTGCCTGTCCTTAGCAGTGGTTTCCTAGCAGATATTCTACCATGAAGACCTGATTCACACAGTCTCCTTTTGACAGTTGTTCTAGAGATGTGTCTGCTGCTATAACTCTGTGTGGCATTAACCTGGTCTCTAATCTGAGCTGCTGTTATCCTGCGATTTCTGAGGCTGGTGACTCGGATGAACTTATCCTCCGCAGCAGAGGTGACTCTTGGTCTTCCTTTCCTGGGGCGGTCCGCATGTGAGCCAGTTTCTTTGTAGCGCTTGATCGTTTTTGTGACTGCACTTGGGGACATTTTCAAAGTTTTCCCAAGTTTTCGGACTGACTGACCTTTATTTCTTAAAGTAATGATGGCCACTCGTTTTTCTTTACTTAGCTGCTTTTTTCTTGCCATAATACAAATTCTAACAGTCTATTCAGTAGGACTATCAGCTGTGTATCCACCTGACTTCTCCACAACGCAACTGATGGTCCCAACCCCATTTATAAGGCAAGAAATCCCAATGTGTTAATTCATAGTTTTGATGCCTTCAGTGTGAATCTACAATTTTCATAGTCATGAAAATAAAGAAAACTCTTTGAATGAGAAGGTGTGTCCAAACTTTTGGTCTGTACTGTATATATATATATATATATATATATGATAAAAGATAAAATTAATCAGTGTGGGGGTGATGGGACAGGAAACCTCTAGTGCATTTGTGGCTTCCAATCCAATAGGGGTATATTGGGAAAAAATAGAATAAAATAAAATAATAAAAACATGAACTAACACTTGTAGATAAAAGTGTAATAGGTTATTTAAAATACATTGTAGTGGCTGATATGTTATTAATTAAACTACTGTTTTGCTTAGTTCATTGAGACCGTGAGGTGTTAGCATATCTAGTTGGTATATCCAGAAAACCTCCTGTTTTTGTAAGGTGTCAAAACGATTAAAGGGGTTAGCGGGTATATGTTCTATGGGGTGATTTTTATTGGGTGTTCTTGTTTTTCTGTGGTTGCCGCACAGTGTCTTGACAGGCTGTGTTTCTGGTATAAACGTTGTATATTGTATCTATGTTGATTTAGTTGACAGTGTAGCTCCTGTGTCGTGCGCCCCGCATATTGCAGGCCGCAACTACACTCAATTAGATATATAACATAGGAAGACTGGCACGTCATATATTGTTTGATGGGGAAGAGTGTTTTGTTACAGTTTGACATGAATGTAGTTTGATTGTGGGTAATTGTTTTACAGCATAGACATTGCTTGGACCGGCATTTGTAGCTGCCAGAATTTTGTGCCGCAGTGTTCCTGGATTTGTTTTGTGGCTCATTATGTTGTCTAGGTTTGCTTGGGGCCAGGATGCTTTTTATCTTTGGGACTCGTCTATATGTGATAATTGGTTTGGGAGATAAGTAATTTGAGAGGTATGGATCTTGAAGTAATACGTGCCAATGTTTGGCTAGAATATTCTTGATGTGCCCATTTGACGTGCTGTACTGGGTGATAAAGTTAAGGCGGTCTTGCTTTTCTTGTTTTTTGGAGGTTGTGGTTAGACATTCCTCCTGTGACACAATGGAGCTTTTTTTCAGAGCATTATTTAACAGATTGGCTGGATAATTTTTTTTGCGGAAAAACGTTTACAGATGGTGTCTGTTTGTTGTATGAAGTCTTTTTTGTATGTGCAATTGCGTCTTATTCGTTTGAACTGGCTGTATGGTATATTCTGTAGCCATTTCTTATGGTGAAACCTAGAATAGTGGATATAGCTGTTGCTGTCTACTGGTTTGAAGTATGTTTTTGTGGACATGGTGTTGTTGTGGCTCTGGATGATTATATCTAGGAATTCGATCTCCGTTCTATTGAAGTTGAGACTGAAAGTTATACCCCAGTCTGTTTCATTCAGGGATTGGCAGAAGGTTTTGGCAGATAATTCGTCCCCATCCCATATTATAAATATATCGATATATCTCTTGAAGAAAATGATTTTAGTTTTGTAGGTTGAATGCTTGGTTATGTGTAACTCTTTAAATTTCCCCATTAATAAATTTGTGAAAGACGGCGCTACTCGTGTCCCCATAGTGTTCCCCTTAAACTGTTGGTAGATGTCTCCATTATATATTAAATAATTGTTCTCTAGTATGAACTGTAGACTTTGCAGCAAAAAAAGAGACAATGTGCCTGCCTGGGGGATTGTCTTTGTTCTTGTGAATCTTTGGGAGGTGATAAAAATAGGGGTTGCACAGGATTTTGGGTAGAAGAAAGTTCTTTCCTTTTTTATTTATATAACCCTTACTTATGAGCGTCTTTCCCTAGGTTGGTTAGCCTAGTGTTTACATCTGCAAAGGGAGTATGGTATATTTTTTGTATCCTTTGGGCCTCATTTTCGTACTCCGTGTAGTTCTAAATGACTATTGCCCCCCCTTTGTCAGCGGGGCAAATAATTATATCTCAGTTGTATTTTAGCATGTTCAAGTCTATTTGTTCCGATTTTGTTAGATTGCCATTATAGTTATAAGTCACTGGTTCGTTGGTTACCATCTTTAGATCGGCCGAGATTAAGTCGAAAAGGTGGGTATACAGTGGCCTTGACTGTATGAGGGAGAAAAGTTGGATTTTGGGCGTACATCTATATGCCTGTACTCCTGGTCTGTTGGGTTCATGTTATGTTTCTGTGATATGGGGTTTTCCATTGTGAAGTGTCTTTTTATTTATATATACTTTTGTGTCATGAAAATCCCCTCCTTTTATTATGTCATATTTTTTATGTTATTTCCTTTCTTTTTATTCTTTGTATTTATTGGATCTCTTTTATATAATATTTAGATTGACGAGATATCCATCTATTTCATTTTTATTCAATTTTCTGTGTTTTATGTACAGAATTGGTGCCACAAAGCTGTTGTGTCTCCGCTCCCCCCTTATGTTTAATGTCACACGTTTATATGCCTGCGCCAAACTCACTGACACTTAAAGGTGTCATGGAGTGCAGCTTTAGTTCCCCCCCCTTCCCCTTAGTCCCCAGTACCCTCCTCCATCGCTCCCTCGTCATCAGATAGTATCCAGCGGTATAGCCTGAGGTCCACCTGCCAGCTGACATAGTCAGAGGGGGTCGTGTCCCACTACTTCCCAGCGCTTCGTCAATGAGCATAACTCAGTGACTTTCCTCTCACAGTGAGTGTGACATCAGGCAAAGGGGAGGGCAGATTTATTCTGAGAGTCGAGCGCTTCTCAGCGCTCATCTTACATATCATTTAGAACCCGGGGATGTCCTCCTTTTCAGTGGTGGGCTGACGTCAGTGGGAGGCATGGGCAGGCACCAACTGGGCATGGGCAGGCACCTCACTACGCCGACACAATACTAATTATCTGTTTTGAACCTCCAGCCATTCAAATTAACCCCGCCCATAGCCACGCCCCCAGTAATCAAGAGAAGGCGCCAAAATAAGTGTATAAATAAATCCAAATTATCTAGTACTTTGTTAATAGTGTACTGTCCTGAAGAATAGGGCCCTATGCCCTCGAAACACATAGACAAATAATATACTACCTTTTACTTTACCACCTGCGTGATGTATCCAGCCTAGCAGCGCCGCAAAAAGAATAGGCAGTTCCAGTTTTTCTTTCTTTTTATTTATTTTACATTGTTTCCGCATTTAATCTATAAGTGTGTCCTGGAACCAAGGCTGTAGCAAGGCACTCCCAGAAAAAGCCTTTGCCCTGTGCGATTCAGCGGGATGCTTGGGTGAAAACTGGGATATGTCCGGATTCAGCTCTGAACCCGGACAATCCCTTTAGTTTCTCAGCTATCGCCTGTGCTCCCAGTGGCAGGACCCTAACCAGAAAACCCTTCAACCTACTGTAAAATCATGATGTAGACTTACATTATCAAGGACAGATAAAATGTGTTTATTAGGTTTATACAAATTGAGACTGAAAGCCATACACTTTGTGTCTCACAAATAAAAACAAACTTCCCTGTCCCTAGTTTGGGGTTTCTATGGTCTTGTTTCCCTGCTTCTGCATGCCTCATCATTAAGTCCCTATTTAGTATATATTAACATTTGTGGGTTCCTGATAATTGGCTCCAGTAAATGTGCTGATGATCTTTTGTTAGCTGATTCAGTTTTATCTAAGAGCATGAAAAGGCTCGCTGGTCAACAGCAAGTCTCCTTGAGTAGAAAAGGGATGTGTTGCCACATAACATAAAAATATGGGGACAAACGATTGCAGTAATGATTGTTTGTTCCCCATTAACTTATCTTCATCTCAAGTAAAAGCCTTTTAATTGAGCACCAATCAACTGGTTGTATCATCAGTCTGTGTTTATTATGGACCAAAGTAATGCCATATAAAAGGAAGGACCTTAGAATTGGAACAGCAGTGTCTATCTCCAGGAGTTAGATCATTGAGGGAACTTCATTCTAAGAGAGTTTGTCTAGACAATCTCTAGACAATATATGCAGTATCAATGTGTATGGCAATACAATAGACAACACTTACTACAAGCAACTCTTTGACATACAGCATATTATTTTACCACTATAATCCTTTGCTTTTTCTTTCTACTCCATAGTAATCCCATGTCTTCATTACTTATATAGAGATTCTTAAGTAAAAAAAGACAACAAATAGGATGTGAAATATAAAATCCTGAAAAGCAGTTTTCGAATATAAAAATAAACATGTCAATGCATTTGAACAGTGCATACAATCCTTATTCATCTCCTGATAGTATTCACAGATCCTTTTCAGTGCAGTATCAAACATTTTAGATAAAGTGCAAAAATGCAAGGTTTTCATTTGAATAATGACACCGAAATGTAAATTCGTGTAGAACATAATAAACATTTGTTAATCAAAGCTTCTATCAGTGGCGTCAACACATCATTCTGCATTCTAGGAGCTTTGTGTTGCTCATTTTGAGTTTGCATACCAATTAGGTTATTAAAGAGGGAAAATAGCTGCGTGTTTTTGTACAGTCATTTGAAATTTAGATACTTGATTATAATTTAGAACCAAGCATGTCTGAGGCGATTCACGACACTTCACAGTTAATCTGAGACAGTGTTCTTTCTTTTTTTCTTTTTTTATGCAATACAAAATGTGAAAAAACAGATGGCTGACAAAATGAGAAAAATTAGAAGTGACTGTAATCTCCCATTCTGAACAAAGACGTAAATTTGAGACTCCCTAAATATGCATAATAAATGATGTCTACCCCATGTTTGGTGTTTATTCCCCTAAAAGTCTAATTGTTTTCACTGTGAACTGAGGTGGTACATGCCATTGATGAAATCAAAAATGTGAGCAGAGCTGAAAAGAGAAAGAAGTAGATAGATAGATATTTGTAATTTACATGTTCCCTTTGAAATAAGAAATGTAATAATCCTCATTCTCCTTATTCTTTTCCTTCTCTTTCTCCTTGTTCTCCTTCCTACTCAAAGTATTAAAGGGAATTTGTCACTTCTATATAAAAGCAAGACCACTGTTAGATCCAAACAGTTGTGGCCCTTTTCTCAACCAGTGCCTTTACTACTGAGAAATGCTGTTTTTCCTCATTTCAAAAGAGCTGTTTGGTGCAACAAGGGCATCACCATTGCACCTTGCCACACCAAAATCTCTGATCCTTATCACTGCCAGCCCTGTACCCCCCCCCCCCCCGCCCCCCCTCTGCTTTGATTGAGAGGACAAGGCAGTGGAGATATAATTTTGTCTTTTGGCGCCATGAGGTGCTAAAGTGATGTCCTTGTGGCATCAAACAGCTCATTTGCATATAAGTAATAACAGCATTTCTCAACAACAGAGGCACCAGTCAGGAAGAGGACAAAAACATTTGGATGAAGATACCATAATGGATCTAACAGTGGTCTTGCTTTCATACTGAGAAATAAATAATGAAATGTTTTATTTTCAAGGAATTAAAATCGAGATGATTGAACTGATTCTAATCTACACATCCAAATCCTCGGAATTAATTAGGATGAAACTCTCAAAATGGAAACCACAATTTTATAGGCCAGATGACAGAGGAGAAGGCATCTGCCACCAAAAGGGATAGTTCGTCAACCTTGTTTTAATTTAATTGCCATCCATTTAGCCACATCTATCGTTGTCACTTTGACATTACTACTGCTGTTTTATGTCTGTGAAGGTTCTCATTTATACAGATCATGGTATATCTGTAAAGAATAAATCAAGGGCAACTGGACTTACTGTAGATGTCTTGAAAACTTTTCACTCGTTCTTCAAACAAGATTTTTCAAGATTTTTCAATTCTACAGTAAGTCCAGTTGCCTTGATTTATTCTTTACAGATATACTGCTGTTTTAGCATTAAAGATATTGGAGTACAGTCGTAGGAGACCTCAGTGTCATACACAACTTTCCGGTGTAATTGAGCACTTTCAAATTAGGTCAAATGTATTGGTACCTGTATAGCAGTGGTCCTTTCCCTTTTAATTTCTTGTAATGTAGCTGGTTAGTGGTGCCTGAAATCTTGCCGTGTTCCTGAATTATGAAGTAACTGTACATGCGTAATACACATTGAAGACCTTTAGATGGTTCTAGGAGGGGACAGAAGAGTTCAAAACATCAGGGTAAAATATGTATTGCTACTATCAACTATTTTTATATCATATGGTCAGATGCCATGTTGGGTGCTGGTCGATAGGGAGCTCACTCATTTGTTCACGGCTTTTGTGGCTGCTACTTACTTTACTCTGTATGTTATCTTTTGCATATATATATATATATATATATATATATATATACATACACACAAGTACAGACCGAAAGTTTGGACACACCTTCTCATTCAAAGAGTTTTCTTTATTTTCATGACTATGAAAATTGTAGATTCACACTGAAGGCATCAAAACTATGAATTAACACATGTGGAATTATATACATAACAAAACAGTGTGAAACAACTGAAAATATGTCATATTCTAGGTTCTTCAAAGTAGCCACCTTTTGCTTTGATTACTGCTTTGCACACTCTTGGCATTCTCTTGATGAGCTTCAAGAGGTAGTCACCTGAAATGGTTTTCACTTCACAGGTGTGCCCTCTCAGGTTTAATAAGCGGGATTTCTTGCCCTATAAATGGGGTTGGGACCATCAGTTGCGTTGTGGAGAAGTCAGGTGGATACACAGCTGATAGTCCTACTGAATAGACTGTTAGAATTTGTATTATGGCAAGAAAAAAGCAGCTAAGTAAAGAAAAACGAGTGGCCATCACATTACTTTAAGAAATGAAGTTCAGTCAGACCGAAAAATTGGGAAAACTTTGAAAGTGTGCCCAAGTGCAGTCACAAAAACCATCAAGCACTGCAAAGAAACTGGCTCACATGCGGACCGCCCCAGGAAAGGAATACCAAGAGTCACCTCTGATGCGGAGGATATGTTCATCCCAGTCACCAGCCTCAGAAATCGCAGGTTAACAGCAGTTCAGATTAGAGACCAGGTCAATGTGTCTGTCTAGCAACAGACACATCTCTAGAACAACTGTTAAGAGGAGACTGTATGAATCAGGCCTTCATGGTAGAATATCTGCTAGGAAACCACTGCTAAGGACAAGCAACAAGAAGAAGAGAATTGTTTGGGCTAAAGAACACAAGGAATGGACATTAGACCAGTGGAAATCTGTGCTTTGGTCTGATGAGTCCAAATTTGAGATCTTTGGTTCCAACCACCGTGTCTTTGTGCGACGCAGAAAAACGGATGGACTCTACATGCCTGGTTCCCACCGTGAAGCATGGAGGAGGAGGAGGTATGATGGTGTGGGGGTGCTTTGCTGGTGACACTGTTGGGGATTTATTCAAAATTGAAGGCATACTGAACCAGCATGGCTACCACAGCATCTTGCAGCGGCATGCTATTCCATCCGGTTTGCGTTTAGTTGGACCATCATTTATTTTTCAACAGGACAATGACCCCAAACACACCTCCAGGCTGTGTAAGGGCTATTGGACCATGAAGGAGAGTGATGGGGTGCTGCGCCAGATGACCTGGCCTCCACAGTCACCGGACCTGAACCCAATCGAGATGGTTTGGGGTGAGCTGGACCGCAGAGTGAAGGCAAAAGGGCCAACAAGTGCTAAGCATCTTTGGGAACTCCTTCAAGACTGTTGGAAGACCATTTCAGGTGACTACCTCTTGAAGCTCATCAAGAGAATGCCAAGAGTGTGCAAAGCAGTAATCAAAGCAAAGGGTGTCTACTTTGAAGAACCTAGAATATGACATATTTTCAGTTGTTTCACACTTTTTTGTTATGTATATAATTCCACATGTGTTAATTCATAGTTTAGATGCCTTCAGTGTGAATCTACAATTTTCATAGTCATGAAAATAAAGAAAACTCTTTGAATGAGAAGGTGTGTCCAAACTTTTGGTCTGTACTGTATATATATATATATATATATATATATATATATTGTGAGACAGTGACAGGTCTCACGCAGGGTAGAGGCAAGGAAGTGGTGCATAGTTCAGTCCACATCCCTATTCCACCACAGGCGAGACCAGCTAGAAGTAATCAGGCTAGCACAAAGCACCTCCCAGGGTGTCTGCAAGGGGGGAGTGTGTTACCTGTGGACAGAGGCCTGGAGGCTCTGTCTGTGTGGTCTCAGCTGGGCAAGGCTGAGTGACCACAAGGCTGGGAAATAGCCTGGAGTTGGGTGACAAAGCGATGCCTGGGAGGGTCGCAGGGCTATAGTCAGGCGGACTACTAAGCCCCAATCCCCCACCTTAAACACTGAACTGGAGACAGTGGGCGTACTGGACTCTGTACAGCCAGGAGGCCGTGGGACATTGGCTGACAAAGCCGCATGGATTCACAGGGTGTGAACTATGACTTAGGTGAGTCAGGAACTTCATGTTTAGTTAGAGCCCAGCTGAACAGGTGTTTATTTTGTATTATTTATGTTTGGTTTGCTGAGGCACAATAAATGCACAGTTTTTTTTAACACCATTTTATGGAAAATTTATTAATTACCCCAAAATACAAGGAAATTCGGCTATGTGACAAATTGAATTTTCCCTGAAATTCAGATTGAAGTCCACTTTGGATACTTCAATTCACTCAACCCTAAAAATAATTTAAAGGAGTTTATTTTTTATTTTTTATGAGGATTACTTCTTTCCAACAAAATAAGCAATTTCATGAAAAGCAGACCATATTTTGTGTAACAAAATCTGCAATAATCAGGTTGTTTGAACTCCAGAGACTACCATCATGTTGACAGTTATCTACCTCTGATTACTGTTTGCTTGTGACCTTTTATACAAGTGAACATTTCCGCATTCCTATGGACATTTTACTGTAAAACCCTAGAATTGCTGCCAGCTTGCCTCTTATGATCTCAGAGCAAAGAACAGCCTGCTAGAACTGCACTAGTAGAAGTAAGCAAACTACCGTAGATCCTAATATTCTGCTAATCCTTTATCCTTATCCTAAGAACATTAGCTCTTTTTGTTCTAAGATATTTTCTTAGTTCTGGAAAAGATGTGTCTCCTTCCATAACTTGTCTCTAAACCTGACCTATGGTATCATGAAATGTATGGCTATCTATCTATCTATCTATCTATCTATCTATCGTCATTGTAGTACAGTGTTATATACAATTCTGTACATATCTGTGCATTGTTCCAAGGTGGCAAAAATCAGAAAGACAGGAATAAATATTGCAGAACATTATTTAGCAAGCCTAATGAGACACATAAGAAGCATTCACACATTCACACTTTGTCATGTACCACAACCAAGATTGCAAATATAACCAGTTTAAAAATAATGCAAACCGTTTTACATCTCCACATATTGGAGTTGTACACTTTTGCTCAGGTTAACCCACAGATTGTAGTCGACCACAGTTTGTTTTTAGTTTTTTTTGCATGCAGGGCAACCTATAATCAACTTATAGACTATGGACACTTTTAGTTTGTTTTTCTTACTTAAAGGGGTTGTCTACAGTTTTCAAACCAGCATGTAATACAATTTTTTGCAAAGCCTCTAAGTTATTCAATAGACCATAGTGCCACCTGCAGTTTTTTTTATTTTTATTTCTTTGTCCTGGTCACTGAGATGGCCGCACATGCTCAGTTTCATCCTTCAACTGCCTCCTGAGCTGTGATAGGGAGAGAGCTGCAGCAGAAAGGATACACCCTCTGAGCTGTAGCAGAAAGGACACCCCCCTTGAGCTGCCAGCTTGATATAAATCTAGCAGAGCAATGAATGGGGAGATCTCTGGATCCATGTGAGGTACAGGGCTGGTTCTAGTTTTGTTAGAGCTTGTCATGTCCTATATCATGTCAGATTTTAATTTTTTACATTTGTCATAGGATAAACCCTTTAAGTGCCAGGATTTGTGACAACATATTTGTTTTTGTTATGGGTTATATCATACATTGTGCATCGTTTGGCTTATGCAGCTTTTTAGTTTCATAGTACATAGCAGGCTGCAGAATGCCATTCACAGTCAAATTTATCAGATAGCTGATCTCCATCAACTCCTGTTATGTTCTACCGGGGATCATATGGACCACTAGAACATCTATACAGCAAAACAACACCCAGGCACAAAGACAGACAACAAGGCAAGGACCAAAATGAATACTTTATTAACATTAGATACAGACATTACAGGAATCTGGACTAGCAGGTAAGGGTATAGTGGCAGATAATACCACTGGACCAAGTGAACTGGTTTGACATGGGGCCAAACCCAAAGGGCCGAGACTAAGTGAGCCTTATTCTTCACAGATTCCCTGGTGGTGAGGATGAATTTAGCTGAGTGCTCACCAGGTCTCACCTCCAGGATAGTTCCAGTGGACTTGGCCACTTTCCTGCAGAGAATGATGTTGGTGAAAGCACCAGCAATCCAGTAAAACCCAAGACTAGACTGGAACCCAGGCATAAACACATGACACAGTTCATACAAGACATAACAGGAACAAACAAGACACAGAACCAGATTAGCAGATGTCTGTTCCCCATGCAGAGTTAGTCCCAGGGATGAACAGAAAGAGCTGCACCACAAGACACAGAACCAGAATAGCAGATGCCTGTTCCCCATGTGGAGTTAGTCCATGGCCAAACAGACAGAAGCTGAACGTGAGTAGACATCAAGCAGGGTCCAGGCAGGAAACAAAGACAAGATGACCTTGATGTTTCACTAGGTGACATGGGCAGATGGAATAATCCCAGGTATGGTGCATTACCTGCACCCAACAAGGCTTAAAACCAAGACCCAAGGCTTACAGCTCACAGGATTATATAGCAGGTAAGGCTACTTTCATACTGGTGTTTTGGCTTTCCGTTTGTAAGATCCGTTCAGGGCTCTAACAAGCGGTCAGAAACGGATCAGTTTTGCCCTAACGCATTCTGAATGGAACAGGATCCGCTCAGAATGCCTCAGTTTGCCTCCGTTCTGTCTCTATTACGCTTTGCAGCGTTTTGGTGTCCGTCTGACGAAACTGAGACAAACGGATAGGTTCTGACACACAATGTAAGTCAATGGGGACGGATCCGTTTTCTCTGACACAATCTGGCACAAAAAAAAATGGATCCGTCCTCCATTGACTTTCAATGGTGTTCAAGCCGATCCGTCTTGGCTATGTTAAAGATAATACAAACGGATCCGTTCTTAACGGATGCAGACGGTCGTATTATCTGAACGGATCCATCGGTGCAGATCCATGACCAATCCGCACCAAACGCGAGTGTGAAAGTAGCCTAACAAGATCATCTGACCTAATAAACCGCACCCAAACCAAGGAACATTAACTTCACATGAACTGAGACAAACAGGGAAAATAGTGGGTCACATCCACAGGTCCACATACACACACAAGGCCGCAGCTAGCATGCATCACACTACCCAGCAAGAAGGGGAACAGCCCACAACCAGTACACAGTGTACGCAGCCAGCCTGCAAGGCACAAGTGTCAGGAAAGCACTGTGACAGACACGGAGGACATTCATACACAAGGAACAGTTCACACACAGGCCACCGCCACTACACATCGCCTAAGGCAACCGGCCTACAGAGGAAGCCTGCAGCCAATACTCCAGAGCAACTAAAGTGAGTACAATGCCAACCCGTGTCACAGTGAACCACACTGTGACTACTCCTTAATGATTATCTAAGCTCAACTATGCTCAAATTAAAGTTGATTCAAAAAGAGAAAGGGAAATAATGAAAATGTAATCTATATCGGGTTGGGACTAAGCATCTACTGGAGGCTTTTGTCAATGTATTCCAGAATGTGTCATATTCAGTTCTGTCATTCCGTTAGGTATGAAAAAGTGGAACCGTTGTGTTTTTCATAGATGAAAAAATGTACTAGTTTGCATCAACTTATCATGCCTCATCAAATGTATAACCTTCAGAATATGGATTCCAGGAATAGCTCACACGCTGGCTGGTGACTCCTACAGAATACTCTATATTTTTACCACAACTACAACTTAGCTATTGATCTATAGGTATCAGCTTGTTCCTGTCTTAAATATGCTCTTGCCCTGTACATAGATTTAGAAGCTACTAAATACTACCCTAAGGAACTCTTAATGAGGATCTTTGTTTGGTCCTTTCTAAGCCAGACCACTATCCATCACTGACCATACACATCCTGCTCACCTAAGGCTTGGAGACTTGGAACTGCCTTAGTACACCTCAGAACTACTCTTGTTCTGATGAACAGTGGCTACTTCACCAAAGCAGAAGCCACTCTATCCATGCTGACAAGGATCCCACAGCTGTGAATCAGCCAATGCTCAGCCCAGAGCAGGCTAGAGAGAGGACTCTTAAATTAGTGAATATTTGCACCCTTCCTCTCCTCTGAAAAATCCTTCTTATCTCTTTGCCAAGGGTTGTGCAGATTGGGGAACTCGCATTTGAACACTTATAAGCTCAGTGCTCAGTAGGATAGATTCAAGGGTTCTCTTTACCCATAACTAAGTCATTCTGAAAATGAGCCCATAAGGCATGGCAAAATTAACCCTCAGAGGACCTTGCAATTTTCTGTTTTTGCCTCTTTGATTTTCACTCTCTGCATTCCCAGTGCCATTTTTATTTTTCGGCTTAATTTTTTATAGGAAAAGTTGTACTTTCTAATGGCTCTATTTATTTTTGCATATGATGTAGTGGGGAGCTGGAAAAAAATTCTAAATGGGATGTAGTAGAAAAAAAAACACAACAACTCTGACACTGTTTTATTTATTTATTTGTTTTTTACAGTTTTCCATAACCTATAAAATGGACCTATTACCTTAATTCATCAGGTCAGTATGATTACAATGATACCTTACTAGTAGGGATGAGCGAACTCGAACTGTATAGTTCGGGTTCGTACCGAATTTTGGGGTGTCCGTGACACGGACCCGAACCCGGACATTTTCGTAAAAGTCCGGGTTCGGGTTCGGTGTTCGTCGCTTTCTTCGCGCTTTTGTGACGCTTTCTTGGCGCTTTTTGAAAGGCTGCAAAGCAGCCAATCAACAAGCGTCATACTACTTGCCCCAAGAGGCCATCACAGCCATGCCTACTATTGGCATGGCTGTGATTGGCCAGAGCACCATGTGACCCAGCCTCTATTTAAGCTGGAGTCACATAGCGCCGCCCGTCACTCTGCTCTGATTAGCGTAGGGAGAGGTTGCGGCTGCGACAGTAGGGCGAGATTAGGCAGATTAACTCCTCCAAAGGACTTGATTAACTGATCGATCTGCAGCTGTGGATCATTGAGCTGCTGATCCTCAATTGCTCACTGTTTTTAGGCTGCACAGACCGTTTGTCAGTCACATTTTTCTGGGGTGATCGGCGGCCATTTTGTGTCTTGTGGTGCGCCAGCACAAGCTGCGACCAAGTGCATTTAACCCTCAATGGTGTGGTTGTTTTTTGGCTAAAGCCTACATCAGGGTGAAGCTGTCACACCAAGTGCATTTAACCAGCAATAGTCTGTTCATTTTTTGGCCATATACAAAATCAGGGGCAAGCTGCGCCTGTCACCAAGTGCATTTAACCCTCAATGGTGTGGTTGTTTTTTGGCTAAAGCCTACATCAGGGTGAAGCTGTCACACCAAGTGCATTTAACCAGCAATAGTCTGTTCATTTTTTGGCCATATACAAAATCAGGGGCAAGCTGCGCCTGTCACCAAGTGCATTTAACCCTCAATGGTGTGGTTGTTTTTTGGCTAAAGCCTACATCAGGGTGAAGCTGTCACACCAAGTGCATTTAACCAGCAATAGTCTGTTCATTTTTTGGCCATATACTAAATCAGGGGCAAGCTGCGCCTGTCACCAAGTGCATTTAACCCTCAATGGTGTGGTTGTTTTTTGGCTAAAGCCTACATCAGGGTGAAGCTGTCACACCAAGTGCATTTAACCAGCAATAGTCTGTTTATTTTTTGGCCATATCCCAGTCTAATTCTGTCACTAAATCCATACCGGTCACCCAGCGCCTAAATACTAGGCCTCAAATTTATATCCCGCTAAATCTGTCCCTAGTGCTGTAGCTGGGCGAGTTATTTAGTGTCCGTTCAAGCACATTTCTTGTTCTGGGTTGAAATACAATTCCCAATTTAGCAATTTCATAATTTAGTGGTTTCTGCTATATCAGAGCTATTTGAAATCTATCCCTAAAAGGGTATATAATATTCAAGGTGCACATTGGGTCATTCAGAATAACTTCACACACACCCGCTACTGTGTATTTCCAAGTCTAATTCTGTCACTAAACCCATACCTGTCACGCAGCGCCTAAATACTAGGCCTCAAATTTATATCCAGCTAAATCTGTCCCTAGTGCTGTAGCTGGGCGAGTTATTTAGTGTCCGTTCAAGCACATTTCTTGTTCTGGGTTGAAATACAATTCCCAATTTAGCAATTTCATAATTTAGTGGTTTCTGCTATATCAGAGCTATTTGAAATCTATCCCTAAAAGGGTATATAATATTCAAGGTGCACATTGGGTCATTCAGAATAACTTCACACACACCCGCTACTGTGTATTTCCAAGTCTAATTCTGGCACTAAACCCATACCTGTCACCCAGCGCCTAAATACTAGGCCTCAAATTTATATCCCGCTAAATCTGTCCTTAGTGCTGTAGCTGGGCGAGTTATTTAGTGTCCGTTCAAGCACATTTCTTGTTCTGGGTTGAAATACAATTCCCAATTTAGCAATTTCATAATTTAGTGGTTTCTGCTATATCAGAGCTATTTGAAATCTATCCCTAAAAGGGTATATAATATTCAAGGTGCACATTGGGTCATTCAGAATAACTTCACACACACCCGCTACTGTGTATTTCCAAGTCTAATTCTGGCACTAAACCCATACCTGTCACCCAGCGCCTAAATACTAGGCCTCAAATTTATATCCCGCTAAATCTGTCCTTAGTGCTGTAGCTGGGCGAGTTATTTAGTGTCCGTTCAAGCACATTTCTTGTTCTGGGTTGAAATACAATTCCCAATTTAGCAATTTCATAATTTAGTGGTTTCTGCTATATCAGAGCTATTTGAAATCTATCCCTAAAAGGGTATATAATATTCAAGGTGCACATTGGGTCATTCAGAATAACTTCACACACACCCGCTACTGTGTATTTCCAAGTCTAATTCTGGCACTAAACCCATACCTGTCACCCAGCGCCTAAATACTAGGCCTCAAATTTATATCCCGCTAAATCTCTCGTTACCGCTGTCCTGTTGTGGCTGGGAAAGTTATTTAGTGTCCGTCAAAGCACATTTTTTGTTCTGGGTTGAAATACAATTCCCAATTTAGCAATTTCATAATTTAGTCGTTTCTGCTATATCAGAGCTATTTGAAATCTATCCCTAAAAGGGTAGATCATATTGAAGGTGCACATAGGGTCATTCAGAATAACTTCACACACACGCTTCTGTGCATTTCCAAGTCTAATTCTGTCACTAAATCCATACCGGTCACCCAGCGCCTAAATACTAGGCCTCAAATTTATATCCCGCTGAATTTGAATACAATACATTGGGCCAAATAATATATTTGTTGTTGTGGTGAACCATAACAATGAGAAAAACATCTAGTAAGGGACGCGGACGTGGACATGGTCGTGGTGGTGTTAGTGGACCCTCTGGTGCTGGGAGAGGACGTGGCCGTTCTGCCACATCCACACGTCCTAGTGTACCAACTACCTCAGGTCCCAGTAGCCGCCAGAATTTACAGCGATATATGGTGGGGCCCAATGCCGTTCTAAGGATGGTAAGGCCTGAGCAGGTACAGGCATTAGTCAATTGGGTGGCCGACAGTGGATCCAGCACGTTCACATTATCTCCCACCCAGTCTTCTGCAGAAAGCGCACAGATGGCGCCTGAAAACCAACCCCATCAGTCTGTCACATCACCCCCATGCATACCAGGGAAACTGTCTCAGCCTCAAGTTATGCAGCAGTCTCTTATGCTGTTTGAAGACTCCGCTGGCAGGGTTTCCCAAGGGCATCCACCTAGCCCTTCCCCAGCGGTGAAAGACATAGAATGCACTGACGCACAACCACTTATGTTTCCTGATGATGAGGACATGGGAATACCACCTCAGCATGTCTCTGATGATGACGAAACACAGGTGCCAACTGCTGCGTCTTTCTGCAGTGGACAAGCTGACGTTCATAAAAATGAACCAGGCATGGATCCCACAGGACCTGTCCGTCCCTTGTCCAGATTAGACATTAACTACCTCCCCATAACCATATATTATTGGACTCCAGGGCACTTCCTCATTCAATCCTATTTTTATTTTCATTTTACCATTATATTGCGAGGCTACCCAAAGTTGAATGAACCTCTCCTCTGCCTGTGTGCTAGGCCTAAATATATGCCAATGGACTGTTGCAGTGGTGGCTGACGTGAAGCCTCATTCTCTGCTATGACATGCAGACTGATTCTCTGCTGACATGAAGACAGATTCTCTGTTACGGGACCTCTCTGCTCTGCCTGTGTGCTAGGCCTAAATATATGCCAATGGACTGTTGCAGTGGTGGGTGACGTGAAGCCTCATTCTCTGCTATGACATGCAGACTGATTCTCTGCTGACATGAAGCCAGATTGTCTGTTACGGGACCTCTCTGCTCTGCCTGTGTGCTAGGCCTAAATATATGCCAATGGACTGTTGCAGTGGTGGCTGACGTGAAGCCTGATTCTCTGCTATGACATGCAGACTGATTCTCTGCTGACATGAAGCCAGATTGTCTGTTACGGGACCTCTCTGCTCTGCCTGTGTGCTAGGCCTAAATATATGCCAATGGACTGTTGCAGTGGTGGGTGACGTGAAGCCTCATTCTCTGCTCTGACATGCAGACTGATTCTCTGCTGACATGAAGCCAGATTCTCTGTTACGGGACCTCTCTCCTCTGCCTGTGTGTGTGCTGGGCCTAAATATATGCCAATGGACTGTTGCAGTGGTGGCTGACGTGAAGCCTCATTCTCTGCTATGACATGCAGACTAATTCTCTGCTGACATGAAGACAGATTCTCTGTTACGGGACCTCACTCCTCTGCCTGGGTGCTGGGCCTAAATATATGCCAATGGACTGTTGCAGTGGTGGCTGACGTGAAGCCTCATTCTCTGCTATGACATGCAGACTAATTCTCTGCTGACATGAAGACAGATTCTCTGTTACGGGACCTCTCTCCTCTGCCTGGGTGCCGGGGCCTAAATATCTGAGAATGGACTGTTCCAGTGGTGGGTGACGGGAAGCCAGATTCTCTGCTATGGAACCTCTCTCCAATTGATTTTGGTTAATTTTTATTTATTTAATTTTTAATTTAATTCATTTCCCTATCCACATTTGTTTGCAGGGGATTTACCTACATGTTGCTGCCTTTTGCAGCCCTCTAGCTCTTTCCTGGGCTGTTTTACAGCCTTTTTAGTGCCGAAAAGTTCGGGTCCCCATTGACTTCAATGGGGTTCGGGTTCGGGACGAAGTTCGGATCGGGTTCGGATCCCGAACCCGAACATTTCCGGGATGTTCGGCCGAACTTCTCGAACCCGAACATCCAGGTGTTCGCTCAACTCTACTAGTAAGTGAAAATGAATTAAGGGAAATGAATTAAATTAAAAATTAAATAAATAAAAATTAACCAAAATCAATTGGAGAGAGGTTCCATAGCAGAGAATCTGGCTTCCCGTCACCCACCACTGGAACAGTCCATTCTCAGATATTTAGGCCCCGGCACCCAGGCAGAGGAGAGAGGTCCCGTAACAGAGAATCTGTCTTCATGTCAGCAGAGAATTAGTCTGCATGTCATAGCAGAGAATGAGGCTTCACGTCACCCACCACTGCAACAGTCCATTGGCATATATTTAGGCCTAGCACACAGGCAGAGCAGAGAGGTCCCGTAACAGACAATCTGGCTTCATGTCAGCAGAGAATCAGTCTGCATGTCATAGCAGAGAATCAGGCTTCACGTCAGCCACCACTGCAACAGTCCATTGGCATATATTTAGGCCTAGCACACAGGCAGAGCAGAGAGGTCCCGTAACAGACAATCTGGCTTCATGTCAGCAGAGAATCAGTCTGCATGTCATAGCAGAGAATGAGGCTTCACGTCAGCCACCACTGCAACAGTCCATTGGCATATATTTAGGCCTAGCACACAGGCAGAGCAGAGAGGTCCCGTAACAGAGAATCTGTCTTCATGTCAGCAGAGAATCAGTCTGCATGTCATAGCAGAGAATGAGGCTTCACGTCAGCCACCACTGCAACAGTCCATTGGCATATATTTAGGCCTAGCACACAGGCAGAGGAGAGGTTCATTCAACTTTGGGTAGCCTCGCAATATAATGGTAAAATGAAAATAAAAATAGGATTGAATGAGGAAGTGCCCTGGAGTCCAATAATATATGGTTATGGGGAGGTAGTTAATGTCTAATCTGGACAAGGGACGGACAGGTCCTGTGGGATCCATGCCTGGTTCATTTTTATGAACGTCAGCTTGTCCACTGCAGAAAGACGCAGCAGTTGGCACCTGTGTTTCGTCATCATCAGAGACATGCTGAGGTGGTATTCCCATGTCCTCATCATCAGGAAACATAAGTGGTTGTGCGTCAGTGCATTCTATGTCTTTCACCGCTGGGGAAGGGCTAGGTGGATGCCCTTGGGAAACCCTGCCAGCGGAGTCTTCAAACAGCATAAGAGACTGCTGCATAACTTGAGGCTGAGACAGTTTCCCTGGTATGCATGGGGGTGATGTGACAGACTGATGGGGTTGGTTTTCAGGCGCCATCTGTGCGCTTTCTGCAGAAGACTGGGTGGGAGATAATGTGAACGTGCTGGATCCACTGTCGGCCACCCAATTGACTAATGCCTGTACCTGCTCAGGCCTTACCATCCTTAGAACGGCATTGGGCCCCACCATATATCGCTGTAAATTCTGGCGGCTACTGGGACCTGAGGTAGTTGGTACACTAGGACGTGTGGATGTGGCAGAACGGCCACGTCTTTTCCCAGCACCAGAGGGTCCACTAACACCACCACGACCATGTCCACGTCCGCGTCCCTTACTAGATGTTTTTCTCATTGTTATGGTTCACCACAACAACAAATATATTATTTGGCCCAATGTATTGTATTCAAATTCAGCGGGATATAAATTTGAGGCCTAGTATTTAGGCGCTGGGTGACCGGTATGGATTTAGTGACAGAATTAGACTTGGAAATGCACAGAAGCGTGTGTGTGAAGTTATTCTGAATGACCCTATGTGCACCTTCAATATGATCTACCCTTTTAGGGATAGATTTCAAATAGCTCTGATATAGCAGAAACGACTAAATTATGAAATTGCTAAATTGGGAATTGTATTTCAACCCAGAACAAAAAATGTGCTTTGACGGACACTAAATAACTTTCCCAGCCACAACAGGACAGCGGTAACGAGAGATTTAGCGGGATATAAATTTGAGGCCTAGTATTTAGGCGCTGGGTGACAGGTATGGGTTTAGTGCCAGAATTAGACTTGGAAATACACAGTAGCGGGTGTGTGTGAAGTTATTCTGAATGACCCAATGTGCACCTTGAATATTATATACCCTTTTAGGGATAGATTTCAAATAGCTCTGATATAGCAGAAACCACTAAATTATGAAATTGCTAAATTGGGAATTGTATTTCAACCCAGAACAAGAAATGTGCTTGAACGGACACTAAATAACTCGCCCAGCTACAGCACTAAGGACAGATTTAGCGGGATATAAATTTGAGGCCTAGTATTTAGGCGCTGGGTGACAGGTATGGGTTTAGTGCCAGAATTAGACTTGGAAATACACAGTAGCGGGTGTGTGTGAAGTTATTCTGAATGACCCAATGTGCACCTTGAATATTATATACCCTTTTAGGGATAGATTTCAAATAGCTCTGATATAGCAGAAACCACTAAATTATGAAATTGCTAAATTGGGAATTGTATTTCAACCCAGAACAAGAAATGTGCTTGAACGGACACTAAATAACTCGCCCAGCTACAGCACTAAGGACAGATTTAGCGGGATATAAATTTGAGGCCTAGTATTTAGGCGCTGGGTGACAGGTATGGGTTTAGTGCCAGAATTAGACTTGGAAATACACAGTAGCGGGTGTGTGTGAAGTTATTCTGAATGACCCAATGTGCACCTTGAATATTATATACCCTTTTAGGGATAGATTTCAAATAGCTCTGATATAGCAGAAACCACTAAATTATGAAATTGCTAAATTGGGAATTGTATTTCAACCCAGAACAAGAAATGTGCTTGAACGGACACTAAATAACTCGCCCAGCTACAGCACTAAGGACAGATTTAGCGGGATATAAATTTGAGGCCTAGTATTTAGGCGCTGGGTGACAGGTATGGGTTTAGTGCCAGAATTAGACTTGGAAATACACAGTAGCGGGTGTGTGTGAAGTTATTCTGAATGACCCAATGTGCACCTTGAATATTATATACCCTTTTAGGGATAGGTTTCAAATAGCTCTGATATAGCAGAAACCACTAAATTATGAAATTGCTAAATTGGGAATTGTATTTCAACCCAGAACAAGAAATGTGCTTGAACGGACACTAAATAACTCGCCCAGCTACAGCACTAGGGACAGATTTAGCTGGATATAAATTTGAGGCCTAGTATTTAGGCGCTGCGTGACAGGTATGGGTTTAGTGACAGAATTAGACTTGGAAATACACAGTAGCGGGTGTGTGTGAAGTTATTCTGAATGACCCAATGTGCACCTTGAATATTATATACCCTTTTAGGGATAGATTTCAAATAGCTCTGATATAGCAGAAACCACTAAATTATGAAATTGCTAAATTGGGAATTGTATTTCAACCCAGAACAAGAAATGTGCTTGAACGGACACTAAATAACTCGCCCAGCTACAGCACTAGGGACAGATTTAGCGGGATATAAATTTGAGGCCTAGTATTTAGGCGCTGGGTGACCGGTATGGATTTAGTGACAGAATTAGACTGGGATATGGCCAAAAAATAAACAGACTATTGCTGGTTAAATGCACTTGGTGTGACAGCTTCACCCTGATGTAGGCTTTAGCCAAAAAACAACCACACCATTGAGGGTTAAATGCACTTGGTGACAGGCGCAGCTTGCCCCTGATTTAGTATATGGCCAAAAAATGAACAGACTATTGCTGGTTAAATGCACTTGGTGTGACAGCTTCACCCTGATGTAGGCTTTAGCCAAAAAACAACCACACCATTGAGGGTTAAATGCACTTGGTGACAGGCGCAGCTTGCCCCTGATTTTGTATATGGCCAAAAAATGAACAGACTATTGCTGGTTAAATGCACTTGGTGTGACAGCTTCACCCTGATGTAGGCTTTAGCCAAAAAACAACCACACCATTGAGGGTTAAATGCACTTGGTGACAGGCGCAGCTTGCCCCTGATTTTGTATATGGCCAAAAAATGAACAGACTATTGCTGGTTAAATGCACTTGGTGTGACAGCTTCACCCTGATGTAGGCTTTAGCCAAAAAACAACCACACCATTGAGGGTTAAATGCACTTGGTCGCAGCTTGTGCTGGCGCACCACAAGACACAAAATGGCCGCCGATCACCCCAGAAAAATGTGACTGACAAACGGTCTGGGCAGCCTAAAAACAGTGAGCAATTGAGGATCAGCAGCTCAATGATCCACAGCTGCAGATCGATCAGTTAATCAAGTCCTTTGGAGGAGTTAATCTGCCTAATCTCGCCCTACTGTCGCAGCCGCAACCTCTCCCTACGCTAATCAGAGCAGAGTGACGGGCGGCGCTATGTGACTCCAGCTTAAATAGAGGCTGGGTCACATGGTGCTCTGGCCAATCACAGCCATGCCAATAGTAGGCATGGCTGTGATGGCCTCTTGGGGCAAGTAGTATGACGCTTGTTGATTGGCTGCTTTGCAGCCTTTCAAAAAGCGCCAAGAAAGCGTCACAAAAGCGCCAAGAAAGCGACGAACACCGAACCCGAACCCGGACTTTTACGAAAATGTCCGGGTTCGGGTCCGTGTCACGGACACCCCAAAATTCGGTACGAACCCGAACTATACAGTTCGAGTTCGCTCATCCCTACTTACTAGCTTAAAAATAAGAACTTAAAAAAAAAAATATATATATATTTTCATTGACATATTCCAAAACCTATAACTTCTTGTAGTTATGTGTTCGGAGGTGTGTGCGGGCTAATTTTTTTGTTGGCTGATCTGCACTTTTTAGTGATTCCATCTGAAGCATGTGCGACTTTTGATCAATTTTTATAAAAAAAAATTGGGGAGGTAAATAGAGTTCAGCAGACACCTGGATGTTCGGGTTCGATGGGTTTGGCTGAACTTTGGAAAAATGTTCGAGTTCGAGACCCGAACTTGACCCCGAACCCCATTGAAGTCAATGGGGACCCAAACTTTTGAGCACTAAAATGGCTGTAAAAATGTAATGGAAAGGGCTAGAGGGCTGCAAATAGCAACAAAATGTGGTTAAGAGCATTGCAAGTGCTCTGCAAACAAATGTGGATAGGGAAATTACTTTAAATAACATAAAATACGTAAAAATAAAAAATAATAATCTTGATCTAAGAGGACGAGATCCATATGAAGTAGGAGGTTGAGGAGGCGGTGGATGTGGCGGTGGAGGTAGCCTACACTGTTTTTTTTTGTTTTAAATTTTATTTTTTTAATTCAGGTACACCCTAAAACATTGGGAAATATAACACACGTTCAGACAATACACTGGCTGCAGGGCAGACCAGCACCTCCAAGGGGTAAAGGGCAAGCTCAGGCCATGTGCCCAATTTGGAGACCAAGAAGTTGCAGGGGCTGAGCCCTGTCAGTCAGTTTGTGTAGGTGTGCACACTTACTGCCCCACCATGTCGCATGTCCCCGTGATGTTCACGATCCAATTTGATATCTGCTCTATCAACTTTCGATGTTCTTTTATGCGCTTACCATGGTGATCACGGGTGGCGGGGAATCAGGGTTCCACGCCGGAGAGGGAGCGTGAGAAAGAGAGACCACATCCAAGGGAGGATGAGTAGAATTATGGGAGAAATTATTAAAACATAAAAGTGTGACAACTTTTTAAAATTTAAGCATTGAATGAAAGGATGTGGCGCACATTAATTACTGAAGAATTCATAAAATTGTATTCCCTGTCACCTATGCAGAGCAGGGGTTTATTCATGTCTAAAATTGTAAAATGTCATCCCAAGAATGTAACAGAAAAATTAGTGAAATTTATTAACCTGTCTACTTAGTAGAGCAGGGGTCTATGACAGAAAAGAATTGTTTATTGTCACCCGAAAATGTTAAATAAAAAATATTTAAATGTATTAAGCTGTCAACTAGGTATAGCAGTGGTACTATACACCCAAAAATTGGTGAATTTCACACAAAAATGTAAATGACAAAGTAGTGAAAAAATATAAAATAAAATAGGTACAAAAAAAAAATTATTGATTTATGAGGTGGAGGTCCATATGGAGTAGGAGTTTAAGGATGCGGTGGACGTAGCGATGTAGGTGGAAGCGGCGGTGAAGGAGGACGAGGTAGCCAACACAGGTTTTGGTTTTAATTTTATTTTTTTAAATTAGGGTACACTCTAAAAGAGTGTGAAATATCCAAAATACAAGAATGAGCAATTGCGCTGCAGTATAACAATGGCTGGTTAGTGCCGGTATACATGTCTATTCTGCACAAAGAAAAAGTCTTGTACCGTGTTTGCCAATAGAAAAATAGTTTAGTGCTCTCATTAAGAGAAACAAAATAAGAGTATTGCAGGTTTGATACCTTTTAATGGCTAACAAAAATAGAAGTAATGCTGTTACATAGCAAGCTTTCGAGACATCACCAGTCTCTTCATCAGGCGTACTACAATAATATATGAAGAAACAGCAATATATATATACAATAAGAACAGAGGCATGGGGGAAAATGAAGATGCAAAACCTGTTCCCATATAATGACAACAGATAAGATCCGGATCCCCAACACACAGCAGGACTATAAGATCCCTGGGACATTCACATGTTCTACATCTAATGTTGTTTATCTGATTCTCTGCACTAAATGTCCTGTTAGAGGCCTCTACGTTGGAGAAACAGGACAGAGACTCAATGCAAGGATGAGGTCCCACCACCACTCAATTAAAGAGAAGAAGCTACACTTTCCTGTGGCTAAGCATTTCTGTAGCCCAGAACACAATGTAAAACACATGAAAGTTCTCATATTAAAAGGTAACTTCAAATCCCCAAAAGCTAGAATAATTTGGGAATACAAATTTATAACACTGCTTGACACTTTGAATACTGGACTGAATTTGTCCCCGGGATTTATGACACACTACAAGATCTAAAGAGTCTTCTATAGACATAGTCGGGGCACCAGGTCTCTGAGATAACATCAATTTAGAGACCATAAAACTTTCACACCCCTTATCTGTAAGATAATTAAGGACTCATTCTCAAGATCTTTAATATGTTGTTCTGTTTTATTTTTCAAATGTCCATTCATTACCCCCATGCCTCTGTTCTTATTGTATATATATTGCTGTTTCTTCATATATTCTTGTAGTACGCCTGATGAAGAGACTGGTGATGTCTCAAAAGCTCGCTATGTAACATCATTACTTCTATTTGTGTTAGCCATTAAAAGGTATCAAACCTGCAATACTCTTATTTTGTTTCTCTTAATGAGAGCACTAAACTATTCTGCACAAGGTACGGACAAAATGTAACAGACCAATTTTAATTTTTTATTTTTTTACCTGTCTACTTGGTATAGCAGTGGTACATCACACCCAAAAATTTGTGAATTTCACCGGAAAATGTAACTGAATATTATTATTTTTTTTAACCTGTCTACTAGGTACAGCAGTGGTACTATACACCCAAAAATGAGTGAATTTCACCAGAAAATGTAACCAACAATTTTTTTTTTTTACCGGTCTACTAGGTATAGCAGTGGTACTATACACCCAAAAATTGGTGAATTTCATACGAAAATATAAATGACAAAGTAGTGAAAAAACATAAAATAAAATACGTACAAATAAATAAAAAAATTGATTTATGAGGTGGAGTTCCATATGGAGTAGGAGTTTGAGGATGCGGTGGACGTAGCGGTGTAGGTGGAAGCGTTGGTGAAAAAGGGCAAGGTAGCCAACACAGGTTTTTGGTTTTAAGTTAATTTTTTGAAATTAGGGTGTGAAATATACAAAATACAAGAATGAGCAATTGCACTGCAGTATAACAATGGCTGCTTAGTGCCGTTATACATGTCTATTCTGCACAAGGTACGAACAAGTCCTGAGGGATCAATGCCTGGTTCATTTTAATGAACATGAGCTTATCCACGTTGGCTGTGGACAGGCGTCTGCGCTTATCTGTGATGACGCCCCCTGCCGTGCTAAACACACGTTCAGATAATACACTGGCTGCAGAGCATGCCAGTAACCCCAAGGCGTAAAGGGCAAGCTCAGGACATGTGCCCAATTTGGAGACCCAGAAGTTAAAGACCCGTCATTTAGTACGTGTAGGCGTGTGCACACATACTGCTCCACCATGTTGGTGAAATGCTGCCTCCTGCTAAGACGTTCCATATCAGCTGGTGGTGCTGGTTGTTGTGGCGTGCTGACAAAGCCTTTCCACATTTCGGCTATGCTAACCCTGCCTTCTGAGGTGCTGGCGGTGCCCAAGCTGCATTGGCGATCATTTCCTCTGCCTTCGCCTTGTGCTTCTACTGTGCTCCCGCTGTCAGGTGGGAATGCCACCAGCAGCACGTCTTCCAGCGTGCGCTTGTACTCGCGCATCTTACGATCGCGCTCCAGTGAGGGAATTAAGGATGGTACGTTGTCCTTGTAACGGGGATCCAGCAGTGTGGCCACCCAGTAATCAGCGCAAGTTAGAATGTGGGCAACTCGGCGGTCGTTGCGGAGACACTGCAGCATGTAATTGCTCATGTGTGCCAGGCTGCCCAGAGGCAATGAAAAGCTGTCCTCTGTGTGAGGTGTATAGTCTGTGTTCTCTGTATCCCCCCAGCCATGCACCAGTGATGGCCATGATCTGGTCTGGTGCCACCCTGCTGTGAACATGGTTCCTCCTCCTCCATCTCCTCATCCTCCACCTCGTCATCCTCCCGAATTGTGCCCTGGCTGGACAATTGTGTACCTGGCATTTGTGAGTGCAGGAACCCACCCTCGGAGCCACTTGTGAATGACTGGCCGAAAACGATACAAAATGATCCCTCTTCCTCCCCCTCCTTCTCCTGTGCCACATCCTCTTCCATAATCGCCAGGAGTGTTTTTTCAAGGAGGCATAGAAGTGGGATAGTAATGCTGAGAACACTTTCGAAAGCCCAAGCAGTTGGCACCTGTGTTTCGTCATCATCCGAGACGTGCTGCGATGGTCCTCCCATGTAATCATCCTGAAACATCAGTGGTTGGGCAGCGGTGCACTTAATCTCTTCCACTTCTGGGGCAGGGCTAGGTGTATGGCCCTGGGAAACCCTGCTTACAGAGTCATCAAAGAGCAGAAGAGACTGCTGCATGACTTGGGGCTCAGACTGCTTGGCTGATTTGCAAGGGGGTGAGGTGAAAGACTGATGGACCTTGGCTACAGGTGCCAACTCTGATCTTTCAGCAGGAGTCTGGGTGTGAGACAATGTGAAGGAACTGGAGGCACTGTCAGCAACCCAATCTACTATCGCCTGTACTTGTTCAGGCCTCACCATTCATAGAGCCGTCCTAGGCCCGACCAAATACCACTGCAGGTTCTGTAGCCTACTCACACCTGAGGAAGGAGTTTCACTTGTGTGTGTAGCTGGCACAGATTGACCACGTCCTCTCCCTGCAACAGGAGCTCCACTATCAGCACCAGGACCTGGGCCACATCCCTTATTTGACACTCTCCTCATATTTTTCAAATTTAGGATCTTGCCCTAAATTGATTTTTAATTAATAGCAGAATAGAACAACAGTATTTAAAGGGTGTATCTCACACGTCCTGATACAGACTAGGCCGCAATTAAAGTTTGTTGACCAAAATGGGTTTTTCAAATAACTGATGTAGGAGAGTACCTGGGGTGGTGGTAGACGGGAGGTACGTGCCACTGGGGGTCCTGGCCCTGGTGGAGTAAGAGCCGGAAAAGTGCATTTTTCAGCGTTTATGCTGTTAACACAGCGGATCCGGGCCAGCTCTTACTGGGAGCAGGCAGATATGCAGGCGGGTGCCTGTCTCCCCACGGTCTAGGCCAGGTTTTGCAGGGAAGGGTTAAAGCCTGACCAGCAAAAAGGGTGTGGTCCGCAATGTGGAGCTTCTTTGTTCATTGGCTGTGAGAGTGAGAAGTGGAGGTTAGCTGGGCTGTGTGCTAAGACCTGTAAAGGAGTGTGCGGGAACCCGCAGCTGAAGCCAGGAGGGATCCGTGTTCCGTGGCTTGAAGCCGAACCCAGGGACTTACTTCACCAAAGAGAAAAAGGTGACATTACTCCTGGCTTTAAATATACTTTGCTTTATGTGACGGAAACAGGCCTCAAGTAGCCTGCAGCAGGGACTTGCTATGTTTGAACTATTATTTTGCTGTTGTGTGTGACCACCCTCCCTATGAACTGCACCGTCTTTCACTTGTATGCACCGTGTGAATAAACAAAGCATCGTGTTTTACACCATGACCGGTTTGTGTTGCCTCTATACTACACTATACTACCACTGCCTACCAGAGCGGATCCCAACACCGAATAGAACCACAGTATGTAAAGGGTGTATCTAACACGTCCTGATACAGACTAGGCCGCAATTAAAGATTTGAGTCCAAAATGGATGTTTGTTTAATAACTGAATAGAACCACAGTATGTAAAGGGTGCATCTCACACGTCCTGATACAGACTAGGCCGCAATTAAAGTTTTTTGCCCAAAATGGGTGTTTGTTTAATAACTGAATATGACAGCAGTATTTAGCAGAATTATTATTTTAAGTGTAAAAATAATGACTTGGACCTGTGGGTGTCTTAACAAAAATCCACATGTAGAATTTGTCCTAGCCAAATTAAGCTTAGATGCAAAAGTTACAGTGGATACTAAGTACTTTTACAACGGAAAATAACTTTTTACCCTTCTATATCATCATGGAACACTAAAAGAAAATACCAATAATATGTTTATTATATAATACCAGATTAAATGTAAAGAAATTACAGTTTTTCTGTAAAGAATGTCACTGCTGGCCACTAGCAAAACCATACAAGTTACAGACTTAATAATAGTACACATTTACATATTTCAATAATTTAATTAAACTCTTTTAAAAACACACAGTGCTGCCCAAAAACTCTCCCTTTTGTGCCTTGCTGGACTAAGTAGCTTGTGATTAGGTAGAATTAATCAAACAGGAGTTTAAACAGCAGGAGTCGCACAGCTCATACTTACCGTAAGTGCATTTTTCCTAAATAACTGCATTAATGTTCTTGGCAAGTGCCTTTTAAGTGCATCTGTTCTCCTAGTTTAACACCAGGAAGCTGGAGGAAAGCTAGATATATGTGTATTTACCACCCTTGTTTTTGTGGGAACTTTTTTTAAGTGGTTTTGATTTCCTTTGTAATAAATAATATAAATACTACTACTAATAATAATAATTAATAAATTATATTATTATTATTATTATTATTGTTATATGACATATTACAAATTCTCATACATTATAACATTCTATTATATAACTTAAAGAGGACCTGTCACCACTCCTGGTATGCCTGTCTTAATCGCTACATGCATTCCCCACATAATAACTATTCTGGAGCATCTATTCCTATGGCTCTATGTTGTGCCGTTCCTTTATTATTTCTACTAGAAGTTATGAAAAAATTGCTAGCAGTCTGCAGTAAGGGTACAGAGGGGTGGTAACCAGATGGAGGGGGTGGTGGTGTACCTGCACAGTCTGATAATAGCAGCATTGATTGGATAGAGTGAGTCTATGCAGGGACACCCCCCAACTGGTTACCTCCCCTCTGCACCCTTACTGCAGACTGCTAGACAATTCATTCATAACTTCTAGTAGAAATAATAAAGGAATGGCACAACATAGAGCCATAAGAATAGATGCTCCACAATAGTTATTACATGGGGAATGCATTAAGCTATTTAAACAGGCATGTCAAAGAGGTGACAGGTCCTCTTTAAATACTATATTTATTGATTATTAGTATATTAAAATGTATTATTTAAATGTATGCGCAATACATATTTTAATTTATAGTGTAGTAAAGTGTGTTGGAAATATAATAAAAGATAGAGAACAAAAACAGCACTCTATAGGGAAAACATCAATATTCAATCTTCAGTGAATAGTATACAAAGATAAAGGGACAAATACACAAATGCAAAACTTGTGTATACAATATGTCAATAACAATATATAAAATACCTATATAATTCAATAAAAAAATATGCATAACAGAAATGGCATTACATTATGTAGAATAAGTCAAGACTTACAATGCTAGAGAAGATCTTGGAGTTCGTTATTTTATTTAAACCTCAGACATTTCACTTACCTCAGATTATAGGTAGCTATTGTCTAGAAAGATTGCCAAACAATGTAACATCAATCATTGCACTATTCACAAGACGCTCTACAAGTTGACAATTTCCCAGTTCAATCAGATTATGCTCAAAAGCAGAGCAAAAGAGGCTGAAGGAAGACACTAACCTCAAAATTTAATCCTGGTTATGGCAATGGTTATTTTTACTATATTATTTATCACACTGCCTAATATAAGGCTACTTAAAAAAAATAAAAAAAAATACTAGATAACCAACATTTTTTGTTAAACTGGTTGGCTTACCAAACAAAAAAATGTGCTTAGTGAGTCAGCTTTTTCTGGTGTAGAGTAGTATAGCTATGTCCTCTGATATTTGAGGTAGGACAACAATATTTTATGGTTTGTTTCTTTAATAGATGGTGTTTAGTGTGTATTTGGACATAAGGTATTTATGTTCTTTATAGGTTTTACGTTTGTACTGCAGGTTTGAGAAAGATTACTCAAATAGGAAAAGCACTCTTTTAAATTTAGCAATTTTTTATGAAGACTTCAAAATCTGTATTGGTAACCTGAGTTTAAGATGAATTCATCTTTAACTTCTATATGTTTGGAGTTACAATATATATTTAACTTAGATTATATCG
The DNA here is from genome assembly GCF_014858855.1 of Bufo gargarizans. Taxonomy (NCBI): domain Eukaryota; kingdom Metazoa; phylum Chordata; class Amphibia; order Anura; family Bufonidae; genus Bufo; species Bufo gargarizans. Next base: position 82,757,851 of record NC_058085.1, on the reverse strand, counting down.
GTTAAAGTGATTTCTAAATTTAAGCTTGATATAGCCAAGTACAAAAATGCAATTGAACGTAACTCACACAAAAATGGAACATAGCTAAAAAAAAAAAAAAAAAAAATCATGTTATATCAACCAAAGGATATCCAGGTTACAGAAATGGAACTTTTACCTATAATAAATTGGATGAACTCTTTCTCCACTGTCCTATCTGCAAGACTTTGATAAAAAATAACACACTTTGCAGTGAGAAATACCGTATATTGTCTCTTGTCATGCTTTTATATTTGCTGTGCTTCAGTTGTTGATGAAGTCATCATTTCTGGTCAAAGCAAGGAATATATTTTTCTGGGTTAGTAAGAAGTGAAAAGGGTCAGTAGTTCTTAAAAAGTTATGTATACTTTTTTAAATCAATTTATTTTTACCAAGCATACAGAGCTTCATGTATATACAGTCAAAAGTTTAAGACCACTTGAAAAATGGAATAAAATCATATTTAGCATGGCTGGATCGTAACAAGGTTCCAAGTAGAGCTTCAACATGCAACAAGAAGAAATGAGAGTGAAACAAAACATTTTTTGGACATTACATTTTATGAAAACAACGAATAAACTGAAACAGGCTGTTTTTCAGCTGACCAAAAGTTTCGGACCACATGCCTTTAAAAGGCCAAATCTGTGCAAAGATGTGGATTAATTGTCATTTTCTGTCAAGTAGTCACACGTTGTGATGGCAAAGGCAAAAAAACTCACCCTTTTTGAACGTGGTCGGGTTGTTGAACTGTACAAGCAGGGTCTCACAGCGCACCATCACTGCTGAGGTGGGACGCAGTAAGACAGTCATTTGGAATTTCTTAAATTCTTAAATGATCCTGAGGGTTATGGAACAAAAAAGTCAAGTGGAAGACCCAAAAAAATTTCATCAGCACTGAGCCAAATGATCCAATTGGCTGTCTGTCAAGACACTGGACGATCTTCGACCGAAATTAAGGTCCTTACTGGTGCTGACTGCAGCCCCATAACCATCAGACGGCATCTGAGACTGAAGGGCTTCAAAAACAAAAAACGTCTTCAAAGACCTCGTCTCCTTGAACGCCACAGAACTGCTCGTTTGCACTCAATTCAAAAGGTGGAAGAAAGTTTTATTCTCTGATGAGAAAAAATTTAACCTTGATGGTCCTGATGGTTTCCAACATTACTGGCATGACAAGCAGATCCCACCTGAGATGTTTTCTACGTGCCACAGTGGAGGGGGCGCCATAATGGTCTGGGGTGCTTTTTCCTTCAGTGGAACAATGAAGCTCCAGGAAGTGCAGGGGTGTCAAACGGCCGCTGGCTATGTCCAGATGTTGCAGAGAGCATTCCTTATGACTGAGGGCCCTCGTCTGTGTGGTAACGACTGGGTTTTTCATCAGGACAACGCTACAGTTCACAATGCCCGCAGGACAAGGGACTTCTTCCAGGAGAATAACATCACTCTTTTGGCCCATCCTGCGTGTTCCCCTGATCTAAATCCAATTAAGAACCTTTTGGGATGGATTGCAAGGGAAGTTTACAAAAATAGACAACAGTTCAAGACAGTAGCTGGCCTTCGTGCGGCCGTCTTCACCACTTGAAGAAATGTTCCCACTCACCTCATGGAAACGCTTGCATCAAGCATGCCGAAACGAATTTTTGAAGTGATAAACAATAACTGCGGAGCTACCCATTACTGAGTTCATGTTTGGAAGTTGGATTTCTGTTTTGGGGGGTTTAGTTTTTTTTTTGGAGGTGTGGTCCTAAACTTTTGATCAGCTGAAAAACAGCCTGTTTCAGTTTATTTGTTGTTTTTATTAAATTAAATACTCAAAAAATGTTTTGTCTCACTCCCATTTCTTCTTGTTGCATGTTGAAACTCTACTTGGAACCTTGTTAAGATCCAGCCATGCTAAATATATTTTTTTGCCATTTTTCAAGTGGTCTAAACTTTTGATGAGGACTGTAGAAGAGCCATGTTGAGTAGGTTATCTGATGGTATGCCAAGCCTCCTGTTGCTCCAACATATATAGTCACATGCACAGTCAAAGCTACTTAAGTACTCTGCCTGGTGCCATGCTTCTAGAAGAAACTACTTACATACAGATGTGTACTCTTCCTCTTACCTCAACATGTTCCAAGATGTGTGGCGTGAGTTGAAAATTATAATTTTGAGTTAGTCTGTCAAGAGATGTGTGTGCTATCCTATATATGACTACATTGTGATTAGAGATTAGCAAATTGATAATGCACAATAAAAAATTTGTCACAAATTCCTTTAAAGATTTTAATTTTAGGGAACCCAAAACTCATCCTCAAAATTACAGCCACCGTTTTGCAGATTAGAAAACAGATAAGAAGGCATCTGTCACCGAAAAGAGATACATTTTGAACCACTTATTAACCAGAGATGAGGGAATTGCATGTTATGAAATTTGTTCACGCTTCGTTTGGTGGTAAAAGCAGAATTGTGTTATGGATTTCATTACTAAGGACCATAATGCAATTCTGTGACAGAATGCATAATGGATTGCCTTTATAGGCATTCCGTTATTCATTCCGTTATACAAACCGGATTCCAAAAAAGTTGGGACACTAAACAAATTGTGAATAAAAACTGAATGCAATGATGTGGAGATGGCAAATGTCAATATTTTATTTGTAATAGAACGTAGATGACAGATCAAACATTTAATCCGAGTAAATGTATCATTTTAAAGGAAAAATACGTTAATTAAAATTTTCACGGTGTCAACAAATCCCCAAAAAGTTGGGACAAGTAGCAATAAGAGGCTGTAAAAAGTAAATTTGAGCATAACGAAGAGCTGGAAGACCAATTAACACTAATTAGGTCAATTGGCAACATGATTGGGTATAAAAAGAGCTTCTCAGAGTGGCAGTGTCTCTCAGAAGCCAAGATGGGTAGAGGATCCCCAATTCCCACAATGTTGCGCAGAAAGATAGTGGAGCAATATCAGAAAGGTGTTACCCAGCGAAAAATTGCAAAGACTTTGCATCTATCATCATCAACTGTGCATAACATCATCCGAAGATTCAGAGAATCTGGAACAATCTCTGTGCGTAAGGGTCAAGGCCGTAAAACCATACTGGATGCCCGTGATCTCCGGGCCCTTAAACGACACTGCACCACAAACAGGAATGCTACTGTAAAGGAAATCACAGAATGGGCTCAGGAATACTTCCAGAAACCATTGTCAGTGAACACAATCCACCGTGCCATCCGCCGTTGCCAGCAGAAACTCTACAGTGCAAAGAAGAAGCCATTTCTAAGCAAGATCCACAAGCTCAGGCGTTTTCACTGGGCCAGGGATCATTTAAAATGGAGTGTGGCAAAATGGAAGACTGTTCTGTGGTCAGACGAGTCACGATTCAAAGTTCTTTTTGGAAATCTGGGACACCATGTCATCCGGACCAAAGAGGACAAGGACAACCCAAGTTGTTATCAACGCTCAGTTCAGAAGCCTGCATCTCTGATGGTATGGGGTTGCATGACTGCATGTGGCATGGGCAGCTTGCATGTCTGGAAAGGCACCATCAATGCAGAAAAATATATTCAGGTTCTAGAACAACATATGCTCCCATCCAGACGTCATCTCTTTCAGGGAAGACCCTGCATTTTTCAACAAGATCATGCCGGACCACATTCTGCATCAATCACAACATCATGGCTGCGTAGGAGAAGGATCCGGGTACTGAAATGGCCAGTCTGCAGTCCAGATCTTTCACCTATAGAGAACATTTGGCGCATCATAAAGAGGAAGGTGCAACAAAGAAGGCCCAAGACGATTGAACGGTTAGAGGCCTGTATTAGACAAGAATGGGAGAGCATTCCTTTTTCAAAACTTGATAAACTGGTCTCCTTGGTCCCCAGATGTCTGTTGAGTGTTGTAAGAAGAAGGGGAGATGCCACACAGTGGTGCAAATGGCCTTGTCCTAACTTTTTGGGGATTTGTTGACACCATGAAATTCTGATTCAACATATTTTTCCCTTAAAATGGTACATTTTCTCAGTTTAAACTTGTGTTCCGTGATTTATGTTCTATTCTGAATAAAATATTAGAAGTTGGCACCTCCACATCATTGCATTCAGTTTTTATTCACGATTTGTATAGTGTTCCAACTTTTTGGGAATCCGGTTTGTAATATAAGTCTATGGCCTGCATAACGGATCTGTCCCGTTTCCGTTATGCAGGAGAGGACTCCCTTGCATAACGGAAATGGGAGGGATCTGTTTTGCAGCTTATAGACTTCTATTATGATGGAGTGAATAACGGAATGCATCTGAATCATAGAATTGCGTTATGGTCCGTGGTAATGAAATCCATAAGGCAATTCTGCTTTTACCACCAAACTAAGCGTGAACGTATTGCAAAATATGAAATTAGCTCACCTCTAAAAAAGAATCCGGCAGTGCAGGATATTATTGAGCAGGCTGTTTGTTACCTCTAGCTACCGTCCATTTACCCATAGCCATACAGTATATGTTGTCATCACTTTTACATTACTTGTACTGTCTTGGCATTAAAGAGATTGACAGGGGTTGGTTACAGTCCTAGGAGACCCCAGAGTGCCATACACAACTTTTTAGGGCAATTAGGGCACTCTTGATTCAGATAGAATGTATTTAGTTCTAGTTAGGAGAATCTCTGAAAATTCATTCTGGATCTAATTTGTCCGAATCAGTGGGGTCACTCGTCTCTATTTTGTCCTAACCAAAAAAAGTCACTCATTTCTAGTTGTAATGTGATTTGCAGTCTGTCGAGAGCTTTGCTAGCATGTCATGAGGTACCATTATATGTGTTTCATGAGAAATTGGGAGTCTTAATAAAATTTGCTGTACATTAAGGGTAAGGCCTCCTGCACACGAACGTGTGTGCCCCGTGGTCGTGCTGCGGCCCGCAAAATGCTGGCCGCAATGCACGAATACCGACCAGCGGGGAGCCGCTTCACTTTAATGGGTCCGCGATCCGGCCGTTCTGCAAAAAGATTTAACATGTTCTATCTTTTTGCGGAACAGAAGTACGGGATGAAACCCCATGGAAGCACTCCGTAGTGCTTCTGTAGTGTTCTGTTCCGTGTTTCCGTTCCGCACCATGCCGCATCTCCGGATTTGCAGACTCTTGCGGACCCATTGAAGTGAATAGACACAATAAATATTAATAAATGTGTATTATAGCATGCAGTGGAGGATGCATATTTTTTCTGCTGGATTTATATAATCGGGTACGGTGGTGTCGAATTTTTGATTGTTTTGTTAAAAAAAAGAA